>NC_090437.1:781526716-782131403 GCF_031143425.1 Pleurodeles waltl | reverse complement strand
CTGGAAATGAAGTGTATGACTATGTTGGGCTTTATAATTTTGTTTATGAAAGAACACATTTTAAGTAACTGCTTCAATGAAAAGTTGCATCAGTATCTGGTAGACCTAGGTCCAATTTCTCCCCAAGAATTGGGAAAGAAGGCAGACCACTGGGTCAAGACTAGGGTAACCAAAACTTCCACTGGGGGTGACCAAAAGAAAGGGGTTACAAAGCCTCCCCAGGAGAAAGTGGGTGACACTAGAAACAAAGAAAAAGAGTCCCCTGTAGGCCCCCAAAAACCAGACCAGGTGGGTGGGCCCAGAGACACAACCCAAAACAAAGGTGGGTACCAGGGTAAGAGCTGGGATGCCACTAAGGCATGGTGCCATAACTGTAAACAGACAGGGCACCACACCAAGGACACTTCTTGTCCCAAAAACAAACCCCCTAGCAAAATCCCAGGGGTGACCAGTGTAGCCATTGGGGAGGACTCCTCAGATGAGGAGGTCTTCATAGCCTTCAACTGGAAAAAGGGCCCAACAGGTGAGTTGGAGATTCCAGAGGGAAGTAGACACTTCCACCACCTACAGGTGAATGGAATCCCAGCCACTGCCCTGAGAGACACTTGTGCCAGTCACACTATTGTGCATGTCAGGCTGGTGTTCTCAAACCAGTACATCCCAGGTGAGATGGCCAGAGTAAGAGTTAGCCCAGACAGGGTCACTAATAGGCCTGTGGCTCTTGTGCCCATAGAAGTGGGTGGAACTTTTAGCTGGAGAAGGGTGGTAGTCAGTACAGACCTCCCCCTTGATTGTCTCCTTGGAAATGACTACCCAGAGGTTAGTCAGAGCCTAAGAGAAGAACTGGTCCAGGGCCAGTCCTCTCCCAAGGATTCTGGAGTGCCTGCCACTGCAGTAAATGCAAGTAGGCCCCAGAAGAAAAAGAAAAGGAAACAGAGTAGGAAAGGTGGACAACCTTTAGCCAAGGTTCCAGCAAGCCAAGGAGATTCTGCTCCAGTAGAGGAGAACTCCAAAAATGGCTCTGATAAAGTCCAACCTGACCCACAAGAAGTCCTGGCTAGTCAGGCAACTGTTAAGCCTGAGTGGGTGGCTCCTCAGCTAACAGAAGAAAGAGTGGAAGAAGGGTGTTTACTACAAGATGTGGTAACCCCCCACTCGAATACAGCAGACAGGCACCCTGAACCCAAAGAAGCCTGTAACTTAGCCCCTTCCCTTGTAGGTGAAGAGCTAAAGGTGTGGTTCTGGGCACTGACAGCTGTCAGTGGCCTCTGCTGGGTGTTAGCCTTTATGGCTGCACTATCCTTGGCATGGTGGTCTGATCCCATGCCAAATAACAAGTTAGGCCCCCTGACCCTGTTGGTCATGGTGGGGGTTACTCCAGCTCTGGGTAACCTCTTTGGGTAAGCTAGGGGTGACCGTGGCTAAGATAAGATTAGCAGAGGTGGATTCCTCTGACCTCAAAATAGAGAGAATGGGTAAAGACATAAAAAGCACAGACAAGAGGCAGTTCAGACTAGGTCCTATCACTGTGGAAGTGGGTCAGTTCCCCAGAGGGAATGACCTGAACAGGAGGATGTAAGGCAGAGTAGGCCCTGCAACAAACCAGCCTATTTCCTCTACTCTTCCTCGCCTGACAGACTAGGAAGACTCTCCCAGCTTTGGCTGAGTCTCCTGGCCTGTGGGCTGGGGGGGGCTTGTGTAAAGAAATGGCTCCCTGTTGCAGTTACCCCCCACTTTTTGCCTGATACTGATGCTGACTTGACTGAGAAGTGTGCTGGGACCCTGCTAACCAGGCCCCAGCACCAGTGTTCTTTCTGCTAAAATGTACCATTGTTTCCACAATTGGCACACCCTGGCATCCAGATAAGTCCCTTGTAACTGGTACCTCTGGTACAAAGGGCCCTGATGCCAGGGAAGGTCTCTAAGGGCTGCAGCATGTATTATGCCACCCCAGAGACCCCTCACTCAGCACAGACACACTGCTTACAAGCCTGTGTGTGCTAGTGAGAATAAAATGAGTAAGTCGACATGGCACTCCCCTCAGGGGTGCCATGCCAGCCTCTCACTGCCTATGCAGTATAGGTAAGACACCCCTCTAGCAGGCCTTACAGCCCCAAGGCAGGGTGCACTATACCATAGGTGAGGGTACCAGTGCATGAGCACTGTACCCCTACAGTGTCTAAGCAAAACCTTAGACATTGTAAGTGCAGGGTAGCCATAAGAGTATATGGTCTGGGAGTCTGTTTTACACGAACTCCACAGCACCATAATGGCTACACTGAAAACTGGGAAGTTTGGTATCAAACTTCTCAGCACAATAAATGCACACTGATGCCAGTGTACATTTTATTGTAAAATACACCACAGAGGGCACCTTAGAGGTGCCCCCTGAAACTTAACCAACTATCTGTGTAGGCTGACTGGTTCCAGCAGCCTGCCACACTAGAGACATGTTGCTGGCCCCATGGGGAGAGTGCCTTTGTCACTCTGAGGCCAGTAACAAAGCCTGCACTGGGTGGAGATGCTAACACCTCCCCCAGGCAGGAGCTGTAACACC
This sequence comes from Pleurodeles waltl, assembly GCF_031143425.1. Lineage (NCBI taxonomy): Eukaryota > Metazoa > Chordata > Amphibia > Caudata > Salamandridae > Pleurodeles > Pleurodeles waltl. The sequence continues at coordinate 782,128,846 of NC_090437.1, read as the reverse complement.
TGGTGGTGAGCCTCAAAGGCTCACCCCTTTGTCACAGCCCAGCAGGGCACTCCAGCTTAGTGGAGTTGCCCGCCCCCTCCGGCCACGGCCCCCACTTTTGGCGGCAAGGCTGGAGGGAACAAAGAAAGCAACAAGGAGGAGTCACTGGCCAGTCAGGACAGCCCCTAAGGTGTCCTGAGCTGAGGTGACTCTAACTTTTAGAAATCCTCCATCTTGCAGATGGAGGATTCCCCCAATAGGGTTAGGATTGTGACCCCCTCCCCTTGGGAGGAGGCACAAAGAGGGTGTACCCACCCTCAGGGCTAGTAGCCATTGGCTACTAAACCCCCCAGACCTAAACACGCCCTTAAATTTAGTATTTAAGGGCTACCCTGAACCCTAGAAAATTAGATTCCTGCAACAACAAGAAGAAGGACTGCCCAGCTGAAAACCCCTGCAGAGGGAAGACCAGAAGACAACAACTGCCTTGGCTCCAGAAACTCACCGGCCTGTCTCCTGCCTTCCAAAGAACTCTGCTCCAGCGACGCCTTCCAAAGGGACCAGCGACCTCTGAATCCTCTGAGGACTGCCCTGCTTCGACGACGACAAGAAACTCCCGAGGACAGCGGACCTGCTCCAAAAAGACTGCAACTTTGTCTCAAGAAGCAGCTTTAAAGAACCCTGCAACTCCCCGCAAGAAGCGTGAGACTTGCAACACTGCACCCGGCGACCCCGACTCGGCTGGTGGAGAACCAACACCTCAGGGAGGACCCCCGGACTACTCTACGACTGTGAGTACCAAAACCTGTCCCCCCTGAGCCCCCACAGCGCCGCCTGCAGAGGGAATCCCGAGGCTTCCCCTGACCGCGACCCTCTGAAACCTAAGTCCCGACGCCTGGAAAAGACCCTGCACCCGCAGCCCCCAGGACCTGAAGGACCGGACTTTCACTGGAGAAGTGACCCCCAGGAGTCCCTCTCCCTTGCCCAAGTGGAGGTTTCCCCGAGTAAGCCCCCCCTTGCCTGCCTGCAGCGCTAAAGAGATCCCTTGATCTCTCATAGACTAACATTGAAAACCCGACGCTTGTTTCTACACTGCACCCGGCCGCCCCCGCGCTGCTGAGGGTGACATTTCTGTGTGGGCTTGTGTCCCCCCCGGTGCCCTACAAAACCCCCCTGGTCTGCCCTCCGAAGACGCGGGTACTTACCTGCAAGCAGACCGGAACCGGGGCACCCCCTTCTCTCCATTCTAGCCCATGCGTTTTGGGCACCACTTTGAACTCTGCACCTGACCGGCCTGAGCTGCTGGTGTGGTGACTTTGGGGTTGCTCTGAACCCCCAACGGTGGGCTACCTTGGACCAAGAACTGAACCCTGTAAGTGTCTTACTTACCTGGTAAAACTAACAAAAACTTACCTCCCCCAGGAACTGTGAAAATTGCACTGTGTCCACTTTTAAAGTAGCTATTTGTAAATAACTTGAAAAGTATACATGCAATTGAAATGATTCAAAGTTCCTAATGTACTTACCTGCAATACCTTTCAAACAAGATATTACATGTTAAATTTGAACCTGTGGTTCTTAAAATAAACTAAGAAAAGATATTTTTCTATAACAAAACCTATTGGCTGGATTTGTCTCTGAGTGTGTGTACCTCATTTATTGTCTATGTGTATGTACAACAAATGCTTAACACTACTCCTTGGATAAGCCTACTGCTCGACCACACTACCACAAAATAGAGCATTAGTATTATCTCTTTTTACCACTATTTTACCTCTAAGGGGAACCCTTGGACTCTGTGCATGCTATTCCTTACTTTGAAATAGCACATACAGAGCCAACTTCCTACATTGGTGGATCAGCGGTGGGGGTACAAGACTTTGCATTTGCTGGACTACTCAGCCAATACCTGATCACACGACAAATTCCAAAATTGTCATTAGAAATTGATTTTTGCAATTTGAAAAGTTTTCTAAATTCTTAAAAGACCTGTTAGGGCCTTGTGTTAGATCCTGTTTAGCATTTCTTTTAGAATTTAAAAGTTTGTAAAAGTTTGAATTAGATTCTAGAACCAGTTTTAGATTCTTAAAAAGTATTCCAACTTTTAGAAGCAAAATGTCTAGCACAGATGTGACTGTGGTGGAACTCGACACCACACCTTACCTCCATCTACAGATGAGAGAGCTAAGGTCACTCTGTAAACTAAAGAAAATAGCAATAGGCCCCAAACCTACCAAAGTACAGCTCCAGGAGCTTTTGGCAGAGTTTGAAAAGGCCAACCCCTCTGAGGGTGGCAACTCAGAGGATGAAGATAGTGACTTGGAGGGAAATTCCCCCCCTCCAGTCCTACTTAGGGAGAGCAGGGCTACTCAAGCCCTGACTCCACAAATAATAGTCAGAGATGCTGGTTCCCTCACAGGAGGGACCAACAACTCTGAAATCACTGAGGATAACCCCAGTGAAGAGGACATCCAGTTAGCCAGGATGGCCAAAAGATTGGCTTTGGAAAGACAGATCCTAGCCATAGAGAGGGAAAGGCAAGAGATGGGCCTAGGACCCATCAATGGTGGCAGCAACATAAATAGGGTCAGAGATTCTCCTGACATGTTGAAAATCCCTAAAGGGATTGTAACTAAATATGAAGATGGTGATGACATCACCAAATGGTTCACAGCTTTTGAGAGGGCTTGTGTAACCAGAAAAGTGAACAGATCTCACTGGGGTGCTCTCCTTTGGGAAATGTTCACAGGAAAGTGTAGGGATAGACTCCTCACACTCTCTGGAAAAGATGCAGAATCTTATGACCTCATGAAGGGTACCCTGATTGAGGGCTTTGGATTCTCCACTGAGGAGTATAGAATTAGATTCAGGGGGGCTCAAAAATCCTCGAGCCAGACCTGGGTTGATTATGTTGACTACTCAGTGAAAACACTGGATGGTTGGGTAACTGGAAATGAAGTGTATGACTATGTTGGGCTTTATAATTTGTTTATGAAAGAACACATTTTAAGTAACTGCTTCAATGAAAAGTTGCATCAGTATCTGGTAGACCTAGGTCCAATTTCTCCCCAAGAATTGGGAAAGAAGGCAGACCACTGGGTCAAGACTAGGGTAACCAAAACTTCCACTGGGGGTGACCAAAAGAAAGGGGTTACAAAGCCTCCCCAGGAGAAAGTGGGTGACACTAGAAACAAAGAAAAAGAGTCCCCTGTAGGCCCCCAAAAACCAGACCAGGTGGGTGGGCCCAGAGACACAACCCAAAACAAAGGTGGGTACCAGGGTAAGAGCTGGGATGCCACTAAGGCATGGTGCCATAACTGTAAACAGACAGGGCACCACACCAAGGACACTTCTTGTCCCAAAAACAAACCCCCTAGCAAAATCCCAGGGGTGACCAGTGTAGCCATTGGGGAGGACTCCTCAGATGAGGAGGTCTTCATAGCCTTCAACTGGAAAAAGGGCCCAACAGGTGAGTTGGAGATTCCAGAGGGAAGTAGACACTTCCACCACCTACAGGTGAATGGAATCCCAGCCACTGCCCTGAGAGACACTTGTGCCAGTCACACTATTGTGCATGTCAGGCTGGTGTTCTCAAACCAGTACATCCCAGGTGAGATGGCCAGAGTAAGAGTTAGCCCAGACAGGGTCACTAATAGGCCTGTGGCTCTTGTGCCCATAGAAGTGGGTGGAACTTTTAGCTGGAGAAGGGTGGTAGTCAGTACAGACCTCCCCCTTGATTGTCTCCTTGGAAATGACTACCCAGAGGTTAGTCAGAGCCTAAGAGAAGAACTGGTCCAGGGCCAGTCCTCTCCCAAGGATTCTGGAGTGCCTGCCACTGCAGTAAATGCAAGTAGGCCCCAGAAGAAAAAGAAAAGGAAACAGAGTAGGAAAGGTGGACAACCTTTAGCCAAGGTTCCAGCAAGCCAAGGAGATTCTGCTCCAGTAGAGGAGAACTCCAAAAATGGCTCTGATAAAGTCCAACCTGACCCACAAGAAGTCCTGGCTAGTCAGGCAACTGTTAAGCCTGAGTGGGTGGCTCCTCAGCTAACAGAAGAAAGAGTGGAAGAAGGGTGTTTACTACAAGATGTGGTAACCCCCCACTCGAATACAGCAGACAGGCACCCTGAACCCAAAGAAGCCTGTAACTTAGCCCCTTCCCTTGTAGGTGAAGAGCTAAAGGTGTGGTTCTGGGCACTGACAGCTGTCAGTGGCCTCTGCTGGGTGTTAGCCTTTATGGCTGCACTATCCTTGGCATGGTGGTCTGATCCCATGCCAAATAACAAGTTAGGCCCCCTGACCCTGTTGGTCATGGTGGGGTTACTCCAGCTCTGGGTAACCTCTTTGGGTAAGCTAGGGGTGACCGTGGCTAAGATAAGATTAGCAGAGGTGGATTCCTCTGACCTCAAAATAGAGAGAATGGGTAAAGACATAAAAAGCACAGACAAGAGGCAGTTCAGACTAGGTCCTATCACTGTGGAAGTGGGTCAGTTCCCCAGAGGGAATGACCTGAACAGGAGGATGTAAGGCAGAGTAGGCCCTGCAACAAACCAGCCTATTTCCTCTACTCTTCCTCGCCTGACAGACTAGGAAGACTCTCCCAGCTTTGGCTGAGTCTCCTGGCCTGTGGGCTGGGGGGGGCTTGTGTAAAGAAATGGCTCCCTGTTGCAGTTACCCCCCACTTTTTGCCTGATACTGATGCTGACTTGACTGAGAAGTGTGCTGGGACCCTGCTAACCAGGCCCCAGCACCAGTGTTCTTTCTGCTAAAATGTACCATTGTTTCCACAATTGGCACACCCTGGCATCCAGATAAGTCCCTTGTAACTGGTACCTCTGGTACCAAGGGCCCTGATGCCAGGGAAGGTCTCTAAGGGCTGCAGCATGTATTATGCCACCCCAGAGACCCCTCACTCAGCACAGACACACTGCTTACAAGCCTGTGTGTGCTAGTGAGAATAAAATGAGTAAGTCGACATGGCACTCCCCTCAGGGTGCCATGCCAGCCTCTCACTGCCTATGCAGTATAGGTAAGACACCCCTCTAGCAGGCCTTACAGCCCCAAGGCAGGGTGCACTATACCATAGGTGAGGGTACCAGTGCATGAGCACTGTACCCCTACAGTGTCTAAGCAAAACCTTAGACATTGTAAGTGCAGGGTAGCCATAAGAGTATATGGTCTGGGAGTCTGTTTTACACGAACTCCACAGCACCATAATGGCTACACTGAAAACTGGGAAGTTTGGTATCAAACTTCTCAGCACAATAAATGCACACTGATGCCAGTGTACATTTTATTGTAAAATACACCACAGAGGGCACCTTAGAGGTGCCCCCTGAAACTTAACCAACTATCTGTGTAGGCTGACTGGTTCCAGCAGCCTGCCACACTAGAGACATGTTGCTGGCCCCATGGGGAGAGTGCCTTTGTCACTCTGAGGCCAGTAACAAAGCCTGCACTGGGTGGAGATGCTAACACCTCCCCCAGGCAGGAGCTGTAACACCTGGTGGTGAGCCTCAAAGGCTCACCCCTTTGTCACAGCCCAGCAGGGCACTCCAGCTTAGTGGAGTTGCCCGCCCCCTCCGGCCACGGCCCCCACTTTTGGCGGCAAGGCTGGAGGGAACAAAGAAAGCAACAAGGAGGAGTCACTGGCCAGTCAGGACAGCCCCTAAGGTGTCCTGAGCTGAGGTGACTCTAACTTTTAGAAATCCTCCATCTTGCAGATGGAGGATTCCCCCAATAGGGTTAGGATTGTGACCCCCTCCCCTTGGGAGGAGGCACAAAGAGGGTGTACCCACCCTCAGGGCTAGTAGCCATTGGCTACTAAACCCCCCAGACCTAAACACGCCCTTAAATTTAGTATTTAAGGGCTACCCTGAACCCTAGAAAATTAGATTCCTGCAACAACAAGAAGAAGGACTGCCCAGCTGAAAACCCCTGCAGAGGAAGACCAGAAGACAACAACTGCCTTGGCTCCAGAAACTCACCGGCCTGTCTCCTGCCTTCCAAAGAACTCTGCTCCAGCGACGCCTTCCAAAGGGACCAGCGACCTCTGAATCCTCTGAGGACTGCCCTGCTTCGACGACGACAAGAAACTCCCGAGGACAGCGGACCTGCTCCAAAAAGACTGCAACTTTGTCTCAAGAAGCAGCTTTAAAGAACCCTGCAACTCCCCGCAAGAAGCGTGAGACTTGCAACACTGCACCCGGCGACCCCGACTCGGCTGGTGGAGAACCAACACCTCAGGGAGGACCCCCGGACTACTCTACGACTGTGAGTACCAAAACCTGTCCCCCCTGAGCCCCCACAGCGCCGCCTGCAGAGGGAATCCCGAGGCTTCCCCTGACCGCGACCCTCTGAAACCTAAGTCCCGACGCCTGGAAAAGACCCTGCACCCGCAGCCCCCAGGACCTGAAGGACCGGACTTTCACTGGAGAAGTGACCCCCAGGAGTCCCTCTCCCTTGCCCAAGTGGAGGTTTCCCCGAGTAAGCCCCCCCTTGCCTGCCTGCAGCGCTAAAGAGATCCCTTGATCTCTCATAGACTAACATTGAAAACCCGACGCTTGTTTCTACACTGCACCCGGCCGCCCCCGCGCTGCTGAGGGTGACATTTCTGTGTGGGCTTGTGTCCCCCCCGGTGCCCTACAAAACCCCCCTGGTCTGCCCTCCGAAGACGCGGGTACTTACCTGCAAGCAGACCGGAACCGGGGCACCCCCTTCTCTCCATTCTAGCCTATGCGTTTTGGGCACCACTTTGAACTCTGCACCTGACCGGCCCTGAGCTGCTGGTGTGGTGACTTTGGGGTTGCTCTGAACCCCCAACGGTGGGCTACCTTGGACCAAGAACTGAACCCTGTAAGTGTCTTACTTACCTGGTAAAACTAACAAAAACTTACCTCCCCCAGGAACTGTGAAAATTGCACTGTGTCCACTTTTAAAGTAGCTATTTGTAAATAACTTGAAAAGTATACATGCAATTGAAATGATTCAAAGTTCCTAATGTACTTACCTGCAATACCTTTCAAACAAGATATTACATGTTAAATTTGAACCTGTGGTTCTTAAAATAAACTAAGAAAAGATATTTTTCTATAACAAAACCTATTGGCTGGATTTGTCTCTGAGTGTGTGTACCTCATTTATTGTCTATGTGTATGTACAACAAATGCTTAACACTACTCCTTGGATAAGCCTACTGCTCGACCACACTACCACAAAATAGAGCATTAGTATTATCTCTTTTTACCACTATTTTACCTCTAAGGGGAACCCTTGGACTCTGTGCATGCTATTCCTTACTTTGAAATAGCACATACAGAGCCAACTTCCTACATTGGTGGATCAGCGGTGGGGTACAAGACTTTGCATTTGCTGGACTACTCAGCCAATACCTGATCACACGACAAATTCCAAAATTGTCATTAGAAATTGATTTTTGCAATTTGAAAAGTTTTCTAAATTCTTAAAAGACCTGTTAGGGCCTTGTGTTAGATCCTGTTTAGCATTTCTTTTAGAATTTAAAAGTTTGTAAAAGTTTGAATTAGATTCTAGAACCAGTTTTAGATTCTTAAAAAGTATTCCAACTTTTAGAAGCAAAATGTCTAGCACAGATGTGACTGTGGTGGAACTCGACACCACACCTTACCTCCATCTACAGATGAGAGAGCTAAGGTCACTCTGTAAACTAAAGAAAATAGCAATAGGCCCCAAACCTACCAAAGTACAGCTCCAGGAGCTTTTGGCAGAGTTTGAAAAGGCCAACCCCTCTGAGGGTGGCAACTCAGAGGATGAAGATAGTGACTTGGAGGGAAATTCCCCCCCTCCAGTCCTACTTAGGGAGAGCAGGGCTACTCAAGCCCTGACTCCACAAATAATAGTCAGAGATGCTGGTTCCCTCACAGGAGGGACCAACAACTCTGAAATCACTGAGGATAACCCCAGTGAAGAGGACATCCAGTTAGCCAGGATGGCCAAAAGATTGGCTTTGGAAAGACAGATCCTAGCCATAGAGAGGGAAAGGCAAGAGATGGGCCTAGGACCCATCAATGGTGGCAGCAACATAAATAGGGTCAGAGATTCTCCTGACATGTTGAAAATCCCTAAAGGGATTGTAACTAAATATGAAGATGGTGATGACATCACCAAATGGTTCACAGCTTTCGAGAGGGCTTGTGTAACCAGAAAAGTGAACAGATCTCACTGGGGTGCTCTCCTTTGGGAAATGTTCACAGGAAAGTGTAGGGATAGACTCCTCACACTCTCTGGAAAAGATGCAGAATCTTATGACCTCATGAAGGGTACCCTGATTGAGGGCTTTGGATTCTCCACTGAGGAGTATAGAATTAGATTCAGGGGGGCTCAAAAATCCTCGAGCCAGACCTGGGTTGATTATGTTGACTACTCAGTGAAAACACTGGATGGTTGGGTAACTGGAAATGAAGTGTATGACTATGTTGGGCTTTATAATTTGTTTATGAAAGAACACATTTTAAGTAACTGCTTCAATGAAAAGTTGCATCAGTATCTGGTAGACCTAGGTCCAATTTCTCCCCAAGAATTGGGAAAGAAGGCAGACCACTGGGTCAAGACTAGGGTAACCAAAACTTCCACTGGGGGTGACCAAAAGAAAGGGGTTACAAAGCCTCCCCAGGAGAAAGTGGGTGACACTAGAAACAAAGAAAAAGAGTCCCCTGTAGGCCCCCAAAAACCAGACCAGGTGGGTGGGCCCAGAGACACAACCCAAAACAAAGGTGGGTACCAGGGTAAGAGCTGGGATGCCACTAAGGCATGGTGCCATAACTGTAAACAGACAGGGCACCACACCAAGGACACTTCTTGTCCCAAAAACAAACCCCCTAGCAAAATCCCAGGGGTGACCAGTGTAGCCATTGGGGAGGACTCCTCAGATGAGGAGGTCTTCATAGCCTTCAACTGGAAAAAGGGCCCAACAGGTGAGTTGGAGATTCCAGAGGGAAGTAGACACTTCCACCACCTACAGGTGAATGGAATCCCAGCCACTGCCCTGAGAGACACTTGTGCCAGTCACACTATTGTGCATGTCAGGCTGGTGTTCTCAAACCAGTACATCCCAGGTGAGATGGCCAGAGTAAGAGTTAGCCCAGACAGGGTCACTAATAGGCCTGTGGCTCTTGTGCCCATAGAAGTGGGTGGAACTTTTAGCTGGAGAAGGGTGGTAGTCAGTACAGACCTCCCCCTTGATTGTCTCCTTGGAAATGACTACCCAGAGGTTAGTCAGAGCCTAAGAGAAGAACTGGTCCAGGGCCAGTCCTCTCCCAAGGATTCTGGAGTGCCTGCCACTGCAGTAAATGCAAGTAGGCCCCAGAAGAAAAAGAAAAGGAAACAGAGTAGGAAAGGTGGACAACCTTTAGCCAAGGTTCCAGCAAGCCAAGGAGATTCTGCTCCAGTAGAGGAGAACTCAAAAAATGGCTCTGATAAAGTCCAACCTGACCCACAAGAAGTCCTGGCTAGTCAGGCAACTGTTAAGCCTGAGTGGGTGGCTCCTCAGCTAACAGAAGAAAGAGTGGAAGAAGGGTGTTTACTACAAGATGTGGTAACCCCCCACTCTAATACAGCAGACAGGCACCCTGAACCCAAAGAAGCCTGTAACTTAGCCCCTTCCCTTGTAGGTGAAGAGCTAAAGGTGTGGTTCTGGGCACTGACAGCTGTCAGTGGCCTCTGCTGGGTGTTAGCCTTTATGGCTGCACTATCCTTGGCATGGTGGTCTGATCCCATGCCAAATAACAAGTTAGGCCCCCTGACCCTGTTGGTCATGGTGGGGTTACTCCAGCTCTGGGTAACCTCTTTGGGTAAGCTAGGGGTGACCGTGGCTAAGATAAGATTAGCAGAGGTGGATTCCTCTGACCTCAAAATAGAGAGAATGGGTAAAGACATAAAAAGCACAGACAAGAGGCAGTTCAGACTAGGTCCTATCACTGTGGAAGTGGGTCAGTTCCCCAGAGGGAATGACCTGAACAGGAGGATGTAAGGCAGAGTAGGCCCTGCAACAAACCAGCCTATTTCCTCTACTCTTCCTCGCCTGACAGACTAGGAAGACTCTCCCAGCTTTGGCTGAGTCTCCTGGCCTGTGGGCTGGGGGGGGCTTGTGTAAAGAAATGGCTCCCTGTTGCAGTTACCCCCCACTTTTTGCCTGATACTGATGCTGACTTGACTGAGAAGTGTGCTGGGACCCTGCTAACCAGGCCCCAGCACCAGTGTTCTTTCTGCTAAAATGTACCATTGTTTCCACAATTGGCACACCCTGGCATCCAGATAAGTCCCTTGTAACTGGTACCTCTGGTACAAAGGGCCCTGATGCCAGGGAAGGTCTCTAAGGGCTGCAGCATGTATTATGCCACCCCAGAGACCCCTCACTCAGCACAGACACACTGCTTACAAGCCTGTGTGTGCTAGTGAGAATAAAATGAGTAAGTCGACATGGCACTCCCCTCAGGGTGCCATGCCAGCCTCTCACTGCCTATGCAGTATAGGTAAGACACCCCTCTAGCAGGCCTTACAGCCCCAAGGCAGGGTGCACTATACCATAGGTGAGGGTACCAGTGCATGAGCACTGTACCCCTACAGTGTCTAAGCAAAACCTTAGACATTGTAAGTGCAGGGTAGCCATAAGAGTATATGGTCTGGGAGTCTGTTTTACACGAACTCCACAGCACCATAATGGCTACACTGAAAACTGGGAAGTTTGGTATCAAACTTCTCAGCACAATAAATGCACACTGATGCCAGTGTACATTTTATTGTAAAATACACCACAGAGGGCACCTTAGAGGTGCCCCCTGAAACTTAACCAACTATCTGTGTAGGCTGACTGGTTCCAGCAGCCTGCCACACTAGAGACATGTTGCTGGCCCCATGGGGAGAGTGCCTTTGTCACTCTGAGGCCAGTAACAAAGCCTGCACTGGGTGGAGATGCTAACACCTCCCCCAGGCAGGAGCTGTAACACCTGGTGGTGAGCCTCAAAGGCTCACCCCTTTGTCACAGCCCAGCAGGGCACTCCAGCTTAGTGGAGTTGCCCGCCCCCTCCGGCCACGGCCCCCACTTTTGGCGGCAAGGCTGGAGGGAACAAAGAAAGCAACAAGGAGGAGTCACTGGCCAGTCAGGACAGCCCCTAAGGTGTCCTGAGCTGAGGTGACTCTAACTTTTAGAAATCCTCCATCTTGCAGATGGAGGATTCCCCCAATAGGGTTAGGATTGTGACCCCCTCCCCTTGGGAGGAGGCACAAAGAGGGTGTACCCACCCTCAGGGCTAGTAGCCATTGGCTACTAAACCCCCCAGACCTAAACACGCCCTTAAATTTAGTATTTAAGGGCTACCCTGAACCCTAGAAAATTAGATTCCTGCAACAACAACAAGAAGGACTGCCCAGCTGAAAACCCCTGCAGAGGAAGACCAGAAGACAACAACTGCCTTGGCTCCAGAAACTCACCGGCCTGTCTCCTGCCTTCCAAAGAACTCTGCTCCAGCGACGCCTTCCAAAGGGACCAGCGACCTCTGAATCCTCTGAGGACTGCCCTGCTTCGACGACGACAAGAAACTCCCGAGGACAGCGGACCTGCTCCAAAAAGACTGCAACTTTGTCTCAAGAAGCAGCTTTAAAGAACCCTGCAACTCCCCGCAAGAAGCGTGAGACTTGCAACACTGCACCCGGCGACCCCGACTCGGCTGGTGGAGAACCAACACCTCAGGGAGGACCCCCGGACTACTCTACGACTGTGAGTACCAAAACCTGTCCCCCCTGAGCCCCCACAGCGCCGCCTGCAGAGGGAATCCCGAGGCTTCCCCTGACCGCGACCCTCTGAAACCTAAGTCCCGACGCCTGGAAAAGACCCTGCACCCGCAGCCCCCAGGACCTGAAGGACCGGACTTTCACTGGAGAAGTGACCCCCAGGAGTCCCTCTCCCTTGCCCAAGTGGAGGTTTCCCCGAGTAAGCCCCCCCTTGCCTGCCTGCAGCGCTAAAGAGATCCCTTGATCTCTCATAGACTAACATTGAAAACCCGACGCTTGTTTCTACACTGCACCCGGCCGCCCCCGCGCTGCTGAGGGTGACATTTCTGTGTGGGCTTGTGTCCCCCCCGGTGCCCTACAAAACCCCCCTGGTCTGCCCTCCGAAGACGCGGGTACTTACCTGCAAGCAGACCGGAACCGGGGCACCCCCTTCTCTCCATTCTAGCCTATGCGTTTTGGGCACCACTTTGAACTCTGCACCTGACCGGCCCTGAGCTGCTGGTGTGGTGACTTTGGGGTTGCTCTGAACCCCCAACGGTGGGCTACCTTGGACCAAGAACTGAACCCTGTAAGTGTCTTACTTATCTGGTAAAACTAACAAAAACTTACCTCCCCCAGGAACTGTGAAAATTGCACTGTGTCCACTTTTAAAGTAGCTATTTGTAAATAACTTGAAAAGTATACATGCAATTGAAATGATTCAAAGTTCCTAATGTACTTACCTGCAATACCTTTCAAACAAGATATTACATGTTAAATTTGAACCTGTGGTTCTTAAAATAAACTAAGAAAAGATATTTTTCTATAACAAAACCTATTGGCTGGATTTGTCTCTGAGTGTGTGTACCTCATTTATTGTCTATGTGTATGTACAACAAATGCTTAACACTACTCCTTGGATAAGCCTACTGCTCGACCACACTACCACAAAATAGAGCATTAGTATTATCTCTTTTTACCACTATTTTACCTCTAAGGGGAACCCTTGGACTCTGTGCATGCTATTCCTTACTTTGAAATAGCACATACAGAGCCAACTTCCTACAGTTATGTTATGTTATGTAAAGCTAAGTTATGTTAAGTTGGGCTATATGTTATGTTATGTTATGTCATGTTAGCTTATATGTATTTGTAACGTGTATTCTAACTCAGAAAGGTATCTTGGCACTGAGCAGGTGTGTATGCCTAACTCTCGCCTACTCTGGGTTGGTCAATTGAAAAACTGGATCTTCAGCTTCTTATGGAATTTAAGCTACTAGGAGGAGGCTCTGATGTGGAGTGGGAGGAGCTTTAGGAGCAATGTAAGAGAAAGCCCACCCTCCTGATCTGTTCGTGTATGGGACTAGGAGTCCTGTGGGGTGGAGGTGTCTGTGTGGTTGGTGGAAGGAGATGCAACTGTTCAGGTAGATGGGGCCTACATTGTGTAGTGCATTGAATGTGTGTGAGGAGTCTGTAATTAGCAAGTTTGTGTATTGGGACTCGGGAGCCACTGAAGCTCCCTGAGGTGTGGTGTGATGTGGGTTCTTTGTAGGAGTTTCAAGATGAGTCTGGCTGCCGAGTTCTGGATGGATTATAGTCGTCCAATGAACATCTTGGGGATCCCGGCGTAGAGAGTGCTCCTGTCGTCCAACTTGCTGGTGACCAAGGTGTGAGTGACAGTATTCTAGTGTTACTTTAGAAACATTTGAAGATCTTTCTGGGCATCTTTAGGGTTTGAAAGTAGGATGTGGTGATGGCATTGACTTTTGTGGCAAGGTACAGTTTGCTGTTGATGATTATTCCGAAGTTCCTGGCATATGTTCTGGGTATGGGACCGAGTTCAGCCAGTCACCATTTGGAGTCCCATGGTGATGTGTTCTTACTTAAAATCACTAATTCAGTCTTGTCGCTGCTGAACTTCAGACAGCTGGACTTCATCCAGTTACTGACTTTGTCATGCAGGCGGTGTGTTGGTGTTCTTGTTGGAGAGAAAGAGTATGAGATGCATATTGGCGGCATGGAAGAGGATGTTTATGTCTTGTGCACAGATGAAGTTGGCCAGAGGGATCATGTATGCAATGAAGAGCTTGGGACTGAGTAATGAAAATTGAGGCACTCTGCAGATGGGTTTGCAGGCTTCCGAGGGCTAGGAATCTAGAAACAGCTTGTTTCCAACTCTTAAAAAGGAGCAGATCCCGCAAGAGAGGGACCTTGGATGTCAATCGCTTGTAGGCACCTGATGAGGGTGGGTTGGAGACTGTGTCAAATGCTGCAAAGACGTCCAGGAGAATGAATATAGTCATGTCTCCTCACTCGAGGATCATGCCGATGTCATCTGTGGCAGTGAAGAGCGCAGTTTTTTTATTGTGGTTGGAGCTGAATCCAGACTGCATCGCAATAAGGAGCTGTTGGTAACTGAGGTGGGCGGTGAGGCATTAGTTGTTTGGTTTCCATAAGACCTTTGCTTGGTATAGTATCAAAGCGCTTCAGAAGGTTGATAGGAGGGAGGGTAATCCTGCATTTTTGGCTACAGACAATGGGACAATTGTACGAAACTCACACTGGTTTGAATGCAAAATTTTTGTGTAGTGAAGGAAGAAAACATCTCAAAAAATATCTATACAACACACCAGGAAATGGAGTGGTTAAAAGAGTTACCAGTGTAGTCAAAAAGTGGTGAATAGTGAAAAAAGGCGTAAAAGACTGAAGAGGAGGTGGTTTGGGAATATTGCACCACACATAACAGTGTAACTGAAAGAACTCTGTTTCAAGCGACCAAGCCATAGAACGAAGAACAGAATTGGTGTCACGCTGGATTGAAGGAGGAGACTTGGTTCCTGTGTTGGGGTGAAGAATCAAGTCAGGAGTTGAAGTCAACCTAAGAATTTGATCAAGGTCAACTTAGGCAGGTGGACCAATGAAGCAAACACATTTTCTGACCCCATTGATGTCCTGAAGTTTTATCCTTGACATGGATTGTTGAAGAACAGTAAAAGTTAAAATAAGATAAGGGTAGCCATGTACTATAGGTGGGGCGAAAAGCAGAAGATGCATCAGAGTGTGAGTGGGTCGGTGGAAACAGAAGAGTGATGAAGGATGCAGTGGTTTTCTGATGATGGAGGATGCTGAAATGTTGAAGAGACTGCAGTAAGAGAAGGGGAGGTGTCAGAGACAGAAAGGCAGAGAGGCAGTGAGCTTGTGGTGGAGGAAGACAGTAACACTAGTGATGGCAATGTTACACTACTGTGCATTCATAAAGAGAGAAACAGGTAAAGCCATTTGCCAGCCAGGTTGCATGATTTTGTCTTCCAATTGAATGGCCACTACAAAATGTGTTTTTGGGCCTTATTGTTGTGTTCTCTATTGTAAATAAGGAAAGACATGTTATTTTGTGTTATTGATGTAGATATGGTCATGCAGTGGTTGTTAACCTTTTGACTTCTGTGGATTACCACTTAGGCATTACTTGAACACGGGGACCACCAGTAAATCATCATTGGAATCCGGGGACCTTCATAGAGTCATTACTGCAAGCCCAGGACTCTAGCTTAAGCATTTTTGATGGGTTGAACAGCAAAATAATGCACAACACATACAGAAATGAGCATTCATCAAATAAATACACGAATGATGAAACATTTATTTAACTTGTGAACAAATAAAAAAGTTAAAAGATTGATTTTAATAGGAAGGTTGAAGCATTTCTAAGTTCAATTGAGACGCCTCATTGTTTAAACTCTATTCTGAGGGATGCACTTTCACTGCTTCGACAAAGTCTCAGGATACTAATTTAAATTATAGCCTCCAATTTCAACTTCCCTTGCATTTTTAGAACATTTTAACATTTTGAATTGTACATTTCATTTCTTTATTTATATACACTTTATTAATATGGTATTAATTTTAAATTTTCTAAACAGTCGAGGACCACTTCAGTAGGCTAGATGGACCTCGAGGTGTCCTGGGACCACAGGGTAAGAACCACTCTGTTAATGTGTTATTTATTGTGCACTCCACTACTGTAGTTACCTTGTCACTAGGCAAAACAGAGAATCTGCTTAAATTGTCCAGGTAACAAAGCTCTATGAGCTCATCATGCACCTGTAGGCTCTGTTGCAGTTGCTATGGGGCAAGCACGTGAGCTCCATGTTCATCTGCTATCACTTTATTAAAGAAAAACATTACTGAAGCAACCACCTTGTGGACGGTGTTTACCTCACAATCGATACACCTAAACGTCTGACTGCAGAAACTTCCTGCATATGTTTACAAATACTGATTCTATAATTCAGGATCTGTCATTTGTGCTGTGAGAGAACACTATCTGCTTATCTAAGTAAAAAGAAAATAGTTTCTTGATCAGTTCCAGGTTCAGGTGTTGTACTAGAAATCTAATGTGCATTCCATTTTGACATGAGCAAATGTGCACGCCTATTTAGAAAATTGGTCATGTGAAAATCTGCAATGCACACAAGATTACTTTATTTTATTTTTCTCCAAAGGAAAATATTTCCCCTGGCAAAAATATTTTCTCTGTGCAGAAACCCTTTCAGTTTTATCCTCACCAATGTCGGGGATGTTTCCATCCCACTCTCCAAAGGGAATTACTCCTTCCGTTAAAATGTTATTTTCTTACATTTTCTAGGCTGACACTGGTTTGGAGACGATTTCGTGAATATCCCCATTGGGTTAGATGCCCTGCAAATAAACTCACTGGACATTCAAGCACTGGAACTTCCCCTCCCCCCCCACTCCTGCAACCTGTGAGTACACTGACTCACAATAAAACCAACTTTTTTGAACTCCAAATGTGGATTTATCATCCATGAAAGGCTACTTTCACATGTAAGACAAAGTTACACACACAAATAGTTCAGTGACTCGGGCCTATGGTCCTTTTTTGAGGGGACACTTTTTAACCATTGCATCAAAGCCACTAAATATTATGGGCTGTCCCGTCACACCTAAAATTGATGGCCAGGGATGATTGATATATCGGTGTATGGGACAAAGACCTGCAATCATGCGTCCGAAGCCTGGTCAGAGACGCATGATGCGTAAAAGAAATATAGAAAATAATTTAAAAGCAAAAAATTGCAGCACAGAAAAGGAAATTATCCTTGAATGCTGTGTTCATGATGTGTTTTTCATCTGCACCTTTTGAAGCATTGTGTTTTGAGAATTAATTGGTTAACAGTAAGCTAACACATTTCCATCATACAGGCTTCAGTTTACATTTTCTTGGCCATGTCCATACATCCACTACTTCGTTGAGGACGCCAAAAATACTAACTGCACTATCTACACGGCCATTTGAGTAGTTTTTTGAGAAACTAATACCTCAGGTGCATAATAACGCAAAGCGTCCCAGGACATCTAGGGCCGTATTTATACTTTTTGGCGCACAACTGCGCCAACGCAGTTGTGCGTCAAAAATGTTAACGCCATTCCAAAGCGCCATGCGGGCGCCTTATTTATGGAATGACGTTAGCCGGCGGAGCTGACTGGTGTGTGTCAAAAAAAATGACTTACACCAGGCAGCGCCGGCGTAGGGGAAAATGGAGCTTGGGCGTCAAAAAATGGGGCAAGTCAGGCTGAGGCAAAATTTTGGCCTCAACCCAATTTGCGCCATTTTTTTGACTCCCAACCCCCATTGAAATGACTCCTGTCTTAGCACAGACAGGAGTCATGCCCCCATACCCAATGGCCATGCCCAGGGGACTTATGTCCCCTGGGCATGGTCATTGGGCATAGTGGCATGTAGGAGGGCACAAATCAGGCCCCCCTATGCCACAAAAAAAAAATATATATATACTTACCTGAACTTACCTTAAGTTCCCTGGGATGGGTCCCTCCATCCTTGGGCGTCCTTCTGTGGTGGGCAAGGGTGGCAGGGGGTGTCCCTGGGGGCATGGGAGGGCACCTCTGGGCTCCTTCCGAGCCCACAGGTCCCTTAACGCCTGCCCTGACCAGGCGTTAAGAAATGACGCAAAAGCGGCTGGATGTCATTTTTTTTGACCCGCCCACTCCCGGGCGTAATTTTTGCCCGGGAGTATAAATACGGTACACATGCCTCGGAGTCATTTTTTAGAAGGGAACGCCTACCTTGCATTTCATTAACGCAAGGAAGGTGTCCACGCAAAAAAATGACGCAAACTCCAAGATCTTTGGCGCTAGACGGGTCTAACGCCAAAGTATAAATATGGAGTTAGTTTTGCGTCGGATTTGCGTAAAAAAAAAAAAGACGCTAATCCGGCGCAAACAGAGTATAAATATGCCCCCTATTGTTTAGGCAGGACCCATCTATGCACTCTAGATCTAGCACAAATCCCCTTGAACACAAGGACTGCTTCACCCCTTCTGCAATTCACAGAGAAGTTGAAAACACTTACACTTAAGAAGCATTACCACTCTACTCGATAGGAGAGTATCTGTTTTGAAAACCTGAGATCCTGAATTGAATTACTGAGCTCACGTCCACTGTTTAGATGTCATTTGCATCTCAGGTAGGGTTGCTCTATGCAATATCGCTAGAAACAAATATGGAGTAATCATTATGTTGATGAAACTGATGAAGCGCTCTTCGAATTTCACAATATATCTACATTACTTCTGAACGTGTGGGGTAATGACAGCCTTCAAACACATGAAAGAAATTCAGCTTTCATTATTTGGTGTCATGACATTTGAGGTGCTGGGTGTAACATGCATTGTGGTTATGCTGTCTCTCAGTAGCATAGCAAAATCATTTTGAAATAAAGAACTACATATTTCATATTTTTGTACATGGACTGTTGATCTATAACTACAACAATGACTACCAAGACATGCTCTCAAAATCCCAGAACACAGATCAACACATTCCATTCATGAGGGATTTCCATGACTTCTGATGAGTTTATTTTCCTTATTGATGTTGTTGATGGTTGTGCTAGTTGCTGAAATCATTATTATTATTATTATTATTATTAGCAGTAGTAGTAGCAGTAGCAGTATTAGTATTCTCTCAATGTTTACTTTCTCCAGTCATTTTGCCAGCCATCTTCTGAGCATTTTCTGAGCATCTGGCCTGAACAATCCTCATTACTGCTTCCTTGCAGCTCATTTTTATACTCTTTCTTCTAATTTTGTTCATCTCTTCTAACTGCTACTCTTTCTAATGCACTCCACTCATTGTTCCTCTGGGTCCCTTTAGACTTTGTTAGACCTCTTGAACCTTTGCTTACACTACCGCTATTTTAAGTATGTTCTTCACTGACCTGTTTTGAATGCATATGGCACATGCACAGCAACTCTCCTGCCTTTGACTATCATGTTCTTGCTGATAATGATGTCTGAACTTATGAATTTAAAGTACTCGAAAACGTTTAATTTCAATCTCTTATTACTAGTCACTCTGATAGTCAACACCGTTATTTCTTCTTGAGCCATCTACTCTTTTTTCATTGCCTGTTCCATTTTTTTATTTCTCCGTTAGTGCTGAAGACTTTGGGCCTCATTCCGAGGCCGGCGGGCGGCAGTCGCCGCCCGCCTGGCGGGGACCGCCATATGGCCGCTCCGGTGTCGAAAGACCGCAGAGGCTATTCTGGCTTTCCCGCTGGGCTGGCGGGCGACCGCCAGAAGGCCGCCCGCCAGCCCAGCGGGAAGCCCCACGACACCCCATACCGCCATCCTGTTCCTGGCGGGCGAACCGCCAGGAACAGGATGGCGATATGGGGTGTCGGAATCCCCATGGCGGCGCAGCAAGCTGCGCCGCCATGGAGGATTCTGCAGGGCAGCGGAAAACCGGCGGGAGACCGCCGGTTTTCCTGTTCTGACCGCGGCCATAGCGCCGTGGTCAGAATGCCCTGCGGAGCACCGCCAGCCTGTTGGCGGTGCTCCCACCGGGTCAGAATGACCCCCTTTGTCTCATATGTCTCCATTAAAACGAGTAACATTCATGCTGCCTTTCGTTCTATACGTGCACGTTTCTCGCCATACTTTACAGTTCCTCCATTTGCATGCTTCGCTCCATTGTCCTCTATTTCTTTATCTTGATTTCCTTCATTGTTTGATGGTTTTTATACACTCTCTTAGTATAGTATCTCTACTTTCCTAACATGAGTGGAACTTTCGGCTTCCCCATTTGATCCTGTACTATCCTTCTTAGACAATTGCTACTTTCATAATCTTTTTTCGTTCCATATTATTGAATTATTATTTGCTTTACTTAGATCTGGTGTTTCTCATGATTTCCACAAATATGCAATTGTTCTCCCTCTTCTTAAAATACTGGCTTGACACTTCCAAACATTCTCACTTCCTTTGTTATTTATGTTATTTATTAACATTTTAGAATGCATTGGTTTTTCTACCTAACCTATTTTCTTTAATTTCATCACTTCAGTACACTCATCTTATTTTCATCCCTGCTCTTCAACTAAACTGCTCTATTATGCGTTTCTACATTTTGTTTTTTAGGTTTGTCACAATAAACTTTCATCTGTTCTTATCTTATTGGATCTTTCAGCAGGTTTTCATATGCCAGACAACCCCAGTTTTCTGAATTATTTCTCTGCACTGGGTACCACCAACTATGCTTGTGCTTGCCAGCTCGCACCTTTTCGGTATATTGGAAACGTGTCTAATCTGCACCTTCTCCTGTTCAGTTTGGGTGTCCTCATAGTTCTCAGTTACACTCTGTTATATCCTTTTTTGAGTTTGAGTCACATATGAGAGAGTGTAGTTTAAATATTACATATTAGATGTGAAATGCTTATACTTAACAATGCTGCATACAAAACGATCGCAAAATATTATTCGCTTGAATGTATTCTTAACACAATTATAAGTGAAGTTGCTGTTGTACACATATACTAATGTCGATTATAAGAAATAATTGCTTGCATTATGATTAATTGACTATGTTAACACTTACGAGGATTACGTTTATTAGAATCCATAAGTCTTAAGTTAGCGTGAGTTGAAAACTTAGTCGTGTAGCTCTCATATTAAAGCATATTCTTCTGTTTCTTCAGTGTGCTGACTTGCATGACCCAGTATGTGTTCTTTTCTTTGTTTCATGTAGCAAGTGAGGATTCTTCTCACCCGCATGCTAGATGTTTTAGTATAAGTTTTGTACGTTTTGCAACAAATATGGAAACTTTCAAGGACAATCGACCATGGAAAAGAGAACTTTTGACCTGAAGAACGTGCCAGAAAATGAAGTAACCCCGGATGTGCCACCTACGAAGACGTCAATTATGAAGACCAATCAAAGTGTTATAAATTATCGTGGGGTGACAAGTCCATTACATAATGTATAATTTGATAGGTTGAAGATAGTGCGGTGTAGTGACTATCCAATAGGATTTTGGGGGAATGTATTGTGAAAAGGGGATAAAAACCCATGACACAGGAGACTCTGGGAAAATTAGGTAGGGAATGATATCGATTGCATCCAGAAACTCTGTCACTCTGTTTGGTGATTTGAGACTTAGAACCATCCTCATCCATAAGACAGCCCCATTACACTTTCCTCCTTATGAGGGAAGTGCCCCCTGTCCCTTAGACGAAATAGATTGACGGTGATCTAACTGATGTCCTGAAGACGAAGACTGATCCTGTATGCTGACTCAATCTGAGGAGAGTAATTATGACAATTGCTACTGTCATTTGTCTACATGCTTTTCCTTTCTAGGTACCAACTGCTGTATTTTTGGATAGAGACCTTAGTTAGATGTTTCTAAATTGGTGTTCTAAATTGTTTTGCATGAAGTCCAACATGCTAATGCCAATTAGTGGTTAGAGTAGGGGTTCATCTTGACTGACGCGACGAACGTGACTGACATTGTGCTATGCTGAATGGAGACGTATATGATGTTCTATGTACTCTGATCTGTGTATATCATATATTGGTGTTTTTATGTTCATCATCTTTGCATTGTCAAAATCTTATCACAGTTGCCATATTGTGACTATGCTCTTTTGCTTCATGGTTTTGAGATTAATACTCTTGCTATTAGATTTTAATCAATAGGGAATAAAATTCACAAAACTTCTATAAAGGTGTGGTTATTCATGACTGAAAGGTCATGGTTGTGCCGACAGTTTAACTAATGTCTAAAGTGAAGTATATTGTGGTGTTATACGTTGATAATATTATCGATATATTGCTTGACATATTGATCAGTTATCTCGTTCTACGGTGTCTCACCACCTGGGTCAAAAGATTCATCGTCTAAAACGAGTCCTAATGGGTATAAATTAACATAGAGGAATGCGTTAACAGTTCTGGTAGCAGAGTGACGGTTTGGCCCCTGGGGGCCCAAGGACGGAGATTCATTGTTTAATTTGTTTTTCTGTGATAATGCAATTCGGAGGTATGATGGGTTTCTAAGTCCGCCATGGCTTTCCCGGGATATCGAAGCCTGCCTAAATGAGTTGGGAATGTTCTCGGCGCCATAGAGTGCGTGGCTAGGGTGTTTGCGCTTGCCTAAGCTTATGCATCTTGCAGGTGATTGTAAACATTTGTGTGAATTTAGGCCAAATTAAGTGTTGTTTAGCGAGAGTGGGCGTACTCCACAGTATGAGAGTAGGGAAGTCGGAGTACTTCATGTGAATGTAGCGCTTGTTGCTCAAAATTATCCACGTGGTTGGTTGTTGTGTACGGACCTGTTGAGGTCTAAGACTCTGGAGTATGAAGATAAATGTGGTTTATGTTGTAATCTGTGCGGTTTAATAGGTCAATCGGGCGTGGTTGACAAGCCGAGTTTGAGTTATAATGTGTGTATGAAACCTTCGATGGAGATTTGACAAATTCTAAAGTGCACTAGAAGGAGTCATTGACAAGTCGAGAGTAGAATTTGCGGGTCGAATTCTGCTTGCGTATGCGGGAACTGATAAGGAGAGATTAGCGGCTGAGGCTTCAAGTGAAATCTCTGTAAAGTTCTGAAGCGAATGTGTTACCCTTCCTGTATGTAAACCGACAGATTGGTGTTGTCATTTTAAGGTGCTTGAAATAATTTGCATTAGTTTGTGTGAGTTGTAGGGGTCAGTGAGGAGCAGACAAGCCGCAAGACTTTGTCAGCTGCAGTGTGTGTGTGTGTGACGTCAGTGGTGCCGCGCTGAGATAGGTCAGATGTCGAGAGGGGTCGCGCACGGTTTGGCTGCCGTCCGTGAGAGACAATAGGTTGAGAAAGGGTGGGTGAAGAGTGTCCTGGGAACTAAGCCATTTCTGATTAAATACGAAATAAGGGAATCGCAAAAATGAATTTTGTCAAAGCATTTAGGAGCGCTCTAAAGGGAGATGTATATATTGTCGCAACCGATGGGGAACCTACACCACCTGAGGGTACTCCAGCCTATACGGTTATGGAAGAAAAGGGTGTTGCACCTTGTTTATGGATAAAACAGTGGCGCAAATTAACAGAGAAAGAGGGGTGTCTAGCGTTCCCAGAACATGGGACATTTAATCCAAAGGTACTAGAAAATCTAAGGTGGATGTTAAGTACGCAGAAACCACCTCCGAGACCGGCACAATACGAGGCTTTGGCGATCTGGGACTTGATGGCTCTTAAACATAGACAAGAAAGGTTTCAGAGAAGACTGAGAAGGGCAGAGAAACAACCTTTGCAGAGGCTAGATGGGACAATGAGAGCAAAATGTGGAGACGGGGAATTGTAGACGGGTTGAAGTTGTTCCCAGCAATAACACAGGGAGAAGAGACGCAGGGAAAGAAAGCCTCCTGTAAAACCGACAAAGATTCAGGCAAAACTAAAGAAAATAAAAGATCCTGGGAAGAGGAAGATGATTCAGATGATGAGGAATTTATGGATAGATTGTTACATGATCGACCACCACCATATGCGGTGAGCGACAGCGCTCCAAGTACTAGTCTGGATCCTGGGAACCAGATGCAGGAAAAGGGAGTTACTGATACAGTACAGACTAGCGATACAGTTTTGATACAGAATGGTGTCAGTGTACCCACTGCACCAGACTTGCCAATACAGTTGCAGCCTCCACCGCAGATAAAGAGAATCTACCCTGATGTTCCAGTGCTTGAGACTACTACAAACTTGATAGTGCCGCCAGACCCGATATACACAAAGCCAAAACTAATACAGATTGAATCGACTCCAAAATTGATGTCTCAACCACCACCACAGCTGATACCAGGGTATAACCCTGTAGCGGGACCGCCATTAGTACCTGTTCCGGGTACATTGGAACAGACCTACGGTGTTGAGGCTCCAAGAAGTCTGGGTCCAGGTCAGACACCTGCCGCTATATCGTTACCCATTACTGTTGGTCCCCCCGTACCATTGTATACACAAGGTAAAACAGGGGTGTGTGATCAGGGAATGATGACACAGGAAGCGATAAGAGGAGGGTGTATGGGAACTCCACAGATAATGGCCCCTGGAGAACAAGTAAATGAGCCACCAAGACCCTTGATGGACCTTAGTCCAGTAGGGGCACCTCTCGAAGCGATGCGTCAAGCAGGATTGGGAGTTTTAACTCCCCAAACCATGAGTACAAATACCTCACACTCTCCAATGATACATGCAGGGAATATTTCACTGCAGGGTTTTACAGTACAGCAGTTAAATGAATGGTTAGAGAAAACTTATACTTCACAAAAGACTGCAGTGGCTACAGTTGAACCTGAGAAAGAAAAACAAGATGAATCCCTGAATCTTGTACGACTAGGGGAGGAAGCTGCTGAGTTAGTGGAAGGGACAATGGGAGTAATTAGATTGGAATCATACACTGAGGCAGAACTAAAATACTTGTGTCCCAAGATTACCAAAGAAGTAGGCAAAGTACATCAGAGATTAGCTAATTTAGCAGACAAATACAATATCGATATTGGGAACACTAAGCAACTGAAAAGGAGTTACAGACTAGATTTTGACTCAAAAGATTTTGAACATATGAGATCTGCAGGCATGAAGGCACATCTAAGGGAATTATTGCAGAGCACGCAGATTTGGGGTGCATTAGAGAAATGGGAAGGCCGATGGGCAAAGAAAAGGGATAAGGGAAAGGGTGATAGCTCAGGATCTAATCAAGCTAAGACCTCGCCTGATTTGGAATTGGTAAAAATATTGCCCATGAGAAAGACAGCTGGCAGTGTTTTAGTACCTGTGCCGTGGACTAGAGGAGACATTTTGGGGGTCATTCCAACCCTGGTGGTAAAAGCTGCTTACCGCTGTCAGAAGACCGCCAACATACCGCCGCGGCCGCGGTAAACCGCCACGGTCATTCTGACCCACAACAGGCAAACCGCCAAAATACAGACATCCACAAAAGTCCGCCACACCAAAGGGCAGCGAGAAACTGGCGATGACCAAACCTCCACCGTCACGCCAACAGAAATACGCCCACACTATGACGACACACGAATCCACGCGGCGGTCTTTCAACCGCGGTATTCCATTGGCGGTACACACCGCCGCGCTCAAAATACACACACTCTTATAAAACACATCCACATTGGACAATTCAAAATACACACACCTGATACACATACACACACCACTCCCACACACCCAACACAATATAAAACACACACCCACATCACTCACAAACCCCCACTTCTACAGAATCGGGACCACGCACTGAGGAAAAGAGAACTGAGCACCCAGACGCGCATTTTACTTTCACCCAGCAATATTTCCACGCACTTCACACAACACACCAATACACATCACCACACAATCCACCCCACACATCACCCACACCACCCCATGGCACCGCAAAGACACCCCAGGTTCTCCGAGGATGAACTCAGGGTCATGGTGGAGGAAATTGTATGGGTAGAGCCACAGCTCTTCGGGACACAGGTGCAGCACACCACTATTGCCAGGAAGATGGAGCTATGGAGCAGAATAGTCGATAGGGTCAACGCTGTGGGACAGCACCCAAGAAATAGGGACGACATCAGGAAGCGGTGGATCGACCTACGGGGAAGGTGCGTTCAATGGTATCCAGGCACAACATCGCGGTGCAGCGGACTGGCAGTGGACCACCACCTCCTCCCCCAGAATTTACAATCATGGGAGGAGCAAGTCTTGGCGATCCTGCATCCTGAGGGTGTCGCAGGAGTATCTGGAGGAATGGACTCTGGTAAGTCTCATCTTCACTACTTCATCCCCCCCACCCCACCAGCATGCCAACTCATACCCGGACCCTCACCCTCACCCCCATCACATCCTGCACCTTGCAAATGTCTCACCATCACAGCCCACCCATCCCAACACCAAGCCCTGCATGCGACCACAAAGCATGGACACCTATCACCAAAGCATGCCCACTGCACATACCCATCCCCCACCAAATCACCGTCACAAAAGCCCCCACACGGGAATGCCAGCACTGGGGTACAAGGGCACCCACCCATTACACGCTATGGCACACACAAATCCAATAACCATACTTTTATACCCCTGTTGGACCCGAACGCCACGTCACCGCGCAGGAGGGTCCACAAATGTCCACTCCACCCCCAGAAGAGGCCCACAGTGAGGACAGCACCTCTGTCGACCTGGATCTAGATGACCAGCCCGGCCCATCGGGGACCTCAAGACAGTCGGTTCCCCTCAGACAGCCACAGCCCATAGCAGACCTTCCCCCCTCTGGGAACACCAGCACAGCACCCACCCAGCGGGCCCATACCTCATTCCCCAGGACACGTCAATCAGCGGTGTGTCCACCACTACAGGGCACCCAGGTTAACCCACCACCCCAACAACAACAGGGACCTGGGGGCAGTGGTAGTGGGCACACGGTCCAGGGGACAGAGGCACAGGGAAACAGGGGACTGGGAGGGCTGCTGTGCGACAGGGGGGGGACAGGCCCAGGGAACCCACTCTCCACGAGGCCCTCTCCAACATCATGGGAGCCTACCACCACTCCCAACGAGACAATGGCGACGGTCCTGGCCAGGTTTCAGGAGATCCAGCTTCTGCAGGAGGAACAGTATTTGGGGTTCAGGGAGGAACTACGAAACATCAGTTCCGCCCTGGCCACCATTGTAGGGGCTCTGAATCAGGTAGTCACCACATTGCGGGACACTGTGGCAGGACAAAGGGCCCCTGACACTAGCATGGACCAAGAACTGCCTACCACCTCCGCCGGCGCTAGTGGACAGGAGGCCCCGCCACAGGACCAACAGGCCACCAGCACCCCATCCCCTGCAGAAGGAGAACCACCCCGCAAGCGGGCCCTGAGATCCAGGAAGAAGACAGAGTAAGATGCCAAGACCCCCGCCAGGAAAGGATACCTCCCTGATTGTCATCCCACTGTCCCACATTGACACCCTGTCCATTCTTATACTGCCCATGCTCCACTTTCCACAGGCATTTGGACATTGCACCTGTGATACTTATAGTCTGGACTCTGCCATGGACAATCCTCCACCATCACCCCTCACCGACTTGCAACCACCCACCAATATAGATCACTGAAATAAACAGTTATACGACCAAACACTCAGGAGTCTGGCTGTGATTTTGTACTAATGTATTAGACATTACCGTCCCAAATTGCATTTTTACATTGTGATGCCAACATACCACTGTCACACAGCTTTAGTCCATGGGGAAACAAAGCAGATGTCACGCAGTATGGCCCACATCTCTGAAATTGGAAGGGAAAGTCACAACTCAGTTACCATACACAGGGGGAAAAGGTCAGACATTAGAGAGGTAGTAGGGGTTAAGTATATGTAATATGACGGGTTGGACTCTTACCTGTGGGTCATTGAAAATACTGTTGTATTACTGTGTTCCTGTTGTCTATGTCGTCCTCTTCGGCTTCCTCTTCTTCACTCTCCACAGGCTCCACAGCTGCTACAACACCACCATCTGGACCATCCTCCTGCAGAAAAGGCACCTGGCATCGCAAAAAGCCAGGTTGTGAAGCATACAGCAGGCCACGATGATCTGGCACACCTTCTTTGGTGAGTGCAATAGGGATCCACCTGTCATATGGAAGCAGTGGAACCTGGCCTTCTGAAGGCCGAAGGTCCGCTCGATCACCCTCCTAGTTCTCCCATGGGCCTCATTGTACCGTTCCTCTGCCCTTGTCCGGGGATTCCTCACTGGGGTCAGTAGCCATGACAGGTTGGGGTAACCAGAGTCACCAATTAGCCACACACGGTGCCTCTGGAGTTGACCCATCACGTAAGGGATGCTGCTATTCTGCATGATGTAGGCGTCATGCACAGAGCCAGGGAACTTGGCATTAACATGGGAGATGTACTGGTCTGCCAAACACACCATCTGTACATTCATCGAATGATAACTCTTTCTGTTTCTGTACACTTGTTCACTCCTGCTGGGGGGTACTAAAGCCACATGGGTCCCATCAATGGCACCTATGATGTTGGGGATATGTCCAAGGGCATAGAAATCACCTTTCACTGTAGGCAAATCCTCCACCTCAGGGAAAACAATGTAGCTCCGCATGTATTTCAGAAGGGCAGACAACACTCTGGACATCACCTTGGAAAACATAGGCTGGGACATCCCTGATGATATGGCCACTGTTGTTTGAAATGACCCACTTGCAAAGAAATGGAGTACTGACAGCAGCTTCACTAAAGGGGGGATCCCTGTGGGTTGGCGGATTGGTGATATCAGGTCTGGCTCCAGCTGGGCACACAGTTCCTGAATAGTGGCTCGGTCAAGCCTGCATGTCAGTATGACATGTCTTTCCTCCATTGTCGACAGGCCTACCAGCGGTCTGTACACGGGAAGATTCCTCCATCTCCTCGCATGTCCCAGCGGACGGTGCCTATGAAGGACAACAGCGAGCACAGAGTCAATCAGCCCACAGGTACGTAACCACAGTTTGCACAAAACACGATTCCCAATGCATTGAATGGTTTGTATGAGTGTTGATGCAAGGCCTAGGTATGTGTGACGCAGTTAAAAGTAAGCCATGTGGGCCCTTGAAATAGCGGCTGCCTGACTTGTGAAGTGTGACAATGGGATGTGAGGTCAATGCGCTGGCGTGGCACACCGTGGCGGTAGGCGGTCGAAGACCGCGGCGCAAAACAGCATTGGTTAACATTGAACCCTATGGGTCTCAGGAGCCAATGACGATGTGCGCCGGCGGTACGCACCGCTGCGGTACGCACCGCCGCGGGCGTGACCGCTATTTTCTATCTGCTTAATCACTCTATACCTGATCTTCGACAGGAGAGGACCTACACTGCAAGTGCTGCTGTGACCTCAGTCTGGAAGAGACAATGGCTCATGCGACTGGGGAAAGGGCCCCTGCCTTCACTGCTCAGGAATTGGAGAAACTCGTGGATGGGGTCCTCCCCCAGTATGCGCTACTCTACGGTCCTCCAGACCAACAGGTAAGTACACTGGGACCATGCTTTGGGGGCAATGCCTGTGTTGAGTCGGGTGGATGAAAGATGGTGGGGAGGGGAGCGAATGAGGCATGCATCAAACGACGGATGACAGGATGTGCCACATGGCAAGGGTAGGGATGGGGGGCCACTCACATTGAGGGTGCAGAAGGTGATGACTCTTTTTCTCCCCCTGTACATTTCACATAGGTCAGCGCCCACCAGAAGATCGCCATTTGGCGTGCCATCGCCAAGGATGTCCGGGCCCTGGGGGTCCACCAGAGACGGGCACCCACTGCCGGAAGAGATGGGAGGACATCCGACGCTGGAGCAGGAAGACGGCGGAGGCTCAGCTGGGTATGGCCTCCCAATGTGGGAGGGGTGCCAGTCGGACTTTGACCCCCCTGATGTCCCGGATCCTGGCGGTGGCCTACCCCGATTTGGATTGGCGCGTGAGGACATCACAGCAGACACAAGGGGGTGAGTACAACCTCATTCTGCTGACTTTGCGTGCAGTGGAGGTGTCTGGGTGGGGGAGGAGGGCTGTGGGTATCCCTAGGCCAGGGCGATTTCTGTAGGCTAGGCCCCTCCGTAAGGCATGGCCCTGTGCCCCCACCCCCCACCTCTGAAGGGTGCGAAGTACAGTTATCCATGGCCCTGTGTCATCTATGTGTGCAGTTGTCGTCCACAGGCTTGTAGGCCATGTCCCACGGATTGAGTAGTGGACCCCAAGTGCGCGGCGTAGTGCAGGGGGCTTCTGTGTCTGTCCTCTCCGCCAACGGTGTCGCCAATGCATGCACTCAACATGTCTTTATTTCCCCCCCCACTTTTTTGTGGTCTTCCTGTTCATGTGTGCATTAGCATCATCAGGCGGAGGAGAAGTGGCATCGGAGCACGAGGGAGCTGCATCCCACATGGCCCTGGAGGGTCATGCAACGGATACCGAATACACCAGTGGGACGGAGGGCGAGGGGAGCTCCACAGCGGGGACTCGTGCAGACATTAGTGACACGGACTCGTCCTCTGAAGGGAGCTCCCTTGTGGTGGCGGCAACATCCGTGCCCCCCGCAACAACAGGTACAGCCGCCACCCAGCACACCAGCACCGCCCTCCCAGCAGTCCCTCAGCGTTTGGCCTGTGCCCGCTCACCCAGGAAGGTGGGCATCTCCTTCACCCCAGGCACCTCAGGCCCTGCCCCTGTCACCCCTGCTGCCCTCAGTGAGGAGGTCATTGACCTCCTGAGGACGCTCATTGTTGGGCAGTCTACCCTTTTGAATGCCATCCAGGGTGTAGAAAGGGAGGTGCACCAGAGTAATGCATACCTGGAGGGCATTCATTCGGGTCAGGCTGCCCATCAGCGATCGTTCCAGACTCTGGCCTCAGCACTGATGGCAGCCATTGTCCCTGTCTCTAGCCTCCCCCCTCCAACTTCCTCCACCCAGACCCTATCACCTGTACCTCTGCCTATCCCAGACACACCATCAGACCAGCCTCCACACACCTCAATTCCCAAGGGAAGCTCATCCAGACATAAGCACCACACATCACACAAGCATTCACACAAGCAACATCCACATACAGACATACCAACACCCACTGCCTCCACTGTGTCCCCTTCCTCCTCGTCTCCCTCCTCCCTCCCTGTCACGTCTCCACTCACACTTGCATGCACAACATCTTCAGCCACTACGTCCATTACCAGCACACCCACCAGAACCCCCCGCACACGTGCAGTCACCACCCCCACTACCATTTACACGTCCCCTGTGTCCTCTCCCAGTGTGTCTGTCTCCACCTCTTTCAAGATACACAAACGCAGGCAGCCACCCACCCAACAGCCATCCACCTCACGACAG
The DNA here is from genome assembly GCF_031143425.1 of Pleurodeles waltl. NCBI lineage: Eukaryota > Metazoa > Chordata > Amphibia > Caudata > Salamandridae > Pleurodeles > Pleurodeles waltl. The sequence goes on along the minus strand of NC_090437.1, from coordinate 782,097,922 downwards.
CCTCCAGCCCAAGCACCTGCACCCAAAGACACCAGACTTAAAACTCCTACAACCACAACCTCTTCCTCCACTCCCATACCCACTACTCCTACCCGTCCCACAGGTCCTAAATTGCTATTCCTGTCCAAACTTGACCTCTTTCCTACAACTCCCGCACCCCGTCCATCTCATAGGACTCCAGTCAGCACCTCAGCCACCACAAAACCGGGCCCTGGGATGACAGTCTGCCATGGACTGTGGAGTCCCCCACCCTCAAGGGCAGCCAGTTCAGTACGGAGCCAAGGCACGGGCAGCCCACCCCCGGAGAAACACCCGAAGATAGTCAGCGGCCGGCGCGAGAGGGTGAAAACGGCAGGCACTAAAATCCCTACCATGGCTCCGGCACGAAGTGGGGAAACAGGTGGCACACCGCCCTGCCAGCCACAGGACAGGTGGCAAATGACCTGCACGCCATGGCCGGATCCGTTGAACTGGGCCCTTTCACTCAAGCACCGCTGAACTGAGCACCGCCGTCTCAAGCACCGCTGAACTGGGCACCGCCGTCTCAAGCACCGCTGAACTGGGCCCTTTCACTCAAGCACCGCTGCACTGGGCACCGCCGTCTCAAGCACCGCTGAACTGGGCACCGCCGTCTCAAGCACCGCTGAACTGGGCCCTTTCACTCAAGCACCGCTGCACTGGGCACCGCCGTCTCAAGCACCGCTGAACTGGGCACCGCCGTCTCAAGCACCGCTGAACTGGGCCCTTTCACTCAAGCACCGCTGCACTGGGCACCGCCGTCTCAAGCACTGCTGAACGGGGCACCGCCGTCTCAAGCACCGCTGAACTGGGCACCGCCGTCTCAAGCACCGCTGAACTGGGCACCGCTGTCTCTAGCACCGCTGCACTGGGCACCGCCGTCTCAAGCACCGCTGAACTGGGCCCTTTCACTCAAGCACCGCTGCACTGGGCACCGCCGTCTCAAGCACTGCTGAACTGGGCACAGCCGCCTCAAGCACCGCTGAACTGGGCACCGCCGTCTCAAGCACCGCTGAACTGGGCCCTTTCACTCAAGCACCGCTGAACTGGGCACCGCCGTCTCAAGCACCGCTGCACTGGGCACCGCCGTCTCAAGCACCGCTGAACTGGGCCCTTTCACTCAAGCACCACTGCACTGGGCACCGCCGTCTCAAGCACTGCTGAACTGGGCACCGCCACCTCAAGCACCGCTGCACTGGGCACCGCCGTCTCAAGCACCGCTGAACTGAGCACCGCCGTCTCAAGCACCGCTGAACTGGGCCCTTTCACTCAAGCACCGCTGAACTGGGCACCGCCGTCTCAAGCACCGCTGCACTGGGCACCGCCGTCTCAAGCACCGCTGAACTGGGCACTGCCGTCTCAAGCACCGCTGAACTGGGCACCGCCGTCTCAAGCACCACTGGCCCATTCGCGGCTGGGGCAGGCCCGCATCTGTGTCAGGCAGGGCTGCACGAAGCACTCTGGGCACCAGTCCCCCTCCAGAACCAGTGGAGACTGTCATCCACTTGAGAGACTGTGGCTTTGCATTCCCCAGGATGTTACAGTGGGCAACCCACCCACTGTAGAGACTTGTGAGACTGTGGATTTGCACTCCCCAGGATATGGCAGTGGGCAGCCCACCCACTGTAGAGACTTGAGAGACTGTGGCTTTGCACTCCCCAGGATGTTACAGTGGGCAACCCACCCACTGTAGAGACTTGTGAGACTGTGGCGTTGCACTCCCCAGGATATGGCAGTGGGCAGCCCACCCACTGTAGAGACTTGAGAGACTGTGGCTTTGCACTCCCCAGGATTGAACAGTGGCCATGGAGGCCCCTCGTGGATCTGGCGTCGTGCACTCATCTGGCTGAGGTGCCACCCCTTCCCTTCCCCCTGAGGTGCCTGTAGTTTTCCTATCTGATGCCCCTGCAGTGTTCTCTCCGTTGGAGTCAGGTATCCTGTGTGGGCTTTGCCCATGTGATTTGGGCCCAGTGCTCCACGGACAATGCCTGCTACAATGCTCAGACTTGTACATATATGTTTATAAGTGTTTTTGATGTGTAGAAATATATATATATATAATTCAACCAGTATTACAATATATTCCAATGTTTAGAATCATTTCCTTTTGTCTTTGCTTTCTTACGTGGGGTCTGGGGGGGGAACAGTGATGTATTTCTATGCATTGATGTGTGTGTTGTAGTGGGTGAGGGTGGGGGTGGGTGTGTCGCGTATGTGTGTGCCCGTAATATTTTCTCCTCCGCCCTCCCCTGTGTCGTAGGTGCAGTACTCACTGTTGTCTTCTGCGCTGGCGTTCGTGCTCCTGGTAGAGGAGCAGGAAGACAATCGCTGGGAGGATGTGGAGTTCGGGTTCCATGCTGTCCTGATTCCTCGTGGGGTGTATGGAGGTGAGCGTTTCCCGTTTGAAATGGCTGTTTCCGCCGTGTTTTTATCGGCGGGGCTACCGCCCCGGAAAAGGTGGCGGATTGGTGTGTTGTGATAGGGTGGGCGGTACATTGTCTCACGGCTGTCTGTTGGCGGTGACCGCCGCGCTGTTTGTTTGTCCCGCCGTGGCGGCCGGTGTGTTGATGTGGCGGTCTCTGTTGGTGGTGTCCACCAGGGTCGGAATTCCATTTTTTTTACCGCCTGCCTTTTGGCAGTTTAGCCGCATCTTTAACACCGACCGCCAGGGTTGGAATGACCACCTTTATCTTTTACGAATGATTATCCTAGATTAAGAGAGAAGCCGATCGAGTGGTATCAACAAACGGACAGGTTTGTGAAACTTGCAAAGTGTCTATGGGAAGACTTGAATACTTTGTTTGAGATCATTGTTCAGCCTGATTTATGGCTCGAGTGCAAGAGAGGAGTAGATTGGCCGACAAAGGAGCCGGCAAGAGATAAGGTGACTGAAGCACCTTCAGAAGAGGTGATGAAATATTATCATAAAGTAATTGAGTTCTTGAAACAAAAGGTGTCGCCGAAGGTGACTGATTGGCAGAAAATCGACCGGACCTCTCAAGAGATTAAGGAGTCAATACATGCTTATTATGAGCGATTGTTAAAAGCGTTTAAACATTACAGTGGTACTGAGACTATCGAGCCGAAGGATATGAATCACCTTGTGTTTAGATTCGTCGAAGGATTGAGACCAGAGGTTAGCCAAATGATTAAGAATCATTTGATTTGTTGGCAAGCTAAACCGATTGATGAGGTATTGCAGTATGCAAAGTACTGTAGTGATGATATCGAGTTGAAGCAGAAAAAGTTAAAGGAAAAGGTGATGGTGATGGTGATGGTGATGCAGATAAGGGCTGCACAGGCTGGAATACAGGGAAATGGAGTTCAACAGATGATACAGCTTCAACCGCAAATGAATGGTGTGTTTCAGACTCAACCAAGAGGCCGAGGTCGAGGGTTTGTGAACCGTGGTTCGGACATGAATAATGTTGTTGTCCAGAATGATGTTCAAGGGGTGAAAAAGATGTCACCATGTCACGCATGCGGGGGTGTGGGACACTGGAAACGGGAGTGCCCGAATATGGTACAAGATGGTGCAGTTCAGCAGAGCACTAATGTTGGTACATTACAGAATTCACGAGGTCCGAAGGTGAGACATCAAAGCCCGAATTTTCAGAATAATTTGGTACAAATGCAAGGGGTACCGCCCATGCAACAGGTGCAAATTCTGCGTTTCCAATCAATACCAATGCAACCAGTGCAACAGCAGATTCCTATGGTGCCAAGACAGCAAATGCAATTACCAATGGCTCCGATGGGACAGCAACAGGTGATGCTTCCTCAGCAGGTCACGGGTCAGGTAACAAATCAAAACAATACTGTGCAACAATTCCCATTACGAGGTGAAAATGGCATGAATGAGGATTGGTCAGATGATAGCTCAGACAGTGAGGAGTGCAGGCTTGCAGCATCCTTAGAGGTGGATCAGAGAGGCCCATATGTAGAAGGGAAGGTGGTGGGCTATAAGGTTTCATTCCTGGTTGACACAGGAGCTACGCGCTCCACAGTTAGAAGTGCAGAAGTTCCAAGATTACCTCTCTCAGGGAGTACTATACGAGTGGTTGGAGTAGCAAATCAGTACCTGACTAACCCAATTACAGATCCAGTACAAGTTGAAATTGGCAACTTCCAAGGGCTACATAGATTTGTAGTATGTGATTCAAGTCCAGTATCCCTACTGGGAAGGGACTTACTCTGTAAGACAAAATGTTCAATTACCTGTTCCAACAATGGAATTGAAGTACAGACAAACAGCGACGATGAGGGAGATGAAAGCCAATTTAGAGAGGAAGAAGCAGGGACAAATGAAGTCTACCCTTTGATTAATTTATTCCCAATGCATACTTTGATTGACCTGCCTGTCGAATTGCAAGGAACAGTGACAGAGAAAGTGTGGGATTTGACCGGGAAAGAAGTAGGATTGATAAAAGGAGTAGAACCAGTCAAAGTTCAGATAAAGCCTGATGCAGTGTTCCCACAGGTGCCACAATATCACATGACCCAAGACGTCCTCATTGAGGTGTCACAAATAATTGCAGATTTTCTCAGACAGGGAGTCCTGAAAGAAGTCTTGAGCAGTCCATGTAACTCCCCCATAATGGGTTTAAAGAAGCCATGTGGGAAAGTTCGAATTGTGCAAGATTTGCGAAAGATAAATGAAATTGTGATAAAATGCTGCCCTGTGGTACCTAACCCAGCAGTAATAATGTTCCAAGTTCCCTGTGATGCTGAATGGTTTACCATAGTAGACCTATCACAAGCTTTCTTTTCAATACCTCTACATGAGGACAGTCAATTTTTGTTCAGTTTCAAATTCCTGGATAAGGCGTACAGTTGGTGCAGAATTCCTCAAGGGTTTTCTGAGTCACCATCCATCTTCAATCAGATATTGAAAAAGGATTTTGAACCTCTTGTGCTGCCTTTTAATTCAACTCTTGTGCAGTACATTGATGATTTGCTAATTGCATCCAAAACCAGAGACAGTTGTAAATACGATACCATTGCATTACTAAATCATCTGGGAAAGAATGGACACAAGGTGTCACCCAGAAAGTTACAATATTGTCAGAAGGAAGTGAACTACTTGGGACATTTGATTGAGAAAGGATCCAGAAGAATATCAAAAGAAAGGATAACAGCAGTTTTGCAAATGAATCCCCCAACAACAAAAAGAGATGTCAGGATGTTTTTGGGAATGGAGGGTTACTGTCGCCAGTGGATACCCAACTTCTCAATCATCTCAAAGCCTTTAATAAAATTGACAGGAAAGGAAGTAAAGGATGAGCCATATACTATAACTTTGTCAAAAGAGGAGCTTGAATCATTTGTAGAATTAAAAGAATGCATGTGCAGGGCACCAGCATTGGGAATGCCAGACTACGAGAAACCTTTTCTGTTGTTTTGTCATGAACGTGATGCTTGTTCTTTGTCTGTCTTAACACAGGTCCACGGAGATGCAAATCGCCCTGTAGCATATTTTTCAGCTACCTTGGACCCTGTCGCAGCAGCCTTAGCGGGTTGTTTGCGTGCAGTTGCAGTAGTTGGTCAGAGCCTTTTACAATGTGAAGGCATAGTCATGGGATACCCTCTGACAGTAATGGTTCCACATTCAGTTGAAATTCTGTTGACACGAACTAAGACTCAACACATGACAAATGCACGTCTCACTAGGTATGAGACGATCATACTGGGGTCACCAAATGTCACACTTAAGAGATGCACTGTTCTGAACCCGGCAACTTTACTTCCTAATGAAAGTATTGAAATCAAGGATGGGGAAGAATTTGAACATGATTGTCTTGAAGTGACTGAACTGTGTACCAAACCTTGCCCAGACATACAGGATACCCAGTTAAAAGAAAATGATTGTATTATGTTTGTCGATGGGTCCTGTCTAAGAGATTTTGCAGGAACATTGAGAGCCGGTTATGCGGTATGTACCATAACTGGCATTGTCGAAGCCTCCTGGCTGGAGAGAGTGTTTTCTGCACAAGTGGCAGAATTAATCGCCCTTACTAAGGCATGCCACGCAGCCGTAAATTTGAAAGTCACTATCTATACTGACAGCAGATATGGATTTGGAATTGTGCATGATTTTGGCCAACTCTGGTCACAGAGGGGTTTTATGACTTCCTCTGGTTCCCCTGTGAAAAACGGTGAACAAATAAGAGATTTGTTACACGCTATTCAGTTACCTCTCGAAATTGCCGTGGTGAAGTGCAGTGCTCACACCAGATCACAAGATTTTGTGTCTATGGGAAACGGCTATGCAGATCAAGTCGCAAGATTTTGTGCACTAAACTGTATATCGTTTAAGGAGCAATGGGAATTGTTACCACAAACTGAAAACGACACATGTTTAAATCTAGCATTACGAGTGGTTGATACCTTAGACAAACTGAAAACATTACAAGGTCGTGCTAGCAAGGAAGAAAAACGTTCCTGGCAAAGAATGCAATGTGTACAAAGAGCTGATGATCTATGGGTTTCAGAGGAGGGAAAGTTGGTCTTGCCAAATAGCCTTTTGTCACAATTTGCCCGGCTCTATCATGGGCAGGCACATCTGGGAAGAGATGCCATGATCAGATCCTTTAAGATTGATTGGTTCAATCCAAAATTCAGACATGCCGCAGAAATCACTTGCCACAGGTGCGTCATCTGTCAACAGATGAATGCCGGAAAAGGAACTGTGGTAACTTTGAGCCACATTGGGAGAGCTGGAGGTCCACTCAACAAAATGCAAATGGATTTTATTGAAATGCCTGTTTGTGGAGGATTGAAGTACGTGTTGGTGATTGTGTGTGTTTTCAGTCATTGGATTGAGGCATATCCCACACGTAAGAATGACAGTCTTACAGTTGCAAAACTACTACTTAGGGAACTGATACCAAGATTCGGGTTTCCGGTTTCTATAGAATCAGATAGGGGGAGACACTTCGACAATGAGGTGATTAAACTTCTGTGTGCCGCACTCAACATTGAACAAAAGCTGCATTGTAGCTATCGCCCTGAAGCATCAGGATTGGTAGAGCAAATGAATGGTACTTTGAAATTAAGGATGGCAAAAATGTGCGCAGCAACTAATATGAAGTGGCCAGATGCCTTACCTCTAGTGCTGATGTCAATGAGAAACACACCAGACAAGAAAACAGGACTGTCCCCCCATGAAATCCTCATGAGCAGAGCTATGAGATTACCAGCAGTACCTGCAAATGCACTAGTGAATATTACAGATGATATGGTGTTGGATTACTGCAAAGGTTTGGCTGACGTGATTCGCTCTTTTTCTCACCAGGTGGAAGCTAACACGTTGCCACCGATTGGCGATCCAGGCCACTCTCTACAAGCCGGCGATTGGGTGGTTGTCAAGAAGCACATGAGAAAATCGTGTCTAGAACCACGTTGGAAAGGGCCATATCAAGTAATATTGACGACAACTACTGCTGTGAAGTGTGCAGGAGTTCCCAACTGGATACATGCCAGTCATACAAAAAGGGTAATGTGTCCTGTTGAAGAGGAACTTGAAGTTTCCGGCACAGCGACTTTAGGAAGAGAAGTCTCAGGGTCAGAGAACAGTCAAGAAGGAACCGAGACTACCGGAGAGCCCACTGAGAACAGCCTTGTCCCTCAAACTATCAATGAGTTCGAGAGAGGTGACACAGTGCCTATCTCAGTAGAGGCAGCAGGAGAACTAAGCCAAGGAGAGGTTCTCCCAGAAGTAGACGAATACGGGTTAGAATCTGAACCCAACATAGAACCAGAAGAAGAAAGAAAAGGAGAAACCATAAATACAAATCAAAACGTGTCAGAGTTTCCCGAACCAGTTGCAGGTCCATCAAGAGAAAACACCATATCACAAGAGGAGGGTGCTGTCCAACGTCCTGAAGGAAAACATCGAACCAAGACACATAGATGTGAGAATTGGCCAGACAAACCACACCCTAAGATAAGAGAGGTATCAAATGACACAATAATAGAAGAGAGTGATACTTCACAAGCAGATGATCTGAGTGAGGGAGAACAACAAGGTGAACGAAGATTAAAAAGAAAAAGAATTGCAAACAGAAGATATACAGGTCCCGAATGGGCATATGCTACAACCTCTGAATGGCAACAAGAATTCCTAGCATTCTGTTTTGATCGAGAAGTACCAGGCCAATACTACGGCACCTGAATGAGTTCGAGAAAATCTTTTTGGCTAAATTGAAAACTGGAAAGAAAGAGAGACTTTAGAAACTACCGGAAGTGACACTAGAAAACCGAATTTGACTTTTAAAGAAACCTGATTATGACAAGCTGCTAACCTGAATTGACGAAAAGGGTCCTGGAGTGAGTGAAGACGCTGCAATATACGCAGTGAAAAGAAAAAAAAAAGTGTTTATCCTTGAGTTGATTGTTGATCTGCTATTCGGATTCTATACAAACATGGCTTACAATAGAAATAGTAGCAAAGGGAGTAAGGTGTGTGGTTGGTTAGGTCTTATAATAGGTGTTGTGTGTGCAGTGATGATAGTGGGAGTGATTGTGGGAATGCCATGGAGAGAGAAATAAACTATTAACACAACTTCAAAACCTGAAACTACTACTGCACTAACACCGTGGGAGAGATTTGAGCAAGATGCAAGACATATGCATGAAGGAACTAATGCAAAGGGAGAACTATCTACTAATGTCTTCTATCGCTTACTAAGTGAGTATGTGGAAACAATGGATGTGAAAGATTGTTATGTATGTACTAAAATTCCTTCGTCTGTGCAAGAGGGAGTTACCTATCATAGTCTCCCTCTTACTTATGGAATTAGTTGCAGCCTACTACTAACAAGATTTTATAACCAAGAGCATGTGCAATACTTTTAGTCGAACTTGGATGTTGTGTTTTCCTTTGTGCCTGTGATTGAATTCTTAAATAAATTAGCTAAAGAGCATGATATAAAAATAGTTAGAGGATTCTTTGAGCCAACACTTACATTTGGGACTGCTTATGCACATCGCAATAATTTGACTTGCTTACTGTCGCCTGTAGAGAAGAGCTTTTTAGATCACACAGATGATAGACGTAAAGTACTGAAAGAAAGGTTAGAAAAAGGATTAGCGAAACGTACCTATGCAAATGATTATGCCTATACTGCAATCAAGACGCAAGGGAAATTAGCTATAGATGCATTACACGTAGGTAGGCTCTGTGTATATAGGCCGAAATCTGATCAAGACAATTTGTTTGTGGGCACGAGTGAGTGTAGGCATGTGTTTTTGTTTCAGAGTAAATGGACCTTTATGTTGAATGGACAAGATCCAGCAATTCCTGGAATCTATTACATCTGTTGGCTAAATGCTTATTACCGTCTCCCTAAGGGATGGTATGGGACATGTTATTTGGGGATAGTATTCCCAAAGATATACCAGATTGATGACTTAAAACAAATGCCTAAAAAGTCTGAATTACAACATCCTAGACAAAAAAGAGAATCAGTGGCGGCTGTCATTGGTGACATATTTGGAGCCATAATCCCATCGGTAGGGGTTATCTTGAATTCCATGAAAATTCAAAAGTTGTCTACTATAGTGGATAACATGTTGACAAATTTTACAGGAGCTATACTCCTGATGGATACTGAACTTTCTGCAGAAAGAGCTATGACTCTTCAAAATCGGCTTGCTTGAGACATTCTTTTAGAAAAGAGTGGAGGAGTCTGCAAAATGCTTAACGAGCGTCATTGTTGCTCATTTATACCTGATAACAGTAAGAAAATTAGAAGCATGCTTACTAACCTTACTAGAGATAGTACAGATTTGAAGGATCTGAAAGAACTTGGTGTTTGGGAGAAATTTGTAAAGGGAATTGCCCGAGTTGGAAGCTGGTTTACCAACATTTGGAATGGGGTACTTGCAAAAATTCTGATGGGGTTACTAATTGTTTTGGTTTGCCTATCAGGACTATGGGGGGCATGTAAAATTAATGACAAAGTAAAAAGAAATTGGAACAAAAGAGCCAGAAGAAATAAAGAAAGTGAAAGAGAGAAAATGTTCAATGATATATGGGAAAGCTCACATAAAGGGCAAGATGTTGAAATGAGTATTATGCGCAAGGTGAAAAATTAAGATCAAAGAGAAATTTGTGTGATGACGAGCGTCATCAGAGGAGGGACTGAGAGAGTGTAGTTTAAATATTACATATTAGATGTGAAATGCTTATACTTAACAATGCTGCATACAAAACGATTGCAAAATATTATTCGATTGAATGTATTCTTAACGCAATTATAAGTGAAGTTGCTGTTGTACACATATACTAATGTCAATTATAGGAAATAATTGCTTGCATTATGATTAATTGACTATGTTAAAACCTACGAGGATTACGTTTATTAGAATCCATAAGTCTTGAGTTAGCGTGAGTTGAAAACTTAGTCGTGTAGCTATCATATTAAAGCATATTTTTCTGTTTCTTCAGTGTGCTGACTCGCAAAAGGCCATGACCCAGTATGTGTTCTTTTCTTTGTTTTATGTAGCAAGTGAGGATTCTTCTCACCCGCATGCTAGATGTTTTAGTATAAGTTTTGTACGTTTTGCAACAAATATGGAAACTTTCAAGGACAATCGACCATGGAAAAGAGAACTTTTGACCTGAAGAACGTGCCAGAAAATGAAGTAACCCCGGATGTGCCACCTACGAAGACGTCAATTATGAAGACCAATCAAAGTGTTATAAATTATCGTGGGGTGACAAGTCCATTACTTAATGTATAATTTGATAGGTTGAAGATAGTGGGGTGTAGCGACTATCCAATAGGATTTTGGGGGAATGTATTGTGAAAAAGGGATAAAAACCCATGACAAAGGAGACTCGGGGAAAATTAGGTAGGGAATGATATCGATTGCATCCAGAAACTCTGTCACTCTGTTTGGTGATTTGAGACTTAGAACCATCCTCATCCATAAGACAGCCCCATTACACTTTCCTCCTTATGAGGGAAGTGTCCCCTGTCCCTTAGACGAAATAGATTGACGGCGATCTAACTGATGTCCTGAAGACGAAGACTGATCCTGTATGCTGACTCAATCTGAAGAGGGTAATTATGACAATTGCTACTGTGATTTGTCTACATGCTTTTCCTTTCTAGGTAGCAACTGCTGTATTTTTGGATAGAGACCTTAGTTAGATGTTTCTAAATTGGTGTTCTAAATTGTTTTGCATGAAGTCCAACATGCTAATGCCAATTAGTGGTTAGAGTAGGGGTTCACCTTGACTGACGCGACGAACGTGACTGACATTGTGCTATGCTGGATGGAGACGTATATGATGTTCTATGCACTCTGATCTGTGTATATCATATATTGGTGTTTTTATAATCATCATCTTCACATTGTCAAAATCTTATCACAGTTGCCATATTGTGACTATGCTCTTTTGCTTCATGGTTTTGAGATTAATACTCTTGCTATTAGATTGTAATCAATAGGGAATAAAATTCACAAAACTTTTATAAAGGTGTGGTTATTCATGACTGAAAGGTCATGGTTGTGCCGACAGTTTAACCAATGTCTAAAGTGAAGTATATTGTGGTGTTATACGTTGGTAATATTATCGATATATTGCTTGACATATTGATCAGTTATCTCGTTCTACTGTGTCTCACCACTGGGTCAAAAGATTCATCGGCCTAAAACGAGTCCTAATGTGTATAAATTAACATAGAGGGACGCATTAACACATATATGGGAAGAAAACCCCTTAATGTTCTTTGGTTTCTCTTTCTTCTCTTCTGGACTTCAAACTCGGGGCTGTCTCTGTGCTGTTCAAGTTTAGATGTCCTTTCACTTTCTTAAATATAATCTTTAAAAAAGCAGAAATTCCCCTTCCCCCTTCTTCATAACGTGTCTTTTCCACTCTGCTGTCATATTTCTTTACATCTGTTCTTCTCTACATCCGCACAAAGTCATGAGTTAGAGTCTCCACTCAACCTTCTTTACCCATTATCCTGTACTTCTAAAACCTGTCACCTTCTTCTACATAAAATTAGTAAAATGCATTCAGGTCTTTCCTTCTCTTCTTTGAAAACTTGACGCTGCTCAAGGTACACCTCTAGCAAAATTAGGCTCCGGACTATACAATAATTACGCGACTGTTATAAATTGCATTTTTACTTGAGTGAAACCAACGTGTATCTCGACGTAACCCTGTTACCCAGATATATTTAAATGTAAAATGCTCTAATTACAATTGTTCCAGGTGTTCTGCATAAATGGTTAAATACATAAATTGATGAAGAGAACGGAGCATTCTTAAATTACATACTCAGGAGATGTTGAGGTTAGTTGAAAGCACGCTGGAAAAGTTCAATTTTCGAACATTTGTTTGAAAGATTTTTGTTTGTTTTGCCCTAAGGCTTGGGCTCGATACAACCTATAATATGGAGATCTGGATTACCAGAGATCTGACTGATGTTCAATTCATATGAAGGCTTGTTTAGACATAAGACTGGCCATTGCTGAAAGTAGGTTTTTTTCATGTAGCAGGTGACCAACTTCCCAAGATGGTGAGGACTGCAAATCCTTAAGCCTTGTTCATGGTGAACTCTGGCAGGCACTTGAGGGCTTTCAAGGCAGATGAGTACTGATGCTGTTGCAGGTTAAGACATGTGGCTGCTACATTTTGGAACCTTTAAAGCCTTTGATGATCTTCTCTTAGGAGCAGTGTTGATTATGTTACAAAAGTCCCAGCGTCTGAATATGTGTCCAGAAGTAGAAGCAGATAACTATCATACCCAATAATATACAACACCGAGGTGTTTGGAATTCATCAGGTGCTATAATGATCACCTTTCGACCTGAAAATAGGCCATAAAATGAAGATGTTAGTGTTTGCTGCACTGTAAATATGCATTTCCTGTTATTTATACATCATTTCCACCCATTATTTTCCAGCAGGATTGACATGCTGAAAATGGTTGTAACTGAACTGCACATTGAAATTACTGGGTATGATAAAGTTTCACCACTTGTGATCCATGAGCAAAATGGTGTTTGCACAGGGATCACAAATTAACCGGACACTTGTAATTAGGCCCCAAGGGGCTACCACAAGAACTCCTGTCAGCTATACCTGGTAGTCGGTTTGGATGAGACAGTGATTCTCCAGTGTGGGGAGAGCTGCAGATGAATTCCCTTTACCACGGTACTGACCTGGGGGTTGCAGAAGAGTTCCCAACTTCCTAACTTTTAGCACTTTCTAAGGTAATGTGTCTACATTGGTGGATCACTCAAAATGCAGCCAGATTGATTATTGGACTTCCATAATCAAAATTTCAGTGTTAGCTCCACTCAAACAAAGGATGCTCTCTTTCATCCAGAAAAATATGTGCTTTAGACAGGGAGATATATTGGCATGGTTTGCCAGCCTATTGTTCTAACTGAATCTGAGTGTCATCAGAGTATATTTGACTTTCGCCTGTTACTACTATAGGAACCTCAACATGTAGAAGTTGAAGAACAAGCACGAAGGCAACATGCCAGAGGAAATTCAAACAAAACTTTCTGAGAAGTTGATTCCATTCACCAAAATCAAACATCTTGGCTGAATTGTAGAGCAAGGACATACATGAAAGTGAAGCTTTACCTCTGTTCAATCCTTCTTAGCAGTGTGCCATGGTCCATGGCTGAATTAGATGCTAGATGCTAGGGGCCCATACATTGTTTTTATTTTCATCCAAAAACAAGATCAGCTCTTCTCTGATTCTAGCTAGGGCCTTTTCTGTGCCCCTGGTTTGACTCATCACAGATTGGTGGTGAAGAAAAATGAAATTCCTTGAAACTGTGTTCTAACTTTCCTTTCTATGATCTGGCTGTTTTAGAGAAGGATGGAGATAGGCAAAAAGTTAAGGAAAACCTATACGTTGTCATATGGTTTCTTTGGCAGAGATATGTTTGTGCCATGTTTCATGGCACCTGGTAAAATGCGTTAGTAAGATTTGACCTGTGGAAAGGGAACTTCTTTTTGAACACCACCATGCAGGATTACCCATGCACGCTCAAGGCTTTTGTCCCTTGTCCAATTCATGAAACCTTTTATTGGCTATTGGGTGGAATGGGTCAAAGAAGATTAAATCAAAGGTAGGGTCATGAGAAGCAAAGGTGATGGTTACAGGTTGCGAAAGAGTCACACATTTTGAGAATCTTGGATTTAAACAAGAGAATGAGGTCATCAAAGTGCTAGTATGTAACAAAAGGGTGTTTTACTAGTTCTGGATTTAACTCTTCCTGGTTGATTTCAAGAAGCTCTCTCTTTGCTAATGTGTTTGGCACAATAGTCCAATTTAGTTTTCTCAATGGTTTTGTAGTAGTTCCTCCTACATCTTTTGCAATGGATCCTGTCTTTGCCTGCACGTGCTGTCTACCGGTAGCATTCATAGTCAAAGTGTTTCAAACCCCCCAATCCAGGTTCTGATGGAATGGACTGGTGGACAGTTTAGTAAACATCATATTTCTTCTTGCTATGAGGTACTCACTTATGCATTTTTGGCATAATCTTTCTTTTCATGGAGCCTTCATATCTCGTGGTCTTCGCAGTATGACTTTCAGAGAATACAAATTCACTTTCGACTTATCAGCCATGGAAGAAAATTAATAGGCACTATGGAGACCCTTCCGCTTAAAGGATGGCTTTTGGGAATTCATCAATATGAGACATGCAACAGGAACAAAAAAAAAAGCAGGAGACTTCAGTGACATCATGAAATTGTGCACCAGTCAAAATTGTCCACCAATCCTTTGTCGTTAGGAGAACCTGGATCGGTGGGTTTGAAACGCAGTCAACAATTTAACATCTAGTTAGTTGGGTGGAATAGTGCTGCCATTTAGGGATCTCTTGTTCATACGTGTTTGGGTCCTTTTGTACAGTCTGAATAACAAGTGCTTTCCCGAACCCTTAGTTTAGTGAAGGAGCTTGGACTAACAGAGATTTTTTGCTAATTGAGAACTGGAACATCAAACATTTTTTTTCCAATGTTTAATTCGTTGTGGTGCAATTTCAGTGATGAAGCAATATAATGTTTGTGAGCAATACTGTTTGTTTTATGGTATGTGATATAAGGTCTTTTTTCAGCCATGTGGGTTGGTAAATGTTATTTTGAAATGTTTAGTATTTTTGTTCTCTGTTCTATTGACAATGGTGTGTCAGATAGTACGAAAAACGTTTGCAAAAAAAGTGACAAAAACATAATTTAACAAGCATTTCCAATGCAATAGGTCTCACATTTGCTTGAGTTAAATCTATTGGCATTGTAAATTCATAACTGGACTTTTTTTGCCACATAAATTGGTCAACCCTACCTCATAATTCTGTTTTTTCCTACCATATAATTCCAGTGGCCCTGCATATAACTAAATAACTTCCATTTACCTTCTTCCTCTATCTGCAGCAAAAAATGAAAATGTTGCCATTTAGCATCCTAATTTAAACCTGCAAGGCTAATTACAATAGAATACTGCTTTGTTCACTCCACCATAAAAGTTTCTGGTTGGCTAACACAATTCCCCAAAAAAGACACAAGACAGCCACAGAGGAGAAATAAACTAGAAGGGTCACCCAAATATATCAAGAGTGTTCAAACAGTCATAGTATAATAAGGATGTTAAGTTGGTCTGAATCATGGTCATAACTGTAATAAGGAAAGATATTAAAACATATGTAATTATCATATAAACCTGTATCTGAATTAAACGTTTTGCATTAGACTGCAATGCTCAAAATATCGCCATGAGGGCACCATAACAAAAATATTATTTGTTAGAAACATGCTCATGTAACTATATTGTTAGTCCCTAGAGGGTATAACCACATTTAAAAACAAGAGAAAGTAATGCAGTATAACCATGTACTCAGCCTCTAGAGGGTGTTTTTAGGGCTAACAGGCTTACTGCAATGATATGACAAACGAGGCTTTTAAAACAAAACTTCTCCTAGGTGTAAAACAAAAGTTCTAGCCATGCGAAAGCTTAAAAGACACAGAATGGTGAGAGGGGTTATTATTTTGGGGTTCCTACTAACCTAGTGTGGGGACCCAGAGATGATGTATACAGAAAGAGCATTTTGATGGTGGTCCCATTGTCCTAGGACCACAACAGGCTGAGTTATGATCAAAAATGTTTAGTAAAGGTAATGCCCTGCAAAGCATTATGGGGCATGTTTCTGTGCCACTAATATTTTAGAATGTCGATATGACTGTAATGCTTAGAACAGCCCCTAGAGGACACCACAATGAATTTAGCATTTGTAGGAAACATAGCCCCTCATTATGACCCTGGCGGTCGTCAGTAATATGGTGGAAAGTACTGCCAACAGGCTGGCGCTACTGTCCACCATATTATGACATTGGCGGTTTGGCTTACCACACCGACCTCCACAGCGGTATCAGCCGCCGGGCTGGAGATATCAATCTCCAGTCTGGCGCCCATCGCTGCACCACGTGCTGGATAATGACCCCGCCTACTGCTCTGGTTTCCATGGCTTCCTTACCCCCATGAAAACCATGGTGGGATTCACTATCAGTGACAGAGAATCCCTTCCCTGTCACTGATAGAGGTCTCCCCACCCTACCCCCCTCTCCTGATAACCCCCAGCCCCCATCCTCTCTAAAACCCCTACATTTATGCCCCCTTCACACACACACACACACACACACATTCCCACATGCATCCACCCATGCATACATCCATACACACACACACATCCACACACCTCCATATATGCACACACATTCAACACAAAACATACACCCGCATACACGCACGCACAAACATTCACCCCACGCACACACACAACACCCCCCTCCACTGTCGGAGCACCCAATTACCTGTGTTCAGGGGGTCCTCTGGCAGGAGATGGGATGGGGTGGTGCTGCCAGCAGCAGCGTCTGCCAGCAGAACACCACCAGGCCATATTATGGGTCATAATACGGCCGAAGGTGGCCTACTGGCGTGGCGCTGTTGCTGGCAGCAGCACCACCTTACTGCCATCTGCCGGCATGGCCACAGCTGGATTTCCACCATTCTTCTGATGGAAATCTGGCTGTGGTCATGATACGGCAGACATCGGATAGCCGCGGCAACGGTCTTTTGGCAGCCATTGCCGCTGTGGTAGGCGTTTTTTTATCATAATGAGGGCCAGAGTCATGTAACTAGATAGTTAGCCCCTAGAGAGCATAATGACACAAAAAGAAAATGCCAGAAGGGAATGCACTGTAACCATATATTTAACCCATAGGGTACGTAGAGCATTACACATTTTCAGGGGTAGCAGGCCTAAAGCAATGATACTACAAACAAGGCCCTTAAAAGAAAAGCTATTCCCAGCTGTAAAGCAACAGTTTCAGGCATGAGAGTTTGGATACAGCGACTGATGGGAGGGGTTATTATTTTGAGGTTCCCACTAACCTAGTGTGGGGACCCACAGGTGACCTAGACAGAAAGAGCACATGTTGGTGAATGTTTTGAAAGTGGTCCCATTGTCCTAGGACCACCACACGTTGAGTTATGAGCAAAATTGTTTTGCAAAAGTAATGCCCTGCAAAGCAGAAAAGTGGATAGGAGACAGTCTGGAGTCAGTCAGGGCTTAGGAAGGAGAAAAGCAAAGTTACATTGCTTATTAGAAGCAGGGATGAGAATTCAGGAAAGAGATGAGCTTATGGACTGGGATGTAACTGTAGTGAGAGCTGATGTAGCACGTATAGGTAGAACCTCAATGCCCTTACAACATAAGGGGACAGTTTTTTTGCCACTTGCAGAGAAGTGTGCCAATTTACCTCTTTATCAAGAGGATGTTAAGAGCGACCCTAAGTTAATATAATGTGTATTTGTAAAGAACATACTCACAGTTGAGACCCTTGATGCATAAATAATAGCTGTTTATTGTGACACAACTCAATGGTACCCATTTGTTCCACTTCTGCTGGATAAAATGCTGAGTGGAACTTCCAAGCATGAATCGCACACAAGTTCCTGAAGTGGATGCATTAGCCCATTGAGCCACCAGACCCGGGTTTTGATGATGAGCTACTATGGTAAAGGTGTGGAGGGGATAGTCATAGTAACTATTATGGAGTAAATGGTGAACGAAGAAGTAAGCAAGAGGGACAGAAGTGGCTGTAAATTTAGTCAAGGAGGTCTCCAATGGAATTCCTTGAATGGTTCCAAAGGGAGATTTCCGAGGTGGGTGCAAGAGAAGGGGGTATATCTACACGTGTTAAGACATGGTCTGCGACGGGGGGACCAATGGTGGGAGGAAAAAAGAGTCCAAAATATGAAGGAAAACTGGTACAAGTGGAGTCCAAGGAGCATATTCTGCTAATGGTTACCAAGTATATAAGGGAAATGGTGCATGGCAATGAACTCAGGATGGCATCTAGGCTTGTGAGAACTTACAGAAAAATGCACAAGGGTGGCATTCTGCTACAACTGGTGTTAACGATGTGTGGAGGGGAAATTGAGCCAACTGGGCGAGCTCTTGCGATGACGAGAGACCTGCTTAGAAGGATGCCAACACCAAGAGTTGATCTTTGCTGAGAGAGTACCCTGGGCTAGCCCAAATTTGGCACACTTCCCAGTTGTCATCTTTATTGTCTGTGTATTGAACATTTCGGAGGAGTAGGAGGAAGGCAGTGGGAAGAGAAAATTAAGGAGTAATGCAGAAAGAAAAGTAAACAAAAAGGAGACGAGCATTTAAAACATTTTTGGGGACGTTCGTTGTAGGGAGACTGTTGCAGTGACCCCAGCAACTCTCTGGAGGTTGGCACCTTGGACTTAAAACCAGCTTGTACATGTTAAAGGCCAGCCCTGCCAACATCATGCCATTCAGAAGGCACGGGGAGTGTTAGAGAAGGTGACGCAGTCGGAGTGGAGATTGAGTGGCACAATGGTACCCTTCAAATCAATCCATGTCTCTATAATGGCTGTGACTAGAAGGGGATGGGGGGTGAGTCAGAGCTGTAAACATTGTCTTCCTAAACACAGCTCAGGGGTTCCAAAGATAATGTGAGTAAAAAGCGAGTAGATACCTTTGTAGGTAAGGAATTGCACATAATTTAATTGAGGCAGGGTGATACGAGGACTGGGCGATATGTAAACAAACATGAGGATGAGCAGTAGGTGAGAACAAGGTGTTTAAATGAGTAACAGCAGTAGTGGTATAAAGTGAGAGTGACCCTGGAGGCGGATAACTCTTGGAAGAGGAAATCTAAGAAGGAAGAAGTGTATAGTAAGGTGGGGGAGTGTAATGAAATGGGTAACGTTTCTTAGTATTCTCTGAGTGTGGGATAGGACTCCTCTTTTTGCCCCAAATGTTTATGAAACTAATGATCAGCAGAAGTATATGCATTAGTAATTTGTTTCCAAACAAGGGAAAGACACATTTATTGAAATAAATAATAATGGTATTATCTAATCAGTTTTCGGGGCAGTGAAGCTCCTTAAAGGCTAGTAATAATTACAGTACTAAAGTGGACCCAACTTAGCATGGACTATAGTGTTCACTAAATTGGTCTCACTTGCAGGGTCACCCTCTTACCTCGGGGCGCTCTGTCTTGAGGACTTCGATCCCCTCTCCTGCCAATAGGAATGTGGCGCAACACTGAAGGGCACATAAGTACGTAAGTAACCGGACATCTGAGCTACGAAACCATTATACAAATTCATCAACAGCAGTGAACTGTGGAATCGTTATAATGTCTTTGTACACAAAACTGCTAGTGAATGTGAGTAATAAGATCGGCTTTCAAATTTTAAACTCATTGACAGGCTCTCATCATTGTTGATATCCTGTGAAGTCAATGCAGGTTGGGGGAATATATGTGCAAAGCAAATGTGCTTCATGACAATCCGCAGGAGGATGATCAAAAATGCAGATTAACAAAATGTTGCAGAATGTCTAATCAAGCGCAATAATATTACCACAGTTGCAAAATAAAAGATTCTTTACTAAATTTACACCTTCTGACACACCCTCACTGTTCAGGACACAAACAATGGGTCTTGCGTTTGCTTGAGCTAGAGATATTAGCTTTTTAAACTCCTAACCGGACTTTTTCTAACCACATACATTGAAAATAAAAAGTAAAACAGTTTTAAATAAGCAAACAAATTAAAAGCACCATGCCATGAGCATGAAGGAGACACACAAAAGGAAAAACAAGTTTGCTTGCAGTCAAATGTATCAGCAAACCCATGTAACAGGGTCGATGTCCAAGGCGGTAACCAAACCGCCCCAAGGACGGACAAACATAAAGCATTTACCAATCTCATCAGAGGATTTTTGAAGGGCAAGGCCACGAACAAGCGATAGTGATGGGCGTAAGGTGGGCATCGTTAAAAGCCCAAATAGATAACAACAGGTGGGAAAAGCATGCCAGGCTTAAAAAGCGATCACGACAATTCATGTGTGTGATTACATTTCTGAAGGAATTCAGTGGACAACTGATGTCAGTATTGTTTTTATCTGGTTTGCACTTTTTCCTGCCTAAAGCATCTAGTAGCCGTTTCAGAGAAATCCACAGCTATCATCTGTGAGCCTACTGGGAGGTATGAATTGGTCCCAAGAAAGGGAACAAAAGGCCTTAGCTGGGAGGAGATGTGACCTACTCCTGACAGGATGGCCTATGGGATGTGCCACCAACTGCACACACTTCAAAGGGGCATACCCTGACACAAACAGATGCAACTCACACCTAGCCCAGCCTGTGTAATTATCTCAGTATCCCTAGTGACACCAATCCCACTGGGGGGAAATCTGTTCCAGAATCGGTTTGCAGAGGGAGTCCCCCATTTATCTAGATACACTTTAGAGATGTAACCAGAGCTCTGACTAGGGGAAGAAAGATTCTACCATACTATTTTATGGTCGAGAAGGGCACTGTGGCATTGCTTAGGGCCAAATCAACAGCAAATCCTTTTTCAGACTAGTGTCAAGCATAAAAGTGGCTTGCCTGGGTACCTTTTTCAGAACACCTCCGGACTAAAGACAACAGAAGTACTGCACCGGCTGTTGAACCTATGGATACAGAACCCAACGACTGGACCTGCTCTCACTAGTACCCAGGATTGAGAAGTGGACTCCAAGGATCAGTTTGTTGACATCCAGTTAAACTATAGGAACACAAAAGCTAAAAAAAAAAACATTCCTGGAGAGCCCAGATGATCAGTTCCAACTGGACCCTGCTGGTGGCTTCCCATGGAGTGAGTCCTGACTCCCAAGTAATGTCCCTAAGGTCATGGGACCCTTGGATAATTATCAGAGTGTACTCTTCCTGCCTATACCTAAAAGCTGGGACTTAGAAACGTTTTCAATAATTTTTTCCAAAACAACAGATGCTAACACCAGACCGCCATCAAGTGGTAGCTGCTGCCATTGAGCTGCCTATCAGACTAGACTTGCTGTCTTGCCTTGCTGAAAGGATCCTGACTTCCACAAGGCTGATCAGCACCCCACCATCGCTGACCCCCTTCATGGACCGATCTTTGGACTTCACCCGCTCAGAGTTTTCCTGCTTGTGACGTTGAGAGCCTTTAACTTCCCAGCAATGCTTAGTCTCCCACTGAGGTCCTGCACTGCACCCGGCTGCCATTGATGAGTCTATCTTCAGATCCAGCTGGCACCGAAACCCGCCAACTGCCTCGTCGGTGAGGATTTTCATCAAGAAAAAGATTGTCAGAAAATAAATTATCTACCAGGCCAAACCTGTTCCCTGTATCTGACCTACGCTTCATCACAATCATACTTAACTTTGATTTTTGACACAATCTAGCATGACTACATACCCGCGGTTGGTGTTTCATACTTCTCGGTGCTAGAAACACCTAAAACTTTGAACATTTATATCTTCAGTTCCTTCTATCTGATTTTTGTAGTTTTGGTGACAATTTATTCATTAAACGTTTTTCTATTTTCATGAACTTGAGTGAGGCTTTCATTGTATTGTGATTTCTTCTTTCTTAACTGTTTTGATACTGATAAATGCTGTACACATTTCTCATAAGCTTGTCTGCTCTGTGCTACAGCTATCAAGTGTTAGTCTAAAGTATTGCATCCTAACTGGACCTACTCAGGTCTATTGACTAGACTAGAGGGCTACCATCCACTTCAACTAATAATGCACGTTCTCACAAAATATATATGCATACCCTCTATTGGTTATAATGTAGTCCAATCTAGTTCAGCGCTTTGGGTCCTAAGCTCTGATAACTGCTAGTGGAGGCAGGTATAAAGGTAGGTGTAATTAAATACATCAGTACTGAGGTTGTGGTTGGTATGTAACCAATGTAGGTATGTGTAAATGTAGAGACATAGCTATATGTAGGTGTACAGAGAGCGATATGGAGGAGCAGGTAGATGTAGTGGTAGAAACAGGAGCAAAAGTAGTGATAGGCATGTGTGTAGAGCAAGGTGAAGCAGTAGGTGAACAGATCGAAGTATGTGTAGCAGTATAGGTAAAGTAGAAACACATTTAAAGTAGCAGTTGGTGAGGTAGCAATGTGGTTAAAATAGCCGTATACATAGATATAGAGTATGAGATGGGAATGGAGTTAGAGGTAGATGTAGAAGTATAAGTAGGCCATGGTTAGGGTTCATTCCTTGATTTTAAATGTCATCCTATAATGTGTGACCTTCCTTATGATAAACCTGAATTCAAATGAAAAATGTATCAATATGAATTCTCCATTTTGAAATCCTCTTTACAGTGTTCCTTCATTCTAGAATGGCCTATTTTTCATAGGTACAATGGAGCATTAAAAATTCCCTTTGTCGTATGGTTAACGCGAGGACTGAAGGACAAGTCCTCAATATAGATCCCTCCTAAGTTCTGAATCATGGGTGAGTAAAAACAAGGGTGCCTTTTTATTAGGCAAGTAAAAACATCAGTCAGATAGTGAACTGGCTTCCTGAAGAGAAGCATGACAACTGATTTAATGACCTATGGTCATCGAGGGCCTTGATATGTAAATAAGTATTATTGCTGTACATATGATAATAATTATTGTGAATGCCTGGAAACTGAGCATATATGATCATTGATTTGTCAATCAATCAAAACATTTGTAGAGCGCACTACTCTCCCGTGAGGGTCTCAAGGTGCTGGGGGGTGCAGGAGGGTGGGTGCTGCTACTGCTCAAACAGCTATGTCTTGAAGTGTCTCCTGAAGGTTAGTAGTTCCTGTGTCTGTCGCAGGTGGATAGGAAGAGTGTTCCACGTCTTGGTGGCGAGGTGGGAGAATGTTCTGCCACCAGCAGTCGTTCTGTGGATGCGTGGGATGGTAGCGAGGGCAAGGTCAGCCGAGCAAAGCTGTCGGGTCGGGGTGTAGAAGGTGAGCTGTCTGTTGAGGTAATCTGGTCCGGTGTTGTGCAGTGCTTTGTGAGCGTGGGTGAGGAGTTTGAGGAGTTTGAACGTGATTCTCTTGTTGACGGGGAGCCAGTGCAGGTCTCTCAGGTGGGCTGTGATGTGGCGGGGGTCGTCCAGCAGGAGGCGTGCGGAGGCGTTCTGTATGCGTTGCCGTCTTTTCTAGAGCTTGGTCGTGATTCCTGCATAGAGGGCGTTGCCGTAGTCCAGTCTGCTGCTTACGAGGGGGTGGGGGTTGGGTGACCGTCCTTCTGTTTCCAGTGGGGATCCACTTCTAGATCTTCTGAAGCATGAGGAGGGTGCTGAAGCAAGAGGAAGAGACGGCGATGACTTGCTGGGTCATTGATAGCGATGAGTCCAGGATGAACCCCAGGTTACGTGCGAGGTCGGTGGGTGTCGGTGCGGATCCCAGTGTGGCAGGCCACCAGGAGTCGTCCCAGACAGAGTGGGTGGAGCCGAGGATGAGGGCCTCAGTTTTGTTAGAATTCAGTTTCAGGCAGCTGTTCTTCATCCATTCGGCGATGGCCTTCATTCCTTCTTGGAGGTTGGTTTTGGCGGAGGCGCAGTCCTTGGTGAGGGAGAGGATCAGCTGTATGAGATGATGTTGAGGTTGTGTGATCGGACGATGTTTGTGAGCGGAGCCATGTGAACGTTAAAGAGGGTCAGGCTGAGGGACGACCCCTGGCGTACACCGCAGATGATCTTGGTGCTTTAGAGTGGAATGGAGGGAGGCAGACTCTCTAGGTTCTGCTGGTGAGGAAGGAGGTGATCCAGTCCAGGGCTCTGTTGTGGATCCCTGCGTTGTTGAGGCGTGTTCATAGGGTGTGGTGGCAGAAGGTGTCGAAGGTGGCCAAGAGGTCCAGGAGGATAAGGGCCGCAGTTTCGACATTGTTAAGTAGGGTTCTGATGTCGTCGGTGGCGGCGCTGAGGGCAGTTTCGGTGCTGTGGTTGCTGCGGAATCCAGATTGGGATGGGTCTAAAGTGTTGTTCTCCTCGAGGAAGCGGGTCAGTTGTTTGTTGACAATTTTCTCAATTACTTTTGCCAGGAAGGGGAGCAGGGTGATGGGCTGGAAGTTCTTGAGGTCCTTTGGGTCCACCTTGGGTTTCTTGAGGCGGGCGTTGATCTCGGTGTGTTTCCAGCTCTCCAGGAAGTTGGCGGTCTCGAAGAAACTGTTGATGATCTTCCGGAGTTAGGGTGCGATGACGGAACTCGCTTTGTTGAAGATGTGGCAAGAGACGTGGTTGGATGGTGAGCCGGAGTGGATGGTGTTCATGATTTTGATAGTGTCATCGTCGTGGACGTGGGTACAGGAGAGCAGGAGGCTGGTGAGGCTGGGGAGCGGTTGAGTCTGTGGTGTCAGTGTTTGACAGGGGTCTGGGTATTGAAGCTGTCATTGATGTCTGTGATCTTGGTGTAGAAGAAGGTGGCTAGGGAGTCGCAGAGGTCTTGCGATGGCGGGATGTTGTTGACGTTGGAGTCGCGGTTGGAGTGATCCTTCACGATGTTGAAGAGCTCCTTATAGCTGTGTGCATTGTTGTCGATGCGTTCTTTGAAGGTGGTTCTTTTGGCGGTCCGGATGAGTTGGTGGTTTCTGAGGATGGTTTTCTTGAAGGCTGTGTGATTGTCCGCCACTTTTTCTCAAGTCTTCAGTATGTTTGCTTGGACTCTTGGAGTTTGGCAGTGAACCAGAAGGCCTTTCTGTCTGTGCATCTGTTTGAAGGTTTCTTGATCGGGGTGAAAGTGTTGGCACAGTCGTCGATCCATTGCCTGAGGTTGCGGGCTGCTGTGTCGGTGGTGTCGATTGGTGGGTTGCGGGAAAGGGTGTTGATCAGCTGGTCTTCGGTGACCTTGTTCCATCTGCGGTGGGGAATCCGCTGCGGGTGATGGTGTGTTGCGGGTTTCTCGAAGTAGAAGTGGATGCAGTGGTGGTCGGTCCAGTGGAGTTTGGTGGTGTGGCCAAAGGAGATGTGTTTGCTGGCAGAGAAGGTGGGGTCGAGCGTGTGTCCTGTGGAGTGGGTTGGTGTCGCGACGAGCTGCTTGAGGCTGAGGTTGGCAAGGTTGTCGAGCAGGGTGGTGGAGTTGTTGTCGTTGGTGTTCTCGAGGTGGAAGTTCAGGTCCCCGAGGAGTATGTAGGCTGTGGATGCGAGGGTGTGCGTGCTGATGACGTCGGAGATGGAGTCACTGAACTGCTGTTGGGGTCCGGGGGGTCTGTAAATGAGGGTCCCTCTGAGGGTGGTGTTTGGATCAGTGTGAATCTGGAAGTGCAGGTTTTCGGTGGTGCTGAGGGAGTCTTCGGTGCAGGTCGTGATTCTGAGGGTATTCCTGTGGGCGATGGCAATGCCTCCTCCTGGTCTTTTGGTGCGGTCCCTACGGGTGATCTTGTAGCCATCCGGGATGGCTATGGCAGTGTCAGGCCCTAAGGAGGGGTTCATCCAGGTCTCGGTCAGGAAGGCGACATCTGGGGAGGCTGAGTCGAGTAGGTTCCAGAGTTCGATGGCATCTTTGTGGACGGAGCAGGTGTTGAGTAGGATGCATCTCAGATGGTTGATTCCTGCCTTGGTGGGTGGGTCGCTGGCATAGAGGCTGGTGAAGGTGCAGTTCCGGTAGGCGAAGGGTCCGCGGGTGAGCTGTGGGGTGGCCTGCTGGCAGGTAGATGAGCGGCCGGCGTTGAGCATGTAGAGGGTGATGACATCGTAGCATTGTCGTGTGTTGAGGCAGTGGGTGGGATGAGAACCAGGGGTCCAGGCACGGACGGACACAGATGGGCTTGCCTTAGACTGACCTTCCCTTTGAATGAAAATCAAAGAAATATGGAAAGAGGCTAGTAATATGTGATACTACAATGAAAGGAGATAAAGGCAAGGGAATCCCCAGCTATCCATGTCATCACAACACATTAGCCCTGTGAAATTTTGGAAAGCAAGCTTTGAAATTATCTAAAAACAGAACAGTTCCCAGATGAAATAGATGAGATGGGTGTAGACAAATTCAATGTTTGCTGAAGCAATCAAGGGATTTTTGTTGAGTTTGATATACACGTGTTTACTGAAAGACACAGATTTTGTGATATATTTTAACAGAACATAGATACAGGACTCATAGTGCAGTCATTTTAATTATTTTCAGGAAATAAAGTCAGGGAAGATCACCACAATCTTTCTACGGAAGCCAGAGACATTGTTGAAGGGGATGCTGCGGCCTGCTGGAAGGAGGCCCATGGAAGGTGTTTTTGACTAGTTTGAGAACAAATACTAACATAAATTATTGAATGGTCAAGTCTTCAGTAGAGGTATGTACTTTTACATGCGGTCTAGACTACCTAACTGGTCCTTGGAAATGCCTGGGTCTAATGCAGGTACATTGTGGGGAGCAAAGGACCCCTAACGTGGCAATGCCTATCATACATCTTTTAATGGTTTCTTTTACAGTATTATTATTATTATTATTACATAGAGATAATACAATCAAGTGGTAAATAATACTATGTTCTCCATACAAATAATAATTTATTCTCACACAATAATACATTGTATTTCATTGATAACATCAAACAATATATATCTACTTAAAGTTATATAGCTACAGTCTAAACTAACAAATTGTAATTTCTTGAAAAATAAGCCAAGTTTTTCAGAGGGAAAAATGGAAAGGAAGAGAAAAATGAATCTCTCCTTATACTTTGATCCAATAGTATTATTTTTACTACTAAGTAGTAGCATAAAAGTTCACAATTAATCATATACAATGAAATGGTACTAAATCACTATTAAAGATGAATGAAAGGTTTTCTCCTGAACTAAAGTAGATAGCTCTTATAACCAAAGGATATATAACCAACCCCTGCAGTCTAGTTCAACAGGATTCATTTTCTACCTGCATCACTTCTCTAATAACCTACATATTTTTGTCTGAGTTCTGCAGACCCTTTTTAATTCAATCATTGAGATCAGTTCCTATTTCTCTAGGCCTAAAGAGCAATCAAGTTATTAAGTTAATTGTCATCATTGATCATTATCATATAAGTGCTTTTTATTCATCTTTGAAGGACACCAATATGATTTCCACATAATTTTGTGTTCCATTGTTCTCATATGAGTTATACCAAAACCATAGCTTAGAGTTCAATTTCTTGCCAGTCTCATTTCCCCGGTCCAATCTATGTGTGTTACTTAAAGTCTCATATTTTCTCTTTTAAATCAGTTTTCTTAGATATCGGAAAAGTTGAATACCTGTTGACTATTACTATCCTTTCAATGTCTGAATGAAGGTTATCTCCTCTGGGATTACAATTCTAGGCCTACTAGAGCCTTCGATTTAAATGTAATAAAGTTACAGGATAATTTCCAGTGTCTCAGAAGGGTTATGGGTCATTTGAGTCACTAAAAAGAAAAGAAAGTGACCATCATTTGAAGTGTCTTATGCTCATTTTACCTTCATTGTTACACATAGAAACTATTAGTTTCCTGCTGAGATTCTTTAAATCATCCCTTCAGTTCACAGACTTTAAGTCATATAAAATGTCTTGCTAGTATGTCAATGAGGTTGGATTTCACAAATGGGGCCTTACTTGCACGTTTCACTCTTTGAAACTCAGTGCTCACTGTTCTGTTCCTTCCTGCCACTGTCAAATAGAGTAAATGGAGAACAGGAGGTAAAGAACAACTGGGTAACACAAGTGAAAGAGACCCCACCGCCTTCCCCTTCCCACTGCATTACTTTTCTCCACCAACAATCTTTCTTGCCCACGGCTAAGGCTACTCTCAAGCAGATGACTGGTGCAACCTGAGGGGAGACAAAGGAGAAATCTTCTGAGGGTCTTGGGCCCTGGGAAGTCTTAACCTCCAGTCTAACTCTAACTTCCAGCAGGGTCATTGCTTCAGGTGGCCCAGACCCATGACAATTAATCACTATAGCTGGACTCATTAAGCAGTGTGGTTTTCCACCACTTCATATGCGCTACCTCAACACAATTTATAGGGATGATTTGTTGAAGAAGCAATTTAGTAATTTCTGTGCTGTGCCCTGATTCCCTCCGTTGAGGTTTGTGTTTTTTTAATACATATAAAACGTAACAAAAATAGCATTATGCTCACTGACTTTGTGCTAAGACAGAAATCCACTAAATGAAACGAGAGTTGCAGAAAGTCATATTTTGTAAGGCCCATGCTTTTAAGGAAACGTTCTTGCTTCCAGGAAAATCACTATTTCCGGAAATTCATAATAAAAGCCTCTGCCAAATCTAAATCACAGTGTATGTCAGTGAGTTATTGAAGCTGGCCTCAAAGATAAAGTTACAATAATTGTAACCAAGCTCTAGGAACACAACATTGACATGGAAAACAAACGCAGAAGTTGAAAGAACAGTTCAGCTACTGTTTTTTTGTAAATATGCCATTGCGATTTCATTGTATAATGTAATTTCTAGGACATGCTGAAATAGGTTTTATCTACTGGGTATGTCCACTGGTGCATATCAAGACTGGAAAAATATAATATGTTGATTTAGAACGTCCCTCTCTAGCCAACATGGGAGAGCATGACATATACACTCCCATGGGTTCTTAATCTTAAATAAAGAAAGGAGTCCTCTAAAATAGGCAGTGGGAGGATGCAACTCATCCAGTCCCAACACTATAAGACCAAAACAAGTACAAGAGCAGGCAATTGAGACTGACAACAAAGCCATCCAATCATTAGCAAGGGGCTAGCCCAAAGTCCACTCTAAGTACTTTATGTGTTACAAACATTAGGTCCTGCCAACAACAGATGAGATCTAAAACGTACTTGGAAATAGCTACAAACTTGTGCTGTAATCACGTTAAGAGAAGGATTGTGCATATGTGCTTATTTCTAAGAAATGTACGGGCCTGCGTGGAGGTAGATGAGCTAAGGCATTTCTGGGGCAGACTTGCCTCTGCAGTGCTACATCAGTACTAGGTCAGAGGGCACACAGAAGCACAGAACAATATACCCAATATGTATTTAAATGTGCATTTCTTTCTGCCCAAACATGGCCAAAACTGAAAATAAGATAATTTGTATCCTCAATAGATGGGTACCCTGCAGTCCTCTTGGAGGATTCGTCTTTTAGTGCTTTCGCTTTGACATTTGGTAACTCTACATGGCCCAGCTCCTCACACACCAGTAATATTTTCAAATGTACACTGATGACACACAAATTCACTTCAGGCTGTAATAGGTCGGAAAACCAAATGAACATTACAATCTTCCTAGCACACATGTTACACTGGATGAAGGAGAGCTACTTTTGCATAAATGACAAGATTCTAGAGTCCAAAGTTACAAAGGCTGGGGCATTACCTTTTGTTTGGCACTCGAGCCTTAGAGCCCTGCCCCTCGCTTCATGAAATTTGAGAAGCATTGGATCATCTTTGACACCAACTTCTTCTTTGCTCCTCTAGTCAACACATTAGAACAAGGCATACATGTGGCTGTCTCCTCTATGAAAAATTCTCTCATGTCTGCACACTGATCACAGAAGACACAGAGACAAGAACCCTTGTCATCACATGTCTTGACTATCCTAATATCATACACAAGGACATTCCTAAAACATTCACTCTCATTCACTCTTAGACCTCAAATACTGCAAAATAAAGCAGCGAGGATCTGGCTTAACCTAAGAAAGAGGGACCACTTCACACATGTCCTTAAGGCACTCCATAGCTCCCACTCAACCCCAGTATTAAATTCAAGACCTGATGCATGGCCATAGCGACTAATGCGGCAAGAACCGGGTGCACTGCAGAAACTGGCATTGCAGTACAAACCTGACAATTCTGACATAGATCTTCATTCAGTGTCTACCGATTGGATCAGTCTATGATAACTCAAAAGGCTGAATCATGGTGGAAGATCACTGGGACTGATGGGACCCAGACTCTGGCATGTCCTCAGTCTGAAATAGAAAAATATAGAGGAGGGACCGGGAGATTAATGGTCCAGTGTACGGCCTCCCAATAGAACCAATATAAGACAAAATAGTACACTGTTCCAACCAAACAGAAGAATAACAGGAGCGAACCAAATCTTCAGGAGCGAGAACCCTCATGCATCACACTGGATGACTGGCTTCATCATTGGGAAAGCTCCTCGTCAGGCTGGTGCTGCAATGCCTGACTGTCTCCCCAAACAGGGTGCTCTTAACCGAATTGCTCAGATAGTAGCAAATGTGAAATGAATCGTTTTCAATCGGGTGCCCAATTCTAAGTACCCAAGCAATAGTGGAGAGAATAGAACGTTGAAATTGGTTCACCATCAACAAATATAAATCATAATTTTAATCAGTATTAATGTGATGGGGACCAAGATTAAAAACAAAAGGAGGAGTAACGGGTGATTAGTAATGTTCACCTACTCTCACTGAAAAAAGAGAGGATAAAACCAACTATGGTACCTCACTGTAACAGGTCTACATGTTTGGCGTCTAGGTGGTCCAGCCGGATCCAATGACGCTTCATCAGGACCAAAAAACCTTCTCCAAAAACTAAACTCAAATAATCAACAATGCGTAAAAAAACCAGTCACTTACTTAGTTCTACTCGTTAAATCAATAAGGTCGCCCATCCCCAGTGTCAGGATAGAGCTCAAAAAGGATCGCTTGTCAGAACAAGGAACTAAAATTTTCAGTGTCCTGGATGTAGGCAATTACACCTACCCGTCCGACACGCGTCCTCGAGGAACCTAAGATCTGAATGTGCCTATATGTGTTTCTGAAAACTTTTGAAAATGCAACTATTTAAATCTGCATTCAATGGAGTTTATGATACACAAGTAGGGGTGATCAAAGACGACTAAGTACCCATTAATCTTTTTCTTACCCCACTCGTTCATTCTGTGTATCCATTCACCCCTTTGTGAACCTTCCTGAAGTAACCATTGGGAGTCACACAGTGCTGTATAAAATGGCTTACTGTTGCTAAAGGCATGATGAGTTTCACAAGTGGAATTTTTTGCAAAGCATTTTTAAAGTTTAAAAGAGTTTTATTGGAGCAAAACATGGTACATTACTAATAATGAATATAAATTGTTACAGAATTTTAGAATAGGTAAGGAGATAAGGGAGGGAAGAGCATCGTAATTATAAAAACATGCATGGTCCAGATTAGGAATAATATAATATATATCAGAAGTATAATGACCAAACAATATAACAATTATACAAAATAAGGTCTTACAATTTATATGTAGGTTACGAATGAAAAATTTAACATGAAGGAGGTTTATGAACTTCAACCTTTGTGGGTTGTCAGTGAGAGGAGGATTTGGCATGGCTTTCTAAATAGTTTGTAATGGGACATCATAGACTAGAATGTTAAATTGCAATTGAGAGTGGGTGAATGTAAGCCATATCAAGTCTATGGGTATAACAAAGCACATGCCCCCAAGAGACAGCTGAGAGAAAACGTCCCCATTTTTAAAACATTTGTTGATAAGCGATTGCTATAAGTAGGTCTATAATTTTTATATTTATGGAGACAAGTTCCCAACTGGTAGATAAACTTAGGAAGACGTTAGTAATAGAGAAAGGTATTCAGGTGAGAAATATATCATTGACTTTATTCAAGATCTGTGACCGTGAAGAGCACAAAATATTTTGCACAGCACCTTTGTTATTCATTAATAACAAACCCTTTTATTGGAAAACCTGGATGCAATAAGGATTAATTTGGATTTGCCAACTTTTTATCAATGATTCTTTTCTCACCTTCTCTCAAACCCAATCTTTCTTCAATCTTTCATCCTGTTTTCAGCAAAAACAATTTCTCTTATAATCTATTCTATTGGCTGCCCTTAAAAATCAGTCCTGCCTGTTACAATTACTGCCTCCAATGCCCAACTCTACCTTAACCACTCTTTTATGCACTAACCCTAATCTATCGTTTTTTACATTAACCTTCCATTGACAGACATAAATCAGATGTTGATCTAGCATGGGAAATTGATTTGGGGATTACTTGGCCTCTTTCCTTTTGGGGACTATCTGAACAAAGTTATGATCCACATTGTGCGCTGCCAATACTGTGCAAACATTATTTTACATCTATAACAGGCTTCTCCTTTCTCCAGTCACTCTTCACCAGATCTTCCTGATGATTGTTGGTCGAGTCACTTGCAAAAGACTTTTAGCTTTGTATCAATAGGGAACATGAGAGATGTTAGCTTGGGCATTTTATTAATTACTCTTTTTGTCCCTTCCCAGGTCATTGTGGGATCGCCCCTTGTTGGCACTAACAATGTGGTAGGAGGGATTAGCAGGCTGTTTCATCTTTCGTATTTTCCCTTTGTAGTTGTGGGCTTATGGTCATTTCTGAAAATCTGAATCGACAAAGCTTGATAAATATTTGCAGAATGAAGAGGCAAATTGCTGCAACAATCGGTATTAGTCCAATTCTTTACAGTAACTTTCACCAGGACATTGGTATGAAAGGAAAAGGTATGAAAGGAAAACAATTGCTGCTTTGCAGGGGAAACTAATATCTGCAATATAATTTAGATATAACTGCATATGTGTGATGGTAGAGTGGCAAATAAATATATTGGATGTGGTGAGCATATTCCATATTCCAATAATACTGTGCTTTAAAGACAAGATGATATGATAGGTATTTTTTTGGTTTTCAGAAGATCAAGACTAATATGCTGAGCTTCTTCACAGGAATGGCAGCAACGACTTTGAACTACTTGCCAGTAAAGGGCATGTTAGTGAACGAAGAGACCTGATTTAAAGTTAAAGCAGAACAGGATGTTTTACTTTTTTCTTCTATTTAATGTTATGGAATATCCTTGCAATATTTTGGGGTGCATCCCATTGATCCTTTTTAGTTTATTTATTTGAGGATTATGAAAAACCAGTACAGAAAATACAGAAAAGGCAATAGTTATTGTCCCTCAAGTTTACACAAGTTACAGGATCATACTGCATGAAGTTCAGATAACATTCTACCTTATAAAGATCTTGACTATGTACATCATGTCACGCTTGAATCATTTATCTCAATACTGAATTAAGAAATCTACTGGGTGAAAAAGGCAATCAGGTGGGTGTACCAGTGAAAAAACAAACAAACTTGCTGTGACTTGTAGCTGTAACAGAGCTATGGTAGAGTTATATATCATAGTTAGGCTTTCCAGTTTCTCTCAATTTTAATTTCCAGTGGGAGGTTTTCAGTGTTTTCTGATGTTTTTGAAAACGTAAAAATCCGTAATCATTGTTTAATCTTTAGTGCTCATTAACATATCATGGTGATGGTGTTTCTCCAGTGCCTATGAGAAATTTGGCTTTCATTTCCTACTTTTCCTCATTAATTACCATTACTAATTCCTTCTTTCTTATATTTGAATTCCCAAGTAGCTTTTCATTATTTCCCTCGCCCTACTGCTTGTCCTATTCCCTTGTTTCCCAGCACTCAAACTCCTCTTACTAGTAGTCTACTACTTTCACTTTGTCACAGATGAACATTTATGGAGTTATCTTAAGATTTGATTCTTGCAGACAAAAGGTGAAATTGAAAATTCAGCACACCTTCCTGCTGCAATATAAATATTTATTGCACAGTGGCATTTGCCACTGGGTAGTTATAGTTAGGATCATGTTTCCATATGAAATGCCTTTTTGTGTTGTTTATATTGTTGGCACAAATCTCCACAAAACCTTTTTAAAAAGTGCTACTTTTTGGCTAATTTGTGCATGTAGAGTTTTGGGGTGATCCGTCAAGCAGGGGCTGTGAAAAAGGAGGGTCCCTAAATGTTTTTTTTTTCTCAATCATTTTGCCATAGGAAAGTTAGACATAGTTACAGCCCGAACTGATGAAAGGATTTACACCAGATTTCGCAGAAAGCTAGATCTTGGTCCAGAAAGAGAGCTTTTGTGTTCTGGTGTACGTCCATTCAGTAATTTTAGAGAAATTAAGGATAAAAACCTTGAATATATCAAATTGCAGAGGACCCACATATTTGACTGACCTCAAGCTGAGATGTGATTGGCTGTTACTACATCCTCTAGGAAGTGGTAGCAACCATCTTAGGGCTATGGCACAGTTCTGAGTCCTAATTAAAAAGCAAAAAAAATGTCATGGGGGTAGGCAACGGATACCCTGAGATCCATTGGCCTGGGGACTCACATCCCCTCCCATGGGCTAAAAATTGTTGTGTTTTTTTTTGCCACAAATTCACAGAGGATCCGAAAATTCCTCCCTCCCCCAAAATAAACAAGAGTGGGCTTTGTGCTTGTTTCTTTTAACCCCTTCACAGCCAAGGATGTAACGGTTACATTGTTGGCTGTGGCGCTCAGGCACCAAGGACGTAACCGTTACGTCCTGGGAATGCCTCATGGGGGGAGCGCTAGTGCTCCCCCCATGAGCCTCGCCTCGGCACCCCGACTGCGGGGATCGAAGGGAAATGACTTCCCCTTCCACCCCGCCCCCTTCTTGTCCCTCTATGGAGTCTGATGACGTCATCGCGCAATTGCGTGCTGACCTCATGAGAGACCTGCCCCTCTGTGCTGGAAGCTCAACTTCCAGTGGCGATTGGAGGAGAAATGCTTTTGCATTTCTCCTCCGATCACGTGGAGGGGCCGAGAGAGGCATCAAAGGAAAGGAAAGGGTTTTCCTTTCCTTTGATGTCTTTCTCAGCATTGGCAGCAAAAATGCCCACTAGACACCAGGGAGTGTTTTTTTGTTTTGGTTACTGACATGAGGGGAGCGGCCCCTTGGGCAAGGGTCACTCCCTGGGGGGCAAAATTACTTTTAGGCCATTTCTGCACCCTTGGGGGCAGATCGGCCTATTTTTATTAGGCCAACCTGCCCCCAATGGGGGGCAGAAACCACTAGACACCAGGGAATCTTCTTTTTTATATATATTATTGAATGAGGGGAGCGGCCCCAGGGGGCAAAATATTTTTAGGACTTTTCTGCCCCCCCTGGTGGCAGATCAGCCAATTATAGCAGAAACCCCTAGACACCAGGGATATACATTTTTTTTGTTTACCTTATTTTTTTTAGATATGAGGAGCGACCCCTTAGGCAAGGGTTGCTCCCCTGGGGGGCAAATTGTATTTAGGCCATTTCTGCCCCCCTTGGGGGCAGATCGGCTGATTTTTATTAGGCCAATCAACCCCACAAGGGGGGCAGAAACCACTAGACTCCAGGGATTTCTATTTTTCACCAATTTCATGCAAGGGGAGTGACCTCTTAGTCAAGGGTCACTTCCCTGGGGGTGGAATTTATTTGAGGCCATTTCTGCTCCCCTTGGGGGCAGATCGCCCTATTTCTATTAGGCCGATCTGCCCCCGGGGGGGGGGAGAAACCACTTAGGCACTAGGGATTGGTGTGTGTTTGTAGGTGTGTGTTTTGTTTGGGGGCAGCTGCCTAGGCAAGGGTCGCTCCCCATGGGGGCATATTACGGTTGGCCATATCTGCCCCCTTTGGGGGCAGATCAGCCAATTTTGGACAGCCCATCTGCCCCCAATGGGGGCAGAAAGCCCACCATAGGCCAGGGAAGATTTTTCCAAAATAAGAGGGTGGGGGTATGGCCATACTTCCACACCAAATAAATGGGGCCAAAGTTGTTCTGCCCACCAGTGGGCAGATAGGGCAATTACCCCTGATCTACACCCGGGGGGGGGGGGGGTAAAAAGTCTACTAGATGCCAGGGAATTAAAAAAAAAAAAATAGTGGGGTGTTGGCTACCAACCAGTATGGGCCTGGTTATGCCACCACCCCAACTGAAGGGGGTAACAGTCTCTCCCCCCGCACACTAACACATCTTATCCCACTGCAAGCAAGAAGACATTTGATTATTTTGAGTTTTGGTTTTACATTTCGGCCATGAGAGATTGGCTAACTCTCAAAATCATCCCACTTGGAATGGTGAGGGCTGCACTTTTCGGACTTTGGGACACTGCCATGTAAACAATTCTACAAAACCTAGACACATCTGAAAACTAAACATCTGGGTGTGTCCAGGGTGGTGTGCTTCACATGCACCCCGCACCATTTTCTTCCTCACAATGCCCTACAAACCTCCAACTTTGCTGGAAATCACAAATATTTTCCCCATTTTTGTGATGGAACCTTCCAGAATCTGCAGGAATCCACACAATTTCTCCCACCCAGCATTGTCTCATCTATACCAATAACAACTCTGCCCCACTTGTCAGCCTAAAAATGTTTGTTTTCCAACTGCCCTTTAGGACCCGCTTTGGTTTCCCCTCAGTTTCAACATGTTTGTGGCTCTTCCCTGTCACAGGCACTTGGCCCGCCTACAAAAGTGGGGTATCATTTTTACCGGGAGGAAGAGGGGAATGTTAGGTGGTAGGAAATTTGTCCTAGTGCAGAAATCCCACACAGAAATGTGGGAAAATTTTGTTTTTTTTAGCTAAATTTGAGATTTGCTGAGGATTCTGGGTAAGAAAACACTGGGGGATCCACGCAAGTCACACTTCTTTGGACTCCCTCGGGTGTCTAGTTTTCAGAAATGTCTGGGTTTGGTAGGTTTCCCTGTATGGCTGCTGAGCCCAGGACCAAAAACGCAGGTGGCCTCAGCAAAAACAGGTAGTTTGGTATTTGATCATTTTAATGAGATCTGATAGTGTTTTGGGGCATTTCCTTTCACGGACGCTAGGCCTACCCACACAAGTGAGGTTTTTATTTATCAGGAGACCTGGGGAAACGCTGGGTGGAAGGAAATTTGAGGCTCCTCTCAGATTCCAGAACTTTCTGTCACCGAAATGTGAGGAAAAAGTGTTTTTTTGGCCAAATATTGAGGTCTGCAAAGGATTCTGGGTAACAGAACCTGGTGAGAGCCCCACAAGTCGCCCCATCCTGGATTCCCCTAGGTGTCTAATTTTCAAAAATGCACAGGTTTGGTAGGTTTCCCTAGGTGCCGGCTGAGCTAGAGGTCAAAATCCACAGCTTGGCACTCTGCAAAAAACAGCTCTGTTTTCTTTGGGAAGATGTGATGTGTCCATGTTGTGTTTTCGAGAACTAGGCCTACCCACACAAGTGAGGTACCACTTTTATCGGGAGCCTTGAGGGAACAATGGGTGGAAGGAAATGTGTGTCTCCTCTCAGATTCCAGAACTTTCTGTCACTGAAATGTGAGGAAAAAGTGTTATTTGGCTAAATCTTGAGATTTGCAAAGGATTCTGGGTAACAGAACCTGATGAGAGCCCCACAAGTCACCCCATCCTGGATTTCCCTAGGTGTCTAGTTTTCAAAAATGCACAGGTTTGGTAGGTTTCCCTAGGTGCCGGCTGAGCTATAGGCCAACATCCACAGCTTGTCACTTTGCAAAAACAGCTCTGTTTTCTTTGGGAAAATGTGATGTCTCCATGTCGTGTTTTAGGGCATTTCCTGTTGTGGGTGCTAGGCCTACCAACACAATTGAGGTACCATTTTTATTGGGAGACTTGGGGAAGTGCTGGGTGGAAGGAAAGTTGTGGCTCCTTTCAGATTCCAGAACTTTCTGTCACCAAAATGTGAGGAAAAAGTGCTTTTTGGCCACATTTTGAGGTTTGCAAAGGATTCTGGGTAACAGAACCTGGTGAGAGCCCCTCAAGTCACCCCATCTTAGATTCCCCTAGGTATCTAGTTTTAAAAAAAATGCACAGGTTTGGTAGGTTTCCTTAGCTAGAGGCCAAAATCCACAGCTGGACACTTTCCAAAAAACAGCTCTATTTTCTTTGGGAAAATGAGATGTGTCCACATTGTGTTTTGGGGCATTTCCTGTTGTGGCGCTAGGCCTACCCACACAAGTGAGGTACCATTTTTATTGGGAGACTTAGGGGAACGCCAGGTGGAAGGAAATTTGTGGTTCCTCTCACATTCCAGAACTTTCTGTCACCGAAATGTTCAAAAAAGTGTTTTTTTGGCCAAATATTGAGGTTTGCAAAGTATTCTGGGTAACAGAACCTGGTGAGAGCCCCACAAGTCACCCCATCCTTGATTCCCCTAGATGTCTAGTTTGGCTAATTCCTTGGTCTCCTTCAGGGGAACCCACAAAATATGGATACCTCTGGAATCCCTAGGATGTTGGAAAAAAGGATGCAAATTTGGTGTGGGTAGCTTATGTAGACAAAAAGTTATGAGGGCCTAAGCGCAAACTGCCCCAAACAGCCAAAAAAGGCCTGCACCTGAGGGGGAAGAGGCCTGGCAACAAAAGGGTTAAAGCCCCTGGGGTGGGATAGTACCTGGGGTAACAACACCATTTTTTGGGGAGAGGCGGAATGTGCTGCCCTCCCCAATCCCCTGCAAGGCCCTGGGGACCTGTCCCCAGGGCTGAGGTCTAAAAACCATGGGAAGGGGGTGCACAGCTCCCCTCCTGGAACCTAAAAGGCCCAGTGACCCCATTCCCGATGCTGAGTAATTAATAAAGGAAGGGAGTGCGCCCCTTGTGAGCATAATTCAGCCCAAGTACCCCATCTCCCACAGCTGAAATGTAAACAAAGGGGGAGGGAGCTGCATATCCCCGCTCCCTGAGGTGTAATAAAGGCTCCAGGTACCCTATCCCCTACACTTATTGAAGAAGAATTGGGGCTGTGTGGCCCCCTTCCCAGAGCCTTTAAAGGCCCTGGGAACCCCATCCCTCGGGGCCACTTCAGTGACTGTGTCCTTGGTAGCCCACACCTGGAACACTACTGTGGGCAGGGAAACATGTTTGCTCCTGTCTGGCAGGAGCATTTTTAAATCTTTCACCAAACAAGAGTAAACATGGGCGTCTGCTCCCAGTCAGCTGTGTGCAGACTTGTGTTTGCATAGATGGCTGGTCTCTCTTTGCAGGAGCAATACCAGCGCCCATGCCTTGCAGGAAGCCGGCTGGGGTTGCAGTGACTCATGTGCCCCCAACGTGTTGGTTGGTGGCTGTCCTGAGTGGGCACTGGGGCACCACCTATTATAGACAATGGTCCCAGGTATGGAGATCCAGGGGCCCAAGAAAGCTCAGGAAGGGGTGCTCCTTGGTCCACTCCCCTTTTTAAGAAAATAAGGCTCAGGGAATAGTGTCCAGGGGGCCCGAGAAGGTTTGGGGAGAGAGGCCCCCCTCTACTTTTAAATAAGATACGGCCCCAGAGGATGGTATCCCAGGGGCCTTTGAAGGCTCAGGGAGGAAGGCCATGTGGCCCCTTCCTGTTTTATCTTGAATATTGCCCTATTCTGCACACACCAAAGGCTGTGCTTGGCGTAGGGGTGGCGGGCTGCAGGAAAGTTGGCAGCCTTAAGGTAGGTTGGCTACATGACCTGGCCTTTGGCTGTGCACAGAATGGAGTTAGTTTCCTCTGATTGAGTTGGCCCACGCCATCTACAGTTTGGAATTAGCTGCCTGTAAATGGGTTGGTCACATGGCCTGGCACAGGCCAGCCCTGAGGCCAACCTCTCACCATGCACAGCCAAAGGCCACATGCAGTGTGGAGTTAGCTGAAAACCTCGCAGATAATAAGACATTAGTTAAGAAATATGGTAGGTGTAGGAAGCTGGCTCTTTATATTGTATATCAAATAGACATGTGCTGTAAAGAGTCTGGTATCCCTTGTAAGTGGGCAGGGGCTTGCTCTAGCAATCCCAAGGTGCTCTGTCTGGGATAGTGTGGTCGAGCAGCCTTAGGCTTATCAGAGTGTTAGACATTTGTTGCATACACACAGAAATTAAACATACATTCAATCAGGAGATCCACACCAATTTAGAACAATAACAAATATTTTTCCTTTGTACATGCTTTTATTGTTTTGTATAATACATCATACAAGGTGAATAGTAATTCGGCAAATCTAAATCATTGACCCATCAAATTGCAAGCAGTCTCAGTAAAATAGTGACACACATTTTCCCATTATATGTCCTTTGGCTCAATCTCTAGTCCCACCCCTACATTATGCAGGTCCTGTATGTACAGTGGTTACATAGCAATGTGTACAGTCATCTAATAGTATTCATAGAGAACTTATCCGTTGCACCCTGGTTCACCATCACTTCCTGTTTCCCAGCAGTCTCAAATTTTCCCAACTTCTTCATTGAGCCTCGCTCCTTATAAACTTCTCTTTCCATTATTCTGCAGTGTTGTATTCCACCTTCCCAAAAGTCCAGTTACGGAGGTACAACTGACCCCCATCTTTGTGATAAGTCGCACTTTGGTGTCATACATCCCAAATTCATCAGGATCTTATGGTAGCACATGAGATCTAATGGTCCTCAGACCCCCCAATGATGCCAACAGAGGATGACACTCTAGTAGTCACCCCATTGCTTTTTCTAGGGAGTATTGTACTCGTTCACAAAGATTCAGCTCCAGAGTGCGGGGAAGAATGTAACCTCCATGCCCACATCCATGGGGTCATTAGTTATTTTCTGTTCTGCCAATTCTGTGCAGCAGAGTGCTTGTGTAATAAACCCTGTGTAGGATCTTTATCCGGATTAGATGAAAGCTAGCTTTGAAAGTCATCTCCGCCGGGGAGCCATGTGCCTCCTGCCAGTCATTTTTGTCATGGTCTCTGAGGTCTTCCACCATCTACCTAGTAGTTTCAGCAGGGGTGGCAGATTGTTGTTCATAATAGTACTGTATATTAAAGAGATTAATTTCCTGTCTATTTGCCCATCTAGTGGTGGATCTTCTTGCGTCTCTTTTTCCAGGGAGACACAGGGGGTTATTCTAACTTTGGAGGAGTGTTAATTCGTCCCAAAAGTGACGGTAAAGTGACGGATATACCACCAGCCGTATTACGAGTTCCATAGGATATAATGGACTCGTAATACGGCTGGTGGTAAATCCGTCACTTTTCCGTCACTTTTGGGACGGATTAACACCTCCTCCAAAGTTAGAATAACCCCCACAGTGTTGAAGGGGATATCTCAATTGTCTGTATCGTAGCCATTGGGATTCCGGCATTTTATGTTCTGTCCTTAACACATCAAAGGGTATTGGGACGTTAGCATCCCATACATCTGCCAACGTGGACAGGCCAATATCATTCTATCCTTGGAAACCTTGTAATGCCACCACTGGACGTAGACGGGTTCCCTCCCACAGTGGAGTTTTAGGAGTTAATCTGTCTTTCCCCCTCATTGCTCTAGTCAGTCTATGCCAGACATCAACTACTGTTGTCTTGGCTGGGTTTACTTCTGTCCTTAACATTGCCACCATATAGTCCACGTCTAAAACTCTTGCCTACCCAGCTTCGCCTGTCTTGCAAGTATGCCGGGTCTTCCCAGTCCGTATAGGCCCAGTCGTAAACCACACTGACATGTGCCACCTTGTAATATTTATGGATATTCAGCATGGCGATACCACCCTCATACCTGAATTGCTGCAAAACAATCATTGCTATACAAGGTTGCCTCCCTGTCCATAGTAATGTCTTGAGCTGCATATCCACTTTGGTAAAAAAAGCATCTGGTATTATGTAAGATCTGTTTTGTAGTGTGTACAGCAACCTCGGGAGCGCTATCATCTTGAACAGTGCTGGCCGTCCAAGCATCAAGATTGGCAGCACCTGCCAGTGTTTAAAGTCTGTCTCTAACCATTTTAATATGGGGTTTAGGTTCGTCTCATGGTGTAAGTCTGGGGTTTTAGTGATCACAAGACCTAGGTATTTAAATTCGATAGCTTCTAGTCCCCGTGGTAGCACAGATGTTACTTCCAGTTTCAATTCCCCTATTAGGACCAGTAGGGACTTGTCCCAGTTAATGGCAAAAAGTGAGTAACTTCCAAAAACCTGAAAAATATCTTTAAGTCAGGTGAGTGTCAAAGTGATGTTAGTGAGGTATAGCAGGATATTATGTGCGTATACCAAGATATGTTCAGTCCACTCATTATTGCCTGTACAGCCCCAGATCTGGGCGTTCACCCATATCCATTCCACCAACGCTTCTATGGAAGGTGTGAATAACAATGGTGAGAGAGGGCACTCTTGCCTGGTACATCTCAGTGTGCTAAATGGTTGGGAAATGTGTCAGTTTACCTTCACCCTGGCTGTCGGCGTATCGTTTAATAGTTTGACCCATTTAAGATAGATAGGACCAAGTCCCATCTTGAATATCATTCCGAAGAGGTATGGCCATGCTACAGTGTCAAAGGCCTAATTTGTGTCTAGAGAGGCAATTGTGAGTCCTGCTGGTGAGGCCTTAACTGGCACCAGGTTATTGTACAGATGCATCATATTCAGTCTGGTTGAACAACCAGATATGAACCCATTTTGGTCAGGGTACACAAGATAAGTCACCACTCCTCTCAGGCGGTTAGCCCAAGCCTTGGCGAGGATCTTAACATCTACATCTAGGAGTGAAATCGGCCAAAATTAGGCACATTTCTCTTTGGGTTTACCAGTTTTATTTATGAGGACAAGAGTGGGGAGTTGCATATCTTCCGGTAGGTTATTTTCCTATAAGGCTAATTAAAAGTCATGTGTAGTGGTTTTGCCATCCACACGGAAAGCCTGCAGTATAGCTCAACTGGGAATCCATTGGGGCCTGGTGTCTTACCCGCTTGCACCTGTCTCTGTGCTAAAAACCAATTCCTCAGCAGTCAGGTCCGAGTTCAACTCTACCGTTTGTTGAGGATTCAGTCTTCTCACAAAGCAGTCTTCAATAAATGTCCTCTGGGGAATGTTACGTACGTCATAGAATGTTTCTAAGTAAACTGTAAACTTCCCACTTGTATAGCACACTACTCACCCATTAGGGTCTCAAGGCGCTGTACCCATACCGCTGTGGAACCCCTCCTGGCTTTTCCCTGTGAGGCACCCACTCCTGGACAACCCCAGGGTGAAGCCAGGCATCCGACTGCTATTGTGGAGATTAAGCAAGCTATTGCCCAGAGTTACAGAGTGGGACCCATTAATTAGATTAGGCACCGAGGCGAGAAATATCTGGTCCAAGGGAACGGATCCCAAGACCCGCCGAGGTGGGAATTGAACCTGGGTCCTGGGTTAGATCTCTGCATCAGGGTCTGCCACTCTAATCACTGTGCCACACTTCTCCACCTACCTTATTTCCAACTTCATTTATTCTTCTTGTTTTGCAAAGTACTGTGCTTTCACCTCATGTTGGGCTACTGAGTGGTAATCTATGCATTTCTGATCATCTCTTTTGGAGTTGTGGTGTAGGGGCAATGCATGTTTCCACACTCTTAACTGTGCAAGATCCCATTCCAGTGTGTCAAGTCTTTTTTGCGCTCTCTTCTATCCCTTATTTCACCAGTCATGATAACCCCCTGATTGTAGCCTTGTATGCTTCCCAGAGTATTATGGGTCTCTGCACAGAATCTTTATTCTCTGCAAAATATTGCTTAGTGGCTTTATTCAATCTTTTAACTTCCTGTGCATTCAAGAGTTGATACGTCTCTACTCAGCCGCCTTCTTGCTGTCTTTTCATGTTTATGACCAGTTTCACTTTTAAGGGTGATTGGTCACTGAGTCCGCGGGCCAGTTATTCTGCTTTGCAGAATCTCAGTATTGTATGGCCAGATGTAAAAAAGTAGTCAAGTCTGGAACACATCTTGTGTGCATCTGAATAATAAGAATAACC
This sequence comes from Pleurodeles waltl, assembly GCF_031143425.1. Taxonomy (NCBI): domain Eukaryota; kingdom Metazoa; phylum Chordata; class Amphibia; order Caudata; family Salamandridae; genus Pleurodeles; species Pleurodeles waltl. The sequence continues at coordinate 782,053,989 of NC_090437.1, read as the reverse complement.
CCCTTTTTCCTGTGTAAAGATCACCAAATATTGCATAGCCCAAGGGCCTCTGCAAAGCCTTCTAGTTTCCCATTAGTGGTGTCTCCTTCAGTTCTCTTGCTTTGTTTATCTAAGTGTGTATTTAACGTAAGGTTAAGGTCTCCCCCAAGCACTACCAATGCCTGAGGGGTGTCTACTAGGATCTCCCTCACTTTCTGGAGTGTCACAGACTGGAGTCCCCGCAGGGTATAGATATTGATCAGAAGTATGTGTTTGCCTTCGTAGTCCCCTAGTATTGTCAGGTAACTACCTGTTTATCCGTCTATGTGCGTGTTACGTGAAATGGTAGTTTTTTTCTGATCAGCGTCTTCACACCGGCGATGTATTAGGGAATAGTCTATTAGTTTATATTTGTCTCTAGCCATACTGCTATGTTGACCATCTAGTAGGTGTATTTCCGGTAGGAAAACTATCTCAGGTTTATATCTACTCCTTGCCATAAGAACCAGGCCTCTCTTTACTCTATTACTTATGCCATTGACGTTCCACATCAACAGTGTTAAAGCTTCGTTGTTAGACATGTTAGGTAAGTGTGTGTCTCTTGGGAAGACATTCTCAAGTGTGTTAATGTGTCACTTGTTTTACCCTCATGTGTGTCAAGGTGCTCTAATCTACCCCGTGAACTACCCCCTCCCTACATTACCATGGGGTGACTTTAAAACTAATCACCACCCCAACACATGGTGTGCGTGGATTCTAACCCTAAACATTTCTAAACTTTCAAATGCTTCAGCCGCTGGGGCGTGACCTTAGGCTGTCTAGTAACAATTATGTCTGAAAAATCCCAATGATGCATATGTAGTGTCTCTTCATTGAAAGAGTCTCATTCATCCTCTCTCCCTTCTCAAGAGGCCCTGAAGCTTTACACTGTCTTACCATTAATTCCTTACAGTTTGGACACCACTGCCCTAAGTGTTCGGATGTCATAGATGTGACATGCAGTAACTGCTCTTCCTCCATTGCTTGCTCTGCCTCTGTGTGGTCTGAGCCACTGTCTTCTACGTCTGATTCAATGGCACTCCATCTGTTGTTGTGTAGGATTTTACTGTGTTGCAGCAGCTCTTGCACTATCTTTTCTTGGGCTGCTTCCACTTGTGGTTTCGTGGAAGGGTGCATAGCATTTTTATCATGGTTACTCTTTGCGGATAGTTGCGGCCATCTAACTTCTCTCCTGTCTTCTTGTGGGGGGCCCGACCATAGGCCCTGCCAATCCAGCCAAGACCGTGCATCCTGCTCCCACAACATAAAGTGGGTTTTATCTTCAGAAACTATTCTGAGTTTTGCCAGGAAGAGAAGTGCTTATTTGAGATTTAGGTAGGGCATTGTCCTCTTCACTGAAACATATGCTCCCAGTAGCCATTGGACTGAGTTGGTATAGTTTGGGTATGTGTTTACTTCCTGGCCTTCTATCTTCCACGGTCCGCATTTTCTCGCCATTTGGAGCATTATGCCACGGTCTCTAAAGTTCATCAGTTTTACAATTATTGGGCATGTTGGGGCCCCTGGCGGCAGTGGATGTCCCGGGACCCAGTACACCCGTTCCATGGAAAAAAATGTGAGGGGTTTCCCAGTAAAACTGTTACCCCAGCCATTCCTCTACAAATAGTTCCATGTTCGGGCCTTTTGCTTTTTCCGGTACTCCCACCAGTCTGACATTGTGCCAGCAAGCTCCACCCTTTGAGTCTTTGATTCTGGTCGCCAGTAGTTTAACCTCTTTCTCCATCGACGAACATATGAGAGTAAGTACAGTCACTTGTGGAAGAGCTGTGCTAAAATCACCAGCTTCCCAGCTTTCAGGAACAGGCAGACTTGAATCAGAAAACCCAATTTTTCAACACAATTTTGGCATTTTACTGGGACATACCCCCTTTTTACGATTTTTTGTGCTTTCAGCCTCCTTCCAGTCAGTGACAGAAATGGGCATGAAACCAATGCTGGATCTCAGAAACCGAAACATTTCTGAAAAGTAGACAAAATTCTGAATTCAGCAAGGGGTAATTTGTGTAGATCCTACAAGGGTTTCCTACATAAAATAACAACTGAAAAAGAAAAATATTGAAATTGAGTTGAAAAAAACATCAATTTTTCTCTACGTTTTACTCTGTAACATTTTCCTGCAATGTCAGATTTTCAAAAGCAATATACCGTTACGTCTGCTTGACTCCTCTGGTTGCGGGGATATATAGGGCTTTTAGGTTCATCATGAACCCTAGGTACCCAGAGCCAATAAATGAGCTGTACCCTGCAGTGCGTTTTCATTCTATACCGGGTATACAGCAATTCATTTGCTGAAATATAAAGAGTGAAAAATAGCTATCAAGAAAACCTTTGTATTTCCAAAAAGGGTACAAGATAAGGTGTTGAGGAGCTGTGGTTATTTTCACATCTCTGAATTCCGGGGTGACCATACTAGCATGTGAATTACAGGGCATTTCTCAAATAGATGTCTTTTTTACACACTCTCTTATATTTGGAAGGAAAAAATGTAGAGAAAGACAAGGGGCATTAACACTTGTTTTGCTAATCTATGTTCCCCCAAGCCTCCTGATAAAAATGATACCTCACTTGTGTGGGTAGGCCTAGCGCCCGCGACAGGAAATGCCCCAAAACGCAATGTGGACACATCACATTTTTTTTAAGAAAACAGAGGTGTTTTTTGCAAAGTGCCTACATGTAGATTTTGGCCTCTAGCTCAGCCGGCACCTAGGGAAACCTACCAAACCTGTGCATTTCTGAAAACTAGAGACCTAGGGGAATCCAAGATGGGGTCACTTGTGGGGCTCTGACCAGGTTCTGTTACCCAGAATCATTTGCAAACCTCAAAATTTGGCTAAAAAAAACACGTTTTCCTCACATTTTGGTGACAGATAGTTCCGGAATCAGAGAGGAGCCACAAATTTCCTTCCACCCAGCGTTCCCCCAAGTCTCCTGATAAAAATGATTCCTCGCTTGTGTGGGTAGGCCTAGCGCCCGCACCAGGAAATGCCCCAAAACGCAACGTGGACACATGACATTTTTTTAAAGAAAACAGAGGTGTTTTTTGCAAAGCGCCTACCTGTAGATTTTGGCCTCTAGCTCAGCCGGCACCAAGGGAAACCTACCAAACCTGTGCATTTTGTACAACTAGAGACCTAGGGGAATCCAAGATGGGGTGACTTGTGGGGCTCTGACCATGTTCTGTAACCCAGAATCCTTTGCAAACCTCAAAATTTGGCTAAAAAAACACATTTTCCTCAAATTTTGGTGACAGAAAGTTCTGGAATCAGAGAGGAGCCACAAATTTCTTTCCACCCAGCGTTCCCCCAAGTCTCCCGATAAAAATGATACCTCACTTGTGTGGGTAGGCCTAGCGCCCGCGACATAAAATGCCCCAAAATGCAACGTGGACACATCACATTTTTTTAAAGAGAACAGAGGTGTTTTTTGCAAAGTGCCTACCTGTAGATTTTGGCCTCTAGCTCAGCCGGCACCTACGGAAACCTACCGAACCTGTGCATTTTTGAAAACTAGAGACCTAGGGGAATCCAAGATGGGGTGACTTGTGGGGCTCTGACCAGGTTCTGTTACCCAGAATCCTTTGCAAACCTCAAAATTTGGCAAAAAAAACACGTTTTCCTCACATTTCGGTGACAGAAAGTTCTGGAAGCTGAGAGGAGCCACATATTTTCTTGCACCTAGCATTCCCCCAAGTCTCCCGATAAAAATTATACCTCACTTGTGTGGGTACGCCTAGCGCCCGTGACAGGAAACGCCCCAAAACACAACGTGGACACATCACATTTTTTTAAAGAAAACAGAGGTGTTTTTTGCAAAGTGCCTACCTGTAGATTTTGGCCTCTAGCTCAGCCGGCACCTAGGGAAACCTACCAAACCTGTGCATTGTTGACAACTAGAGACCTAGGGGAATCCAAGATAGGGTGACTTGTGGGTCTCTGACCAGGTTCTGTTACCCAGAATCCTTTGCAAACCTCAAAATTTGGCTAAAAAAACACATTTTCCTCACATTTCGGTGACAGAAAGTTCTGGAATCTGAGAGGAGCTACACATTTCCTTACACCCAGTGCTCCCCCAAGTCTCCCGATAAAAATGATACCTCACTTGTGTGGGTAGGCCTAGCGCCCGCGCCAGGAAATGCCCCAAAACACAACATGGACACATCACATTTTTTTAAAGAAAACAGAGGTGTTTTTTGCAAAGTGCCTACCTGTAGATTTTGGCCTCTAGCTCAGCCGGCACCTAGAGAAACCTCCCAAACCTGTGCATTTTTTAAAACTAGAGACCTAGGGGAATCCAAGATGGGGTGACTTGTGGGGTTCTGACCAGGTTCTGTTACCAAGAATCCTTTGCAAACCTCAGAATTTGGCTAAAAAAACACGTTTTCCTCACATTTCGGTGACAGAAAGTTCTGGAATCTGAGAGGAGCCACAAATTTCCTTCCACCCAGCGTTCCCCCAAGTCTCCCGATAAAAATGATACCTCATGTGTGTGGGTAGGCCTAGCGGCCGTGACAGGAAACGCCCCAAAACACAATGTGGACATATCACATTTTTTTAAAGAGAACAGAGGTGTTTTTGCAAAGTGCCTACCTGTAGATTTTGGCCTCTAGCTCAGCCGGCACCTAGGGAAACCTACCAAACCTGTGCATTGTTGAAAACTAGAGACCTAGGGGAATCCAAGATGGGGTGACTTGTGGGGCTCTGACCAGGTTCTGTTACCCTGAATCCTTTGTAAACCTCAAAATTTGGCAAAAAAAACACATTTTCCTCACATTTCGGTGACAGAAAGTTCTGGAATCTGAGAGGAGCCACAAATTTCCTTCCACCCAGCGTTCCCCCAAGTCTCCCGATAAAAATGATACCTCACTTGTGTGGGTAGGCCTAGCGCCCGCTCCAGGAAATGGCTCAAAACACAACTTGGACACATCACATTTTTTCATAGAAAACAGTGCCTACCTGTGGATTTTGGCCTCTAGCTCAACCGGCCCCAGGGGGGGCAGAAATGGCCTAAAATAAATTTGTCCTCCCCACCCCCACCTCCCAGAGCGACCCTTGCCTACGGGGTCGCTCCCCCTGCGTGACATTGGAGCAAAAAAAAATAAATCCCCGGTGCCTAGTGTTTTTAGAAATGGTCTAAATACAATTTCCCCCCCAGGGGAGCGACCCTTGCCTAATGGGTCTCTCCCCAGCTCTAAAAAAAAAACAAAAACAAAAAAAAAAACACAAAAAAACAATTTGCCCTTGCACCTAGAGGTTTCTGCCCCCCCCCCCCGGGGGCAGATCGGCCTAATAACAATAGGCCGATCGGCCCCCGAGGGGGCAGAAATGGCCTAAAATAAATTTGCCCCAACACCCCCCAAACCCCCCGGGGAGCGACCCTTGCATACAAGGTCGCTCCCCTTGCGTGACGGCGCAAAAAAAAAGATCCCTGGTGCCTAATGGTTTCTGCCCCCCCTTGGTGGCAGATTGACCTAAAATCCGCCAATCTGCCCCCAAAGCGGGCAGAAATGGCCTAAATACAATTTGCCCCTCCAGGGGAGCGATCCTTGCCTAAGGGGTCGCTTCCCATCTCTAAAAAAACAAACAAACAAAAAATATATATATTTGCCCGGGCGCCTAGAGGTTTCTGCCCCCCCGGGGGCAGATCGGCCTAATAACAATAGGCCGATCTGCCCCCGGGGGGGCAGAAATGGCCTAAAATAAATGTGCCCCCCGATCCCCCCCCCGGGAGTGACAGTTGCCTACAAGGTTGCTCCCCTTGCGTGACGGCGCAAAAAAAAGATCCCTGGTGCCTAGTGGTTTCTGCCCCCCTTGGGGGCAGATTGACCTAAAATCGGCCGATCTGCCCCCAAAGCAGGCAGAAATGGCCTAAATACAATTTGCCCCTCCAGGGGAGCGACACTTGCCTAAGGGGTCGCTCCCAATCTCTAAAAAAACTAAAAAATAATAATTTGCCCTGGCGCCTAGTGGTTTCTGCCGACCGTGGGGGAAGATCGGCCTAATTAAAATAGGCTGATCTGCCCCCATGGGGGTCAGAAATGGCCTAAAATAAATTTGCCCCCCAGGGAATCGACCCTTGCCTAAGGAGTTGCTCCCTTTACGTGAAAAACAAACAAAACAAAAAACTCCCTGGTGTCTAGTGGTTTCTGCCCCCTTTGGAGCAGATTGGCCTCATAAAAATAGGCCAATCTGCCCCCAACGGGGGCAGAAATGGCCTAAATATAATTTGCCCCCTAGGGGAGCGACCCTTGCCTAAGGAGTCGCTCCCCACCTCAAAAACCAAAAAAGTAAACAAAAACAAAAAAATTATCCCTGGTGCCTAGAGGTTTCTGCCTCCCCCTGGGGGCAGATAGGCCTAATAATAGGCCGATCTGCCCCCGGGGGGGCAGAAAAGGGATTAAAATAAATGCCCCACTGGGAGCGACCCTCGCCCAAGGGGTCGCTCCCTCATGCCAATTTCCTTTTTGAAAAAGACATCCCTGGTGTCTAGTGGGCGTTTTGACAGCCGGATTGCTTTACAATCCGGCTGCCAAAAAGCAGAGAGAGACTTCAAAGGGAAACTTTGAAGCCTCTCTGCCTCCACAACGTGATCGGAAGAGAAATGCTTTGCATTTCTTTTCCGATCATCGCGCTGGAATTTGAGCTTCAAGAGCGAAGGACGAGGCATTGTAATTGTCAGCTCGCACTCGCGCGCTGACGTCACGGGGGTGGGGTCGAGGGTGGACGGGGAAGGGCTTCCCCTTCCATCCCTGACTTAGGGGGGTGTCAGGGAACCCCACAGAGGAAGCGCTAGCGCTCCCTCTGGGCTGGGTGCCCAGGACGTAATGGTTACATCCTGGGCACAGCAGCACTGTGCCGCAGGACGTAACCATTACGTCCTTGGCACAGAACCGACTAACCGGTGCAGTTCACATCATGAACGTAGTTTATTTTACATTGTAGGCTCATGCCTCTGGGATTTGTTACATATTAGAAATCCAACATAAGGACCACTAAGAATTTATTCTTACCAAGCATATGGGCCTTTGTTTATTTGAAAGCAGCACAGGGGCTGTGTGCCTTCCAGGTATAGGCAGGCATTGCCCGAGGCACTTTAACTTTGTGCTCTCTGCAACAATCACCGTGTTAGTGCATTTTCTGTCTAGGGAAAAAGAACAAGCACAGCTCAATATGATTCCTTTAAATACAGCACTGTAATTTGTACTGGTAATGTTATCACGTGTTAGGTCCCCTTTCATCATCATAGCTTCCGAGCTTCATTTTGACATGGTTGCAATAGAAAGAAAAATTTAACTTTATTACTTTTTTACTGGATCTATATCATGAACATGTTCTACTTTAGCAAGCAGCCTTCGAATGGGTCCATGCACCTATTTTAGCTCCAGTTGTGCTGTCTGCAGCACATACATGGAGACACAGAGTAGTGGCTGTCTCTTCATGTCCACTTCAATTGCACTGTCTGCACTTTATGCACAAATTGTATACACTAGCTTGTAGATTTTCTGAGTTAATATATGTACTGTAGGGAATTTGGGTTCAGAAAAATTGGTGCCCAGACCTTTTCTGAGCCTGTTCTCTATTTATTAAGGTGTTCATGAAATGAGCCTTTGTCTTCTGTTTGAGAGGATTCAACTTCTATAGGAAGGCTTTTTAGACCATTGCCATGGAAATCACAGGTGAATCGTGTTAGGCACAGAGCCTTATGTTAGGGCATTCTTTCTAGAGGTGCTTTATGCATAGTGATCTTTATTTCCACAATCTAGATGCCTGAGTTTTCAGAAAGCAAAACTCCATCCACTTTATTAAAGGAGGATGTTACCATGGTGGTGCCTCTTCCCCTGTATTGGGACCCTGCTCTTAACTCAGCTGTCTTTCTGCTGGTCACTACACAGCAATGTACAGTAAACAGTGAGCTGAATCCATTAGAAGTGAACCATGCTCCCAAAGTGGGAGTAAAAGTAGGTTGAGGGAGTCTTGGTTCCATGGCCCAAAAGGATCAGAGCGGGAGCACCCATCACTGAAAAGTGTGTAGGGCCAGAGACTGAATTTCTACTGCTTTGATACCAAAGAGCACCAACGCAGTAAAAATGCAGCAAAAGCTGTGTTTTTTTGGTTTTCTTTTGAAACATAGATATTTCCTTCAGTGTTGTTTTGTTAGTTGAAATATGTTTTACCTGAAAAATGAAAACCCTAAACATAGTTTGCTGTCACTTCCTTTTTGGGAAGCGCTTTAAGATGGGAGTAGCAAAACATGTAATTAGAAATAGGTGACTGTTGGCTAGGTAGATGCAGTACACTCACTTTCATCATTTAGAGGAACTATTGTCCAACTCTGAGAAGGGAGGAAGGGGTGGGATCATGGCGTGAGACATTCTAGTATCCCATATGGGCAGGGGAGGGAGTGGGGAAGAACAAGTTAGTGCTGGGATAAATGTACCACCATCATGTTAATTGCCACTGAGTGGGGAAAGGACATTCGCTGGTGACACTGGGATGCGTTAGTGTACCACGATGGGGTTATGGTGGCAGTGAATGGGGGTGTGTGATTAGGATGGGAAGTGGAATTAGGTCACATATTCACAGGGCGCCACCTGGTACTTTTAGAGGGTTGAGGCCAACCCTCGAAGTGTGGTTCGTCAAGCTCTTGGACCCTTCTGTATTATTTTTCCAATATATGGAAATGGAGCAAAGAAAAGTAAAAGGAAAAGGTAGAGGGAGTGGGAATCTATCTGTTAATTGGTTAGGGAAGAAGGTCCTCAGAAATAAGTACTTATCCTTGTGTACAAGCCCCAGCTTCAATAATGGGTAGCATCAAGGAACAGGCACCAGATAAATTGAAAGGCTTCAAACAGCCTTTTAGTTTGTAGATAAGCCTCTCATCGGAGGCCCTCTTATGCACTGCACTAATCAATTCATTGTAATGTAGCATTTGTGATTATACCCACTATTGCAGAATACAGAGCTTTGCTGTGATAATGGTAGGGGTCAACAGATACCGTACAGGGTTCAGTAGCATGGGGGATTCATCAGTGTTGTGAAGCAGAACCAGTTTTTACTGTGCTGTTAGTGTAAGAAAATATACCTAGTTGGTCGCACCTCCAACAGTTCAAGAGGTGCAGCAGTCCTGTCATCAATGGTTTCTGTGTTGTGCACTACTGGGCTTGCAATGTCTCTCATCCCTTTTTCCAGATTCTCAGTTACATCTTCTAAGACTTCTTTTGTGTATTACATTTGTAGCAGTCCCTGCTATTTTCTACGCAGATGCAACAGGAGAATAATAAGTTATTGAATCTTGCTGTCACCCCTTTGAATAATCCCCTGTGCTTTAAATTTTAGTCGATAGTTGAATCTGGATGGTCCCATGGCACTGTCCCTATTCGCTTGGTGAGGCAATGGGTCAGTTGTAAGTGTGTCCATTTCTGAGTAGGGACCAGGTTGAATTCTGCTTTTGGAGATTCACAGGGTTTTAATTCTCTGCATTGTAGTAATGGTCTAGAATGAGATCAACCTTCTGCCACAACTCCCACTGGATGGGTCGGCCCCATATTAAAATGTTCCAGAAGGGTCCATGGGCTTGCCATGTGAAGACAGTCTTAAGTATATTAAGTGAGTGCCTCCAGTTTCACACCATGGTTTATTTCATAGGGTTTGGTGTAAATGAGTAAGGTGTTTTATGCTAGTTAGTCTGGGGTCACTTTGAGTGAAACTACATTCCATGAATACCTGGGGGAAGTCTCTTGTCTTTTACCACATATGTGCTAGCTGGAAGAGGTCAGGAGCCCTGTAGTAGTTTTTAACACATGGGAGGCTAAGGCCCCCATGCCATATATAGGCTATTAATCTTGAAATGCAAAGTCTGGGTTTCATGTCTCCTCATGTAAAATCCTTAGTTCCTTTATCAATTGTTTGCAACAAGGTGGTCTTGACTGGTAAGAGACACATACTCAGTTTGTATGCAAAATGGGGCACCACCACCATCTTTAAAGCTTACATCCTGCCCCATACTCACAGACTAACGTGTGACCATTTCACATGATCCAACAGGTTTTTTCTCTATAAGAGGATCCAGGTTGTCAGATACCTTTCTTTCCGGCCCCCTATTAACATAAATCTCTAAGGCCCATATTTATTCTCCCTTTGCACCGGATTAGCATCATTTTTTTTACACTAATCCGGCACAAACTTAACACCATATTTATACTTTGACGCTAGACCCGTCTAACCTCAAAATATCCTAGTGTGGGCCATTTCTGGATGTGTGAAACCGGCTTGTGCCAATGAGATGCAAGGTAGGCGTTCCCGTCCAAAAAATGACTTAAACAACCGTGCGCCATATTTATCCAACCGGGCAAAAATGGCGCACGTCTGGTAAGCGGAGCTGGAAAATGGCACAAATCCCGATTTGCGCCAAATTTTAATGCCTGGGTCAGGGCAGGCATTAAAATGTGGCAAACACAACACAACCAATAGGTGTGACACTGGTAGTCATGTTTGATATCCTGACCCAATGGGATACACACCTATGGACAAATGACAGATGCAAATAACAAGAGATGCCACTCTAGAGCCTCACGGGACCAATTTAAAACCACACAGTGACAATGACTTGTCTTTAACTGGCAGTACAACTTGGAAGATGAACCTTTCAATATAACATCAATAACACTCAATCCCACACCCTTCCAAGCAATACGTCCTGTGTAAGGGGTGTGTAATGTGTGTTGCTGCAGGTCAAACACCCTAAGACACATAGCATGATGACCCTGACTGTAATGAATGTGACATGAAATTATTGAGGCAGTACCAACACCTCACATCACTCCTGGCGTGACATTGCCAGCTAGCAATAAGGAAGTGGACTGTGCTATGAAAACATGTGAATGTGACACTAATGCAAAGTGCACACTGCTACACATACGGATTGAGACAATTCCCCGTACAATAACAGATGTACAGGCAGATGGACCTTGCTACTCTAAAAACTTCACCCCCACAACCAAGTTAGCCAGCTTACCTGGAGCAAGTTCAGTAGTGTAGGTGCATGTTTGCACATGAGCCAACTCGGTGAGGGAACAAAAATAGGTTTGCATAGAACTTGTCACACATGGGATAATTGTGCATTGTCAATTGTGAACACTTCAGTGCTGCCAACGTATGGAGATGTGTTGTGCATTGTCACCTAGCCACATCAAAGGGCCTCATTCTTGCATTTCACCTGCAATTACATATGTCGAATTGGATGGGATGTTCAGGCCATATAGTGCAACCATGTTACCACCATAGTGGAATCAATTGTGTGTGTGGAAGTATCATGTCACCTCCAGTGAAGGCACACAGACACTTTTTTCACATTACATAACGCATGGGAAATACACACTGAACAGCAAGTTTCTAAATATACCACAGATATCATGTCAATCAGCCAAACACTAGTTTTGTTAGCCAAACAACCCAATGCAGAAAGAACATCACAGAAGCCTAGGATCCCACACCATACCACAAACACGATGAGTCACAGACGACACAAGATAACAACTGCCATGCAAAGTGACAATCACGGTGTAACCAACAACAAAATACTTATCCTCATTTTCTCTTTCAGCTGATCAAGGTTATGGCATCCGGCCATAGATCATGACCCCAATGGCCAACCCAAGCACAGCAGCAGAGCATGCCTATAATGAGGCACATCGTAGGACACACACCATAGTTGAGCGGACTTTTGGCATCCTGAAGTCCAGATTCAGGTGCCTGGACATCACCAGAGGCAGCCTCCTATATTCCCCTGAAATGATCTGCAAAATCATTTTGACCTGTGTCATCCTGCACAGCATTTGTGTGAGGAGGAACATACCCCTCTATCAACCGGATCAACAAATGCCTGAAGAGGAGGAGGAGGAGGATGCTGTCCGGGAAAATGAGGGGGAACATCCAAACACAGCTGCAGGATTGCGTCGCAGACAACACATTGTACAAAACGTCTTCCAACTATAGTCACCATCACCACTTTGTTATCATATGTAATTAAGCACCTCACTTCATCACTCAACAATGCTCTGGGTAATTATTTATGCATCACATGATCTTTAGGAATCATAATCAGAGTTTTGCCTTAGGGAGCATTGCAGAAATACCAATTTGCATACTGAAAAAGCCACATCACATTTGATGGGTATGAATGTACAGCAAACATCACACACAGTGTTAATGACATATATCCTGTCCATTTCACAATTGAATGGCAATATCAGAGGACCACAGCTATGAGAAACATCCATGTTGCCAACATGGTCCATTGCAGCAAATGACACCCAACTAAGACACCATCAATCATAAGGTAACAAAGTGCATCATACTTGAGGCAGTGGATGTGTAATTGCATTGGTAACAGGAATGTATGACCAGACTCTTGACAGCCGTTAGTGTGACATCAGCTAGCTCTGCAAGGAACATGTGTGACAAGAAGTGCATCAAACCTGAAAATGGATAGCACAAGTGGCCCAGGTATGACAAGCATTCCTCACAATGCATGACCTCCACAGTCCATCCCAGGTAGTAAGTCCTGCCACTGCCATGTTTTAAGTCTCTCCCCACCCTTCTCTAGTGGGCGCTGTAAATGGACTATCTGTACCCTGAGAATCTTCATCTACACTCACCCAGACTCCCATTCTGACTCCTGTGTGCTTCCCTCTTCAGTATGGCAAGCCATAGTCATAGTTCATCAGTCTGCATGGACTTCAGGTCCGATAATGCACTGCCTGGTAGTCGGTAAGACCTGTAATCAGCTGTCCATTGCTTCCCATGTGAAAGGTCCAGTTGGCCCTTTGAACTTGATTCTCAACTCCAGGACTTGTGAGAGACTTAAGCTGCACACACCTGTGAGCACCTCCATGCAGACCAGCCATTTGCACCTGGCCTGCCCTTGCTGCTGCCTGGAACTGCTTAGAAGCTGCCATTTTCTGAATCTCCTTGTTGTGCATTGGCCTACATATCACTTGTATACCAGAGCCCTTTGGGGATTGTGTAACAGTCCAGACCACAGCAGAAACAGTTTTTTGTTCCCACAGTGTTGTTTCTGCTTGTCCCAGTCAGAGTCTTCTTAGTGTGTATTTGCCTTGTTCATGTTTGTTCCTGACAGAGCCTGCATCCTGTTACCTAGACTGCTTCCAGTCTTTGTGTTAACCATAGACATTCCCTGTGGCTACATTTGTCTCATAGTTGCTTTCCATGTCCTCCGTGTCCACCTGGGGTATTGTGACTGGTAGGTCTACGATGAATCCTCAAATGTATAGCATAGTTTAATCAGTTTACGTATTGTATTCTGTTCTGGGACATGTATTCAAATGGCCTAATCGAGCCCCCATTCCTTGTCTGGTTTTGCATGTAATCATTAGTGCCAAACAGTGACAGTGTGTTATGGATGTATGCATGGATTTGGTACTGTCCCTCCAGCACAACAAAAAAGGCTTGCTAATGTGTATGTAAGGACAAAACATGTTTGTGCCCTGACGGTCCAGACACAGATTCACTTCTACCACCACCTCTTGATGGGGCTTGCGTTGTGACTAGCTGTGAGATTAATCAGCACAGAGGCACTGATGTTCCCTGTTGCAGTAGGAAGTTTACAGCCCACCCTGTGTACAAATATAGTGATGGAACCTGCCTGTTTCCTATTACTGTCCCATAACATATTTGAGCACACCAAGGTTGCTCTGTCGTCAGCCTTCTAAAAGTTCTGCTGTGCCATAGCTGGACTATCCCCATGTGTGCCGTTAGTTGATCTTTGGCTTTTGTTCAAATCTGCTTTGAAGGATACTCTGTTAATTCAATGGTTGGCTCCACAGACTCATGACTAGACCTCCACGTAACTGTGACAACATGGAGGCCAATACTGACACAGGGTACATATGGCCACACACTTGAACTGGACACCTTTGTGCAATGAACCACTGGAAATATGTGAACACATGCAGAATGGTCTGCTGGTCATCCACAACCACAGGAGAAATATAGGTCATTTACATGACTCAAACTGTGGTGTACATAACAATTTTAAGATTGGATTTGAGACTCTGTGTCACAAACACTGTACCTACCTAGCATGTTCAAATGCCTGACTCATGGGTAGTATACACCCAAGTGACCATGAAGTGGTATCCAACATTTCATTACATGTGAGGGGTAACATATCTGACATAGCCATTACCAACTGTCCTCGATCTTTCCTGTGTATAGTTAGTCATGAGAAATGTTTTGTCCCCAATATCAAGCAAGTACACACAGCATAAGACGCAACAGATTTTACAATCACATATCATGACTGATGTACCTCAATGAATGGCATCTAATGGTTAGACACATTTATAACACATTCATACATGCACATTATGCCAATTTGTTTCATGACGTTCCCACAGTGGCACAAGAATAATTTGAACAGACAATTCACAGACATAAACACACAGGCCATGAATCTATTTGTTTAGTAGCGTAGCCTTGCTGTCCTCTATTGATGCAACACCTGCTCAAACTAGAAAAATCCTATTTTATTTCCAAAGCTTGTGTTGCTGCTGCGTCAGTTAATAGAGCTAATCCTGCACAACAACATGAGTATTGTGGGCCGCAGTAGTATGGTCTGCCATATATGCCCAAACACTAGAACACACACTGCAGGTCGTACCATCCTATCTTTGTATAGTTATAGGCTGCATGCATGTTAAGAATTGAAAAATCACACAAACACAGTTTAAGACAGATTTTTTTATGCATCCGCATCAAAAAGACGCATATACGTCATTAAAAAATGATGCTCATACACTTTATACATCAATTGGTCCCTAGCGTTAATTGCACCACCGCACCCCAGGAATGCGGTTATCCATTTAAAATGTATTGATCCTTGAATGCGGGGGAATTTTCAGGCATATGCGTAAAAAATTATTGACGCAAACTCCGTAAGCGTCATAAAATTACACGCAATACAAAAAAACGGCCCACAATTGAGACAGGAAGTGATGTAATAGGATATCCTGTTTGCAGAAATGGTACAGTGGGTGTACTTTTACTTTCACTTTGCAGTCTGTGATTATTCTAGACTGTGTGGCTGTGTCTTGACTTGTGTCTGTGAATATTGTGAATGTGTCTCCTGTGTGCTATTTATATTGCATTTTGGTGTTTTGTAAGTGTCTGTGGTGTCCTGTGTAAGTGTTTTTTTGTCATTTATTGTAATTAGATTTGTCTTTGTACTGTTGGAAATCTCTTTGTGGGTATTGTTAGATGGAGTATTGTTGGGCTGTCTGTGGGTTAGTTAAGTTTCCTTTTCCTACCTCCTTTCCCTGTTTTTCCTTCTTTACACTTTTCTCTCCTTATTTTGTTGAGATGTTGGGAAGGCTACATCTGGGACGAATGGGTGAGGAGGAGCTAGGGGCATTTGTGTGGCTGGTGTGCCACTTCCTCCCCCTGATGTTGGAGGCTGGGAGCTGGATGATACAGGGGTATCACATGGAGGTAAGAAGGTTCAGGTGGGAAAAGGTGCTGGTCCACCTGCGGCACATATTCAACAGCCAGCGCAACGACCACCAGCTGAAGCATCGCTGGGCTAACCTGGTGGCCCGAGAGCAGGACCTGCTGGACCTCCTGGGTGTGGTGATTGGTGGCCATGTTGGTGAGTACAAAATTGACTAATGCGTACAGTACTATGCTCTGGGGTGACAGTAGCAGATTTTGTGGCATGCTGCATGCAATGTTCGTGGACATGTGGAATGCAAGTTGAACAAATTGTGGCCCTGATTTATAAAATTTTTGCAACGCATTACCATCATTTGTTGATGCAAAAGCCGGGCAAACTTACAAAAGACAAATTTATTTTGTAATTTAGTGCTGCTTTTGCATCAATAGATGATGGTACTGCGGCACAAACAATATTATGGATCAGGGCCTGTTAGTGTTCCAGGAATGGGATGTATTTCACATGGTAATACAAGGAACCAAGGTAGTCCCAGTGTTTTTTAACCATGTCCGAACAGTATTCTTGGCCATACGCACCAAGCTCTTCCTAACCTCTGCTATTATCTTAGGCCCATATTTCTACTTTGTTTATGGTACATTTGCGTTATTTCTGGATGCAAAAGTATAGCACACTTGCTACAATCAAATTTATTTTGCTAATTTCCATATCTGTAGCGTAAACAAATGATGCAAATGCAACACACAAAAAAAGTTTCTATGTGTTTTTAAGTCTGGACAGATAATCTTTCACATGGCCAAACCCAAATGTGCCAGGATGCTACCAGATTGCAAAAGTACAAAACAGGTTCATCTCGTGGCTTTTCGGAGCAGGCGTTTAAATCCTATCATTGAGTAGCAGGGCCCAATAACATTTTTGGCTTGGGCGCAATTGCTGGTACTGAGCTAGTGCAGTTGCCATCTGTGTCACTTTAGTGCCAAACTATTTTGTAAAGTGAATGGGTCATCATGGGATCCCTGCTCTTTGTGAGTGCAGGATCAGAACCTATTTTTTAGCATGATGTTGTTCAAGGGACCACTGACTGCTTCCATTATACTATTTTAGTGACAAAATAGGTTGTTATTTTACTTTTGATACACTCCTGCTGATATAGTGCATCATTAGTACAAATGTTAACTTCTTAGTATGAAGGCTGTCACAGACATGGGGGTATGCTAAGATCAGCAGGCCAGCATTCCTTTGAGTGCCGCCATTCCAAAGGTGCTTCCAAAGGTGCTCTCATCATGACTGCAGAAGTATGACATTTGCTAACCCATGTTTTTATTAGCGGACAGTGTCAGTTCAGTTGTACTACCACTGATCACCCAACTTGGCAATTCTAAGTTGCTGATTCTGGCAAAGTGTGATTTACCATACCTGATATAGGTACACAGGGCCCAGAGTAACACATTTCAGGTGCAATGACTACACCTGTGCCTATGTATTCTGTCAGGGATGATCAACTAAGACACTGTCAGCATACATATTTTTGTTGGTTTGAATCAGAAAAGTGGCCAATCCATGTTTAGCGTAACATTGTCATCAAGTAACACGCAGGATCCCTGCCATCATGTTGGCATAGGGGGCATATACGGCTCAGGATATCCTGCCAATGTGGCATATGTAACCTACATACAACACTGGCACAACTATTATGGACCACTGAAAGCACAATAATTCATGAACGCAAATCAAACCACATGAGCATCACACAGCTGCTCATTGTCCCTTGATGCACAAGCCACAATACCTGAGTCACTGGTATTGCACTGCACCAGTAATGTGGCATTGCATGTGTTTCCCAATTACAAATTATGAAATGGAGTACACTCTGGAATGAATTAAGCACAAAATTGAGTATTCATGTTTGGCACCAAATGATTGTTAGGGCCATTGCATGTGTACATATGTGTGTCTATCACTCACTGGAGTGACAGTGTCAATGCATGTTTGCAGTGGTATGTCTGTTGGGGTGTCTACATGCCTGATGTGCAGCTCTATCATATAAAATGTTACACACAGTGATTTGTTGTTTACATTTTTGGACAGTGAGCAGACATTGAGCACATATCACCCTTCCAAGTTTTACAGGTGGACCAGCCCCCTATTCAATAGGTGAAGTGGCTCGTTTTGCAGACCCAGACGTATCCAGTAAGTGTTCATATGTTTGTCCTGTGTTGTGTTTGCAGCTGTTGTGTGATTGACTCCTGTGTGTTGGACTCAATGCAAGATGTGATGTGCTGGCACGTGATCTGATATGTGACTTGACTGGAGGTTGACATATTGTTCCATGGACGAGTTACACATTCAGCGGTGGAGAGTCATATATTGGGAGTTGAGTGCTGCACAATAGGCATGGGCAGGTGAACAAGGTGATTTGTTGCTACATGAATGCCAAAAATTGATTTGGAGGTGGCCAGTGTCATTATTTAGTCAGCAAGTCATACACTAATTCACACAGAACAGTGATGCATCAGTTTTACACACAGACTTGCACATCTCTGTTAAGTAATGAACATGTAGGACTGGTTGGGTGACTGTCCTGCAGGATCTAGCTCCACATGTTGTACTCCATTTACGTGGCACTTGAGTGAAATGTCACAGGCGTGCATGCAGGTCAAGGCCAGATGGGTGCTTGCATCAATGTGCTAGATTGTGGAAATGTGTCAGTGAGATCTAATGATGTTGGCAATTGTCCGCAAACAGAAAAATTAATGTAGAAGTGATTGTCCAATGGTTGACTAAATCCTAGTTGGCAGGCCTCCTTACCTGTGGTAGACTGACTAAACCCATGGACAGCTGTCCAAAGCTTTGTGGTTGTCCTTGATGTTTGAAAGTATGTGTTGCATGTCCATACCCCCCTGAGGCACAGGGTTAGGGATAGGAAATATGTGTAGTTAGGTGTGATGGTCGCAGTGTAGATGACAGACATGTAATTCAAGCATTCATGTGTTCCAAACTACAATGCACCTTCATGATTACCAACTGCATACCGTCCTTGCAGTTCCATATTCAAGTCAAAGGTCTTGTGTGTCTTGAATTTGATCCAGAAGATAGTGATTTGTTGGCCTGGCACATGTTGAGTACTTGCAGCATTTGTTATGTGATTAATAGCAGTACAAATATGCACAGAGCATTTCATTAAGTACACACCTTGTGCATTGCTGTGCTGTTAGATAGATGGGTAGGCTGTGTTGGCATGTCATTCCTCTGGGACATTCTATCATCTTTACTGTGATTTGGACTGCATGTGCTATTTTTGATGAAGTGTTAGAATATCATGTGCACATGTATCACACAATAATGTCACTAATGTTTGCCTGTCTCTATTTTTACAGCTGCCAACATGAATGCCCAGGAGATAGGGGAATTTCAGAGGCGGGCAGTGTGGTACCGCCACATACCCGATGTGGAAGCTGGATTCCACAATATGGCAAGGAGATATCATCATGAGAGAGCCACAGGGGTATGGAGGGCATTTAGCCAAGGGGGACCAGCACTGCCCACAACTGACACCCCCACCACAGCTCAGACCACAGTGGCCCCAGGGATGACAGACACTCCAGCAGGTCCCTCGGCCTCGTCATCCCAAGGCCCACAAGCAGCACCTTCTGCACCTGCCCCTCCAACCACAGCACCAGCACCAGCTTCAACAAGTGCTACCCAGACGACCCTGGCTGCAGTATTGGACGTGACTGAATTCAGGACACTACAACGTGACATGCAACGTATGTTGCGCCGGATGGACAGGCTGCAGCAGGACGTGGCCTGCAATAGCAGGATATTGTGGGGGATTAAGAAGAGCCTGATGAGAGCCAATTTGTGACTTGTTGATCCTCACCCATAATTCCGTCCTCTCCCTCCTCTTTCCTTGTTCTTCTCTTTAGTGGGTTTAGGGGACTTAGTGTTAGGTTAGAGTAAGCTGTTAGTTTAGTTAAGTGGGTTTGGGGGTTGAGGGTGTTATATCATTACATGTTTGTTTGTGGGTTGGGGGTGGTGGATGATGTTGGGGTTTATGTGTATAAATATATATATATACATATATATATTTGTTTAGGATAAGTCAGTGCGTGTTTAGGTTAGTATATGTTGTCCTACACGTGTCCCGTCATATAAGGGGGGTGGAGGCTGATGTTTAGAGTGTTTAGTTACATTTGGTAAGTAAGTTTAGCTTAGGGTAGTTAGGGCCAGTTATGGGTAATATATAGTTAGGATAGGTTAGGTTAGTTTAGGTGTTTCCCATAGTTTAAGTTTCCTTTCATACTGATATTTTAAAGTTTTATGTACTCCTTTACAGTATGTGTCATGTACTGGGGATCAGGGCCTGTGCACGAATGTACAGTGTCAATTTTGTATTTGCATTTGTGTCCCATCCTGCATCCAAATCCCATTCTTGACATGATTATTCCCACTTCCAAATGAACTGTCACATTGGCAGCCACAACAAAGCTACTTCTCTATGCACCTGCCATCCATTGAACCCAACACTCAAGGTAACTATGGTTCCCAATGTGTTGTAAAGGTTGGTGTGATTTTAAATCTGTCATCATTTGAGTCCTGTGTTGGAATCTTGGGCACTGTGGGATGTCTGCCTGCAGCCTGATGTTCATGTGAACCCTGATTAGCTGAGTGATGTCATTATCTTCTGAAGTTCAGTATACATAACTCACACCTAGGATTTCTTACATTGTACTCCCAGGTTACGTAATTGTCCATACACTCATACACAGCCATTCCTGCTGTATGGTGTGTGTGTGATTAAAGTTTAGAGTCAGATGTCACATACATAATGATTGTCTTGAAGGGAATGTGGGCCACATTGAGTTTCATCTTGTACATACTTTGGATCTGACATATTCAGTTCTACACAGCATTATACTGTTTGTGATCTTTTAACTTCAGAAATAAGCCTAAGGAAGCACAAATGATGATAAAATCCAGACCCTTGTGCATAGTTACCAACCCCCATTCTTTCTACACTGTTGTATTGGCATTTTGTGGCCATTGACATGTTACATGCATCACAAATCTCCTACACAGTTGATGTGTCACATTACACAGAGATAAAGTGGTTGTGTAAGTGCTATTTATTTTAAAGTGCTGTAGTGCAATATTTACATAGTCCAGGATTGTAAGTCCATTAGTGTGACACCTTCTATTGTGATGCAACACAAGTGCAATGGTGAGGGACATGCCAATGGACATGCTGTGGTGAAGTATCATTCAGTGCAGAGGAACATGAATTGCCAATGAGGTAGTGAGAGACAATTGCAGTGCATAGTGGTAAGGTAAACAGTGTGCTGGAGAACAGCGCATGTTACCAACTGTAGCAAGACTGGCATGTTAACAAGCACAGGACGTAAGAAATCAGTACCCATGTGGCATGGACTGGTGCTACAGGGTATTCCTACCGGTGAAGGTGTTCTGTTCCACGTATTCATCTTCTGATGTGTGTGTTGTCTCCCCTGCCCTTGGTGGTGGTGAGTTTGAAGGGGCAACACACACTTCAGTGTTTGAAGAAGTGGACTCAGAATTCCGGATAGCTGCCAACTGTGGGGCTATTAAGGGCATTACTGCAGCAAGGAGGAGCTGCTGGTTCTTGAGTATAGCAGCTACATCGCTGTGGTAGGCAGCCAGGTTGGCCCTGAGGGGGCCATGATTGTAGTCGTGCATGCAGTGAAATGTATGGGATGCCAGGTGTTGTGGCAACTCCCGAACTGCTATGGTGAAATCCCTCACACACTGTTGTAGTCCTTGCAGTAGGGATTGTTGCACTTGCATGGCTGCTGACTGTTCTGCAGAACACATCATGCACATGCGCATCCCCTCAAGGCTGGCTGCCATATTTTGCATCCCCACCGACACCTCCTTGGCCAGCTCCCGCTGTGCTCCCACTACTGTCCTCTCAAAGGTGGTTCTAGTGTCATCAGAGTCCTCAGCTGGGTTGGAGCTACCAGGTCGTACTATTGGGGTGGTGGGTGGGTCCTTTGTGATGGCTGCTGCATCTGTGCTTCTCCTTGCGACTGAAGGTGGGGTCTGGAGGGTTCCAAGAACATCTTGGAGGGTTTGCTGGCTAATGGTTGTCAGCTCGTAATCCATGTCATCATGGGAGCCCAGTACAGGCATATCCACAGGAGAGCCATCGTCCTCTGCAATGAGATATTGTATAATTAGTGTGTCTGTGTTGTGGCAGTTGTAATATGACGTCAATGACTTCCTATTAGTGGTACATTGTAATCTTGGTTCCTGTTCATTGTTCCTGTCATTAATTAATATTAGCGTTCTCACAGGCCTATGCCCCACCTGCATGTCACATGTAGTGTGGGCAGTTTGGGGAATTGTCTGCGTCACATCCTGTAGGTGTAGGTTCTGTCCAAATTGTGTGCTGCCACCTTCTTGTCCCACTTAACCCTCCCTCTACTTCCTTGCAATGGCTGTGGGTGTTCTGGTGCTACTTGCACCACACTTAACAATATGGGACTGACCCAGTCTCTGATATTTCACATACACCTATACGTTGCTGAGACCAAGCACATACTATGTATAGCACTGGCATGGCACGATACAGGTGTCAGCATTGGTAGTGTGTCATGTTGATGTTTGCCAATGTGTGCTACATTGTATTGCACTGATGGGCAAAGCAGTGTTCCATTTCCTCTTATGACTGTGCGGGTGTGTTTCACTAGTTAGACACATATGTCCTCCTCCTCAATGCTGTTTGTCTTAGCAGTATGACAGTTGAGATGTTGCAAGGTGGCATTGCAGCTATTGTAACTCAGGCACGGGGTGGACCCTGGAATGGGCAGCATGGGTATGACATTACTGCTGTGTACTTCATAAGTTAAGTAACAATACATGATGTTTATTGCGCCTATAGACATGAGCATTTGACAGGATTTACACTTTGTTAGGAATTAAAGGGGATTGATAACGTCGTCATCCTGAACCCTCTATTTGGGTGTGTTTGATCCATGGGCACTTAACTGCCATTTGCTACTTGACCAGCGCACATAGCACAGGTGGTAGTGGCAAGTGTTGTCAAAGGTAAATGCCACTTGCGGATATGGCCTGGGACTGGAAATTGAGCCCTAGTTCATGTTATGATAATACCAGCTGTCCTTTGACAGCAGTCCAGTTTTATGTTCTACCCTACCCTCCTGGACTTGCTTTGCCTTTCCAACAGCCTTGGCCTGGCAGAGTAGCCTCTTGCAAAGGTTGTTGGTGTAGTGTTGTGCTGTGCCCCTGGTTTCCTCTGCACAGCCCATGCTCCCGTCCCGTGCCCCATTGCCTTTTTCACTGCCTGATTTCCATGGCTGACATGCATTGTGTAGTAGGTATCTACCTCCCACTGCTTGCAGTTAACATTTAGACATTTTTGTACCCAATGCAACTTACCCTGCATCTGTGTTGTTTCCTGGTGGTCTGCGCTGTCCTGTCCTTGAATTCCTGTGACGATCTGCTTTGGGATGACGGCTTCCACCATTTCCTCCATCTGGTCCAGGGCCTCCTGCGGTGCTGGACTCCCACCTCTAGTCTGCAGTGCTGCCTTCCTGTTCCTTGCCATTTTTTCCTTGGCCATGCGCTTGCGTTCATGCCAGGGTTTCTTTCACTCCTTGACTGTTCTCTGGACCTCTGCCACACTGTTGATCTTGTTGACAATTTGTTGCCAAATTGACTTTCTCCTCCCAATTGGCAATTTTGAGGTGAAAAAAAGTTGATGCTGGTATTCCGTCACCTCTCTGACCAGTATTTCCTGCTCCTTTGCACTGAAACAACTCTTCCTTTTCTTCTTCTTCCTCTCCTGGGTCTTGTCTGTGTCCTCCTGGCTGGTTCCTGGTCAACTGGGGTCTGGGGTTTCGCCTGGCTTCTGGGATCCATTTTGGGGCTCCTTAGCACTGTGTGCTGCGTTTGCGCTGCTTTTTGACGCTATTGCGGGGAAAAATGGTGTGTATCCGGTTTGCAACATCGTAAACCGGATTAGAGTCATTTTCTCCGCAGTAACGTCATTTTGCTTTACAACGTGATGCAATGGTTAGAGTAAAAAAAAAAGACTCTAACCCGTACTTTGTGCCACGGTGCATCAAAGTATACATTTGACGCCCAGGTGGCGCAAAGAAATGGCGTTAGCTGGCATTAAAGTTTTTGACCCAAAACTGCGTCAAAAAGTATAAATATGGCCTTACGTACTTAAGTCTGTCTGGTTTGCATCTGAACATATATTCCACAATAGCAGATTACCCTGTATCATGTGAGAAGACAGATTTCCTTGTTGATTGACATAAGGGCCAGGAGGGAATGCACTAGGTCGGTAGGAGTGAAAAATATCCCATCAGCATTTAGCATTATTTCCAAGGGGCCTACCAGTGGTGGGATCTCGGCTATGTCAGCAGATTGGCAGATGGTTACTGTGATGGATTCCAGGAGTAATAGGAACAACAACAGTGACAGTGGGCAAACCCTGTTGTGTTCTGTTAATAGGGAGGGGAACTATTAAGAAACTTTTGCACTTAACCTGAGCGGTGGGGGAATCATATAGCTAACCAAATTTACTACTAAAATTGTTACCCAGTCCCAGACTTCAGAAGATGGAGAACCTGTATTCCCATTCAATGCTGTTGAACTTCTTTTCAGTATCTAGATGTCATCCCAGGAATCCTTTGAGGACCAGAGTGGGTGAGCAAGAGCTCAAATATGGATATGTGAAGTTCTACCTGGTACAAAGCCCACTAATGTAATGTGGATCAGTGTTGGGATTACATTTTTAAGCTGAGAGGCCAGTGTTCCTCTCAATATTTGAATATCCACATTGAGAAGGTGATAACTACTGCGCTGCAATAAGTGTTTGCCATGTTTCGGAAGGACCACCATCAGTGCTTTGTTGGAGATGGCGGATCGACTGCCAGTTTGTTCTGCTTCTTTCAAGTATCATAGAGGGAACCTAGCACCTGTGTTTTAGTCCAATTATAGAATTTCCCTAGAAAGTAATCTTCCCCTAGCAGAATTTAGGGCCAGATGTATCGGATATCCGTTTTGAATTTCTTAAATAGCGAATTTTAAGAAATCATTATTTTAGAAAATGCAAAATGGGATGTATCAAAATTGCGAGTCGGTAAAAGTGATTTCTTAAAACTCACAAAAGCAATTTGTGAGTTGCATATACTGAACTGCAAAAAAATGTGTGATTCTGTATTTGAAAATCGCAAATTGCAAAAACGAAAAACCGGAACAGGCTGATGACATCACAACCAGGAAGAGAGTCAGCCCATGCTGTTTCAAGGAACTGCAACCACAGGAGCAGGCAGAGAGACACAGCCCAGCACCAGGGAGGCAGTTGTGTGAGCCAGCCAGGACCAAACAGCAATAAGGTCAATGATGGGAATGTGAAGGAGAAAGGAGACAGGAAGCACAAGCTCAAATTCGTGGTAAGGAACCACGATGAACATTTTGGGAAGAGCTCATTCCAGGTACCTGAAAGTGAGAAGAGGATACTGTGGTCAGAAATCCAGACCAAAATATGAACAGTGGGTGTTGTGCAGCGCTCTGTTGAGGAGATACGCAAGCGATGGCACGACTTGCATTCCCGTGCCAAAGACAGGGTGGCCAGCAGGCTAAAGGAGGCAGGGAGCACTGGAGGACCACCCACCCAGACACCGTCTACACCAGTGGATGACATGGTGGAGTCCACACTGCTTCCTGAAGCTGTCAGTAGTGTCACTGACATTGACACCTCAGGGACACCCAGCACCAGCAAAGGTAAGGGCAGCAATGATGTGTATCCCCATGTGTGCATGTATAAATGCCCCTTAGACAATAGCTATTAGCTTGATGCATTCTGATATAACAATCCATGCCACATCTTACATGCAGCGCAACAATGCCTTATAGGAGTGGTAGTCCACACCCTTAAAGTGCTAATCCCAAATATATAGAAAATTAGTGTGCAGCCACACAGAGGAAGAACACAAACAACTCACAGTGATACCATGTTAGTGCACATTCATTACTATTGTGAAACATTTTGTGAAATATTCATAAATTACATGCTACACATTGTTGTTGTAGATGTCCCGGCCCTGATGCAGCAGAAGGTGGAAATGTGGGGGATGGCGAAACACAGCCACAGTCTGACTCAAACACCAGTGAGTCCTTCAGTATAGCACCAACTAGATGCAGGGCAAGGGTGTTACCTCTCCCAGAGTATAACCTGGACTCAGATTAAATGCTGGATGAACTACCCACACCACCCCAAGAGGCTAGATCCACAGGAAGACAGCAGTCCCTGCCCCAGCATCAGTCAACTCCCTTCAGGAGGCGTCATGATGCAGGCAGACAGTGTGCAGATGAAGGAGAGGGCCCATCAATCTTTGGCGGCCTTGAAGCTTCCATGCTGAAAGTGCAGCTCCTGCAATGCAAACACATGAGGTCAATGCACAGGCAGTTGGTGTCTCACAGTGACAATATGGGAGTACTGCACAAGCAGTTGGGTGCACTCAATGAAAACATAAAGGAGTTGACAAACGCTATTAGGGAACTCTGCACTGAGATTCCGCAGGAGCGTGTCAGCCACTGTAGGCACCATCACCAACTTATGGGAAGGTTTGATCAGTTCTACAGATTGGTCAATCAGCTCGCTAGCTCAACTGCCTTGATATCATGACGTGCTGTGGCCACACAGGTGGAGATGGCACATTGCAGTCGGGACGTTGGACAGGGATTGGTGCAAATAACCAATGTTCTTGATGCAATGCAGACAGCACGCAGCGTTACAAATAGCGAACTTAGTGGTGGGGATAGTGAGGAGTTCTCTAGCCTCAGCAGATCCTGATGGATGCTAGGCATCGCAGTACCAGACACAGTACTGTCTTGGAACCCGCTATAAGAGGTGCCAGTGAGGCCATTGAACACTCAAGTGGAGTGCGTGGATGTAGAAAGTAATGTTGAGGGCTACAGAGGAGTACTTTAACATGTAGCAAGACAGTTATACTATAATGCTAATAGTGTGACACTGTTACTCACACATGTTTGCCTATAGTGCATAGCTATGTCCTATTGACATATATGTTACATGAAGTCAAGGTAATAAAGGTGCTAACTACAGGAATTCATAAAATTTAAGTGGTGTTTTCATAACTCACTTCAGAAATGGTTGCGAGTGATCTCAACACATCTTAGCCTGCCCTCTTCTGAACTGTTCCTGTCTACTGGGTGAAGGGGTGGTAAGGGATCACCATCCTCATCTTAGTCCGTCTCCCTGGGTTCCACAGGTATGTCCCCTTGTCGTTGCAATGTTGTGCAACATAGCACATGTAGCCACAATTTTGCAGGCCGTCTCTGGGCTGTACTGTAGTGCACCTCCGCTCTTATGGATGCACGTGAAGCGGCTCTTCAGCAGTCTGAAGGGCCACTCCAGCACACTGCGGATTGCCCTCTGTGCAGCATTGTACCTCCTCTCAGCTGGCATTGCAGGGCTCAGGTAGGGTGTTAGTATATAGGTCCGCACTGCGTAGACACTGTCTCCTGGAATTAAAAGAGAGTAAAATTAATACTTGTGATATCTCAAACTCCCCAGCTAGTAGTCTTGTGTGAATTCCGCTGTGGCGAAAGATGTAGGAGTCATGTGTGCTACCTGGGTATCTGGCCACGAGATCGGTTATGATGTTGGAGGCATTACTAATCACTTGTATATTCATGGAATAATGGTTCTTACGGTTCCAACAAACATACTCAGTGGCTGATGGTGAACAGATTGCTACGTGTCCCTTCAATGGCACCTATGACATGTCGAAATTGTGCAATCTGGTAGAAATTGAATTTTGTCTGTAGTAATTCCTGTGGGGTGTTGGTGAATCTTATGTGCTGTTGAATTTTGCTCAGCATGGTATTGAGAAATGCATTGAAAAATTGTGAGAGGGAACTCTGTGAGACCCCTCCTTCTGCTGCTATGACCCCTTGATAGCTCCCTGAGGCTAATAGGTACAGGGAACATAATACCTGTACATGGGTGGCATTACTGTTGGTCCAGTGATTGGTGCACTGCAGTATTGGTTGTAGATCAGCTATCCGGTCAAGTATCATGGCTGAGCTTAACCTGTACTTCTCATATATCTCCTCCTCTGTCTGCTCAAAAAGGGTTATGCGCACTCTGAAAATGCACTCCTGTCTCCTCCTCCCTCTTCTCAAACCTGCCAGGATCCTCATTCTCCTCGCTATGACGTAGAGTGCAGCCATTGTAGAAAAGAGGCTGAATCATTCTGGGCCTCTTTATATAGGTTGCATCTGGTTACCACCTGATTTCAATTCATGGTAAATTGCATGTGCAAAAGGCCATTCCGTGTATATGCGCTATTTGCAAAAATGTAATGCATTTCAACATTATTTTATGTGTCGCAATCTGCATATCGCAAATAGTGACATGATTTTAGCGATTCGCTAAATCGAGTCACTATTTGCGATACGCAGATTGCGACATGCAAACTCATGTTGCAGTCACAGGGAAACGCTATTTTAGCAATTCCTTATTTTCGCAGTGCGAATGTCTTTCATACATCGTATTTGCCATTTTTGCATTCGCAACCGGCTGATTTTTGCGATACGCACCTTTTGCGAATCCAAAAAAGTTTGACACGTGTGGCCCTTAGTCTTTAGTGATCCCTTCTTCTGGAAGTGCTCTGCCTTCAGTATGAAAACTTGGGGTTCACAAAAAAGTTATCTTCTTGACGCTCACCTCTCACCAGTTCAGTTCTATAGAGTTTCTGGCAATATATCACAAAAGTGAAGGCTATTCCCTGCGGTTCTCAAATCAATAGGCTAGTATGATCTTGAATCACAGGAAGGGACACCACCAACTCCCTCTGCAGCCCTCAATAATCAGTCTGCTTTTACCCTATGTTAACAGTTGCCTGCTTTCAGAATGTTTAGCATATATTCTGCTTTGGTAATGTACACGGTATGCAGGTACATTTTTGATTTTCTAGTTTGCTCCTGATTGCCACTGTTGGGTTAGTAGTATATTCCCATGTTAGAGATTTGATATCAAGTTCTACCACAGTTTGTTGCCCTACTCTTTGTTGGATTTCAGAGTCCTGAATGACTCATCCTCTAATAATGGCTTTAGAAGTCACCCCATAGGACTTGAGCCGGGGCCACCAATCCCTTATTGTCTTTTAAATACTCTGTCACATGGTGCTTTTTCTGGTGGCATCTTATAGTGGTAGAATTTGAAATGCCAAGGTGTTCTTATGGGTTTGCTATGATTCCAGTCAATCGTAAGGCAGATGGGTGCCTGATCTGTAATGGAACATTCCAGAATGTCTAGGATTGGAGGGGATGTTGTTTGGGAGAGCAAAAAGAAGTCCTGTCTAGATTGAGAACCATGTACAGCTGAGAAGAAGGAGTATATTTTCTCTAAGCGATGTAATAGGCACCACATCACAATAAGGCCATGAGCCTCTGTTACATCTCTCAGCAGCACCCAATCTTTGTTGTTGGCAGTATGGACAAGGACTGTGTCCAGAGTCAAGTTCAACCCCCTCTCTCCCAGAATTGCATGTGTGGTACCTAGTTTGGCTACAGCTTTATTTAATCTGAAGTAAAAGGTTGATCTAGCTCTGTTCGGGGCATTTATTGATCCCACACTGACCACTCTGGCGCCTATTCTTAGTTTGGCAATCACAGCGCTCCTCGTCCACCCAAGATTGTGCTACTGTGCAGGGAAGGGATTTTCTTCATTAAGTTAGCTACCACATTTCTTTGAACTGGTGTGAGACAAGTGTCTATAGAGGGGGATTAGGGACTTCTGGAGCGATAGATGACTTTTCTCACCCATCCTTTCTTGAGTTTCTGTGTTAGTGAAGTGTGTATCTGTACAGGTTTTCTTTCTTTTGTACAGCTTTCGATTAATGGGTCTTTCTCCTCAGTTTTTCTCTTGACCCACCAGACAGTCCCCAGTTTAAGGAAGTTTATTATGTAGAGCAAATCAGATGTAAAGTAGGGCATAGATCATATTGGGATGATGATAGCAAGTGTGGTTGTGGGCCAGGGCTAAAGACACAGAGATTGAAGGGAAAAAGATGAAACCTACATTCTCCAAGGGACTAAGGCATGGGGGCAGGGAGTAGGATCAGCTTCAACCCAAAAGAAATGGATGCCTTACGAAGAGGGTATGCAGATTTCCATGTTCCTGACTGCTCCTGGGTAAGGACCAC
Source organism: Pleurodeles waltl (assembly GCF_031143425.1). Classification (NCBI taxonomy): domain Eukaryota; kingdom Metazoa; phylum Chordata; class Amphibia; order Caudata; family Salamandridae; genus Pleurodeles; species Pleurodeles waltl. Next base: position 782,024,245 of record NC_090437.1, on the reverse strand, counting down.
AGGTGTGAATATGTGGATCTAGACCTAAATTGCCTCCTGCCATATGAAAAAAATTACATGATAGTGCACAATGCATTTTGCCAATGTTCAGTATACTTTCTAAACAGTTGAAATGATAATCAGTGCAATTGAATGTAAGACAATGTGAGAAAAAGGGAGGTGGAGATGAAGAAATCTAATTACTGGTGCAGAGGGAACAAGGGAGAAGGGATAAGACAAGGCAGGGCAAAAAGAGAGGTGGAGACATAAAAAGCAAGAAAAAGAAGGATATACCAGGTTGTTAAAACTATCCTGGTTTAGTGTAGGAGGTTGGCTCTGTATGCACTATTTCAAAGTAAGGAATAGTATGCACAGAGTCCAAGGGTTCCCCTTAGAGGTAAGATAGTGGCAAAAAGAGATAATACTAATGCTCTATTTTGTGGTAGTGTGGTCGAGCAATAGGCTTATCCAAGGAGTAGTGTTAAGCATTTGTTGTACATACACATAGACAATAAATGAGGTACACACACTCAAAGACAAATCCAGCCAATAGGTTTTGTTATAGAAAAATATCTTTTCTTAGTTTATTTTAAGAACCACAGGTTCAAATTCTACATGTAATATCTCACTCGAAAGGTATTGCAGGTAAGTACTTTAGGAACTTCAAATCATCAAAATTGCATGTATACTTTTCAAGTTATTCACAAATAGCTGTTTTGAAAGTGGACACAGTGCAATTTTCACAGTTCCTAGGGGAGGTTTGTATTTGTTAGGTTAACCAGGTAAGTAAGACACTTACAGGGCTTAGTTCTTGGTCCAAGGTAGCCCACCGTTGGGGGTTCAGAGCAACCCCAAAGTCACCACACCAGCAGCTCAGGGCCGGTCAGGTGCAGAGTTCAAAGTGGTGCCCAAAACGCATAGGCTAGAATGGAGAGAAGGGGGTGCCCCGGTTCCGGTCTGCTTGCAGGTTAGTACCCGCGTCTTCGGAGGGCAGACCAGGGGGGTTTTGTAGGGCACCGGGAGGGACACAAGCCCACACAGAAATTTCACCCTCAGCGGCGCGGGGGTGGCCGGGTGCAGTGTAGAGACAAGCGTCGGGTTCGCAATGTTAGTCTATGAGAGATCTCAGGATCTCTTCAGCGCTGCAGGCAGGCAAGGGGGGGGTTCCTCGGGGAAACCTCCACTTGGTCAAGGGAGAGGGACTCCTGGGGGTCACTCCTCCAGTGAAAGTCCGGTCCTTCAGGTCCTGGGGGCTGCGGGTGCAGGGTCTCTCCCAGGTGTCGGGACTTGGGACTCAGAGAGTCGCGGTCAGGGGAAGCCTCGGGATTCCCTCTGCAGGCGGCGCTGTGGGGGCTCAGGGGGGACAGGTTTTTGTACTCACAGTCTTAGAGTAGTCCTGGGGTCCCTCCTGAGGTGTTGGACCGCCACCAGCCGAGTCGGGGTCGCCGGGTGCAGTGTTGCAAGTCTCACGCTTCTTGCGGGGAGCTTGCAGGGTTCTTTAAAGCTGCTGGAAACAAAGTTGCAGCTTTTCTTGGAGCAGGTCCGCTGTCCTCGGGAGTTTCTTGTCTTTTCGAAGCAGGGGCAGTCCTCAGATGATGTCGAGGTCGCTGGTCCCTTTGGAAGGCGTCGCTGGAGCAGGATCTTTGGAAGGCAGGAGACAGGCCGGTGAGTTTCTGGAGCCAAGGCAGTAGTCGTCTTCTGGTCTTCCTCTGCAGGGGTTTTTCAGCTAGGCAGTCCTTCTTCTTGTAGTTGCAGGAATCTAATTTTCTAGGGTTCAGGGTAGCCCTTAAATACTAAATTTAAGGGCGTGTTTAGGTCTGGGGGGTTAGTAGCCAATGGCTACTAGCCCTGAGGGTGGGTACACCCTCTTTGTGCCTCCTCCCAAGGGGAGGGGGTCACAATCCTAACCCTATTGGGGGAATCCTCCATCTGCAAGATGGAGGATTTCTAAAAGTTAGAGTCACTTCAGCTCAGGACACCTTAGGGGCTCTCCTGACTGGCCAGTGACTCCTCCTTGTTGCTTTCTTTGTTCCCTCCAGCCTTGCCGCCAAAAGTGGGGGCCGTGGCCGGAGGGGGCGGGCAACTCCACTAAGCTGGAGTGCCCTGCTGGGCTGGGACAAAGGGGTGAGCCTTTGAGGCTCACCGCCAGGTGTCACAGCTCCTGCCTGGGGGAGGTGTTAGCATCTCCACCCAGTGCAGGCTTTGTTACTGGCCTCAGAGTGACAAAGGCACTCTCCCCATGGGGCCAGCAACATGTCTCTGGTGTGGCAGGCTGCTGGAACTAGTCAGCCTACACAGACAGTCGGTTAAGTTTCAGGGGGCACCTCTAAGGTGCCCTCTGTGGTGTATTTTACAATAAAATGTACACTGGCATCAGTGTGCATTTATTGTGCTGAGAAGTTTGATACCAAACTTCTCAGTTTTCAGTGTAGCCATTATGGTGCTGTGGAGTTCGTGTAAAACAGACTCCCAGACCATATACTCTTATGGCTACCCTGCACTTACAATGTCTAAGGTTTTGCTTAGACACTGTAGGGGCACAGTGCTCATGCACTGGTACCCTCACCTATGGTATAGTGCACCCTGCCTTAGGGCTGTAAGGCGTGCTAGAGGGGTGTCTTACCTATACTGCATAGGCAGTGAGAGGCTGGCATGGCACCCTGAGGGGAGTGCCATGTCGACTTACTCATTTTGTTCTCACTAGCACACACAAGCTGGTAAGCAGTGTGTCTGTGCTGAGTGAGGGGTCTCTAGGATGGCATAAGACATGCTGCAGCCCTTAGAGACCTTCCTTGGCATCAGGGCCCTTGGAACTAGTAGTACCAGTTACAAGGGACTTATCTGAAGGCCAGGGTGTGCCAATTGTGGATACAATGGTACATTTTAGGTGAAGGAACACTGGTGCTGGGGCCTGGTTAGCAGGGTCCCAGCACACTTCTCAGTCAAGTCAGCATCAGTATCAGGCAAAAAGTGGGGGGTAACTGCAACAGGGAGCCATTTCTTTACACAAGCCCCCCCCAGCCCACAGGCCAGGAGACTCAGCCCAAGCTGGGAGAGTCTTCCTAGTCTGTCAGGCGAGGAAGAGTAGGAGAAATAGGCTGGTTAGTTGCAGGGCCTACTCTGCCTTACATCCTTCTGTTCAGGTCATTCCCTTTGGGGAACTGACCCACTTCCACAGTGATAGGACCTAGTCTGAATTGCCTCTTGTCTGCATCTTCAATGTCTCCACCCATTCTTTCTATTCTGGTTTTAGAGGTATCCACCTCTGCTAACCTTATCTTGGCCAGGGTTACCCCTAGCTTACCCAAAGAGGTTACCCAGAGCTGGAGTAACCCCACCATGACCAATAGGGTCAGGGGGCCTAACTTGCTATTTGGCATGGGGTCAGACCACCATGCTAAGGATAGTGCAGCCATAAAGGCTAACACCCAGCAGAGGCCACTGACAGCTGTCAGTGCCCAGAACCACACCTTTAGCTCTTCACCTAAAAGGGAAGGGGCTAAGTTACAGGCTTCTTTGGGTTCAGGTTGCCTGTCTGCTGTATTAGAGTGGGGGGTTACCACATCTGGTAGTAAACACCCTTCTTCCACCCTTTCTTCTGTTAGCTGAGGAGCCACCCACTCAGGTTTAACAGTTGCCTGACTAGCCAGGACTTCTTGTGGGTCAGGTTGGACTTTATCAGGGCCATTTTTGGAGTTCTCCCCTACTGGAGCAGAATCTCCTTGGCTTGCTGTAACCTTGGCTAAAGGTTGTCCACCCTTCCTACTCTGTTTTCTTTTCTTCTTCTTCTGGGGCCTGCTTGCATTTACTGCAGAGGCAGGACTTCCAGAATCCTTGGGAGAGGACTGGCACTGGACCAGTTCCTCTCTTGGGCTCTGACTAACCTCTGGGTAGTCATTTCCAAGGAGACAATCAAGGGGGAGGTCTGTACTGACTACTACCCTTCTCCAGCTAAGAGTGCCACCCACTTCTATGGGCACTAAAGCCACAGGCCTCTTAGTGACCCTGTCTAGGCTAACTCTTACCCTGGCAGTCTCACCTGGGATGTACTGGTTTGAGAGCACCAGCCTGTCATGCACAATAGTGTGACTGGCACAAGTGTCTCTCAGGGCAGTGGTTGGGATTCCATTCACCAGTAGGTGGTGGAAGTGTCTACTTCCCTCTGGAATCTCCAACTCACCTGTTGGGCCCTGTTTCCAGTTGAAGGCTAGGAAGACCTCCTCATCTGAGGAGTCATATCCCATGGCTACACTGGTTACCCCTGGAATTTTGTTCTGGGGTTTGTTTTTGGGACAAGAAGTGTCCTTGGTGTGGTGCCCAGACTGTTTACAGTTGTGGCACCATGCCTTAGTGGCATCCCAGTTCTTACCCTGGTACCCACCTTTGTTTTGGGTTGTGTCTTGGGGCCCACCCACCTGTTCTGGTTTTTGGGGGCCTACAGAGGACTCTTTTTCTTTGTTTCTAGTGTCACCCACTTTCTCCTGGGGAGTTTTTGTAACCCCTTTCTTTTGGTCACCCCCAGTGGAAGTTTTGGTTACCCTAGTCTTGACCCAGTGGTCTGCCTTCTTTCCCAATTCTTGGGGAGAAATTGGACCTAGGTCTACCAGATACTGATGCAACTTTTCATTGAAGCAGTTACTTAAAATGTGTTCTTTCATAAACAAATTATAAAGCCCAACATAGTCACACACTTCATTTCCAGTTAACCAACCATCTAGTGTTTTTACTGAGTAGTCTACAAAATCAACCCAGGTCTGGCTCGAGGTTTTTTGAGCCCCCCTGAATCTAATTCTATACTCCTCAGTGGAGAATCCAAAGCCCTCAATCAGGGTACCCTTCATGAGGTCATAAGATTCTGCATCTTTTCCAGAGAGTGTGAGGAGTCTATCCCTACACTTTCCAGTGAACATTTCCCAAAGGAGAGCACCCCAGTGAGATCTGTTTACTTTTCTGGTTACACAAGCCCTCTCAAAAGCTGTGAACCATTTGGTGATGTCATCACCATTTTCATATTTTGTTACAATCCCTTTGGGGATTTTTAGGATGTCAGGAGAATCTCTGACCCTATTTAAGTTGCTGCCACCATTGATGGGACCTAGGCCCATCTCTTTTCTTTCCCTTTCTATGGCTAGGAGCTGCTTTTCCAAAGCCAATCTTTTGACCATCCTGGCTAACAGGGGGTCATCTTCACTGAGAGCATCCTCAGTGATTTCAGAAATGCTGGACCCTCCTGTGAGGGAAGCAACATTTCTGACTATCATTTTTGGAGACAGGGCTTGAGAGGCCCTGGTCTCCCTATGTAGGACTGGGAGGGGGGAATTGCCCTCCAAGTCACTAATTTCTTCCTCTGTGAAGTCATCCTCAGAGGGGTTGGCTTTTTCAAACTCTGCCAACAGCTCCTGGAGCTGAATTTTGGTAGGTCTGGAGCCAATGGTTATTTTCTTTATATTACAGAGAGACCTTAGCTCCCTCATCTTAAGATGGAGGTAAGGTGTGGTGTCGAGTTCCACCACATTCATCTCTGTATCAGACATTATTTTGCTAAAAGTTGGAAGACCTTTTAAAGAATCTAAAACTGTTTCTAGAATCTAATTTCAAACCTTTAACAAACTTTTAAACTCTAAAAGACAATGCTTAACAAGGACTTAACACACAAGGCCCTAGCAGGACTTTTAAGAATTTAGAAAAATTTCAAATTGCAAAAAATGAATTTCTAATGACAATTTTGGAATTTTGTCGTGTGATCAGGTATTGGCTGAGTAGTCCAGCAAATGCAAAGTCTTGTACCCCACCGCTGATCCACCAATGTAGGAGGTTGGCTCTGTATGCACTATTTCAAAGTAAGGAATAGTATGCACAGAGTCCAAGGGTTCCCCTTAGAGGTAAGATAGTGGCAAAAAGAGATAATACTAATGCTCTATTTTGTGGTAGTGTGGTCGAGCAATAGGCTTATCCAAGGAGTAGTGTTAAGCATTTGTTGTACATACACATAGACAATAAATGAGGTACACACACTCAAAGACAAATCCAGCCAATAGGTTTTGTTATAGAAAAATATATTTTCTTAGTTTATTTTAAGAACCACAGGTTCAAATTCTACATGTAATATCTCACTCGAAAGGTATTGCAGGTAAGTACTTTAGGAACTTCAAATCATCAAAATTGCATGTATACTTTTCAAGTTATTCACAAATAGCTGTTTTGAAAGTGGACACAGTGCAATTTTCACAGTTCCTAGGGGAGGTAAGTATTTGTTAGGTTAACCAGGTAAGTAAGACACTTACAGGGCTTAGTTCTTGGTCCAAGGTAGCCCACCGTTGGGGGTTCAGAGCAACCCCAAAGTCACCACACCAGCAGCTCAGGGCCGGTCAGGTGCAGAGTTCAAAGTGGTGCCCAAAACGCATAGGCTAGAATGGAGAGAAGGGGGTGCCCCGGTTCCGGTCTGCTTGCAGGTAAGTACCCGCGTCTTCGGAGGGCAGACCAGGGGGGTTTTGTAGGGCACCGGGGGGGACACAAGCCCACACAGAAATTTCACCCTCAGCGGCGCGGGGGCGGCCGGGTGCAGTGTAGAGACAAGCGTCGGGTTCACAATGTTAGTCTATGAGAGATCTCGGGATCTCTTCAGCGCTGCAGGCAGGCAAGGGGGGGGTTCCTCGGGGAAACCTCCACTTGGTCAAGGGAGAGGGACTCCTGGGGGTCACTCCTCCAGTGAAAGTCCGGTCCTTCAGGTCCTGGGGGCTGCGGGTGCAGGGTCTCTCCCAGGTGTCGGGACTTGGGACTCAGAGAGTCGCGGTCAGGGGAAGCCTCGGGATTCCCTCTGCAGGCGGCGCTGTGGGGGCTCAGGGGGGACAGGTTTTTGTACTCACAGTCTTAGAGTAGTCCTGGGGTCCCTCCTGAGGTGTTGGACCGCCACCAGCCGAGTCGGGGTCGCCGGGTGCAGTGTTGCAAGTCTCACGCTTCTTGCGGGGAGCTTGCAGGGTTCTTTAAAGCTGCTGGAAACAAAGTTGCAGCTTTTCTTGGAGCAGGTCCGCTGTCCTCGGGAGTTTCTTGTCTTTTCGAAGCAGGGGCAGTCCTCAGAGGATGTCGAGGTCGCTGGTCCCTTTGGAAGGCGTCGCTGGAGCAGGATCTTTGGAAGGCAGGAGACAGGCCGGTGAGTTTCTGGAGCCAAGGCAGTAGTCGTCTTCTGGTCTTCCTCTGCAGGGGTTTTTCAGCTAGGCAGTCCTTCTTCTTGTAGTTGCAGGAATCTAATTTTCTAGGGTTCAGGGTAGCCCTTAAATACTAAATTTAAGGGCGTGTTTAGGTCTGGGGGGTTAGTAGCCAATGGCTACTAGCCCTGAGGGTGGGTACACCCTCTTTGTGCCTCCTCCCAAGGGGAGGGGGTCACAATCCTAACCCTATTGGGGGAATCCTCCATCTGCAAGATGGAGGATTTCTAAAAGTTAGAGTCACTTCAGCTCAGGACACCTTAGGGGCTGTCCTGACTGGCCAGTGACTCCTCCTTGTTGCTTTCTTTGTTCCCTCCAGCCTTGCCGCCAAAAGTGGGGGCCGTGGCCGGAGGGGGCGGGCAACTCCACTAAGCTGGAGTGCCCTGCTGGGCTGGGACAAAGGGGTGAGCCTTTGAGGCTCACCGCCAGGTGTCACAGCTCCTGCCTGGGGGAGGTGTTAGCATCTCCACCCAGTGCAGGCTTTGTTACTGGCCTCAGAGTGACAAAGGCACTCTCCCCATGGGGCCAGCAACATGTCTCTGGTGTGGCAGGCTGCTGGAACTAGTCAGCCTACACAGACAGTCGGTTAAGTTTCAGGGGGCACCTCTAAGGTGCCCTCTGTGGTGTATTTTACAATAAAATGTACACTGGCATCAGTGTGCATTTATTGTGCTGAAAAGTTTGATACCAAACTTCTCAGTTTTCAGTGTAGCCATTATGGTGCTGTGGAGTTCGTGTAAAACAGACTCCCAGACCATATACTCTTATGGCTACCCTGCACTTACAATGTCTAAGGTTTTGCTTAGACACTGTAGGGGCACAGTGCTCATGCACTGGTACCCTCACCTATGGTATAGTGCACCCTGCCTTAGGGCTGTAAGGCCTGCTAGAGGGGTGTCTTACCTATACTGCATAGGCAGTGAGAGGCTGGCATGGCACCCTGAGGGGAGTGCCATGTCGACTTACTCATTTTGTTCTCACTAGCACACACAAGCTGGTAAGCAGTGTGTCTGTGCTGAGTGAGGGGTCTCTAGGGTGGCATAAGACATGCTGCAGCCCTTAGAGACCTTCCTTGGCATCAGGGCCCTTGGTACTAGTAGTACCAGTTACAAGGGACTTATCTGAAGGCCAGGGTGTGCCAATTGTGGATACAATGGTACATTTTAGGTGAAGGAACACTGGTGCTGGGGCCTGGTTAGCAGGGTCCCAGCACACTTCTCAGTCAAGTCAGCATCAGTATCAGGCAAAAAGTGGGGGGTAACTGCAACAGGGAGCCATTTCTTTACATTTAGTAATACTCAGATGGTCCAATCATCATCTGGCGGAAGATTACAGTGTGACCTCTTCTTCTGTCACTGCTGTTGAATTTAGTGGCAGCCTGCATTTGAGCCTGTGTTTGTCTTGTGTAAGTTCCTCTACTGTTCTAGTCAATTTCTCTCTCTCTCCATTTGTTTCTGGAAAAGATGTTCTTGAAGTCTGCAAGAACAATGAGAAGGCCTCTTGGTGAGCTGTAAGAGTTTGTTACCTTTTGACAATAGGAGTGATATGTCCATGTGCAGGTGCTCTAATCCATCGAGGAACCCTCCTAATTTCTCAGGATTTGAAAAGTATCTGGACTTACCAAACAATATTATCCACATTGGAGATGGGTCGGATAGCACATATTTAACATCCATATTTCACACTTCTTCTTTTTTGCCTGAGGGACTGAAAGACCTGAGTCTGCATGCAGCCAAGAGTATTTGTTGTGTCAGTTCATGATGGAGGAAATAAGCAATGACTGGCCAAGGCTGTCCTGGGTCTCTGAAAGACAGTAGTTTGGCACAGACTCTAAGTGATCTTTGAAGTTCCAGGGATGGAGAGAAGGTCAGGCCCATGAGAATGGGAGGAAGTTCTATCACAAAGTGTTTCTTGCATTCCTTTTTCCAACTTTTCTAGTATACCTTAAAATTGAGCATTGTTGCATGTTGCTCAGTCCTCCAGGTCAGTCACCTTTAGTTTACAATACAATATGTCAGGGCTTCAGGAATCCACTCTTTCGAGCTGGCATTCAAGAAGGGTCATTCTGTGTTTCAACACCTCCACTTTCCTATGAAAAGTAAACATTTCAGTCCGAAGGACTTTTACTTCAGTAGCAAGTTCAGTCACTCTTGCATCCATTGAGCTCAGTTGTGACCCAACCGTGGTAATTTCCTTAGGGGGCTCTCAGAAGGTACTAGAAGTCTATGAAGATCTTGCAAAATATGACATGGACTCTTTTAGTTGCTTCGTAGTAGGTCCTGCTCTCCACCGTCACCCACCTGGGACAAAGTACATAGGTCGGAAAGTGCCTTTGTGTTAGCTATTCACATCTGTGAGGTTTCCTTCTGGTAGTTATGCATTCTGGACAGTAAGTCGATGATTGAGGATAACCAGAGTCAATTTAAGAATTCAAGAAATGGGCTCTGAGGGTTTCGATCTAGGTCTCTAAAAATGGACTGGAGAAGAGTCATGTTAGGATGTTCATCACAGTTCACCTCACAATCACGTACCGTATGTGACGTATCCACCCTGCAGGGAATGGCAAAGTGTGCCCATTGTGGAAGAGGCACCACTGCAGTCATGTGTCAGAGTGAGTGGGTGTAGGAGGCTGGACTGGCTTGTAGTGAGTACCAAGGGGTACTTACACCTTGCACCAGGCCCAGGCATCCCTTATTAGTGTAGAGGGGTGTCTAGCAGCTTAGGCTGATAGAAAAGGTAGCTTAGCAGAGCAGCTTAGGCTGAACTAGGAGACAAGTGAAGTTCCTACAGTACCACTAGTGTCATATGCACAATATCATAAGAAAACACAATACACAGATATACTAAAAATAAAGGTACTTTATTTTTATGACAATATGCCAAAAGTATCTCAGTGAGTACCCTCAGTATGAGGATAGCAAATATACACAAGATATATGTACACAATGCCAAAATATGCAGTAATAGCAATAGAAAACAGTGCAAACAATGTATAGTCACAATAGAATGCAACGGGGGAAAAAAGGGATAGGGGCAACACAAACCATATACCCTAGAAGTGGAAGGCGAACCACGAATGGACCCCAAACCTATGTGACCTCGTAGAGGGTCGCTGGGACTGTAAGAAAACAGTGAGGGTGAGAAAAATAGCCCACCCCAAGACCCTGAAAAGTGGGTGCAAAGTGCACCTAAGTTCCCCAAAGAGCACAGAAGTCGTGATAGGGGAATTCTGCAGGAAAGACCAACACCAGCAATGCAACAACGATGGATTTCCAGATGAGAGTACCTGTGGAACAAGGGGACCAAGTCCAAAAGTCACGATCAAGTCAGGAGTGGGCAGATTCCCAGGAAATGCCAGCTGTGGATGCAAAGAAGCTGCCACCGGATGGTAGAAGCTGAGGATTCTGCACGAACGACAAGGGCTAGAAACTTCCCCTTTGGAGGATGGATGTCCCACGTCGTGAAGAGTCATGCAGAAGTGTTTTCCCACAGAAAGACCGCAAACAAGCCTTGCTAGCTGCAAGGGTCGCAGTTAGGATTTTTGGATGCTGCTGTGGCCCAGGAGGGACCAGGATGTCACCAATTACGTGAGGGGACAGAGGGGGCGTCCAGCAAGACAAAGAGCCCACTCAGAAGCAGGCAGCACCCGCCGAAGTGCCGGAACAGGCACTACAAAGTGGAGTGAATCAGTGCTCACCCGAAGTTGCACAAGAGAGTCCCACGCCGCCGGAGGACAACTCAGGAGGTCGTGCAATGCAGGTTAGAGTGCCGGGGACCCAGGCTTGGCTGTGCACAAAGGAAATCCTGGAAGAGTGCAAGGAGCCGGAGTAGCTGCAAAACATGCGGTTCCCAGCAATGCAGTCTAGCGTGGGGAGGCAAGGACTTACCTCCACCAAACTTGGACTGAAGAGTTACTGGACTGTGGGAGTCACTTGGACAGAGTTGCTGAGTTCAAGGGACCTCGTTCGTTGTGCTGAGAGGAGACCCAGGGGACCTGTGATGCAGTTCTTTGGTGCCTGCGGTTGCAGGGGGAAGATTCCGTCGACCCACGGGAGATTTCTTCGGAGCTTCTAGTGCAGAGAGGAGGCAGACTACCCCCACAGCATGCACCACCAGGAAAACAGTCGAGAAGGCGGCAGGATCAGCGTTACAATGTCGCACTAGTCGTCTTTGCTACTTTGTTGCAGTTTTGCAGGCTTCCAGCGCAGTCAGCAGTCGATTCCTTGGCAGAAGGTGAAGAGAGAGATGCAGAGGAACTCTGATGAGCTCTTGCATTCGTTATCTAAAGAATTCCCCAAACCAGAGACCCTAAATAGCCAGAAAAGAGGGTTTGGCTACTTAGGAGAGAGGATAGGCTAGCAACACCTGAAGGAGCCTATCAGAAGGAGTCTCTGACGTCATCTGCTGGCCCTGTTCACTCAGAGCAGTCCAGTGTGCCAGCAGCACCTCTGTTTCTAAGATGGCAGAGGTCTGGAGCACACTGGAGGAGCTCTGGGCACCTCCCAGGGGAGGTGCAGGTCAGGGGAGTGGTCACTCCCCTTTCCTTTGTCCAGTTTCGCGCCAGAGCAGGGCTGGGGGATCCCTGAACCGGTGTAGACTGGCTTATGCAGAGATGGGCACCATCTGTGCCCATCAAAGCATTTCCAGAGGCTGGGGGAGGCTACTCCTCCCCAGCCCTGACATCTTATTCCAAAGGAAGAGGGTGTAACACCCTCTCTCTGAGGAAGTCCTTTGTTCTGCCTTCCTGGGCCAAGCAGTCAGCAGTCGATTCCTTGGCAGAAGGTGAAGAGAGAGATGCAGAGGAACTCTGATGAGCTCTTGCATTCGTTATCTAAGGAATTCCCCAAAGCAGAGACCCTAAATAGCCAGAAAAGGAGGTTTGGCTACTTAGGAGAGAGGATAGGCTAGCAACACCTGAAGGAGCCTATCAGAAGGAGTCTCTGACGTCACCTGCTGGCCCTGGCCACTCAGAGCAGTCCAGTGTGCCAGCAGCACCTCTGTTTCCAAGATGGCAGAGGTGTGGAGCACACTGGAGGAGCTCTGGGCACCTCCCAGGGGAGGTGCAGGTCAGGGGAGTGGTCACTCCCCTTTCCTTTGTCCAGTTTCGCGCCAGAGCAGGGCTGAGGGATCCCTGAACCGGTGTAGACTGGCTTATGCAGAGATGGGCACCATCTGTGCCCATCAAAGCATTTCCAGAGGCTGGGGGAAGCTACTCCTCCCCAGCCCTGACACCTTATTCCAAAGAGAGAGGGTGTAACACCCTCTCTCTGAGGAAGTCCTTTGTTCTGCCTTCCTGGGCCAAGCCTGGCAGGACCCCAGGAGGGCAGAAACCTGTCTGAGGGGTTGGCAGCAGCAGCAGCTGCAGTGAAACCCCGGGAAAGGCAGTTTGGCAGTACCCGGGTCTGTGCTAGAGACCCGGGGAATCATGGGATTGTCTCCCCAATACCAGAATGGCATTGGTGGGGCAATTCCATGATCTTAGACATGTTACATGGCCATATTCGGAGTTACCATTGTGAAGCCACACATAGGTAGGGACCTATATGTAGTGCACGCGTGTAATGGTGTCCCCGCACTCACAAAGTCCGGTGAATTGGCCCTGAACAATGTGGGGGCACCTTGGCTAGTGCCAGGGTGCCCACACACTAAGTAACTTAGCACCCAACCTTTACCAGGTAAAGGTTAGACATATAGGTGACTTATAAGTTACTTAAGTGCAGTGTAAAATGGCTGTGAAATAACGTGGACGTTATTTCACTCAGGCTGCAGTGGCAGGCCTGTGTAAGAATTGTCAGAGCTCCCTATGGGTGGCAAAAGAAATGCTGCAGCCCATAGGGATCTCCTGGAACCCCAATACTCTGGGTACCTCAGTACCATATACTAGGGAATTATAAGGGTGTTCCAGTATGCCAATGTAAATTGGTAAAATTGGTCGCTAGCCTGTTAGTGACAATTTGGAAAGAAATGAGAGAGCATAACCACTGAGGTTCTGATTAGCAGAGCCTCAGTGAGACAGTTAGTCATAACACAGGTAACACATACAGGGCACACTTATGAGCACTGGGGCCCTGGCTAGCAGGGTCCCAGTGACACATACAACTAAAACAACATATATACAGTGAGATATGGGGGTAACATGCCAGGCAAGATGGTACTTTCCTACAGTGGGGCAGCAGCCTTAGTCATCTGGGGTCACCTCGGAGCTCCCAAGGTAGTGAGGCATAAGAATCATCGCTTACAGGCCCTGCGGCCTGGCGTTTCTAGAGGATTCGGGCCCAGTGTTGAGGAGGGGCCTCCCCAATGAGTGAGGCAACCACCTGGGGTCGCCGCATCTCCTCCAGGGGCAGAGCCACGGCAGCCTGTGATCATCATGCACATGTCCCCGCCGTTGGCCTTTTCACAAACCTTCTGCAGTGAGGGGGGACAGTGGAGTAGCATTGGAAGTGGTAGAAGGAAGGAAGGTATTGTCCTCGACTCCAAGCCCTGACGAAGGTGCCAAATGCTTTGATTGAAGGTTGCAGTTGTTCCCTGGTCCTCTGTTGTGCCCTTCTGCTGCGTCCCGGGGGGGAAAAGATGCCTACTCCGATTAGCTGGTCACCATCCATATTCAACCCCCAAGGTATTAAAGGTTTCTGGGAACTCCAGAAGGTACTATCTCTATGTCTCCCCTCCAAAGAGGATGATTGTGTCAGCCAGTGTGTGCAGCATGCTTTCCAGGGGGTCGCTGAGCCTTAGATGAAAGCAACCATCTTGCTCTCGGGCCATCCTCTGCCCACTGCAGTAAATGCTTTTTTTTAAACATAAATCCTTATCAGACTGCTTGTCACAGCAAGACTGATTGGCCTTGTCAATACTTGATTTTTTTTCTCCACATAGAAAAATTTGCATTTTTTACGTTTACTGTACGCTCTGAGCAATTTTTTTCACCCTTAATTCAGGCACTTTTCCCTTATCACCGGATCTGAACGTGCAAATTTGATGTGAAAGCAATTCGGAAGGTCTGTGAATACCCACAAAGGTACTTCTTTTGGGTCGTCAGCTTCCTATTGCCCTATTTGAATTTTTCCTTGCTGACACATTTTCCAACCTCTAATCCTAAACCTACATTAGCCAGATTGGCCACAGCCATAACTTCCATCTTGAGGCATATATGTATCCCTTTCTCCAGTCTGTGAACCCAATTCTGGCAGTGGAGCGTTGCAGGTGGAGATCTTTATGCACTTTAGGTAAAACCGTGGGATATCGGAGATCTGCTCTTTAGAGTGTACCATATAAACCTTCTCTTCCACCCAGGCATCCATTGATGCTAAAAGTATCATATTTGTCATCATTCGTGATGTCCAGATATCGTCTAGCCGTAACGAAAATATTTGGGGGCATATTTATACTCCGTTTGCGCCAAATTTGCGTCATTTTTTTCGACGCAAAACTAACTCCATATTTATACTTTGGCGTTAGACGCGTCTAGCGCCAAAGTTCATGGAGTTAGCGTCATTTTTTGGCGTGAACACCTTCCTTGCGTTAATGATATGCAAGGTAGGCGTTCCCGTCTTAAAAAATGACTCCGATGCATATGCGTCGTATTTATACTCCCGGGCAAAAATGACGCCCGGGAGTGGGCGGGTCTAAAAAACCCGCATTAGCGCCTGATTTTAACGCCTGGGTCAGGGCAGGCGTTAAGGGACCTGTGGGCTCAGAATGAGCCCAGAGGTGCTCTCCCCTGCCCCCAGGGACACCCCCTGCCACCCTTGCCCACCCCAGGAGGACACCCAAGGATGGAGGGACCCACCCCAGGGACATTAAGGTAAGTTCAGGTAAGTATTTTTTTTTTATTTTTTTTGTGGCATAGGGGGGCCTGATTTGTGCCCCCCTACATGCCACTATGCCCAATGACCATGCCCAGGAGACAGAAGTCCCCTGGGCATGGCCATTGGGCAAGGGGGCATGACTCCTGTCTTTGCTAAGACAGGAGTCATTTCAATGGGGGTTGGGAGTCGTAAAAAAATGGCGCAAATCGGGTTGAGGCGATTTTTTTGCCTCAGCCTGACTTGCACCATTTGTGGACCCCCATACTCCATTTTCCCCCTACGCCGGCGCTGCCTGGTGTACGTCGTTTTTTTTAACGCACACCAGACAGCGCCGGCGGCTAACGCCGGCTAACGTCATTGAATAAATACGGCGCCCGCATGGCGCTTCAGAATGGCGTTAGCCGGTGCTAATTTTTTGGGCGCAAAACTGCATTAGCGCAGTTTTGCGTTAAAACGTATAAATATGGCCCCTGGTGCGCTAAATTGATTTTACTATTAGCAATTCTCTGGTGTTTTACAATGTAATCTACTGGTGGCATACATATGTCAGTTTATCTCTTGCTTTATTTTGACACTCCGTTGGTGTTTTTATACACATGCACACACTGCATAGATGCACACGAGTGTTGCCAGAAGTTGGGGTTCGGGGGAACAGACTTCGCCGTACCTCTTTTATGTATTACTTCGGAGTATTTTATAAAAAAAATTACAATTCGCGTTGCCACCTAAACCATGATCAGGTTCTGACCAATGTTTCTGTACTTTTCATTTATGTTTTTATTTTGAGTTTTCATATTAAATTCTGTCCTTTTATAAATGTATGGCAGCATTCTTTTTCTTCTTAGTTTTGTGGTATATGAATAACAATTACTTAAGGATAAAATTGTGCGTTTTATCAAGTTGTTTTTTCCAAACTAGAGTAAAAGACAAAAAAAGAATTTCCTTAATCGTTACATACATTTTTCCTAAATTGGCTCGGACGACGGTGTATTGTGTCTTTTTGTTTCCTCCAGTCTATTATTGATTATTTAAAGTTGCTTACTGGGAGTAAATGTAAATGGGAGGTACTTTTTTACGCCTCCGGGCTTCTAGTGGCAAGCCTTCAGAGATAACAAACGACCGCAGGTTATAAGCACAGGACGTGCTGGACAGCAGACAGCAAAATAATGCTTAGTTGTAGACTACGGGCAGGAACAAAGTGCACTCAGCAGTAAACGCCTCAGACTACAACGTGCTTTATTGGTTGTGCAGTTAGTTTGGCTTGATTCCAGTTTTCATTATTGAAGAAAATATATACAGTACATTGAAAAAAAATTATACTTTTTTGTATTCGACACTGAAAGTTTTGGGCAGCGTGCAGGATTTCCCAAATCTTGTCTAACCAGATAATACCCTGAGGCAACCTGGTAGATGCCATCAAAACAGATTTGGTAAAAGAGCTAATAATAATTGCCTTTGAGGAAAACCAAAACGATGTATAATTATATAGAGAACAAACACATGGTAATCAAGGACATGGTGGTAAAATCAATAATGGCTGCTACTTAGCTCAGAAGTCAGAAAATCATGTTTTAGTGTTAGAGAGTTTGAATCATACAATATATTTTGGATCACAATTCTAGCCTGCATAAATCTATGCTATCGCAAAAGAGTGAACCTAGGATTTCGTGCCATATTCAAGAGTCCATTCGTAAGTACTCATATATGAAGACATACTCATACCCATTTTTTGAATTTGCAATTCTTGAGTGTGCTTGAATCATCTCTTTTTACGCAAGAGTGCCTGCCTATGTCCATATTTGCATGCGGTGGTGACTGCAAGGTTAAGTGAATTCATACTGAGCGTGCACATAGGAATAGGCTTACGAGGTTCAGGCAAATATTCAGTGAATTTCCATATGTAAGAAGCACTTAACTATCTGTAGAAAAGTGATTTTTTTAACATTGCATCCACCTCCCCCACACACATAATTTCTGCCTGATTTCTGTTGCAATCTTGACTCAAAGTGCACTGGGTCCCTGCTAAACAGGTCCCCAGTGCCATATCACTTTCCCCCAAAACTGCACACTCGTTTTTCCCAATTGGCAAACCTTTAGCTACAACTGTAAGTCCCTAGTAAATGGAACCTGTGGTACCTAGGGCATGGGGTACTAAAGGAAGACCCGTGAGGGTGGTTGCAGCACAAACCTGTCACTAAGTGCTCAAAGTGCTGCTTTTACAGGCTGCATATCTTGGTGCAGAACTAAAATGAAATCTCACCATGGCACACAGCCTGTGTGCCCTGTCTCCTTTACACTGTATGCAATTTATGTAAGTCTCCCCTCTAGCAGACCTTCCAGCCCTAAAGGCAGTGAAAACAGGGAAGGCATTTTAGGTACACATCCTGGACTCTGGTCATTATGAGTACTCCAGCTACATGATGGCTTCACTGAAGATAGGGATGTTTGGTATCAAACATCTCAGATTAATAAACCCTCCCTGATACCAGTAATGGATTTATTAATACCTACCAACCTCTAGCATGGGCACTGACTGATCAGAACCAGTGCAACCACCTTAGACAGAGTTATGGCCCCCTGAGGTGAGAGCCAACGCTCTTGATGGCTCAGAACAAAGGGCTGCTCTGGGCAGAGGTGATAACATGTCATCTAGGTAAGATGGACATTCCAGGGCGAAGAGCTTCAAAGGCCTTGCTGCCTTTGAAATGTGACCCAGGCCTCTACAAATGGTAGAGAAGGGCGACCCCCAGTTCCTTAACCCAGTTTTGGCACGAAGACTGGTGAGAAAATATTTAAATTAAGAAGAGTCCTCACTTCATGTCCGTCTCACCCCTAAGGTGGATGAGTTGATGTGGACACTACTTTTAAAATTCCTCCATCTTATTTGGAAGGAATTAGGCTAATAGGGTTAGGGCTAAGCACACTTCCAAAAGGAAGTCGACATAAAAAGGGTGTAGTCACCCTAAAGGTGAGTAGCCCATTGGCATCCACCAGGAAACCATGTAGCGCCCCTAAATTCAGTATTTAGAACTCAGATTCCGTTTTACCGAAGAGCCGGGCACCAACCGAAGACTGAAGACACCAACTGACTTGGCCCCAGACCTACCAGCCTGTCTGCAGTCCTTGAAGATCCTGTGCCAAAAGATGACTTGTCCTGCAGCCCAGTGAGATCCAAAGCCTTGGGAAGACTGTCTGCCTTACATAAAGACCAAGATCTTCTGTGAACAGCGGACCTGTCTAAAAGAAATTGACTTAAAAAAAGAAGTCTGCTTTAGGAACCACAAAACCGCCTCTGGATCCAACTCTGCACCCGATGCCCATGGCCCACCAGTCCTGAGAAGCTTTCCCAGCAATTCTGAGTCTGAGTCCTGAGTGGGCTGACCTCTGCCGGATTCTGCCTCAATGCCTGCAGCCTCAATCGGAAGCCTCCTCCTGAGCACGACCTACCAAGTAAGCTGTTTCCGATGCTAAAAGACACTCCTGCATGTGGAGACCCTCGGCCTTGGAGAAATGGACCATCAGTGTCCCTACATCCCTTGACATCTGAACTTACATGGGCAGCATAGGTTTTTCTTGTTCCAGCCTCCTGGCCCGAGCCTTCATCCTTTTTGCAAGACTGATCTACCCTGTTGACTTACATTGGGCACCCAATGCTGTGTTGGCACTCTCTACCCGGCCGTCCTTTGCTAAGAGAGGGTGTAAGTTTGGTGCTGCCTTGTGGGCCCCTTATACTGACCTCAATTCTAGGAGATCGACCCCTGACCCTGCTTTACTCACCTGGCAGCAGCACTTCTTCCAATACCCCCTGTCTCCATTGGGCACCCAATGCTCTGTTGGCACTATGCACCGACCTCCCCTATGCTGCTGAGAGAGTACGTTTGGTGCTGCCTTCTGCCCTCCCCACCCCCGGTGCTTAACTCAACCCCAGGAGACAAACCTCTGACACTGCTTTTACTCACCTGTGAGCAGCGCTTCTTCGTTCTCCCACAGTCTCCATTGGTTAACATTAGGCACCCGGCTGTGAATTTGACCTCTGCACCAGACAGACCCATGCAGCTGTGGTTGCACTCTTGGTAATGATTTGAACCTTGTCTGGGGATGACCTAAAGCACCAAAGTCTGGATTTGTAAGTCGAGTACTTACCTGCAAAACTGCATTCTTGTTTTTCTCTCATAGGTTAACATTGAAGATTGGTGGAACAGCAGTGGGGTCTGAAACTTTGCATTTGCTGAACTCACTTAGTGAGTAAGTGACTACAGAAGTAAATCCAATAATTGCCTTTAGCTAAATTGCATTTTTTGAATTGGGTATTTTTCTAAATTCATAAAAATAACTGTTGGGACCCTGGTTAGTTCCGTGCAGCTTAACAGTAAAACTTTGACTTACTTACTATAGTTAGGACTGCAAAAACTGTTAGTTTTTTTGTCTAAACTCAAAAAGTCCCAACTTTAGTAAAATAATGAGTACCTCAGAGGACAGGGTTGTGGAGCTCAGCATCAACCCTTACCCTCAGCTGTCCCACAAGCAGCTAAGGGCCCTCTGTAAAGGGTACAGAATAAAAACAGGCTCAAACCCTACCAGTGCAAGGCTCCAGGAGCCACTGGCAGAGTATGACCAGGCCCATTTTTCTGATGGGGCCGCTGATCCTGTAACTTGGGATCAAGACAACTCAAGTGAGGAGCAGGAAAGGGACCCTCCTCAATTTGAAATAGAGAAATCTGTACCCCAAGTTCCTAGGACACCTCCTTCTAGTGAAGATGGCTCAGGTTCTTAAAGAGCCAGAGACAGAATCTCTGAGGAAGATGCCCTCTTAGAGAAGTTAGCTAAGAGACTGGATCTTAGCTATAGAGAAGGAAGGAGCAGAAATGGGGTTAGCACTCATGAATGGTGACAGCAATATCATAACTAGGTACAGAGTAGAGCACTCTGACCATAAAATCCCCAGAGAGATTGTCCCCAAGGAGGGTGATGATATCACCAAGTAGTTCACAGGCTATGAGAGGGCCTGTGTCTCCAGAAATCTTGAGAAAGAGTACAGGGTAAGTCTCCTTTGGAAGCTGTTCTCAGCAAAGTGCAGTGATAGACTCCTCACACTGAATGAGGCAGATGCAACCTCCTATGAGCTCACAAAGGCTACCCTGATTGAAGGATTTGTGTTGAATCCCGAGGAGTACAGCATCAAGTTCAGGGACACTAAAAAAAAAAACAGAGTCAGTCCTGGTTTTACAACATAATGAAGAAAGAGCATCTGCTGAGTGATGGTGTTCAAGAAAAGTTGCACCAATACCTGGTAGACCTAGGTCCACATTCTCCACAAGAGTTGGGGAAGAAGGCAGGCTACTGAGTCAAACTAAGGATGACCAAGACTTCCTTTGGTGGGGGACCACAAGAACAAGGCCAGAAAGCCCCCAGAAGGAAAAGAGGGTAACCAAAACAAGGACAAAAACAAAGAGTCTTCTAAAGGCCCCCATAAGCATGCAATGCCTGAGATTCTTTCCAGCCCAAGAGTAGGTACAAGGGGACAAATTGAGATCCCAGAAAGGCTTGGTGCCATAACTGCAAATTGACACCGATCTAGAGATCTTACCTGTCCTAACAAAACATTTTTTTTAGTGCACCTGTAGCAAACGCAGTGGTAAGTCCCCAGATGGGATTACAAGTAGGCCCTGTCTTCTGAGGAAACTTTAGTCTCAGAGGGTGGGGTAGATGTAGCTGCCCTGGCTGTCTGGTCCAGTAGTCTGGAGAGGTACAGACAACAGCCGCATATAAACAGGATTCAAGTTGAAGCACCGAGTGACACTGGTGTCAGTGTCACCATGGTCTCTAAGCAAGTTGTATCCTCAGACCAGTTGCTTCCTGGTGAGACACATACATTCTTCAACAATGACAATCCGGCTAGGGTTCATCCCATGACTATGCTGTTCTTAGAATCGGGAGTGGTTACTGGCCAAAAGAAGGTGGTGGTATCTCCTGCTGTACCTGTATCATGCCTGCTGGGGAATGCTCTGGAGTCCTCAGCCTGGACTGAGGTAGAAAGAAAGACCCATGCAGTAATGCTGGGTATCCATGGGCGGGTGTGCATCAAAACCAGAGCACAGAGCAAAGCACAGGGTGAAAAAGTAGAGTTGGAGCTTGGGATAATGGCCCAGCCTACCAAGAGTAAAAGGTATGAAGACTGGGAAACCAGCTTTCAAACAGATCACATAGCAACCTCTCTCCTCGGGGAGAAGACCTAACAGCCCCATGGGGAATTGAGCCTCAGAAGCTTGGGCCTTGCACAGCAGAGATCAGGGTGGCCCTCTAAGAAACTGCAGGGCAAGGGACAACAAACCTGTCCCACTCCTGCAGGCCTGAGGCAGTAGATTGCTGCATGGGAAAAAGGTGATGTTAGTGGTATCCACAGAACCTATAGGGAGGAGGGGCTTCTGTATACTGAGGCCAGAGACCCTAAACCTGGTGCTATCAGGAGACGTAGTGCCTCAGCAATGCAGAGAGTTTCTCTCAACATTGGCCCATGATATTCCCTTAGCTGGGCATCTTGACCAGACAAAAACATGGAATCAGTTGGTCAACCACTTCTACTGGCCAGACATGTCCCAAAACGTAAAGGAGTTTTGCAACTCCTGTGCCACCTGTCAGGCCAGTGGCAAGACAGGTGGACAACCAAAGGCCCACTTAATTCCAATTCCAGTGGTTGGGGTTCCCTTTGAAAGGGTTGTGATTGGCATTGTTGGTCCCCTTGATTCTCCGACAGCATCAGGGAACAGATTTATACTGCTGATAGTGGATCATGTTGCAAGGTACCATGTAGCAACCCCCTAAGGGCTACTACTGCCCCTGCAGTAGCTAGGGCCCTCATTGGTATTTCTAACAGAGTGGGCTTTCCTAAAGAGGTGGTATCAGACAGAGGTACCAAATTCAAGTCTGGTTACCTGAAGCACATATGGGCTGAATGTAGTGTGACCTATAAGTTCACCGCCCCATATCATCCCCAGTGCAATGGTCTTGTTGAATGATTTACTAAGACTCTCAAAGGAATGATTGGTGTGCTCCCTGAAAAACCAGAAGGAGATGGGATTTCCTACGTCCTTGCCTGCTTTTTGCCTACAGGGACGTGCCACAGAAGGGAGTTGGGTTCTCCCAATTTGAACTTTTGTTTGGGCATCCTGTTAAAAGATCAGTCTGCCTTGTAAAAGAAGGATGGGAGAGTCCTCCAAGAGAGCCCAAGTAGGACATAGTGGACTATATGCTTGGCCTTCACTCAAGAATGGCTGAGTACATGAAATAAGCAAACAAAAAACTTGAGGCCAGCCAAGCGCTCCAGAAGCTCTGGTTTGACCAAAAAGCTGTACTGATTGTGTACAAACCTGGGCAGAAGGTATGGATGTTGGAGCCTGTAGCCTCTAACACCCTCCAAAACAAGTAGGGTGGACCCTACAACATCCTAGAAAAGAAAGGGAAAATCACCTCTCTGGTGGACTTTGGCAGTTGCAGAAATACCAAGAGAGTAATCCATGGAAACTGCCTGAAATCCTACCATGACAGAGCTGAGCTGACCATCCTCATGGTCACAGAGAAGGGACAGGAATTTAAGAGTGAGCCTCTTCCTGATCTTCTCTCCAGCAGTCGTCAGATTGGCTCAGTTGAGGGCGCAGTTTTTTTAGACATCCTTTCTGACCAGCAGCAGACTTACTGTAAGCGGTCTTGCTCCAGTTTGCTGAACTGTTCTCCTTGACACCTGGCAGAACTACCTGGGGAACTCATAATGTGGACCCTGAAAACAGTTTACCTGTCAAAAACAAAATTTACAGACAATCTGACCATGTCAAGGAGATTATCGAAGCTGAAGTCAGCAAGATGCTGGAATTGGGAGTCATTGAGCACTCAGAGAGCTCCTGGGCCAGCCAAGTCATGCTAGTCCCTAAACTTCATTCCCAGGGCGGAAAGAAAGAGATGAGGTTCTATGTGGACTATAAGGGTGTCAATGCAATGACCAAGACAGATGCCCACCCAATCCCAAAAGCAGATGAACTCATTGACAGATTGTAAGCAGCCAAATATCTGAGTACTTTTGATTTCACATCAGAGTACTGGAAGATAGGTCTGACTCCAGGAGCCATAGAAAGATCTGCATTCTCCATTCCTGATGGGCATTATCAGTTGACTGCTGTGCCCTTTGGTCTGAAGAATACCCCTGCCACCTTCCAGAGGTTGGTGAATAAAGTCCTTGTGGGGTTAGAAGAATTTAGTGCAGCATATCTAGATGGCATTGCTGTCTTCAGCTCTACCTGACAGGATCACCTGATCCACTTCAGAAAGGTCTTTGAGGCTCTGAAAAATACAGGCCTTACTTTCAAGGCAAGCAAGTACCAGATAGGGCAGGGTCAGGTTGCATACTTAGGATACCTGGTAGGTGGGGGCCAAGTTCAACCACTCCAACCCAAGATCCAGACAGTTCTGGACTTGGAAGCTCCAACTACCCAGACCCAAGTCAGGGTATTCCTTGGCTTGACTAGATATTACAGAAGGTTTGTGAAGAGCTACAGCACCATTGTGGCACCCCAACAGAACTCACATCCAAAAAGATGCCCAAAAAGATAAAATGGACAGTCAGCTGTCAAACGTCCTTTGACACCCTGAAGGAAGCAATGTGCTTAGCACCTGTTCTAAAGCTCCGGATTACTCTAAGCAGTTCATTGGGCAGGCAGCTGCCTCTGAACTGAACATGGGATATGAGCATTCCTCTTCCAAATCAATGATGATGGCCATGACCCACCTGTTGCTTTCATTAGCAGGAGGTTACTCCCTAGAGAGCAGCATTGGAGTGTCATTGAGAGGGAAGCCTTCACTGTTGTTACGTTGCTGAAGAAGCTGAGACCATACTTGTTTGTTTATCACTTCTTAGTTCAAACTGACCACAGGCCCCTCAGATGGCTAATGCAAATTAAAGTAGAAAACCCTAAATTGTTAAGATGCTCCATCTCCCTAAGGGGAATGGACTTTAAAGTGGAACACATACCTGGAACTGACCATGCCATGCAGATGGCCTTTCCAGGTCTCCCACTTAGAAAATGAAGACTCTCCAGGGAAGGGTTAGTTTCACCCTATTTTGTTTGGCAGGTGGGTCATATAGGAAACTGACATTTTTTACATGGACACGCCCCACATTTTGCCTGTTTTCTGGTGCGATTTTGACTGAAAGTGAACTGGGTCCCAGTTATAGAGGTCCCCAGTGCCAGATCTCTTTCCCCAAAACTGCACAGTTGTTTTTCCCAATTGGCAAACCTTTTGCTATCACTGTAAGTCTCTAGTAAATAGTATCCTTGGTACCTAGAGCATGGGGTACTAAAGGAAGGCCCCGAGGGTTGAAGCATAAATTGTGCTCCCTCAGGGACCCCCTCACTAAGTGCACACAGTGCTGCTTTTGCAGGCTGCGTGTCATGGTGCAGAACTAAAATGAAAACCCGAGAAGGCACACAGCATGTAGGCCCTGCCCTCTTTACACTGCATGTAATAAAAGTAAGTCACCCCTCAAGCAGGCCTTCCAGACCTGAAAGGAGGGTGCATTGTATTACATGTAAGGGTATACCTGCATGAGCAGATATGCCCCTGCCATGTCTTTGTCAATTCTCAGATCTGACTCCTAGCATGGGCACTGACTGATCAAAACCAGTACAGCCACCTTATACAGAGTTCTGGCCCCTGAGGTGAGAGCAAATGCTCTTGATGGCTCAAAACAAAGGCCTGCTCGGGGTGGTGGTGATAACACTTCATCCAGGCAGGATGGACATTCCAGGGTGGACAGCTTCAAAAGCGTTCCCGCCTTTCAAATGTGACCCAGGCTTCACTAATTGGTAGAGAGGGCCGACCCCCTGTTGCTGATCCCACTTTTGGTGCCAGAACTGGCAGGAAAATTGGTTAAATTAGGATGGGTACCCACTTCATGCCAGTCCCACCCCTAAGGTGAACGAGCTGAAGTGGACACTACTTTTTAAATTCCTTATTCTTGCTTGGAAGGAATTAGGTCAATAGGGTTAGGGTTATGCCCACTTCCCAAAGGAAGTGGATATAAGAAGGATGTAGTCACCCTAAAGGTGAGTGTCCCATTGGCTGCCACCTGGAACCACTGTAATGACCTAAGAAGAGCTGGACACCAAAGAGTCGCACCAGCGGAGAAGACTGAAGACATTAACTGAGTCCAAGTGGCCTACTAGTCCTGTGAAGGTTCCCCAGCAATTCTGAGTCCAAGTCCACCGTGGGCTGAACCCTGCTGGACTCTAGCTCAAAGCCTGCAGCTTCAGTTCAAAGCCACCCCCTGACCTACTGGCCTGTCTGCAGCCCTCAAATGTCAAACGATGACTTGTCAGTGACCTCCAAAGCCTTGGGAGGACTGCCTGCCTTTGATAAAGAGACCAAGATCTCCCACAAACAGTGGGCCTGTCTGAAAGAAATCACCTTAAAAAAAGAAGTCTGCCTGAGGAACCACAAAACCACCTCGGGATTCACCTCTGCACCCGACGCCCACAGCCTGAGTCCAAGTGGCCCACTTGTCCTGTGAAGGCTCCCCAGCAATTCTGAGTCCGAGGCCACTGTGGGCTGACCCTTGCCGGACTCTATCTCAAAGCTTGAAGCTTCAATTCAAAGACTCACCTTGACCATGACCTACCCAGTAAGCTGTTTCCGACTCCAAAAGACACCCCTACATCTTGAGCCCCTCGACCTTGGGGAGTGGGTCTCTTGGGGTCCATATATCCCCTGGCATCTGAACTTACCTGGGCAGCTGTGGGTTCTCTTCTTTCAGCCTCCTATTCTGAGCCTGCAACCTTTTTCCAAGACTGATCTCCCCTATTGACTTACATTGGGGGCCAAACAGTATGTTGGCACTCTGCATTCGGCCACCCCTTACCAATGAGGATGTAGGTTTGGTGCTGCCCTGTGGCCCCTCTTGTAGTTACCTCAACTCTGGGAGATCAACCCCTGACCCCGCTTTCCTCACCTGGTAGCAGCGCATCTTCTGTTACTCCCTTTGTCCATTGGTTAACATTTGGGTGCCCCACGCTGTGCTGACACTCTGCATCCGGCCGCCCCTGTGCCGCTGAGAGTGTAAGTTTGGTGCTGCCTTGTGAACCCCTAGTGCTTACCTCATCCCCAGGAGACTAACCTCTGACACTACTTTTATTTACCTGTGAGCAGCGCATCTTTGTTTTCCACCAGTCTTCATTGGTTAACTTGGGCACCCAACTCTGAATTTGACCTCTGCACCAGGCCACCTCCATGCTGCGGTGGGTGCACTCTTGGAACTGATTTGAACCTTGCCTGGTGTTGACCTAAATCCCCATACACTAGATTTGTAAGTTGAGTACGTATGGGAAAACTGCATTCTTCTTTTCCTTCCATAGGTTAACATTGAAGATTCGGAAAATGTCATTGTTGATTTTTTAAACTGAAAAGTATTTTTAATTTAAAATCTGCTTACCTTCTAATGAAGTTCTTTGGTTCAAAGCATATATAAAGGCAAATGTTATTTTTCTAATTTCGTTTCAGATTTATTATTTGAGTGTGTGTCTCATCTATTGCCTCTGGGAGTACAAGTGCTTAACACGTCTCCTTGATAAGCCTAACTGCTTGCCCACACTACCACAAATAGAGCATTAGACCTATCTATTTCTTCCTCTGCAAGCCTTTGAAGATCCACTGGACTCTCTGCACAGTGTACTTCATTTGAGTGAAGTATATAGAGAGCAGGCTTCCTACAGTGTCCTAACAGAATACAGATCTGTGATTTCCATGTTACACAATGTTCTTTCCAGCAGGCACACTAACCTTCTGTGCTACTTTATAAATCTAAACTCCGACTAGGCCAAACAGAGATCGCTCCAGGAAATGTAATGACCACCACATTTATCTTACTTTTGTTAGCATGCTCTGCAAATTGCTGGACACACAAAGATCTCTGTATCAGGTGCCCGAACCCTGTTTGATATTTTAAAATGCATACTTAACTATGCCAGAACAGATTTGTTGCCACATTTGTCCTTATTGCCAGTTTCCTTGTTGCAGAAAATGTTAAAAATAAGTATAATAATTGACTCTCAGACTACACTTTTAATAACTCACCCAATTTCTGCTGTAACACATTTACCCCCATTTTATGGGTCCACAGAGTATTTTTATTTCAGTTCCACCACTGCAGATGGGGCAGGGAGCATGCATTAGCAGTCCAATGGGGATAAGAATCTTATACGGACAAGTGACAGCTGATTGAGTCTCAAGGTGAAATGCCAGAGGGAAATAAGGGCTAATTAGAGGAGTCAAGATCGGAATTATTTATTTTCCTGGTAATTCCTAATTTCTCAGGCTCTCACGTGTAATCTGCCAGTAATTCCCTCCTCTGCAGAAGTTACCAGTACCGTCATTATTAAGAATGATCTCAGGTGGCTTAGCAGCCAGCTACTTTTGCCTCTTTGAACTCCTGAAGAAGGGCTTTACTGAGCTGGAGGGAGACATAATGGTTTACTATATAGCTGATCGTTATGGCAAACTATTCAGCCTCTAATGCTGTAGAAAATGCCGGGTTAAAGTTCTGCATGACATATTATACACCATAAGATATCCAATTTGTTATGCAGTGATATGTCACAGCCCATCTATGCAATAATGACTTCTGACATCTGTCCAATCTACATCTACAGCGCATGCATGTCCAAATGTATCCATTTCTTATTATTACCTTGACCATTCCTATCAGGGAGACAATGTTATTGGTGGCATACGTATGTGACAACGGGTGTATGGATCGATGTCCTTCCTCCTACATTTAGGGATTGTACATGCATCTTCCCTCACAAGATACAAATTACTTCCATACTATTGGGTATGTGGTTAAGAGAAGTGGAATGTTCCAATCCAGTTATGGGTCCATTCATAGGGCAGGTCAGCTTTTATAAATGACCTGCAGACTTGTGACCCGACAAATGCATCTTACTGATAAGCACAGCACATGACATCTGCCAATAGGCAAAACTAAACTTTTAGGAAGTTCACATGGGTCACATAGTTGTCAAACGTGAAGCAGCACAATATTGGTGTGTGCAATAAAGAAAAATGACATGTTGGTCCATCAATGATGTCCAATACAGTTTAGGTCGTGCTGACAGATAACTGATTTCAAGTGTTGTGTAAAAACCATGTGAGGTATCATCAGTTTATGGCTTGATAATTCTTACATGCTAAAACATATTGAACTTCAAGTGCCACAACTTGTTGTCACTGACGTGTAAAAGCCACATGCTTGGCATATGACACATAGATGGACTACAAAAGGCAGCCATGTGTGTATATTGTGTATTGAAATGTGAAATTGTGCAACAACCATCCTGAATTCATAACCATGTGCATTAGAAAATTATGAGCATCTCTGTTCAGTTTGTGTAAAACAAGCATTTTAAATTGGGAAGGTACATAGACATTGAAATGACTGCTATGTCACACAAGCCAGAATTGGAGCCTTACATATAAATTTAATGAACAACAATCTGTATCGCTGATGATGAAATCATGCTCACGTTGTGGGGTGAGCAGAATCTTGAAAGTTCCAGGTTCCACAACATACCATATGAATGTGAGTCAGCATAGGTGGATAACACATGCACGAAGCTCTGAAAAGCGTTCTGTAAGTCATTGCTAGAGATACATGTTAGTTTTCTATAATCGCGCACATGTGAGACTCCTTGGTCTGTGTTTAAAGAAGAGTCAGGTGGGTAACCGAAATCACTGCAGACCCCTGGTGTTGGCCTCCCTGCCCAGTGGCATGATGCAATTTTAGGCCACTGAGCACAGTCTGCCACAGACCCTAAAGATGGTTCAGTAGATGGAGTGATCTATTCAGACACCCTCTCTGGCCAACAGCAATCTGACTGTAGGAAGGTCCTGCAACAGTTTGCTGAGCTCTTTTCCCTAACCCCTAGTCAGACACACCTGTGTACCCATGATGTGGACACAGGAGACAGCATGAGTGTCAAAAACACAATTTTCAGACAGTCTGACCAAGTTAAGGAAAGCATCAAGGTAAAAGTCCACAAGATGCTGGAATTGGGAGTCATTGAGCACTCTGACAGCCCCTGGGCTAGCCCAGTGGTCTTAGTCCCCAAACCTCACACCAAAGGTGGAAAGAGAGAGATGAGGTTCTGTGTGGACTACAAAGGACTTAATTCTGTCACCAAGACAGATGCCCATCCCATTCCAAGGGCAGATGAATTGATAGACAAACTAGGTGATGCCATATACTGAAGTAGCAGGGTACTGGCAAATCAAAATGGCACAGGAGCAAAAGAAAAGACAGCATTCTCCACACCTGATGGGCATTATCAGTTTACTGTTATGCCCTTTGGTTTAAAGAATTCCCCTGCCACCTTCCAAAGGTTGGTGAATCAAGTCCTTGCTGGCTTGGAGTCCTTTAGTGCAGCTTATCTTGACGATATTGCTGTCTTTCGCTCCAACTGGCAGGATCACCTGGTCCACCTGAATAAGGTTTTAAAGGCCCTGCAAGCAGCAGGCCTCTCTATCAAGGCATCCAAATGCCAGATAGGGCAGGGAACTGTGGTTTACTTGGGACACCTTGGAGGTGGAGGCCAAGTTCAGCCACTCCAGCCCAAGATCCAGACTATTCTGGACTGGGCAGCTCCAAAAACCCAGACTCAAGTCAGGGCATTCCTTGGCTTGACTGGATACTACAGGAGGGTTGTGAAGGGATATGGATCAATAGTGACACCCCTCACAGAACCTACCTCCAAGAAAATGCCCAAGAAGATATACTGGACTGTAGAATGCCAACAGGCCTTTGACACCCTGAAACAAGCTATGTGCACAGCACCAGTTCTCAAAGCTCCAGATTACTCCAAGCAGTTCATTGTGCAGACTGATGCCTCTGAACATGGGATAGGGGTAGTTTTGTCCCAAACAAATGATGATAGCCTTGACCAGCCTGTTGATTTCATTAGCAGGAGGTTACTCCCCAGGGAGCAGCGTTGGAGTGCCATTGAGAGGGAAGCCTTTGCTGTGGTTTGGTCCCTGAAGAAACTGAGACCATACCTCTTTGGTACTTACTTTGTAGTTCAGACTGAGCACAGACCTCTCAGATGGCTAATGCAAATGAAAGGTGAAAATCCAAAACTGTTGAGGTGGTCCATCTCCCTACAGGGAATGGACTTTATAGTGGAACACAGACCTGGGACTGCCCATGCCAATGCAGATGGCCTTTCCAGGTTCTTCCACTTAGAAAATGAAGACTCTCTTGGGAAAGGTTAGTCTCATCCTCTTTCGTTTGGGGAGGGGGTTGTGTAAGGAAATGCCTCCTTGGCATTGTTACCCCCTGACTTTTTGCCTTTGCTGATGCCAAGTTATGATTTGAAAGTGTGCTGAGGCCTGCTAACCAGGCCCCAGCACCAGTGTTCTTTCCCTAACCTGTACCTTTCTTTCCACAATTGGCACATCCTGGCATCCAGGTAAGCCCCTTGTAACTGGTACCCCTGGTACCAAGGGCCCTGATGCCAGGGAAGGTCTCTAAGGGCTGCAGCATGTCTTATGCCACCCTGGGGACCCCTCACTCAGCACAGACACACTGCTTGCCAGCTTGTGTGTGCTGGTGGGGATAAAATGACTAAGTCGACATGGCACTCCCCTCAGGGTGCCATGCCAACCTCACACTGCCTATAGGTATAGAGAAGTCACCCCTCTAGCAGGCCTTACAGCCCTAAGGCAGGGTGCACTATACCACAGGTGAGGGCATAGGTGCATGAGCACTATGCCCCTACAGTGTCTAAGCAAAACCTTATACATTGTAAGTGCAGGGTAGCCATAAGAATATATGGTCTGGGAGTCTGTCATACACGAACTCCACAGCACCATAATGGCTATAATGAAAACTGGGAAGTTTGGTATCAAACTTCTCAGCACAATAAATGCACACTGATGCCAGTGTACATTTTATTGTAAAATACACCCCAGAGTGCATCTTAGAGATGCCCCCAGAAACCATACCCGACTACCAGTGTGGGCTGACTAGTTTTAGCAGCCTGCCACAAACCAGACATGTTGCTGGCAAAATAGGGAGAGTGCCTTTGTCACTCTGTGGCTAGTAACAAAGCCTGTACTGGGTGGAGGTGCTTCTCACCTCCCCCTGCAGGAACTGTAACACCTGGTGGTGAGCCTCAAAGGCTCACGCCCTTTGTTACAGCACCCCAGGGCACTCCAGCTAGTGGAGTTGCCCGCCCCCCCGGCCACGGCCCCACTTTTGGCGGCAAGGCCGGAGGAGATAATGAGAAAAACAAGGAGGATTCACTGGCTAGTCAGGACAGCCCCTAAGGTGTCCTGAGCTGAGGTGACTCTTACTTTTAGAAATCCTCCATCTTGCAGATGGAGGATTCCGCCAGTAGGATTAGGGATGTGCCCCCCTCCCCTCAGGGAGGAGGCACAAATAGGGTGTAGCCACCCTCAGGGCTACTAACCCCCCAGACCTAAACACACCCCTAAATTGAGTATTTAGGGCCCCCCAGAACCTAGGAAAATAGATTCCTGCAACCTAAGACGAAGAAGGACTGCTGAGCTGAAAAACCTGCAGAGAAGATGGAGACACCAACTGCTTTGGCCCCAGCTCTACCGGCCTGTCTCCCCACTTCAAGAAAAACTGCAACAGCAACGCGTTCCACAGGGTCCAGTGACCTGTGAAGCCTCAGAGGACTACCCTGCATCTAAAAGGACCAAGAACTCCCGAAGACAGCGGCTCTGCTCCAAAGAAGCAACTTTGAAAGAACATACGTTTCCTGCCGGAACCTTGAGACTTTGCACTCTGCACCCGACGCCCCCGGCTCGACTTGTGGAGAAACAACACTACAGGGAGGACTCCCCGGCGACTGCGACCCCGTGAGTAGCCAGAGTTGACCCCCCTGAGCCCCCACAGCGACGCCTGCAGAGGGAATCCAGAGGCTCCCCCTGACCGCGACTGCCTGCTTCAAAGAACCCGGCGCCTGGTAAGGACTCTGCACCTGCAGCCCCCAGGACCTGAAGGATCCAATCTCCAGTGCAGAAGTGACCCCCAGGTGGCCCTCTCCCTTGCCCAGGTGGTGGCTACCCCGAGGAGCCCCCCTTGCCTGCCTGCATCGCTGAAGAGACCCCTAGGTCTCCCATTGGACTACATTGCAAACCCAATGCCTGTTTGCACACTGCACCCGGCCGCCCCCGTGCCGCTGAGGGTGTACTTTTTGTGCTGACTTGTGTCCCCCCGGGTGCCCTACAAAACCCCCTTGGTCTGCCCTCTGATGACACGGGTACTTACCTGCTGGCAGACTTGAACCGGGGCACCCCCTTATCCATTGAAGCCTATACGTTTTGGGCACCACTTTGACCTCTGCACCTGACCGGCCCTGAGCTGCTGGTGTGGTAACTTTGGGGTTGCTCTGAACCCCCAACAGTGGGCTACCTTGGACTCAACTTTGAACCCTGTAGATTGTTTACTTACCTGCAAAACTAACAAACACTTACCTCCCCCAGGAACTGTTGAAAATTGCAGTGTCCAGTTTTAAAATAGCTTATTGCCATTTGTGTGAAAACTGTATATGCTATTTTGCTAATCCAAAGTTCCTAAAGTTCCTAAGTGAAATACCTTTCATTTAAAGTATTGTTTGTAAATCTTGAACCTGTGGTTCTTAAAATAAACTAAGCAAAGATATTTTTCTATATAAAAACCTATTGTCCTGGAATTGTCTTTGAAGTGTGTGTTCCTCATTTATTGCCTGTGTGTGTACAACAAATGCTTAACACTACCCTCTGATAAGCCTACTGCTCGACCACACTACCACAAAATAGAGCATTAGAATTATCTCTTTTTGCCACTATCTTACCTCTCAGGGGAACCCTGGGACTCTGTGCATGCTATTTCTCACTTTGAAATAGTACATACAGAGCCAACTTCCTACAGGACTCTATCCATTTTCTGAGTGCCAGCTATCCTGAGGGAAACTTCAGAAGGAATCAGCTACTAAATGGTTTGATTCGTCTTTTTCCCCTATACCCAGGTCGTATGATGGATTTGCATGTCAGGGCCGCTATAGACCTCCACCAGAGTTTCCTCTGAGTTCGTCCTTCCCAGGCATAATTCGCCATCTTTCAGCTCCTACCACACATGCTCCACCTCCCTGATGAAACGGGTGAGATGAGCTGGATGTACGCCCACCGCTAGGGTCACGGGGAAGCCCAACTCACTGTGAAGGTCACTGTTAACATGCCCCTCTGAAGTGCTGTGAGCCTGGAACTCCCTTTCTTCTTGTGCTGATGGGTCTTCCCAAGGATGACCACGGCCTTCAAAGAGGACCAGGTGTGGAGGTCTTCCCAGTGATTCCATACTTGTCAGTCTTTTAATTCTGGACACACACTAAATAGGATGTCCTGTCAATGCCCATCTACATATAAATTTTCTCCTTTAGAAAGTGGTTTATTAGTAGGGCCAGGTAGGTGCCTACGCCTAGTAATACCACATTCATTAATTAATTTTTAAAGATTAAATGTAAAAATGTGACCTCTAGCCCCCAAAAATAAAAAAAACACCAACCATGGCTATCTGGTTACACCTCACCGTGGCAAAGTCAAAATTCAAGTCTCACCGCGATGGAGCTTTAGTCAGCTAGGCCTCAATCAAAATTTTACCTTCATACGTAGTCACTTTGTTGGTTAATTTTCTCTCAACGTCGAGCAAGTCTCCATGGCAGGCTGGGTTGCAGTTCAACAACAGCAGTTTCCTTCAGTGAAAGCCCTCAGTGATTTCTGGAAGTCTTAGTTCTCATTTTGGATGACGAAGAGCTCCAGAGCTTCAGATGGGCAAACCTGAATTTTAGACCAAATCGTGGTTCGACCCTGCTGGTTTGACATTCGACAACTGGTTGGTTAGCTTATGAAGCTTTTCACCAAAAAATCTCCAAACATCTGGAACTTCTTCTAGACGGCCCTTTTGGGGCCCTGAAGGGCCCACAGCACCAGCCAAGGTTCCAGAAGCTCTGAGTTGCTCTTTGGAGAGTTAAGACTACAATTGCCACAATGCACCTGGTCAAACCCTTAAAAGTTCTCTAGCTGCTGGTCAGCTGGGCTCTTCTTGCAGGAGTTGTTGCAGGCGACTCTTGGTAGCTCTTTTGTACCTTTTGCTTTCAGGGAGTCCATTCCTTAATCTTGGAAGCAAGGCAAAGTCCTCTTTTTGTGAAGCCCAGAGAGTGCAGCAGATGCAGTCCGGGTGAGTGCAGTCCTCTCTTGTGCAGACCAGGGGTACAGCAGGGCAGTCCTTCTCTTGATTTTTCCAGGAAGGGAATTGAGTTGCTTGGTAGCTCTCCCATATTTATCAGGGTTTCTGAGCTGTCAAGCGGGCCCTCCCAACCAATGGGGTAGATGCCTCTCTCTGCAATCACAGCTTCCTTAGAAGTGTGCCATATGTTTGACCCAGAAAGTACTGTTTCCCAAAAATGCTAAATGGAGGAAATTTCACCTGGATGTTCAGGTCTGGCCACTCCAACCCACAGGTGTGGCTAACGTTTCCCTACATGCTCCTTCCAGCCCCTCTCCCAATCTAACTGGAGAGGCTCCCATTTGGCTCGGGGTGCAGGAAGTGCTAGAGGGGCCTGGGTCCTGCACTATCTGTCCTTCTCCCTTTGAAGACTAGTTTGACGACCCAGCCTCTTCCTTTCCGGGCATCTGCAGTACCAGATCTCCTCCCAGCAGATGGTCCCTTTGTCTCAGTCCAGGCCACTTCACACCTCATCAGAGCAGCTTGGATTAGCCTGTCAAAGGCTGACCAAGCAGAAGAGGCTGCTACAGGGCTGATTTTAGGTAACTTTATGAAAGCAGTTCTTAAACTACTTTAATGAAATAGTTATAATAACTCTAACCCTGGCAAGTATTTGGATTAATTGTTACTATTATTTTGGCACGTTGAATCACCATTCTAGCTCACTCCTGTCAAATGGTAGACTTTAGTAAAGTTTAAATTCATGTTAGCCTATGAAGCTAATAGTGCTAGAACAGGGAAAAAATGAAATTGGCAGTTTTTCCCTCACCAGGACATACAAAACATTGTTTACAACGTTCCTGCTTTTTATTACAAGGCACCCTACTCTTGAGGTACCTAGGGTAAACCCTAGGGGTTATTTCTATGTAAAAAAATAAGGTAGTTTAAGACTTTGGAAGTACTTTTAATTTGAGCAGTTTTATTGTAAAAGAAGCATGCAAGGCAGCAGGCAATACGATAGTACACACATAAGTGCTTTAAAGCTACTGGACCTCTAAACCTATATGTCTTACCATATACTAAATCTTACAAATCAGTTGTCTATCCCAATTGTAATTACACTTAATTACTATGTATTCCTTTTAAACAGAGCACTGGCTCTGGTTAGCAGGACCCAGGGCACAATCAGAGTCAGAAAACACCAGTATCAGTCAAAGCTGGGAGCACAATTAGGGGAACACTGCAAAAAGCCCTGTTTTCTCTCATGAAGTTCTCATGGGTTTTTGGAACCTTCACTTCTACAATATCCATCTCTTTTACTATGAGTTTGTGGGTCCATTGAGGTCATTGTTCCGCCTTCTGGGTGCCAAATCGTGTTGCTTGCAGAAGGGTGGAGCTGAGTCCTGTTATATTCCGAAGCGATGGATCAATTAGTGAAGGATTTGAACATACAATTCATTCATACTGCGGCATTTCATGGCATTCAGCGGTACATGCTTGCATCTGTTTATATAGCATAACATTACATAAAATGAATTATGGGATAACCCTGTATCCGAGTAAACTTGGGACCCTTTTTAGTGGAAACATCAGTCATATGCGCCTATCATTCAATATATTGTACAGTGTTTGAAAATGTACATTGAATTTGTATGCACTAAAACAGACGTAACATTCACATAGCATATTGTTGACATAGGAATACATTATTTGAAACAAATTTGAGATTTTATTGTTAGTGTCACCATGCAAATCGGCATGATCCTGCAAAACCAGATGTAAATGTGATGCCTGGTTAAACATAAAAAGTGAGACTTAAAGGCACTGCCTTTATAGACTGCATATGTGTAGCACCCTTATTCCACTGGCAGTAGTGGGAAATATTAGAGAGGAAACAGTAACTGACCTATTGACATTAGATGACATTTTTCCAACAGGTAGCGTTTGTTCAGGCTCAGCAAGCCCAATCTAACTACATGATAATGAAGCAAATGGGGTTTTACATGATGACATACTACTACACTTAGTTGGTCATTACAACCCTGGCGGTCGGTGTTAAAGCTGCGGTAATACCGCCAACAGGCCGGCGGACCAAAAAAGGGAATTATGACCGTGGCGGAAACCGCCAACAAAGACAGCCACTTTAACACTTCGACCGCCACGGCGGTGCAGACAAGCAGCGCGGCGGCCACTGCCAACAGACAGGTGGAAGACAATGTACCGCCCACAGTATTACAACCCGCCAATCCGCCACCTTTTCCGGGGCGGATTCACCATGGATAAAAACACGGCGGAAACAGCTTTTGCAATGGGAAAACGCTCACCTTAACACATGCCACGAGGAAGGAGGACACCATGGAGCCGGAATTACAAATCCTCCCAGCCCTTGTCTTCGTACTCATCTACGAACACCAGCGCCTGCGGCGGCGAATACAACGGTGAGTACTGCACCTACGACATAGGGGAGGGGGAAGGCAAAAGTCAGGGGGACACATACGCAACACCCCCACCCCCACCCCGACCCTCGTACATTACAACGCACATACCAATGCATTTCCAAACATCACAGTAACAACCCACAACCCCCCAGGAAGAATGCTAAGACAAAACGAAATCAGTTCAAATATTTTAATGTATCAAAATACATGTACCAAATATATACAGATAGATAGAAACACATTCAAAAGTATATACATTACGAGAAGTAGTGCAGATATGCACATCTCAATGTCTGCCGGGGAATCAGAGAGAAATACAACAGACACCTCAGGGGGAAGGGAAGGGGGACACCTCAGCCGGATTACAGCACCACGCCACATCCACGACGGGGCTCCATGCCCATTGATGTATCCTGGGGAGTGCAAAGCCACAGTCTATCAAGTCTCTACAGTGGGTGGATTGCCCACTGTACCATCCTGGGGAGTGCAAAGCCACAGTCTCTCAAGTCTCTACCATCCTGGGGAGTGCAAAGCCACAGTCTCTCAAGTCTCTACAGTGGGTGGATTGCCCACTGTACCATCCTGGGGAGTGCAAAGCCACAGTCTCTCAAGTCTCTACAGTGGGTGGATTGCCCACTGTGCCATCCTGGGGAGTGCAAAGCCACAGTCTCTCAAGTCTCTACAGTGGGTGGATTGCCCACTGTACCATCCTGGGGGGTGCAAAGCCACAGTCTCTCAAGTGGATAACAGCCTCCACTGGTTCTGGAGGGGGACTGGTGTCCAGAGTGCTTCATCCTGTTAAGGACAGACGGAGTGGATGGATCTCTCCACTGAATCTGGAGGGGGACTGGTGCCCAGAGTGCTTCATCCTGTTAAGGACAGACAGAGTGGATGGATCTCTCCACTGGTTCTGGAGGGGGAATGGTGCCTAGACTGGATTAGGCTCCCCATGACAGTTCCTGTCCCGTCACTGTCCCAGCTGTACATGGGATAACGATGCTTGATGTGGCAGTCTTTTCCTTCTGCAGCAGTGCTCGGCCCTGTTCAGCGGTGCTTGCCCTGTTCAGCGGTGCTTTTCCATGGCGGTCTCTGGGCTGTTCAGCTGTGCTTTGCCATGGCAGTCTCTGGGCTGTTCAGCGGTGCTTTGCCATGGCAGTCTCTGGCCTGTTCAGCGGTGCTTGCCCTGTTCAGCGGTGCTTTGCCATGGCGGTCTCTGGCCTGTTCAGCGGTGCTTGCCCTGTTCAGCGGTGCTTTGCCATGGCGGTCTCTGACCTGTGCATTGGTGTGTGGCATGATGGTCCCTCATTGCCCAGCGGGGCTGTGGCAGCCGGGCCCTCCTGGGCACTGACTCCGGCGGTGGAGGTGGTCTCCTGACCAGTGACGATACTTGTGCCCTCCTGGGCAATGACTCCGGCGGTGGTCTCCTGACTAGTGACGATACTTGTGCCCTCCTGGGCAATGACTCCGGCGGTGGTCTCCTGACCAGTGACGATACTTGTGTCCTCCTGGGCAATGACTCCGGCGGTGGCGGTGGTCTCCTGACCAGTGACGATACTTGTGCACTCCTGGGCAATGACTCCGGCGGTGGTGGTGGTCTCCTGACCAGTGACGATACTTGTACCCTCCTGGGCAATGACTCCGGCGGTGGCGGTGGTCTCCTGACCAGTGACGACGGTGCTGGAGGTGGCGTCCCGGCCGCCGGGTAGGATGTCGCCCTTCTCCGCTGTGCTGCTCACACCAGGCTGTGCAGACTTCTTCTGGCCCTTCCCCACCTTTGGAGGAGTCACAGCTGACTCTGCAATCCCCCTGGGACCCTTGTGAGTAGTTTTGCCTCCAGGAGTCTTCACCCGGTCCCGTCGGCCACT
Source organism: Pleurodeles waltl (assembly GCF_031143425.1). Lineage (NCBI taxonomy): Eukaryota > Metazoa > Chordata > Amphibia > Caudata > Salamandridae > Pleurodeles > Pleurodeles waltl. The sequence goes on along the minus strand of NC_090437.1, from coordinate 781,985,686 downwards.
TTCCAACTTGAGATGCTTTACAGGGGGTGGACTGGCAGTGCCTTGGCTCCGTGTCACACTGCCTGCCCTGGTGGCCGGTGCACTCCACACACCTGTAACACGCACCACTGGTACTGGAGTCTTTTTGGCTGAGGCGCTACGACAGGACTGATGAATTGGAGGGGTGGGGGTGCGGTCAAAGAGGTCAACGTTGCAGATGGACAGTTTCTGACGAACACTGGGATGGGTAGCTGGAGGGGGTCTGGGAGTGGAGGAAGAGGAGGTGGTTGTAGGAGGTGTCACTTTAGGTGTTTTGGGTGCAGGTGCAGGTACTGGAGGCTGTCGTGAGGTGGATGGATGTTGGGTGTGTGGGTGCCCGCGTTTGTGTACTTTGGGAGGGGGCGTCACAGACACACTGGGAGAGGACACAGGGGACGTGTAAATGGGAGTGGGGGTGGTGAGTGCAGGTTAGCGGGTGTGGTGCTGCGTGTTCTGGTGCGAGTCCTAGTGCCTGTAGATGTAGTGCATGCAGGTGAGAGTATAGACGATACTGGGAGGGAGGAGGGAGGCGACAAGGAGGGGGACACAGTGGAGGCAGTGGATGTTGTTGTGTCTGCATGTGGGTGATGCTTGTGTGAGTGCCTGTGGGTTGTGTGGTGCCTATGTTTGCCTGTGCTACTTTTGGGTGTTGAGGTGTATGCATGCTTGTCTGATGGTGTGCTTGGGACAGGCTGGGGTACAGGGGATTGGGTATGGGTGGAGGAAGTTGGGAAGGGGAGGCTAGAGACAGGGACAATGGCTGCCATCAGTGCTGAGGCCAGAGATTGCAGGGTTCGATGATGGACAGCCTGACCAGAATGAATGCCCTCCAGGAATGCATTAGTGTGTTGCAACTCAATTTCTACACCCTGGATGGCATTCACAATGGTAGACTGCCCAACAGTGAGTGACCTGAGGAGGTCAATGGCCTCCTCACTGAGGGCAGCAGGGGTGACTGGGGCAGGGCCTGAGGTGCCTTGGGCAAAGGTGATTCCCACCCTCCGGGGTGAGCGGGCACAGAGCGAACGCTGAGGGGCTGCTGGGAGAGTGGTGCTGGTAGCGGAGGTGGCAGCTGTACCTGTAGAAGTGGGGGGCACAGATGGTGCTGCCACCACAAGTGAACTACCATCGGCGGATGAGTCCGTGTTGCTGGTTGGTGATCCAGTGACCGACGTGTAGCTCCCTTCGCCCTCCGTCCCACTGGTGCATTCAGAGTCTGTGGTGTGGCCCTCCATGGCTATGTGGGATGTAGCTCCCTCGTGCTCCGGTGCCACTGTACCTCCACCTGATGATGCTGATGCACAAAAAAACGGGGAGAGCAGAAAAAGGGGGAGGGGACGACAGAAGAAAGACAGGTTGAGTGCATGGCTTACCGCTACCGTTGACGGACAATACAGACACAGCAGCCCCCTGCACTACGCCGTGCTCTTGGCCTCTACAGATGCAATTGCTGGGATACGGCCTACATGGCTATGGTGGACATCTGCACACATGGATGCCACAGGGGCATCTATACCTGTACTTGGCCCACTACTGAGGTGGGGTGGAGTGCCACATGCCCTGCATTACGGAGGGGCCTAGCCGACGTATTTCTGCCTGGCCTAGGTACACCCACAGCCCTCCTCCCCCACCCAGACCCCTCAACTGCGCGCCAAGTCCCCAGAATGAGAGTGTACTCACCCCCTTGTGTCTGCTGTGATGCCCTGAAGCGCCCATCCAACTCCGGGTAGGCCACCGCCAGGATCCTGAACATCAGGGGGTCATGGTGCGACGGGCACCCCTCCCGCGTTGGGAGGCCATCCCTAGCTGAGCCTCCGCCGTCTTCTTGCTCCAGCGGCGAATGTCCTCCCATCTTTTCCGGCATTGGGTGCCCCGTCTCTGGTGGACCCCCAGGGTCTGGACTTCCTTGGCGATGGCACGCCAAATGTCCTTCTTCTGGTGGGCACTGACCTACATTACATGCACAAGGGAAGAAGAGAAGTCATTACCAGCTGCACCGCTGATGTGAGTGGCCCCCATCCCTACCCTTGCCATGTGGTGCATGCATTCATCTTCCCTGCACTCTGCCCCCTCCTTCTTACAACCAGCCCTCTCCACCCAGGCATAGCCCATACAAAGTGCTCCCTGTGTACTTACCTGTTGGTCTGGAGGACCATAGAGTAGCGTGTACTGGGGGAGGACCCTGTCTACTAGCTTCTCCAACTCCTGAGCAGTGAAGGCAGGGGCCCTTTCCCCAGACGCAGCAGCCATTGCCTCTTCCAGACCGAGGTCAAAGCAGCACTTGCAGTGTAGGTCCTCTCCTGTCGAAGATCAGGTATCGAGTGATTGAACAGTTAGAAAATGGTGGTCACGTCCGCGGCAGTCACGTCCGCGGTAGTGCGTATCATCACCGCCGGCGCACTTCGTCATTGGCTCCTGGGACCCATAGGGTCCAATGTTAACCAATGCAGCATTGCGCCGCGGTCTACCACCGCCTACCGCGACAGGGGTACAACGCCAGTGCAGTGACCTCACATTCCCATTGTCCCACTTTAGAGGTCAGGCAGCCGCCATTTCATGGCTTTATTTACTACTGCGTCACACATAGCTAGGCCTACACTCAACACACATACAGGAAGGGTTTTGTGTTTGGTGTTGTGTTCTGTGTATCTGTGGGTACATACCTGTGAATTTGTTGACTCTGTGGTCGCTGTTGTCCTTCCTAGGCACCGTCAGCTGGGACATTTGAGAAGATGGCAGAATCCTCCGGTGTACCGACCGCTGGTGGACCTGTTGACAATGGAGGAGCGACATTTAATCATCACCTACAGGTTTGACCGTGCCACTATACAGGAACTATGTACCCAGTTGGAGCCAGACCTGATGTCACCAATCCGCCATCCCACTGGAATCCCCCCTGACGTGCAGGTGCTGTCAGTGCTCCATTTGCTTGCTAGTGGGTCTTTTCAGACAACAGTGGCCATGGCATCAGGGATGTCCCAGCTTATGTTTTCCAACGTATTGTCCAGAGTGTTTTCTGCCCTGCTGAAACACGTAAGGAGATACATCGTTTTCCCTGAGGTGGAGGATTTGCCCACAATGAAAGGTGACTTCTATGCCCGTGGACATATCCCCAACATCATAGGTGCTATTGATAGGACCCATGTAGCTCTGGTCCCCCCCCACAGGAGTGAACAGGTGTAATGTAAATGTAAATGTAAATTAGCACTTGTATAGCGCACTACTCACCCGTTAGGGTCTCAAGGCGCTGTACTCATACCGCTATGGAACCCCTCCTGGCTTTTCCCTGTGAGGCCCCACTCCTGAGCACCCCCAGGGTGAAGCCAGGCATCCAAGCGCTGTTGGGGCCGTTGTGGAGATTAAGCAAGCTATTGCCCAGAGTTGCAGAGTGGGACCCATGAATTAGATTAGGCACCGAGGCGAGAATTATCTGGTCAAGGGGAATTGAGCCCAAGACCTGCCGAAGCGGGACTTGAACCCTGGTCTTGAGCCAGATCTCTGCTTCAGGGTCTGCCGCTCTAACCATTGAGCCACACTTCTCCACATGTGTACAGGAACAGGAAGAGTTATCATTCGATGAATGTACAGATGGTCTGTTTGTCACACCAGTACATCTCCCAGGTAAATGTTATGTTCCCTGGCTCAGTACATGACGCCTACATCCTGCGGAATAGCAGCATCCCTTATATGATGGGTCAACTCCAGAGGCACCGTGTGTGGCTATTAGGGGACTCTGGTTACCCCAACCTGTCCTGGCTATTGACCCCAGTGAGGAATCCCAGGACCAGGGCAGAGGAACGCTACAATGAGGCCCATGGGCGGACCAGGAGGATGATTGAACTCACCTTCGGCCTCCTGAAGGCCAGGTTCAGGTGCCTCCATATGACAGGTGGTTCCCTATTCTACTCACCGAAGAAGGTGTGCCAGATCATCATCACCTGCTCGATGCTTCACAATCTTGCTTTGCGGCGCCAGGTGCCTTTTCTGCAGGAGGATGGTCCAGATGGCGGTGTTGTTGCAGCTGTGGAGCCTGTGGAGCCTGTGGACAGTGATGAGGAGGAAGCTGAGGAAGAAGACATAGACAACAGGGAGTCAGTCATACAGCAATATTTCCAGTGACACACAGATGAGAAAAACGTTTTTTCACATTTTCACACTTCTACCTCTATCCTGTCTGTTATTTAATAGCAGTATTTGGTCACTGAGTTGTACCTTTCCATTACGGTTTCACAGGTGTGGTTACCAACGTGTGTCATCTGCTTGCATCCTTCATGGACTCGTGATGTGTGACATAGGTATGTTGGCTTTACAATTGGGAACGCATTTTGACACTGTCATTGATAATACAAATTGACCAAATCATAGACTGACTACAGATTGTTTTGTAGTTCAAGGGTGTTTATTTAAGTGCTCAAAAATGGAGGGGGGTTGGAAAATGGTGATGGGGACGGTGGAGGAATGTCCATGGCAGAGTCCAGTCTATTGGTCACACAGGTGCACTGCCCATCTGGGCATAGGAAGTGGAGCTGGGGCAGTTAAAGTATGGACAGGGTAACAAAGTAGGACAGTGGGAGGACAATCAGGGTGGTCTAATTTCCTGGTGGGGGTCTTGCCATCTTGCTCTGTCCTGTTCCTGGATCTCAGGGACCGCTTGCGGGGTGGTTGTCCGTCTGCAGGGGGTGGAGTGCTGGTGTGGTGGTCCTGTGGCGGGGCGACCTGTCCACTAGCGCTGGCGGAGGTGGTGGGCAGTTCATCATCCATGCTAGTGTCAGGGGCCCCTTGGAGTGCCACAGTGTCCCTCATGGTTTTTTGTATGTCCTTCAGCACCCCTACGATGGTGCCCAGGGCGGAGCTGATGGTCCGGAGCTCCTCCCTGAACCCCAAATACTGCTCCTCCTGCATGCGCTGGGTCTCCTGAAACTTGGCCAGGACCGTCGCCATCGTCTCCTGGGAGTGGTGGTATGCTCCCATGATGGAGGAGAGGGCCTCGTGGAGAGTAGGTTACCTTGGCCTGTCCGCCCCCTGTCGCACAGCAGCCCTCCCAGTTCCCCTGTGTTCCTGTGCCTCCGTTCCCTGGACCGTGTGCCCACTACCACTGCCCCCAGGTCCCTGTTGTTGTTGGGGTGGTGGGTTCTCCTGCGTTCCCTGTAGTGGTGGACACACCGCTGATTGACGTGTCCTGGGTACGGAGGTATGGGCCCACTGGGTGGGTGCTGTGCTGGTGTTACCAGAAGGTGGAATGTCGTTGTTGGGCTGTGCCTGTACAAGGGGAACCAACTGTCCCGAGGCCCACGATGGTCTGGGCTGGTCATCAGGATCCAGTAGGGCAGAGCTGCTGTCGTCACTGTGGGCCTCTTCTGTGGGTGGAGTGGAGATGTCTGGACCCTCCTGTGTGGTGACGTTCCTTAGTGGTCCTGCAGGGATATAAGAGCATGATTATTGCATGTGTGTGTGTAAAGGTGTGCAATGGGTGGGTGTTTGTGTACCCCAGTGCAAGCATTCCTGTGCGTGGGTTTGTGTGATGATGGTTAGGGGGTTGTTATGGGTATGTGCAGTGAGCATGCTTTGGTGATGGGTGCCCATGCTTAGTTGTGTCATGCAGGGCTTGGTGTTGGGATGTGTGGTTTGTGTTATTTGTACATTAGTGAGGAGTTGGAGTGATAGGGGGGGTGAGGGTGGGGTGTGTGATAGCATGCAGGTAGGGTGGGGGATATGATAGTTAAGATTTGACTTACCAGTGTCCATTCCTCCACCGACTCCTCCGAGGCCCTCTGGATGCATGATGGTCAAGACTTGCTCCTCCCATGTTGTTAGTTGTGGGGGAGGAGGTGGGGATCCACCGCCAGTCCGCTGAACCGCAATGTTGTGCCTGGAGACCACTGAACGCACCTTCCCCCGTGGGTCGTTCCACCTCTTCCTGATGTCCTCCCGATTTCTTGGATGCTGTCCCACTGCGTTGACCCTGTCGACTTTTCTGCGCCATAGCTCCATCTTCCTGGCTATGGATGTGTGCTGCACCTGTGAGCCAAATAGCTGTGGCTCTACCCGTAGGATTTCCTCCACCATAACCCTGAGCTCCTCCGTGGAAAACCGGGGGTGTCATTGGCGTGACATGGGGTGGTTTGGGTGATGTGTGGGGTGGTGTCAGTGTTGATGTGTGCGGTAATGTGTAGTGGTGTGTGGTGTATTGTGCGTGTAATGTTGTATGGGTGATGGTGTTGTGTGCCTCTGTGTGGTGGGGTTCTCAGTTGCTGTGCTCTCTGTCTCTCTCGCCTTCGTCTATAATATTTGGTCGTAGGGGTTTGTGGGTGATGTGGGTGTGTGTTTTATATTGTGTTGGGTGTGTGGGAGTGGTGTGTGTATGTGTATCAGGTGTGTGTATTTTGAATTGTCCAATGTGGCGGTGTTTTGGAGATGTGTGTGTATTTTGAGCGCGGCGTGTATACCGCCAATGGAATACCGCGGTTGAAAGACCGCCGCGTGGATTCGTGGGTCGTAATAGCATGGGCGTGTTTCTGTTAGCGTGGAGGTGGAGGTTTTGTTTTCCCCAGTTTTCCACTGACCTTTGGTGTGGCGGACTTGTGTGGGTGTCTGAATTTTTTCGGATTCTGAGATGTGTGTCATAATAGCTGTGGCCGAATTCCGCGGCCGCAGCGGTATGTTGGCGGTCTTCTGCACAGCGGTAATCGGCTTTTACCGCCAATGTTGTAATGACCCCCTAAGTCATTCTTGTTGCTCACATATATGATGTTGACATAAGTGTCGATTCCTGACAATTTGTCTACTCATTGATGGAAGGCAATGCACCATGATATGTCTGTTATGGTCTTTCATTTCATGCAGCCATTGACGTCTGCAAGTATTTTTGCTAGCTAATTTCATTAGGCATTTCTAACCAGTGGCAGGCGATTGCCAGGCATTGTGGCTTGAAACATAAGATTGTCAAAACACGTTAGGAAAGACACTATCAGTGGGTGCCTCACTTTCTTCCTTGGCCCCTGAGCCCTGCCATTCATGTAGGACATGGGTTAAAACAGAACTCTGCACTGCAATACAAAACAAGTCAAATGAAACTTGAACAGTACTTCTGTGGAATATAAGAACAACCCTCTAATGTAGTCTAAGCAAATGCTGCTTCTCAATGATGGCGCCTGTCAGTAAGTGTGCTTTGTTGTCCTTTCTTGAAGTACATTGATGGGCTGATGGGAATTAGTCAGGAGATTCAGATAAAAAATGGAGATGATCATCTCTGTACATATTAGATTAATTTATGTTTGTGTGTGCTCTTTATATGTAGAAACAATTGGTTTGAGTTTGGCCATGCAGATTGTTAACATGTACATAGTTGATGCTATGTCATTAAGAAACCACATGTCTTCATGGTCGACCAGGTGAAAGTGAGTCTATCATGTGTTGCATATAACATTTAGTTAAGTGTACTCTGGTATTGCAGACCGTCTGAACATGGATGGAGTTTTAGGGATATCAACTGGCATGCAGATGTTAAGCCTGCTATGGTGGCTGCAGTGGGACATGTGCAGTTCTAGAAACTAATCTGACATAATACATTTGCAGCAACATATAACTGCTGGGACACACATTGCCATGTATTGGCAGATGCAAGATGTTTCAGTTTTTAGCACTAAAGTATGGTAAAAAATGTGCTCTCCTTTTCAACTTTACCCTTTGGAGTAAATGTACATAGAACTCACACAACACAATGCACCAACCAAAGTTGCTGCACTGCATTGCATGAAAGAGAGAGCGGAACAGTGCCCAATCCACTAAGATATGACAGTATATATCTCTCCACCTGCACTGATTACTTTAGGCTGCTTTGAACCATGAAGAAACCCTTGCACCGCCATGCAAGGGTAGTTAAGTGATGTTAAGAATATATTTTCTACTGGAAGGGTGCCATTCCATTACAAAATGCTATGCTTTTAACACGTTTCCAGGTTTGTATGTGTGCTGTATATTACAGCACAGTTTAGAGAAAATAAAATTGTCCTCAAAGTTATGCCTGTTTAGAAGATGAGTAAATGTTTGGCACAAAGCCCTGTCTACTTTTATTAGTAGATAGGGCTTTGCATCAAAATCATGGGTGTGCCCATGTACCACTCATGGTATGTCCCCTTGGTAAAAAGTTGTACATAGCACTACATTCTACTACTTTTGGCTACTTTCTAGTGCAAAACAAGTTTTGTGCTAGAAAGTAAATCTCAATTCAATACTTTGTGGCACTTTGTGTCACGTTTGTGATGCAAACCCGGCACAAAGTGTTAGGAAATCTGAACCAAAGAGTTCAAGCAAATGCTTGCTTTAATTGAGTAGTGCCAATTTATCCTTTAATATGCCAATGCCCGCTACCTGTCGCACATAGAAAATGTGGAACAGAGCAGCCAGGGCCCCTACTGGCCTCAAATACTGAGAGAACCTGTCACCTGTCTTTATAACACTTCACTGGCATCGAGGGAAGGGAAGAATTTTGTTTGCCTGCTTGATCTAGCCAGTCTGGTATTTATTAGCTGCACGGGTAAGCCATATCTGTCAGACTAAGCATTGTGATTATCTCAGGTACAGCTGCTTCTGGTTCTGGGGAGTACAAGTGCCAGGGCTGCAGTATAATTTTTCAGTTGACAACCCCCTAGAAAAGAATGTTTTACACAGGACTAGAGAAACTTTGAGGATTGTGAGTCTTCATGAACACTAAAAGGAAGGTCTTTATGCTTTTATGTATGGAGTCTTCATGAACACTGACAGATCTTTTTTGTTTTCATGAATGTTATAATCCTTTAATAAACTATGTACCTCATACATCCTGCAAATCAGCTTCAGAGTATGTATGTCTTAGAAACTGTGGAGTGCAAAGTAACTATAGAAGACATTCAACAAAATAGGGATCTTCACTTCAGTGCTGCATGAGACCGATATTTCTCAAAAAGGTGATTTTTTACGTCCATTTGAAAGCAAGCATGTGCGTTGATGTTCCAGAGGCTTCTTGTACAAAAGTTTCACAACATGGCTGCACCGCCTCTTAGAGAACATCTTTTTACCCTACACTTCTTGATCCCAATCTCCTAAATAGTTGGAGAAGCGTCAAACCTCGGGCTAGGCAGAGACTGTTATTTAGGCAAGAACTTCGGCTCTTCAATTACTTCTTTGTGAGCAGTTGTCAGGACCTTGAATGATACCCTCGCTCCCATGGGCATCCATTGAAGGCAGGCCATAACAAGAGTAACATTATCTGCAGGTCTCACTTTACAGAATATATTGATGGCTCAGTCTTGCACTCGTTGCACATGAGCAATGGAATAAGAAGGGCACACGATTTGTGGATATTTTTCATGCTCAATGCTAAAAATGTGTGCTCCTGGTCACCGACTTATGAGACTGAGTAGACAGAATGGTTGCAAAGAGGGCATAATTTAACAATTGTAAGTTGCCTATTTAGAAGAAAAGAACAGAAAAGAAGAAACAGTACATGTCAACCAATGATGACTGTATAAACGTACCTGATAAGGATGAATAATAAGGTGGGGTTGATGACAGCACAGGGTGAAGACAGCACATCTAGGGAGTGGAACGCATCAACGGACAAATGATACAGAGGAAAGAAATAATACAAAAGACAACATTAACCTGTAGAAAGAAAAAAGGTTAATCAGTATCTGCAGAAATCAAAGCAATTACATTGAAATGGCATAAGAAACATTATGTCAAGTCAACAAGCAAATGTCAGATATTTAAAAGCAAAAGAAGAAAACATGAGCTGCAGTCACCTATTTGAGGGGCAGTAGGCTGTGTGTGGAACCCTCTGGGTTGCGAGTGCTTACCACTACTTTAGATTTGGTGGTGAAAAATGAATGATTTGTGACAGAATTTAGGTCGCAAAACATTAATATATAAGCAAAAGAATCTGTATTTGAAAAGGATGCCCTTTACACACCCTTTCCAAATACAGATTCTGTATTTATTCTAAAACCCAAATTGTGATTCAGTAATTTGGTACATTTGGCACATTTAAAAAAAGCCATTTTGCTGTTGCAAAGGCTCAAATTGACAATTTGTGACCATGTGCACAGCTTCTAAGTGTCTCATATCATGCACCACACAGTCAGTTGCTTCTACCTTTTTAAAAAAAAGATATGTGCTCTTTGGTACCTTTGAATTTGAATTATATTATAAATGCAGGCTAAATTTGTTTATCAGGCAAAAAGCTGCTGGCCGAGATTTCCATGGCTCGCTGATGTTGACATAGATGATTCAAGAGATGCGATGCAGATAATGTACATCACAATGTGATCTCATTGTGCAACACCCTAATGCCCCCGGCTACACATTACCATGTGCCCCTAAATCCTACATCACCTAATGCTCTGATGATGTACAGCCTGCAACACTCACCTCATACACAACATACAGTGCACTCTGATGCAAGTACTTAGTGCTCCCATGAGGCAGTTCACCCAGTGCGTCTGAGAAGCAGCTCATTCACAGCCCTCCTGATGTACATAAGTTGTTCTCCCCGGTGCATATCACATTTTTCTCTACTGGTGTGCATCGTACTGTGTTAGTCTTGCTACACATTATCCTATGCTCCTCTGAGGCACATCATCCTCTGCACATAATTATCTGTTTCTGTTTGCGCTGATTCTTGTACATTTATTGGTCTGTGTGCATGGGTGGCTATATGTTTCTGGGACGGTATATGTGATGGTATGTCGATGCTCTAAGTGAGCATATGCAACCATATGGTCTATGCCTCTGTGTGAATGTACTATAAAAAACGAAACCTATTGCCTTTGACAAGGCATGTGTAACTTATGTATGTGCATCATTGTTGCCATTGCACTATATACGTTTAGGATGTACCTGATCATGGAACTAAATACAAATATACTATGACATATGAATTTTATTGTGTTATCACACTCATTAATACATAAATGTGAAACACAAGATTAATTTGATGATAGAGCTGTCTTCAAAAGACTAAGGGGGTCATTATGACCTCGGCAGTCTTTTTGCAAGACCGCCGAAGGACCGCCGTGCGGAAGACCACCTGTGCAGGCGGTTTGCCGCTCGCCGTATTATGACTGTTGGCTGCTCTCCATCGTTATTCCGACGGAGAGCCGCCAACAGCCATACTTGCGGGCGGCGGGGAAGTGGAGGTAGCTCCACCTCCACCGCTACGCCAACAGAACACCGTCCAGTGAATCACGTCCTGTGATTCGCCGTGGCGGTGTTCTGTTGGCGGTGTGGTGTCGCCGGAGCTGCCCCCATGGCTCCCGTCCCCTCCCAGAGGATCGACGGACCAGGTAAGTTGATCGTCTGTTAGGGGAGGGTGGTAGGGGGGTGTTGTGTGGGTGCATGGGGGTGTGCGTGTGTGTATGTAGAGGGGGTGTGTGAGTGCGTGTATGCTTTCGGGGGTGTTGTATGTTTGGGAATGAGTGCGTGTATGGCTGTGGGTATGGCTGTATGGATGTGTGTGTGTATGTTTGAATGTGGGTGTGCTTGTCTGACTGTGTGTGTGGATGTAGGCATGTATGTTGGGGTGTGTACGTGTGTGTGTTGGTGGTGCCTTCATGCGTGTCGGGTGTGTGTGAGTAATGTTATGTTGGGGGTCGGGGTGGGGAGGGGGGCCCTGCCACCTTTGGGGGGTGGCAGGGGTGGTGGGGGGTGTAGGGGAGGGAGTAGGGGTTGGGGTGGGGGGTGGGGGAGATCCCTATCAGTGCCAGGGAAGGAATTCCCTAGCACTGATAGTGCTTACCGCCATGGATTTCATGGCGGTTCCTGCCGCTGGAAATCCACAGCGGTAAGCCGGGTCAAAATACCGGCGGCGGTATTGTAACGGCCGCCGGGCTGGAGACCCAGGTCTCTAGCCCAGCGGTCATCTCCACCCTGGTGGGCGGGACGGAGAACCGGCGGATGACCATGGCGGTAACCGCCATGGTCATAATTCACCAAGGTAAGACCGCCAGCCTGTTGGCGGTCTTATCGCCGGTTCTCCGCCATCCGCCAGAGATGTATTGACCCCCAAAATCCTAATTAAATTATATGGAAAATTAGAATACTGTCTTTGGATCCAAGAATGGCAGTTGAGTCCCCGATTACCTCACCAAAGCCATCATTTAGAGACGTGCAGTAATACAAAATCTCCCACTTTTGAAAACATGCCTTATTACCCCACTACACTCCAGTAGCCTGACTATAAATATGATATCTGCCAATTTTTAGAAACTTTCTATTACAGCTTCGTCTTTGTTACCCCTGAATATACAGTTTAAGGGAACACAGTTATCCCAGTGTCAGGCCTAGCAGCAAAAGCCATGCAGAAGACCAAAGAGCAGTGAAAATCACACTGGAGGGACTTGATTAAAAGTGCTCCTTCTGGTATTATTCCAACAGCTAACTTTTCTATCTGAGTGTGGTGTTTATAACATGTCCAGACAAAATAACAATCTCTTGTGTGGTGTACCTGTAGATCTCTGCTCGCTCTAAATCTTGGTGTACTTTACCCCTGCTAACCAGGGGTAAAGTGTCTGTGCTCCTCCTTTCAACATGATGACATTAATACATGGCATATTTAACCTTCCTATAAATAGCTAGTCTATGGTACAAATTGTACCCAGGGCCTGTACGTTAAATGTCATTAGTGGACTGTGAGCACATATTGTGTCGTCTTCTACATATCTGGTCTTTTCAAAACACTTATTACACACCAAATTTTTCGGTAAATTCAGATTTTTAATAAATATTTTAGAACACACATAAGAAGGCCCTACCGCCCATAAGGGACAAGGTGCATGGTATTTAAAAGAAGGAAATGTTCAGTGAAAAGCCTGAAAACACTATTTTCACTGTAGCAAGGCTGATTGTTCCTTAGGAAAACACTGGAATGCAATATTAAATTTAATATTGTAACTGCAGCTAGTTATCATTTCATTCTTGGACTCTTTGTAATATTTATTAAATGACCAATTAACTGGTGAAGTTGGATAATAAATATTATGAAAAATCAACTTTTGGGAAGTTACCTGTTCTTTCTCTAAAGGCTCTGGAACTATTTTGCATTAGCCTCCTGCTGCAGCCTTCTCAGTAATAAATGCTGGATGAGATGTGAAACTGCTCCCAGAGCAGAAGACAAAAGCTTGAATGTGCCATAGACTCCAGTTATAGTAACAATACTGCTGGATGTTATTTGGCAGCACCACCAAGTATGGGGGACTGAATCTTATCCCACACTATGTGACAGTTGTTGGTCTAACCCTTTTGGCTAGCTAGCAGCACCTCACGAATACCAAAGGTAAGAGTGATTTGTGGCAGACCACACATGATGCTCAAACTCCTAAAGGGAAGTCATGGTGGAACAGATCTTACCCCTTTCTCTCAGCTATGAAAGTCTCATAAATGCAAAGACAAACAGGAGCAGGATCTTGTTCAATATATATTTTATTGAAGCAACTATGTTCTACGTAAAAAGGCATGAATTGCGATTATGAGGATATTGAAACACAGCGTTATCAAAGCAGTGACCAGGAAAGTACAACACAAGAAGAGCCCCACCATATTGTCACAGTGGTGTCCCTAATATCTATACCTACAAAACTAAGGGGGTGATTCTGACCGCGGCGGACGGCGGTCGCCGCCCGCCAAGCGGTTCCTGCCGAAAGACCGCGGCGGTCACTCTGGCTTTCACACTGGGCCGGCGGGCCACCGCCGAAAGTCCGCCCACCAGCCCAGCGGGAAACACCCTTCCCACGAGGACGCCGGCTCAGAATGGAGCCGGCGGAGTGGGAAGGTGCGACGGGTGCAGTTGCACCCGTCGCGAATTTCAGTGTCTGCAAAGCAGACACTGAAATTCTCCGTGGGGCCCCCAGGGGCCCCGCAGCACCCCCTACCGCCATCCTGTTCCTGGCGGGAGAACCGCCAGGAACCGGATGGCAGTAGGGGGTGTCAGAATCCCCATGGCGGCGGAGCGCGCTCCGCCGCCATGGAGGATTCTCAAGGGCAGCGGGAAGTTGGCGGTACACCGGCGACTTTCCGTTTCTGGCCGCGGCTGAACCGCCGCGGTCAGAATGCCCAGCGGTGCACCGCCAGCCTGTTGGCAGTGCTACCGCCGACCTCCGCCATGGCGGTAATTACCGCCAGGGTCAGAATGACCCCCTAAGTTTCTACATGAGAGCAAATAGCAGTGGTAGCCCTAATCTGCCCTTCTGGTCCAAGAAAGAAAGCCCAACCCCCATATCTGTTTTCCGACATGAAGAAGAGGTCTGTTAGTCTGCTGGGAGTCTGCTGGGAGTCCTCTCACATAGACGGAGAGGAACCAAAAGGTTATGCACAAACTACAATGACCTGCAGCATGAGATAGCAAGCTGGCTGGAATGTCCTCTATATCCTGGTGTGGACAGTGTGGTATTTTATAAATACATATCTGTTATTCTAACAACTGCCATGATGTGACAACACATTTTTCTGTATAGGGTAGATAATTTACTCTTTGGATAGGCAATACCTGGTAAATATCGTATACATGAAAAAAGTAAAAAAGGGGGGACTGGGAGATTAACTGGTCCAGTGCACGTTCTCCCAATTTATGATATAAAAATAATGCGTGCACAGTTCCAGAAGGTGGAGGCCATTCAAACCTCTCAACACAGGCACACACTCCTTCGGAAGCAATAGCCCTCATGCATCATCATCGGGCTCTGCTCTGCTTCAGACTGGTACTTCAATGTCTGACGGGGTCCTACATGGGACCATCTAGCCATATAAAGGTTATTTATGTCTTAGTACCAAAAAATCTTAGGTTACTAAGAAACAACTGAAGAGATGAAAAATGAAAAATAAAATTGGCTCGGGTACCTCCTCAGTATAAAAAGTATTTAATAAATGAGCAAGGACCCGGTCAAGGTTAAAAGCACTCATACACAGCCTTGGGTTGCGCACAGGGTGAAAATGTCATGCAAAGAAATGAATAAACTCAGCAAGAAGGGCAACTGATAAAAGAATTAAAAACATCTCAACTAAAATGAAGCTTTGGTAAAATTATAAAAGGAATAAAAGCAAAATATAACTAGCAGAATGGGCACAGGACTCAGGCACAGGGCTGAATAATATGCCCATGTAAATGCTAAAATAACCTCATGACAAGTGTGGGGAGGTCTTTCTGTTCCTCTGGCAAGATGGCCATTTCAGGGGTGTCCAGGAATATAATTAACTTCAAAGGGGCATCCCTAACACAGGCAGATGTCACATGACACATGTGTAGGCCCCTTCTTTGTTCCCCCAGTCAGCCAGGTTCCGGAGCTGCCCTGAGAAATGGTTTGAATTGATCAAAGAACATGGGTTTCTCATTTGCCTGCCGACATCACTGGGTTAGTTGAAAAGGCTCTGTACAAGGGGAGAAGGGTTTTATCACCTTGGATTTAGGCAGAGAGGGCTCTGTGAGATTGTTTGCAGTAGGGCACACAGGAAATGTTGCAGATTGGGTAGGTCCACCTCTACACTATTTGTTAGGGGCTGCCAGGAATTTCACCCATACACCCACCAGAACCCTACACTACTGGACCTATGAAGCAATCTGACGAGGACTGAAACTGCTATCTGTGACTAGAGAAGCACCCTAAAGGGCTGGAGCTGCTCTCTCATGTACCTAGTACAAAAAGTGGACTCTAAGGGGCATATGTCTGACCTGTTGTTCAAACTACAGGGGCACAATAAGCTACAAGAAGCCTCTTCTGCAACCACCTAGCTGACCAGTGCCAACTGAACCAGCTCTGGACCCTGCTGGTGGCTTCTGCTGGAGTGAGTCTTGACCACCAAGTGCTGTCCCCAAAGTCCTTGATCCTTTTATGGTGTCAACGGATGCTCTTCTTACAACCCCTAAAAACCTAGGACTTAAAAACATCTGGACTCCAAAGACCTCTGGAAGACAGGGACAAACCAGCCTGCCAAGTAAGACCATGAGAGGGCCCCTGAAGCTTGAAATGTATAGGGGCAGAACCAGAGGAAAAGACATTGACATATGACCAAAAACCTGCCCACTCTGTTTTCAAAATGGTGTAACTCATCAATTTAAATACTTAACATATCTAGTACAAGCCGCTCCACTACTATATTCTTTAGACAAAAATATATATTGTTTTTGTAAAAGACTATTTGTTACACAAATAATCTAATTTTTAAGCATATATTTTTCATAATTTACACACATAAGGTTTCCAAAAAATTACACATCTTACATTTGTCTTTTTGCTTTATTTAGGATATACACATTCAAAAGTAACAATATATTATGCAAACCAATAGTTCCCAAAGCAGTGTACCAATCACACCCCCCCACAAATTTGAAATAAAATACTCACACACTCATTATCATAATTCAATCATACTGTAACTACTCTCACCATGCCTCAAATTATTCTTACTAGAAAAACATCAGCTGGGATATCAAGCCAACGGACATAAGTGGCTTCTACCAATTTCACAATATATCCATGAACGTTAACTGTTCATTGTATAACTTACTACATTTTTTAACTGTTGCTATGCTAAGCCATATGAGTCAACAGCAACAGACATATACATGTGATGCTTTTCAATGACAATAACATTTTCTTTTTCATCCTTCTATGCCCTTTTTGTACAATGAAATGGTCTCCAGACAATGGTTCAGTTGGCTCTGAAGCATGTTTCGGTGAAAAAAGCCACAATAGTGGTCATCATCTTCTTCAGATCGCAAGATGGATGACCATACATACAGGGGTAGAGGGTACCACCCACTCTAAAATAGATGAAGACAATAATACAGAAAACCTGAGAATACAGCTCACAAAATGTATCATATTAAAAAAACCTTCATATGATGGTGCAAGTGTACCCACACATGTGGTTACATGAGTGGTTACAGGTAAAGTCAGAAACCAAACACCCAGACCTATACTGTGGACATCCTCAGAATAATTCAAAAAATTAAAACCAAATCCCTCTGCACCACCACATATTAAACAGTACCATACCCATGCAGATCCCGAAAAGTGCTTACAGACCCATGCGTCACTTTGATCACCCTTATACTTCCCTCGCCAAGAGAGAATAAACAAGTGATGATCCCAATGCACAGGGACTCAAGACAAGTACACATTGCTAATATAGAAAAATATCTCTTGAACATGACAACTGCATGGCCATAGTATGGCCGCTTAACCCTGGTAACAAGTACCTACCTGGAGATGGAGACCTTCACTAACTCCAACACACTAGATCATCAGAAGCAGTATCTTCCAATAGACTTTAACAAACTGATAAATAGAAGGTGGGGGTTCCACACAAGCGCCCCAGCAAAAAGCTGTAAAAAATTACTATTTGATGATACCAATAAGTGAAAGTTCAAATACTAGGGCCCTCATTACAACCATGGCGTTCGGTGGTAAAGCAGCGGTAATAGCGCCAACAGGCCGGCAGAAAAAAAATGGAATCACGACCATGGCGGAAACCGCCAACATAGACAGCCACTTTAACATTCCGACCGCCACAGCGGTAGAAACAAACACTGTGGCGGTCACTGCCAACAAGTTCCGCTCACTTTATTACAACACGCCTATCCGCCACCTTTTCCGGGGCGGTACCAACGCCATCAAAAACACGGCCGAAACAGGACTTGGAACTGAAACCACTCATCTTTCGACACTTTACGAACAACCAGGACGCCATGGAGCCCGAACTACAGGTCCTGCCCATGCTGGTCTACCTCCTCTTGTATCAGGAGCAGCAAAGACACTGCGACGACCACGGTGAGTACTGCACCAAGCACACAGGTGAGGGAGGGGAGGGAAAAGAGAGTGACACACACACGCAACACGCAACACCCCCAACCTCACCCACAACACCATACACACAAATACATGCAGCAACATGACATATTCAACCCGTCACCCACTGGAAGAACGCAAGGACAAAAGGAAATGATTGTAACAAGTGTAATCAAATAAAATATCAGATAGGCCAAAATCAAAAATCAGTATATTCAAATATTTACACCAACTACACAAGTCCGGATATTAATGAAATCATTGTCTGTGCATCAGTGTCCCAAAGTGCATGGGCGAACCCCACACAAGATACCTGACTCGAAATGGAGAGAACACTGAGCATCAGATGGAAAATGAACAGGCATCTCGGGGGGGCACCTCAGCTGGATGAACGGATGACACCACTGCTCCACGAGGGGGGTCCATGCCCACTGATTGGTCCTGGGAGTGCAAAGCCACAGTCTCTCAAGTCTCTCCAGTGGTGGGTTGCCCATTGCTTTATCCTGGGGAGTGCAAAGCCACAGTCTCTCAAGAATCTCCAGTGGGTGGTTTACCCACTGCTTTATCCTGGGGAGTGCAAAGCCACAGTCTCTCAAGTCTCTCCAGTGGTGGGTTGCCCACTGCTTTATCCTGGGGAGTGCAAAGCCACAGTCTCACAAATGGATAACAGTCTACACTGGTTCTGGAGGGGCTTTTGTGCCCAGAGTGCTTCATCCTGCCAAGGACTGAGGTAGTGGATGCCTTTCTCCACTGGTTCTGGAGGGGGCTTTGTGCCCAGAGTTCTTCATCCTGCCAAGGACTGAGGTAGTGGATGTGAATCTCCACTGGTTCTGGAGGGGGCTTTGTGCCCAGAGTGCTTCATCCTGCCAGGGAACGAGGTAGTGGATGTCTTTCTCCACTGGTTCTGGAGGGGGCTTTGTGCCCAGAGTGCTTCATCCTGTCAAGGACTGAGGTAGTGGGTGTGAATCTCCACTGGTTCTGGAGTGGGCTTTGTGCCCAGAGTGCTTCATCCTGCCAAGGAACGAGGTAGTGGATGTCTTTCTCCACTGGTTCTGGAGGGGGCTTTGTGCCCAGAGTGCTTCATCCTGTCAAGGACTGAGGTAGTGGGTGTGAATCTCCACTGGTTCTGGAGGGGGCTTTGTGCCCAGAATGCTTCATTCTGCCAAGGACTGTGGTAGTGGATGTGAATCTCCACTGGTTCTGGAGGAGGCTTTGTGCCCAGAGTGCTTCACATGCAGTGTGGCAGGTCCCATTCCCTCACCTGGGTGTATGTGCCATGAGATTGCCTGGGAATAGGTAGAATGATACTCCATGGAGACAGAGACACACTCCACCCTGCTGCAACTTCTCCTGGCACCTGCTGGTACAAACAGTGCTGGGAGTCATGCCTTATGTACGCTGGGCAGGGTCCAGGAAGTCTCCTGCAGCCACCGGACGGCTGCCCACTGGGGATGATTACCATGTCAGCTGTGGTGGCACTGTCTGAGCATGTCACGGGGCTGGTCGCGGTGGTTGCAGCGGTGTCTTTGGCAGAGGTGCTGGCGGTGGTGCATGTGTCTGCACCTGTTGAGGTACACAGCAGGGTGTCTCCTGCAGCCTCGTGCGGCTGCCCACTGGGGATGATGCTGGGGACTGTTGGTGAGGCAGCAGACGTGCAGGTGGCGGTGTTGATGGTGGTGCTGGTGGCGGTGCAGGTGGCAGTGTCCACCACCGTACAGGCTGGTGTTGTGGTTGACAGAAGGGGTGACTCTGGTCCCTCAGCCAGAGCCTCCGTGCCCTGTCCTGACCTGCTCTTCGGCTTGTGTCCCTTCCCCACCTTTGATGTCGCTGCTGGTGCCTTGCCACTGTCCCCTTTTGGCTTGGAGGAGCCCTTGCTTGCTGGTAGGTGTGGCTTCTCCCTCCTTCATGTGAGCACCTTCTTCACCTTGGCAGGTGGTGGAATGGCCTGCTCCTTGGCCTCGCCAGGTGGCACACTGGCAGCCCTGATGGGTGGTGCCCGCGATGTGACCGGACTTGCTGAGACCACTGTGCTGGAGGATTTGGTGGCTGAGGTGCTGGGCTGGGACCTGGACAGCCTGGCCCTAGGGGGAGTTAGGGGGGGAGGTGTATGGAAGAGGTTTATGTTAGCCAGGAAAAGTTTCTTAGACACACTGGGATGGGAAGATGGAGGGGGTTTGGGAGTGGAGGAAGAGATAGTGGTTGTAGGAGGTGTACATTTGCTGAATTTGGGTGAAGGTGCATGGGCCAGAGGCTGTTGTGAGGTGGATGGCTGTTCGGTGGGTGTGTGCCTGTGTTTGTGTAGTTTGGGAGGAGGGCTCAAAGACACACTGGGAGAGGACACAAGGGATGTTTGAATAGTAGTGGGGGTGGTGAGTGCACATGAGCGGTGTGTGGTGATGGGCGTGCTGGTGATGGAGGTAGTGGATGAAGATGTAGTGCATGCAGGTGTGAGTGGAGACAAGATATGGAGGGAGGAGGAGGACGTGGAGGAGGGGGCCACAGTGGAGACAGTGGATGTTGGTGTGTCTGCATGGGGATGGTGCTTGTGTGAGTGCCGGTGGGATGTGTGGTGCTTATGTTTGCCATGTCCACTCTTGTGTGTTGATGAGTGTGCATGCTGGTCAGATGGCGTGCTTGGGATAGGATGAGGTACAGAGGATTGGGTCTGGGTGGAGGAAGTTGGAGGGGGGAGACTGGACACAGGGACAATGGCTGCCATCACTGCTGAGGCCAGAGCATGAAATGCTCTCTGTTGGGCCGCCTGGCCAGAATGAATGCCCTCCAGGTATACATTTGTTTGTTGCAAATGCTTCTCAACACCCTGGCTGGCATTCAAAATGGTAGATTGCCCAACAGTTAGGGATCTCAGGAGGTCAATAGCCTCCTCACTGAGGGCAGCAGGGCTGACAGGGACAGGGGCTGAGGTGCCTGGGGCAAAGGAGATGCCCACCCTCCTGGGTGAGCGGGCACAGGATACTCGATGACGGGCTGCTGGGAGGGCAGTGCTGGTAGGGAGGGTGGTGGCTGTACCTGTTGATGCGGTGGGCACAGAGGTGCCCACCACCACAAGGGAGCTCCCATCAGAGGAGGAGTCACTGTCGCTCCTGTCCCCGTTGTGGAGCTCCCCTCGCCCTCCGTCCCACTGGTGCCTTCTGACTCCGTTACTGTTCCCTCCAGGGCCATGTGGGATGCAGCTCCCTCCTGCTCTGGTGCCACTGCTCCTCCGCCAGATGATGCTAATGCACGCAAGGATAGGGTGACAAAACAAAAGGGGGGGGGGAGACAGAGGAGACACATTGTCAATGCATGCAACACCACTACCGTTGGCGGTCACAACACACAGGGAGCAGTCCCAAGCACTAAGCCATGCACTGACAGGGCAGGGGAAAAGCACATGCCCATGGGGGGCTCTGTCAAGCCCCATTTGATGCACAGCTGGAAGCCATAGGAGCCTGACTAGGTGTAGAGGGCAAATACCACCTTTGGGGTCGGACAGGGAATGAGGCTGCAAATCAATGGATCTACCTTTGCGCATCTGCTCTGGCCTAGGGGAACCCACAGTCCTCCTCCCCCACCCAGACACCTTGTAATGCGCGCAGAGTCAGCTGAATGAGAGTGTATCACTCCCTTGTGGCTGCTGTGATGCCCTCAAGTGCCCATCCAACTCCGGATACGCCACCGCCAGGATCTGGAACATCAGGGGGGTTATGGTGCGACTGGCACCCCACCCACGCTGGGAGGCCATCCCCAGTTGGGCCTCCGCCGTCTTCTTGCTCCAGCGGCGCAGGTCCTCCCATCTTTAACGGCAGTGGGTGCTCCGTCTGTGGTGCACCCCCAGGGTCCGGACGTCCTTGGCGCTGGCTAGCCAAATAGCCTTCTTCTGGTGGGTGCTGAACTAGAGGAATAGTGCAGGGGGAAAGGAAAATCATTATCCATCTGGACCGTCATACTCATTGACCCATGTTCGCACCCTTACCCTGACCCACATACACTCACTGTCCGCACATGCAGGCCTCAGACCCCCCATTTTTCTGCCATCCACACCACTCCGAACAGGCATTGTCCATGCAGCATGCTCACAGTGTACTCACCTGTTTGTCTGGAGGACCGTACAGTTGTGTGTACTGGGGGAGGACCCCATCCACTAGTTTCTCCAACTCCTCCGAAGTGAAGGCAGGGGCCCTTTCCCCAGACACATGAGCCATTGTCGCTTCCAGACATAGGTCACAGCAGCACTTGCAGTGTAGGTCCTCTCCTGTTGAAGGTCAGGTATCAAGTTAGTGAACAGACAGAAAATGGCGGTCACCTCCACGGCGGTGCATACAGTCACCGTCGGCGTACATCGTCATTGGCTCCTGGGACCCATAGGGCCAATCTTAACCAATGCAGAATTGCGCTGCGGTCTTCGACCACCCTCCGCGACGGTGTACATCGCCAGTGCAGTTACATCATTTCCCCTTGTCCCACCTTACAGGTCAGGCAGCCGCCATTTCAGGGGGCCATATGGCAGGCCAAATAAGTGCGTCACACCTATTTAGGCCAGGAATACGGACAGACAAAGGCACATAGAGAAATGTTAACGCTAGTGCTAAACAGCCTTGTGAAACCTATGTGTTGCTCACCGTTCTCCTCCATAGGGCACGTCCACTGGGGCAGGTGATGAGATGGCAGCATCCTCCAGTGTACAGACCCCTGGTGAACCTGTCGACAATGGAAAACAGACACATAATTATCACTTACAGGCTTGATCGTGCAACAATCCAGGAACTGTGTGCCCAGTTGGAGCCTGACGTGATGTCAGCTATCCGCCATTCCACAGGAATACCCCCTCTAGTGCAGGTGCTGTCAGTACTCCATTTCCTGGCCAGTGGGTCTTTTCAAACAACAGTAGCCATGGCATCAGAGATGTTCCAGCCAATGTTCTCTAATGTGTTGTCCAGAGTGTTATCTGCCCTGCTGAAACACATGAGCAGCTACATTGTTTTCCCTCAGGTGGAGGATTCACCCACAGTGAAAGGTGACTTCTATGCCCTGGGACACATCCCCAACATCAGTGGTGCCATTGATGGTACATATGTGGCATTTGTCCCCCCCTGCAGGAATGAACAGGTGTACAGAAACCGCAAAAGCTACCATTCTATGAATGTGCAGATGGTGTGTTTGGCAGACCAGTACATCTCCCATGTTAATGCCAAGTATCCGGGCTCTGTGCATGACGCTTACATTTTGAAGAATAGCAGCATCCCTTATGTGATGGGGCAACTCCAGAGGCACTGTGTGTGGTTAATAGGTGAGCCTAAAGTCCCCACACAGTTTCATTTGCTGTCTGGGTATGGGAGATTCCCTAATGTTTGGAGGATGTCTAACTGTTGTCCCTTGATATTTGCAGGTGACTCTGGGTACCCCAACCTGTCATGGCTACTGACACCAGTGAGGAATCCCAGGACAAGGGCAGAAGAATGCAACAATGAGGCACATGGCCAAACTAGGAGGATAATAGAGTGCACCATCGGCCTCCTGAAGGCTCCATCTGACAGGTGGCTCACTATGCTACTCACCGAAGAAGGTGTGCCAGATCATCGTGGCCTGCTTTATGTTGCACACCCTGGCTTTGCGACACCAGGTGCCTTTTCTGCAGGAGGATGGGCCTGTGGACAGTGAAGAAGGGGAGGCAGAAGAAGAAGATGTAGACAACCGAAACAACATCATCATGCAATACTTCCAGTGAGACACAGGTAAGAGGATAGAACTGCTTCCCACATCTCACACTATTGTAGGACCTAGCATAAGTCTGCCTTTTTCAGTCTGTGTATGGACCCTGACTTGTCACTTTGGCTTTCCAGTTCACAGATCTGGTTCCCAATTTGTGCTCTCTGCTATGTTTACTTCTAGCCTACAGCTGTGTAACATTGGTATGTGAACAAGTACATTGACGTTGCTATATTTCAGAGATGTTGCAGTTACACATTTGTGAAAGCACAGATTGTTTGGTGATTCAAGGGTGTTAATTTCTGTGCTAATAAGTGGAGGGGTGTGTGAAATGGGCTGGGGTGACGGTGGAGGAATGTCCATGGCAGAGTCCAGTCTCTTGGTCTCACAGGTGCATTGTCCAATGGGGCATAGGAAGGAGAGCAATGGCAGTTTAAGATGGACAGGGTGACAAAGTCGGACAGAAGGGTGACATTCAGGAGCGTCTTATTTCCTGGCGGGGGTCTTGGTAATGTTCTCTGTCTTGTTCCTGGATCTCAGGGACCGTTTGCGGGGTGGTTCTCCTTCTGCAGGGGGTGGGGTGCTGTTGGCCTGTTGGTCCTGTGGCGGTGCCTCCTGTAAACTAGCGCCGGCGGAGGTGGAGGGCTGTTCATCATCCAGGCTAGTGTCAGGGGCCCGTTTGTGTCCCACTGTGTCCCTCATGGTGTTGACAAGGTCTGCCAGCACCCCTGCAATGGTGACCAAGGTGGTGTTAATGGACTTCAAGTCCTCCTTGATCCCCAGGTACTGCTCCTCCTGCAGCCGCTGGGTCTCCTGAAACTTGGCCAGTACCGTGCCCATGGACTCCTGGGAATGGTGGTATGCTCCCATGATGTTGGAGAGTGCCTCGTGGAGAGTGGGTTCCCTAGGTCTGTCCTGCCCCTGTCACACAGCAGTCCTCCCAGCTTCCCTGTTATCCTGTGCCTCTGTCCCCTGAACCGTGTGCCCACTGCCACTGACCCCAGGTCCCTGATTTTCTTGGGTTGGTGGGTTTGCCTGGGTTCCATGTAGTGGTGGACACACTGCTGATTGACGTGTCCTGGGGACAGAGGGATGGACCCGCTGGGTGGGTGCTGTGGTGGTGTTTCCTGAGGGGGGAGGGTCTGTGGTGGCTAGTGACAGTGGCAGGGGAATCGACTGTCCAGAGGTCCCTGATGGGTCTGGCTGGTCATCTTGATCCAGGCGTGCAGACCAGATGTCATCACTGTGGGCCTCTTCTGTGGAGGGACTGGATATGTCTGGCACCTCCTGTCCGGTGATGTTGGGTATGGGTCCTGTTGGGGTGTAAATGCATAGTTATAGTATCTGTGTGTGCCATCTTGTGCATTTGGTGAGGTACCCTCTACTCCTGTGCTTGCATCATTGTGTTTGCCCTTTTGTGATAGTTGGTTTGGGGTCTGTGTGGGTATTTGTACTGGACATGCCTTGGTGATGGTGGTCAATGCATAGGTGTTGCATGCAAGGCCCTGGCATTGAGATGTGTGCGTTGTGATAGTGGGACATATGTGAGATGATGGACTGATGGGACTGATGGGAGTGAGGGTAAGGGTGGGGGTGTGTGATGGCATGCAGGTGGGATGGGGGGATATGGTAATAAAGATATGACTTACCAGAGTCCAGTCCTCCTGCTACTCCTGCGAGGCCCTCAGGATGCACTATTGCCAAGACTTGCTCCTCCCATGTTGTTAGTTGTGGGGGAGGTGGTGAGGGTCCACCGCCAGTCCTCTGTACAGCAATCTGGTGTCTGGATACCACTGAATGCACCTTCCCCCGTAGGTCATTCCACCTCTTCCTGATGTCATCCCGTGTTCTTGGATGCTGTCCTACTGCGATGACCCACTACGTTGATTCTCCGCCATAGCTCCATATTCCTAGCAATGGAGGTGTGCTGCACCTGTGATCCGAAAATCTGTGGCTCTACCCGGATGATTTCCTCCACCATGACCCTGAGCTCCTCCTCAGAAAACCTGGGGTGTCTTTGAGGTGCCATGATGTGGTGTGGGTGATGTGTGAGATGCTGTCTGTTGTGATGTGTGGGGGGATGTGTTGGTGTGTGTTGTTTGAGGTGCGTGGATGTTGTATGGGTGATGGTGTTGTGTGTCTGTGGATGCTGGTGTTGTGTTTGCTAATCTCTCTCTCTGTGATTCTTCCAAAAATTTCATTGGAAGGGTTTGTAGGTAATGTGGGTGGGTGTTTTATAGTGTTGTGGGTGTATGGGTGTGGTGTGTGTATGTGTATCAGGTGTGTGTATTTTGAATTGTCCAATATAGGTGTATTTTTCAAATGTATGTATATTTTGAGTGTGGCTGTGTGTACCGCCAATGGAATACTGTGGTTGAAAGACCGCCACGTTGATTCGTGGGTCTAGATAGTGTGGGCGTATTCTTGTTGGCGTGATGCTGTAGGTTTTGGTATCGACAGTTTATCACTGACCTTTGGTGTGGCGGACTTGTGTGGGTGTCTGTATTGTGGCGGATTCCGAGATGTGGGTCGTAATACCTGTAGCAGAATTCCGCTGCCGCAATGTTATGTTGGAGGTCTTCAGCATGGCGGTAAGCAGGATTTACCGCCAGGGTTGTAATGAGGGCCTAATATAAGCCATACTCTAATTGATACAGAAGATACATCACTTGCAAACAATATCCTTTACCAGAGAATGGGGTGGGACAGATAATAGTGTCTAAAACCTCATCTGCACCTAATAATTCAGATGTCAATGCCGAATCTAGTGTTCCTAAACCTAAAAGACAAATAGAAAACCGACAACAGATCTAAGAGGACATTCATCCCTATCATAACACATATGTTAGCGGCCCCACATTCCTGTGGTCTCAGATTTATTTAGTCCAAATCAACTGTCTTCATCCTAAACGAAGAGGAGTAACATGTAACGTGTTGGATTCACATGTGCTTCATGTGCACATAGCCGGGATGCCAACAGAAGCTGGAGAGGTTTAAAAGAAAACACAATAATCCTCATTTTTGTATCAATGTAAAATATCAACGTTTAGGTAAACTTAACAGAATACGAATAATGACTAATACCTACGACAAGGGGGTGTCAACATCCAAGTCCCTTGAATCCATACAGTATGGAGAGACATAAGTCACTCCTCACTTTAAAGACCCAATGCCTCCTGATACAAAATGTTTCCACTTCCTAGAAAGTTGAGAGAGTGAACTCGTACTTGAGCCTCATTATATATGAGCAGTCCGTCATGTGAGGTGAACTGGGGAGGGCAGATGCACTCCTGGCAAGACCTAAACATCCTAAAGAAATAAAAACTAAAAAAGGACTGCCAACCTGCCCATCCAGTTTTGATGAAAGAACGTTGCAGCTGGGCCAAAGGTCAGGTTTTTCTCACTCTGAGTTTTTGCACAACAGCAATTTTTTTGCAGTTGGATCTCGTGGAGATTGTACCTGGGCTGATGGAGACCTCTTCGGCTATGGCTTGCAACCCTGCTCTCCTTGAAGAATCTGAGCTCCAAAAAAGTGACTAAGTTGGAATGCAGAAATCTTCTACGGGCAAATGGACTAAATGTATTGGCCAGTGATGGGCCTTCACTGGGAGCAACTCTCAAATTTCTTTCACTCTGAACTTTCTCATCAAACGTCAACAGCTTCACTGGGACCTTGTCCAACAGCTATCAGCATCATAGAGCCCACCTTGGCCACAGCTTACTGCCTTGTCCCACTGAAGCTTTTTGACTCCCATTTCACAGCCTTAGTCCAAAGGTGAAACGTCCCACCAGGTTGAACCTAGGGGCATATTTCTACTTGATTTGTGCCAAATTTGCATCATTTTTTTAATGCAAATTCGGTGCAAAACTACCTCCATGTTTATACTTTGATGCTAGATCCAGCTAGCGCCAAAGGTATGGAGTTAAAGTAATTTTTTAGTCGTTGGAACCTACCTTGCGTCAATGAGATGCAAGGTAGGTGTTCCCGTGCAAAAAAATGACTCTATGGCCTTAGCGCCATATTTATCCCCCGTGCTAAAATGACACACAGGGGGGAGGAGGAGGATTATTTAACGCCTGGGTCAGGGCAGACATTAGGGGACCTGTGGGCATGTGCCCTTCCCTGGCCCCAGGAACACCCCACCCACACCAGAGGGACACCGCAGGATGGGGGACCCATCCCAATTAGGTCTAGTAAGTATATATTTTTTTAATTGTTTTTCCCTCTCGGGGGCCCTAACCTGGGGCCCCCTGCATGGCACTGGCCCCAACGGCCATGCCCAGGGGACATTTGCCCCGGGCATGGCCATTGGCATGGTGGGCATAACTCCTGTCTTTACTAAGACAGGAGCCTTGTCCATGGGGGTTTTGAAATGGCGTTACTCTGCCTACAGGCAATAAACAGTGTAGCGCCATTATTCGGGGCACAACCTCCGGTTCCCCCTACGCCTCCCCCACCCGGTTAGCGTTATTTATAATGACGCTAACCGGGCATTACCGCCGGCTACAGCCATCCCTTAAATATGGCGCCTGGCGTCCAGGAATGGCACTAGCTGGCGCTATATTTTTCACGCAAAACTATGCTAACGCAGTTTTGTATGTAAAAAAAAATTCAGAGCCTTAGTTTACGTTTATGACCTGTGCTCGATTGCGGTCTGCTTACTCATGCCTAAGTACATGTCAAGCTCAACAAGATGGCTCTTAATGCTTTTTTACTAGATTTTTGTCATTTTGGTGTCATTTTATTTATTAAAACATAATCTATTTTTCTAAGTGACTTTGGGTTTTACTTTATTACTGTTTTTGTACACATTGCCTTGAAGTTAAGCCTGTCTGCTTTGTGCCACAACTACCATGGTTTGCGTTCAGGTACATTTAGTGATTTTAGTGGTTCACCCTGACAAGGACTGCTAATAGGGTAGTTACCTCCCTCAACCAATACGCCAATTTCTTACAGTCCTAGGCAGAAAAGGTTCTGAATTGTATCCAACACAATGGGAGAAACCTACTACCAATTGGTGTGGTACATTAGTTATATTATTTTCAAAAATGGATCTCAGCTCAGCTTTAGGTGTACTCTTCAGCAGTACCTTAAGTAGTGATAGGTCTATGATGACTCTGCCACAATGCACTCCCCTGTTACCTGAAGTATTTCCTATAATGGACATCACAGCTTCTTTTGTATAAGACATGTTTGCTTTCGTTGTCAGTAGACCACTTTATATTCAGCAGCCCAATCACATCATCTTCAAATGGCCCCAGGTTGCCCTTCTTCTGAATGTCCTGGAATGGTGTGAGGTATTTACCACCACCTGACACTACTTTAAGCTGGGGTGAGTTATTTACTGGGTGTGATAATTACCTCTTAATGTGAGTATTGCACAGAAGAATTCACAAACTGCACTATAACTTACTCAGCATTTTACCACTGTAAATTTTGGCAGGTCAAATCTAACAAAATGTATCTGTGGAAATTGGGGGGATGCATTGTTTGCAGTGAAACTCAGAATTCTGAGCAAAGTAAGGGGTGTTACTGCACATATAGGAATTACTGCACATACTCATAATCTGAACCAATAGATGGACATTGTTCCTGACTATAGGGTTCTGTGTGTTTGATTTTTGTTTAATATGCAATCCTTTTATTAACTGACCCAATGTTGTCAATGGATTTGACCAGAAATACATTTTCTTTTACTGTTCCCATTGTATGTAAACCTCCTGCCAACAACTATTCTGTTGCTAATTATTACTGCCAGTTGGTTGCGCAATTAATACAAAGTTTGTATTGTTGGAAAGAATCTGACTTAGTTTTAGTACATCTTATTCTTTTTTCCCCAGAATTACAAGCATCCTCCATGAGACAGCAGTTCAAATACACATGTGTGGGAAAAGTCTTCAGCAGAGTGCTGAATGTATTGTCTTACTGATGTATTTACACAGATTAACATCACTTACTATAATTCACTTGTCAAAATGCCTTTACGCTCAATCTGTTCACAGTTTTGTGCAATAAGAACAGGCAAACGTGTTGCCAACATTTGTATCTCTCCAGGCACTCACCTTGGCTGGGTCTAGCACACTACTAAGTCAGGATAATTCCCGGTACTGTTCCTACATTTATACATATATTCAGAGCACTGGGCTGCTTCTAATGCAGGCTCACAGCTCTAGATCAAAAGGCTTATCCACAAAGCCATTTTGAAGTAAGTAGAACTCCTGTAGTACTCTTTTACATACTACTATATATCTTTAGAATTGGGCACCAAAACATCTAAAATGTGAATATTCATAGAATACTCATATATAATTAATATAATCAGAAAGAACTTGCCCTATTTCACTTTTACTAATCAGGAGTTGAATGCCACAGGTCCGATTCACAAAGGTATGTATAAGTATTCAAAAAAGTTCTTCTGCAGTACTACGTCCTGTACTATAAATAGTCCACATGGATGGTGTGGTAATGGGGCAACTTGGGTGAGGGGGAATCAGATATATCACTTACATATAGCCTTAAGATCTATTGTTTCTCTCTGCAAAATAAAAAGGGGCTACGGGGTGGGATCAGAGATATCACTTTCATCTAGCTTTGAGATCTGTTGTTTCTCACTGCAAAATAAAATGAGTTTAAAAAAGGCACTCCATTGTACCTCACCTATGGATTTACAATACTTTGAGAATGACTTGTGTGGGGGTATTGTTGGTGGGTTTTTTTCGGCAGAAAATAAGGTATCAGAACCCTGTGGCCATCATGCCCAGCTGCTAGACACCCAGCTGCTAATCACCAGACACCACCCCCCCTTGAGGATGGGGAAAGAGGACAGGAAGTGGAGGGCAGGAAGAAATGCACATACTCACCTACATCAAAGAAGTGCCAATGAGAAGATGCACCTTGACAGGCTCCTAGAAACTGTACTGCCCAATAAGGAAAAATAAAACCTGACTGTGACATATTCACCTGTCTCTGTGCTGTGAGTATAGCATAACTTTTGATAAGGAGGGTACAAACTCCTGCAATCAATGAAGTAAACCATCAGTGGTCATCAAAGTTACCTGGTGAGGGTCCAGTCCTGAAGGGACTGCCACTTTGCTGCCTGCCATTTAAAACCTTGAACGTGCCCCCATGAGGTTCATCCTGACCCGTACTATGTGTCCCAATCAACATGCAAGGAGAGTGGAAAGTTGCTTGATCTCAAACAAAATTAAAATCACCTGTCACAACCACATGTTCAAAAGAGCCCCCTAAATCCACAGAATTACCATTGATCCTCCCTGAACTCCCCCGCAGCAGGAAGAGGCTTGCTTGGTTTCACATGACTAAGCACCTACAAAGGTCAGGCACCATATGAGCAGAGAGCTCAGAGTGACATTACGTCATGGAATTCTTTCAAGAATATGCTGCCATATTGCAGTCAGGTGAGCTCCACTAACTTACTCTGTGGTGGCCATCTTCAAGTCAGGAAACCATTGACTCCCCTTAAGAGAGGATGTAAATCAACTGTAGCTGTCATGTAGAAAAGAAGAAATCAAGATGCCAAGAATGCCCACAGCAGCCACAGCCACAGACAAGAAAATGTTGGTAGGGGTTCAGTGAAACCAGCCCACAAAGCCCCAACTGATGGCAACAAAGGATAAGACACCCAACTCATCCTCTCCCTCACTGACAACCCCTCCACAACCAGAACCAACTTCCACAGATGCATGACAAGTGTTGCTGACTGGATGAAGAACACTGCCTGCAGCTGAACACAGAAAAGATGGAAGTACTTATCTTTGTCAATAGCGGCAACACAAGGAACGACTTCTGGTGGCCATCAGACATAGGACCTGCACCCTCTCCTTCTGACCATGCCAGAAACTCAGAATCATCATTGACAAGAAGCTTCCCATAAAATCACAGATCAACACTGTCTCCTCCACCTACTTCCTCACTTTGCACAAGGTATGTAAGATCTTCAAGTGGCTACCTCTACACACAAGATGCACCGTGACACAGGTCCTAATCACCAGCCAACTGCTCTATGACAATCCCCTCAACACACTTCCTACGGAGATTTCAGGCCATATACAGAACACTGCATCCATACTCATACTCAGCCTTTCCTGACAAACCCACATTACACCCCACCTCAGGCAACTCCACTGGCTCCCGATACAGAAGAGATGTCAACTCAAGCTGCTGACCCACACATACAAGGCTCTATACATCCAAGGACTCATGTACATTAACCACCACCTGAACTTCTACCAACCGTCGAGAAGACTACACTCGGCCTCCATGTCTCTTGCCCATACTCTCTGCATCTACTGAAGCTGAATTGGAAGGCACTCCTTCTCTCACATTGCAGCAAAAACCTGCAACAGCCTCCCCAAGCACCTCAGGACCATCACCTCACTTCCGGAATTCTGAATAGCCCTCAAGACCTGGCTGTTCGAATAAGCTTCCCGGGCCTTCAATCACCTGGATACCCTATTGGATGATTAGCTGTGCTTTATAAATCCTGATTGATTGATTAAAGAAGTAGCACCACCACCAGTTGACAACCACATTTGAAGGCATCAATGAGCCAACAAAGCATTGCAAAAGCCGGCCAAAACAGAAGATTGGCATCATAGGACACAATGCCCAGCTCCATTCTTCAGCATCCACAATTTGACCTCATGGACTCCCAATCATTTGGGGCCAGGTGAAAGAAAAAGATTTGCCATTTTAAACACTACTTTGGGCCACCTACCAAAACCACACAGATGAGCAAGTCAGAAACATCTTCCTCATCATGGTACGAGAGGACATTGAATACGTCATGGCATTTCCATCTCAACTTAAAATGGTCTGATGAACTGCCTGAAGGAGAAGTCTGATCTACAATGCAGCATCAATGATGGTCCTGCATGTCAGAGAGTTGATGTGACTTTGTGTACACTTCTGGACCTGTGGATACTTTTTCAGGAACAAGATCTGTATACTGCTGAAATGACTGCACTTTGAAGGACTGCTGCCTTGCTGTACTGACCTGCTGCCTGCTCCCATCTTGCCTGGGTGAGAAGAACTAGATCTGCATCTTTTGACTAATTGGCTAGCCTCATCACTAGCGCCAGAGGGACAGGAGGCTCCCAGCAACCTTGAACTCAGCAGATGGACTCTACCATCTGTGAGTCCTACCCCACCAAGTGGTGCCACCCCAGTCCTGGATCATTGGAAGTGGGCCAACTGTGGACCCAGCAGAATCAATGCATCTCCCCTGCGGCGCACCCTGAGAAGAACTGAGGCAAAGACTCTGCTACGAGGGTTCTCCTGACGCAAGGAGTCCACATTGATGTGGCTGTACACATTGGGACCATGGCTGTGCAAAGCTTTCCTGAAGCAGGCCATTGTATCACAAATCTCTCTTCGATGGCAGCCTCAATGATGATACAGGTTCTCGCATTGCAGCCTCACAGCTACTCGGAACCAGTGCGTTCCTCAAATGTGCAATACTTCCCCGACGCAGGACCTGACATCACACGCCCTCATTAACAGGATCCTCAACAATTATGCAGGACCTCGCATCACAGCTCCATAGCACCTTGGAACCTAGGCATCACCTTGGCTGCTAGACGCATCCTTAGAGCAGGGCCTTGCAACACTCTGCAAACCAGGATTTAAGGTACTGTCGTTAACTAGGCCTAACAGGGTCCCTGTAGCGGACCTGTACTCCATTGCGGTCGGCCCAAACTTGTGACACTGTCTGGATCTGGTATGACCAGATATCTACAGGTGGCGCATTGTGCTTTTTGGTGATGTTTTTACTGAAAACTTTAAAGTTGTATATCTCCAGTTCTACTAGTTGGATTTTTTGCCATTTTGGTCTTATTTCCTTTACTAAAATTCACTCTATTTTTCTAAAGTGGTGTGAGATTTGTCTTGTGTTGTATTGTCACTTTATTAGTGTTTAAAATGCTGCCTAAGTATTTGACACATTGCGTCTAAGTTAAGCCTGACTGCTCGGTGCCAAGCTACCAGAGGGTTGAGCACAGGTTAATTTGGAGCTTGTGTGTGCCTGAACCTGACAAGGATTGTGGTTGATGTTTGAGGAGGGTTCCAACCCTCCCAACCTTTAACCCAGTTTCTAATAGCCTGTGGCTTATTATATATATTTTTTAATTATTTATTTTTGCAGTTTCTTACAAGGTCACACACAGTTTAAAAATACATCGTACTACAAACATCATCCAATTCATCATTATTTCAATTTATAAAGTACAAGTACGAAGTCGGAGAAGGGCGGGATATAGAACAGCCTAGCTATACTTTAACATAAAAAAACAGCAAATAAATCAATGCCGACATTATTCTTTCATACAAGAAGCTGATGCCGATGGCGCTGGGTACAGTGTCACGCAAACCCACAGGTACAGAACCTTAGCAAAATGTGAAAACAAGCTGGTGCGCAAAGTCAGGGATCGCGGCATTACTGGATCTGAGGCGACGTCAGCTCCGGTGCTGCGGGGCGAAGGAGCGGAGGCGTTGCATAGGTGTCGGGTCCTTGCTGCAATGCGGTGGAGGTGAGGCGGCATCGGTGTTGAGTGTTGAATCTGCACACTTCGGGTGGAGTCGATATTCGGCGGTCACAATGTGGTGTGCCGACTTCCACGGAGTTGCGGACTTCGGCGGGGCTGCAGCGATGTCAGTCCGGCAAGGATCGTCGCACTCTAGCGAGGACCACGGATTCGGTTGCAGGTGGCATCATGGGATTTGGCAGCGGCGTCGGTCTGGAGTCGTCCAAAGTCGGTTTTCTTGGATTTTCACCAGCTTCTCCTTTCAAGGGCCCAGGGACTGGATAGGGCACCACTTGTCAGGACAGGAGTCTCAGCAGAGTCCAGGTGCTGGTAGGGGAAGTCTTTGATGGTCCTGAGACTTCAGAACAGTGGGCAAGCTCAGTCCAAGCCTTTGAAGATTCTTCTCAAGCAGGAATATACCACAAAGTTCAGTCTTTGTCCCCTTTCACAGGCAGAAGCAGCAACTGCAGGATAGCCCAACAAAGTACAGTCACAGGCAGGGGCAGCACTTCTCCTCAGCTCTTCTCCCTGGCAGAGGTTCCTCTTGATTCCAGAAGTGATCTAATCTCCAGGAGCTTTGGGTCCTCCTCTTATACTCCTTTCTTTCTTTGAAGTAGGCCTACTTCAAAGGAAAGTCTCTCTTGTTTGTAAGATACTGCCTTGCTTGTCCAGACCAGGCCCCAGATACGCACCAGGGGGGTTGGTGGCTGCATTGTGTGATGGCAGGCACAGTCCTTTCAGGTGTAAGTGACCACTCCTCCCCTCTGTCCTAGCACAGATGGCTCATCAGGATATGCAGGCTACACCCCAGCTCCCTTCGTGTTACTGTCTAGAGAGAGGTGCAAACAGCCCAACTGTCAAACTGACCCAGATAGGAAATCCACAAAGAGGCTGAGTCACAGAATGGTTTAAGCAAGAAAATGCCTACTTTCTAAAAGTGGCATTTTCAAACTCACAATTTAAACACCAACTTCACTAAAATGTGTATTTTTAAATTGTGAGCTCAGAGACCCTAAACTCAATTTTTCCATTTGCTCCCAAAGGCAAACTGCGCTTTAATAACTTTTAAAGGCAGTCCCCATATTAACCGGTGAGAGAGACAGGCCTTGCAACAGTGACAACCAAATTTGGCTGGATTTCACTGTCAGGACATGTAAAACATATAAGTACATGTCCCACCTTTCACATACACTATACCCTCTCCGTGGGGCTACCTAGGGCCTACCTTGGGGGTGCCTTACATGTATAAAAAGGGAAGGTTTAAGCCTGGCAAGTGGGTACAATTGCCAAGTCGAATTAGCAGTTTAAAGCTGCATACACAGACACTGTAGTGGCAGTTCTGAGCCATGTTTGCAGGGCTACTTAGGTGGCTGTCACAACCCCTGCTGCAGGCCCACTAGTAGCATTTGATTTGCAGGCCCTGGGCTCCTCTAGTGCATTGTACTAGGGACTTATTAGTAAATCATATATGCCAATCATGGAAAGCCAATTACACATACATTTTACAAAGCAGCACTTGCACGTTAGCACTGGATAGCAGTGTTAAAGTGCCCACAGTATAAAAAAGCAGCAATAACAGAGTCCAGCACACATCAACAACCTGGGAGACAGAGGCTAAAGGTTTGGGGAGACTACTTCAAGGGTGCCAAGTCTAACAAGTACCATTACATCCTTGGCAGAAGAATATATCAACTTTGTGTTGCATCAATCCACCCCTCTTCAAATATTGGTAAAATAATTGGTTTAGAAATCACAAAAGGATGTTACACTTGGGGAAGTAAAAGACATTATGAAACAGCAAAGTTGGAGGCATGTTGTTAGAAATGGCCCTCTCTGCAGGCTCAGCCCCAAATCTTTTTCCTTCACCCTTCACTTTTCACTGAATTAATTGTTGCTGGCTTGAGCACTTTACCACGGCTAACCTCTGCTAACGTGCTTGTGCTCTCTCCCTAAACATGGTTTTATTGGAATGTACCTGATTGGCTTTTTGAATTCATTTATAAGTCCCCTGTAGAGGCGTATGTCACATACCTAGCGCCTGTACATCAAATGCTACTAGTGGGCCTGCAGCACTTATTGTACCACCAGCACATGTAGTACATTTTTGTCATTCTGATGTTAAATAATTTATTAAAATGTATTCTATTTTTCTAAATTGGTTTGGAATTTTTCGTGTGTTGTGCTTTCACTTTATTACTGTTTGTGTGCTGCATAAATACTTTACACATTGCCTCTAAGTTATGGCTAATTGCTTTTTGCTTTTTGTGCCAAGATACTGAGGGTTAAGCACAGATTAATTTAGGGACTTTTTGTGGTTCACTGCGCAAGTGATTTTGGCAGTTCCTTGACCAGGGCTCACACCCCAGTCACCTTACGACCCAATTTCTCACACATGTCAATACAACAGGAAGAAATGTTGGAAACTGAACAAGGAATACTACTACGTGGCATGTAAAAAGTAATACCAAAGTCACTATAGCACTGAACAGTCAAAATAGCTCTTGAAAGCCATAAGGGCATAATAGTGACCATAAAAGCTGCTCCAGGATAAACTCTGGTCGTGAGACTGGACAACCTCATAGAGGAGACCATTTTAACATACCTCCAATATCAAAGTGCAGGGCTGCTGCCAAAGCAAGCACAGTGACAGAGGTCTGACCTTCTGGATACGGTGTGGTCGACTTTGGAAGCTGATGTCTGTGGACCACAGGATACTAGGACATTTCTACTAATGGTCATTGATGGGTACTCCCATTTTCTCCTGGTGCATTCGGTCTCTTCTTCATCATCAGCTTCAACACTGCATGTACATCCAGCAGGTGCTTGGTTATATCTTTGCTGTGGTATGTTACCTTTACCACAAAGCCCTTACCATGTGGTACAAGGCAGGTAAATACCACACAAGCCATTTCAGGTATTTTACACTGGAAAGTTTTGGGGTAACCTATCAAGCACCGGCCAAAAAAACAAACAAATGGTGTCCCATAGTGTTGTTTTCTCATGTTAATTCACATAGGAGACTTTGGAAAGCAATACAGGGAAATCGACTGAAGAGAATTTCAACAAGCTTGGCAAAAAGTTAGAACTTTACTCAGAAAGCATGCTTTCTATATTTTGTAAATCACTTTAGCTGTATTTGACACATTTGGGTGGATAGAGGTGCTTTGGGTGGCCATGAAGGGGTTAAAATTATACTGATATCTGGACGGGTGGTCTTGTGGGAGTCCTGTGGTACTATAAATGTAAAAAATAAGGGCCTCCGATTGGCCAAGGGAGCTTTTTCTCCGGTCACCCTTTACGGTACTGCGGGACCGGTTCTGCGGTACCAAGAAATCTGATAGTCTTGCCACAACTTTAAGAAAAATGTGCAGCTGTCATTACAGGACACGGGGACCCAGTCTCTGTGTCCTGAAGTCATTTTCAAAAACACAGTTCAGGGGGCTGGGTAGAGATACCCTGAACCATTGGCACTTTTGGGGGTGGCGGCACAGAGACACTCCCCCAGGTGTCACAGTTGTACTCCTGCAGGGCTCAGCACAAGACTACCAGAGGAGCCACTGCACACGTGGCACCACAGTGATAATGAAGAACCTCGTCAGTTTGTGTAAGTAAAGCATGCAACATCCCACAGTACATTGTAGGTGACATTTGCATAGCAGGGCCATGGAAATAAAGTAGTACTGGAAAAAGTGAAAAAATATTTAAGTAAAAAGTGGGTTTGGGGTCCATAGGGTGGCTGCAGTGGGGCGTTGGGTGCTAAGCCTGGGTGGAGGCCATGCATGGCGGAAACCCCTGACTCCCACTGCACATGGACAAAAGTTGTGGTCAGTGAGGCATTAGGTGATTATGATCCACAAACAGAAGATATTCACTGATAAAATGAATGGTTATGTGTCTGTTATAGTTAGGTATGTAAATAAGATCTTGCCTCATGCTAAATAAAGCTAGAAAAAAACAGAAAAAACAGAGGTTAAAGAGGTTATAGTTATATGTGGAAATAACAGTTACAGTTTACCAAACAAACTATAACCTGCATCCTGCCAAGGCCTGTGTACAACCTCACATATTACATCACTCGTGACATTTTAAATTACATTATTGATGACATTACTGATGACATCACAAATGAAATTTTTGACGATATCACTGATGACTTCATACAATCATTGTGACAAAAAATATTGTTTTTGGACTTTAAGTAACTCAATGCGCAACATTTGTGGACAATTTTCTATTCACCTTAAAGGTTTTAAAGGTTTTACTGTTTAAAGACTTTGCATGACCGTACATTTTAAGTCAAGAAGTTGACAGGTATACATTTGCCACTGAAAAGACATCTTCACTGAAACCATGTGCACAATACTTGGTCGTTTTGGTAAAATACACTACAATTGATCCTGATAAAAGTACAGTGGCATTAAAACACCAGTAAAAGATTATCCACATCAAAGTGGGACAAGTGGGGCAATCTCCAATGCCTCAATAACTTGTGCAAAATTCTGAAAAAAAAACATCCACACCTTCTAAACATCCTTGTTCCATGGAGTTTGTGTATACCACTGTATTGCAACTGTTTAACATGAGCATTAACTGTTTCGGTTTATCTTTCTCACAGATTCTTTGGAACATGCTTTGGCCACAACCTACTTTCAATCATTACTCTACAACCCGCATAAGGTGCGCTCAGCCTTTACCTTGTTTAGCTTGGAGAACTACTTCCGCC
Source organism: Pleurodeles waltl (assembly GCF_031143425.1). Taxonomy (NCBI): domain Eukaryota; kingdom Metazoa; phylum Chordata; class Amphibia; order Caudata; family Salamandridae; genus Pleurodeles; species Pleurodeles waltl. The sequence goes on along the minus strand of NC_090437.1, from coordinate 781,946,878 downwards.
CAAACATTAGCACTTTGTAAGATGTGCACCATATAACTTTCAACATGGATAATTGCAATTGCTTCCAAGGCTTTCTCTATTTCCGTGCTATGGATCCACAAGTGGCGACTCTGCAACTCTGTGGGTAAATGACTGTTGTGTTATCAGTGATGTCATCAGGGATGTCATTTTACATGTCATCAGTGATGTCCTGTAACATGCCATGAGTGATGTAATATGTGAGGTCATAGGCAAGACATGCTCTCTCTCATGATCTATTTCTCTCTGTCATGCGCTATTTCTTTTTCTATCAGTGTCCCTCTTGCATTTGCATTCCTGGTCTATCTCACTTCTTACTACTGATCCTTTACTGATCATCATGAGGTGACGTCGTGTGTTTGCCAGAAATGGGGGTGATATTTGGTAGACACCTGAGGGGTGACCAGGAAGTGCTGAGGAAAGGAAAGCACATACATGCAGCAGTGAAGAGCTGGCAGTCCAAGTACCTGGAGAGGCTCACAGTGAGTCTACTTACATGCTTCATGACTGAAGAGCAGTGAGGGTGCAGGGAAAATACCAAGACAAATACAGAGAATGGGAAGGTGCAGACTAAATCGGTGGATCATGAGGAGGAACACAGAAGAGAAAGGCAAAAGGTGTGAGTCTTCAAAGGCACAACAGGAAAGGAAAAACAAAGCCTGTGGCTAGTATGGAGTTAGATATAAACAAGAAAAGACAAAGGAGCGAGGCGAAGATATAATATTAAAATGAGCTATATAATAAGAGAAAATAGTTCAAGAGATACCAGGAGTAAGAGAAACACTGAGAGCGGACACAAACGAAAAGAACAGCGTATCCTGGAGTGGGAGCGGAACGAGACCGAATGTAACACTGTCTCCAGCATATGCAAAATGAACTATTTAAATCCACTGTAAAACTCAAACAGTGGTACAGCACAAAATAAATGATGCAGATGAATGCAAAAATGAAGCAAAAAAACAGAATACCTGCTGAGAAATTAATACACTAAACAATAAATAATGGCAAAAAAACAGGACGAGACATTATGCGCTGGGGAGACTAGACTGTAACCCATAGAAAGGGAATATGGTCAAGGACAGTAAAATGGTCTTCATAAAATTTGAAATGGCTTTTTTCCCATACTTGCTCCAAATAAAAAGTATCAAGAAAGCACTGTTTCAAACTTTTTATAATGAAAATCAAATATGTTTTTTTATGCGGTACTGGCTGGCATCGTCTAATTTTCGCCAGCAGTGCCCTTGAAGAGGCATTGACTGGTTTCCATGCCCATTTCCGGGGAGTCGTGTATTGCTGACTCCATGTAAGGCTCGCAAAAAGCTATGAGTTATATTAGTCAGACTATAAATTCAAAAAAGCATAGAGTGAAGTTGGGGCATACAAGCTATAAGAAATCACGCAAATACATACTACGGATGGCAGTGTCATAACTAAAAAAATTACATAGCCAAACATAAATATGAAGTGGTGCAAGGACACCGTCAGGATCTGTCTGTGAATAGGTGGGAAAATATAATTTATTTTATTTTCTCGTGTACTTTTGGAAGCCTAAAAAATCAGTGGAAAGAATAATGTTTATGTGATGTGACCAGGAAATGGCTACATCCTTGGCAGCAATCAACAGCGTTTAATATGCAAATCTTCACACAGAGGCACACAACTGTTCTAAAATACTATTATTCACACTAACATGTAAGAACTAGGATCCACTCTTATTTAAAAAATGGAGGCCAGTTCTTTGTGCATAAATATTTAATTTACTGCAATAAAGGCTCAACATACATTACAAACACAATGCAGAATTTAAAATTCTTTCTGATTAAATATTCTAAACTCTCGCCACACTTCTTAGTCCTGCTCCTGGGAAAGGAGCTTAGTGTCTCTCTGTCTCCGTCTGTCACTTAATCTCCCTCATTATCAACGAAGCGCCTATAAACTAGCATCCTTCCTACCAACATCTGGCAGCCAAAGCATAGTTGAAATAAAGCAAATTAACAAAGGCCCCTTAAACATCTGGAGGATGAGAAACAAAGGGGGAGATTTATAAACATTTTGTGATGGGTTAGCGTCACAAAATATTTTTTTCCTAATTTAATTTCCAGCGCAAAACTTAGCGTCAAGGGGTGTGTTACATGGATAGTACATTGGCATTCCCATGCAACCATCTATGCCTTTTGACGCTAAAACCCTATCTACAAATAACAGTAGACAGGATTTTGTGGTAAAAGTTAACGCCTTTTAAATGCAGACATTAAAAGAAGAAATGTTTTCCTTTCTCCTTCCTCTTCTGACTTTGCATGCTTGTTGCACTGTGCATCAAACATACAAGGTGCGAAACATTTTCAAGTGTGTCTAAACATAGTATTTTGTACCAGAAGAGTACCCTTCCAGTACAAACATTATGCTAGACTCCGCACACATCCTTGCACTGTGGTGCAAGGGTGTGTGCATGGCATGCAGAAGCTAAAATAGAGGGGAGGAGAGTGCCATTTTTTGGCAGATATGTTGCCCTCCTGCTCCCTCCCTGTCACGCAGTGCAGCATTTTTGTAAATCTGCCCCAAAGTATACATTTGTATTTATGTGTATTTGTAGAGTGCATTTCGGCCGTATCATCGAAATGCTAAGCAGAAAAAGATGCAAGTGAAAGCAGAGAGAGTAGGAGGAGCAAAAGCGAATTCGGCAAGAAGTTTATAGGGCAATGAGCCATGTTTTCAGCTGTTTCTGGAAAGGCTTGAAAGTTTTCATGATTGTTTTCTATGATCGTACCACTGCTTGTAATAACCACGGTTTACTTTGAGTAACAGGCTTTCTACACAGAGGTGGCTCCTCCGTTAGGGCAGGGGAGCGTCACCCCCGCCAGAAGTAGGACCTGCGCTGAAAAATCTTTGAAAACATAAACAATAATAAACCATATTTAGTATCATTTTTTTTTTAAGGGGGCCGGGCTATGGGGGTTACAAGCGTGAGGGGAGTGCACAGGGCACTCCCCTCAGTGTGCATATATGTTTGGCCGGCCATCTTGGGCCGGCCAAACACACATGCGCACAAATGCTCTCTCCAACTCTGCACTGTGTTGCCGGGTTGGAAAGAGCCATCCCAGGCTCCCAGTCTGTGTTGGAGCGCTTAGCCAGGGCACTCCAGCCAATCATAAAGCTGCTTTGAGGAGCATCATGATTGGCCGCAAAGCAGGCTGTGAGCCTGCAGTGAAGCAAAATGCACGGGCGAAGTCCAGGTACGTTTTTTTTCTAAATTATATTTTATTTTAATTTTATTCTCTCCCTGTGCCCCACCACTTTTCAAATTCACCAGCTGTGACTGATTTTTCAGCACCCCCAAACGTGTTTACAATACATTGTTCTCCCATCCAAAGAATGATTGAGTGTATCGCATGTAGAACAGAATCCCACATTTTAGTGTGCAGCCAGTGTTTTCTTTATGGAGGACAAACCACCCCTAAGCTTAGGTAAAACAGTTCTGTACACTGTTAATGCACCCCGTGATTGTATTTCACAGTCCCACATGTTGAAATAGAAAGTGGACTTATTACAAGGGTCTGAAACTGATAGTGAGGGATCATTCTGTACTGTGTTCACGTACACGTACATGTTTCTGTGACTATAGTCTGCTTCAGATTTTGGTTCAGTCTTTCAATTGAACAAAGAGAGAATCAACTGAAGGGCAGATAGTATCATTAAACTGGGTTGGAAGAGGATTTATACATCTATGTGATAGTCTAGTTTTCTGGACAGAAGGTGTTGCTCTAATGTGTTTAGACACTGACTTCATCCGACAGACGAGGCCCAGAAAGGATAAATCACTCGTGTCAATCGCCTCTCTGAATATTTATAAAAATTCAGCAAACAATAAGATCATAATGAATATCTTTGAACGAAAATCGTTTGCTAGTGTCTTAATTCACATATAAATTCTATTCCTAATAGGATAGCTGGTGAGTAAAGAGCTATGGCCAGAACTTATTTTCTATTTGATTTCTTCTTAATGTCTGCATGTTAAAGGTTGCATCCTTCAACCGAGCCACCAAATTACTGCATGCAGACTCAGTCTCATCTCCTTCTGTGAGTAGCGACAAAAAAACTGCATGACCACCTTGCTATGCAATCTCGGGCCCTGCTAGCAAATGTGGGGCATTGCCAATGCATGCAGAGCAAGGCCAAGAATGCGAGACGTGAGATGCTCAGATCAGCCCCAGTTGTACCTGTCCTCGTCAGCACCCGTGGAATGGAGGGTGGTATGTTTGGGTGGAATAATTAACTAGGGACCATCACTTACCCGATATGCAAGAGTATGTAGGGGTCATCCAGGTGGCTACTCATCTGTAAAGAAAAGGAAAGTAAGTCAAACAGACCACCATTTTCTCATTTCCTTTCTCCATACCAGACCTTTAGGAAGGAGGTGGGACATACACCAAAAGGTTGTATGACCTCCAAGAACGACCCCTCCAGAATAACCAATCAGTCAGAGAGAAATCACCAAAAGAAGATACTTCGTGGGGTTACATTGTGAAATAGGCTGTGAAGTGTCCAGGAATGGTGGGACAAGCTTTCTGGATCCCTATATACAACCTGTCAACAAGCAACTCTGAATGAAGGTATTGGGCTAATAGGACGCACGTTGACAGAATTTCTATTCTCTACACAGGTGAGTGTAAATAAGGGAGGAGCAACTTGATTATGGAACGAGGAAAGAGCTATCAGGATGTCTTTTCTATCCACATGATTCCTGGGGACCCGTGTCTGAACCTGAAAATCACCCGATCTTAACAAAAGAAAAAACAATTACTGATAAGTGCAATGAAGGAATGCTTTGCTCAATTATTAGAAGAATAAATAATGAAAGAAACTGATAGGAAGTCTTGGGCTAACTATAGTCAAGAGACACGAGGGCACGGCTCTACTCTTCTCATTGTAAATAATTAGCACATCAATTGGTAGGCTTTGTTTGGGGATACATGGCACTGAGTGTTACATTTTACTAGTACTTTTTTATTTGCCAGCAAATAATTCCTTATTTACAGTGAGATGATGGGTTGCATTTTGTCACACGCAATTTAGTTTCAGCTTCCGTATTCTACTCAGCTGTGTCAGGGTTTGTTCTTTTTGTCAAATTCTATATCACTACGGACACCAACTTCTGTAATTTTTCCTCCTTCCTCCCAGAAATTCCATCTTAGAACCATCTCTTAATTTGTCCAACGTTATCTAAAAGTCTGTCTTGTGTGCTAAGCTCTGATTGCTTGGATCTGAGTCAAACGATAGGATCATGTTAATTGAAAGAAAATCAGGAAAGGACAGTCATAAAAAGCGTAAGCAATCATGAACATCCAACAGGTTTTATTGTACATCGCTCTGAGGCTGCCCTAACTCTAGAGAGCCAGGGAATGACTTTCTACACAATTAAACATCTTCAGACAATACAAACATAAGTGCAAGAGTCGAGGGAGGTCGCCTGGAGCTGGTAAAGTGTGACATAGTACATATATTTAAATAATTACCACGGGCATTTAATATCAAAACCAAAGCGAGCAAAGATTGTATATAAAAAAGATTGTATGTACAAAACACACCCAACAGCCCACTGTGTTTCTGTTTTCCAATGTTTGTCGCTTTTGCACCATATGAGGTCCCCATTCATTATGCTTCTCCTTTCATCCCATATACAATCAAACATCTTATTTTTCAAACCTAATCTAGGATGAGACAATGCTTGTATAGAAACCTGATTTGGTTGGAGTTGGAAAACATGTTCTGATCAAGTGACAGGCTCTATAATTTGTCACTACAGTCCTAAGGGCATTCTCCTCTAAGCATCTTCTTTGAGCAGTGACCACTTGCTTGTTCAGACCTGAATGGCATTGGGTCAGAAACCTTGATCTCTAGCATTCACTAGCTCCCATGATTTAGCATCATATAGGACTATTCACCACGAATAACTCTGAATTACACTAATTTAAATTTAACTTCTGTTTTCACCTGTGCTAGACCTGGAATCTTTTGGTGTTTCCCCTGTCTTTTTGCCTTCTGGCCTCCTGTTTTTATGGTTTGCTTCTCCCTATGTAAATTGTATTGGTGAATGGTTTATCCATGATTGGCACATTTGGTTTATTGGTAAGGCCCTAGTAAAGAGCACCAGAAGTGCCCGGGGCCTGTAAGTCAAATGCTACTAGTTGGCCTGCAAAAACAAACAAACACAAATGAGGGAAAGAATGTAGAACCAATCAAACAATCAATCACTCCCAGTCACTGATCTGGGATTAATCCATCAATTCTTTTGCTCACCGTGCCACCCCAGTTTGGACCCAGTCATATGCAAATTAGTCTTGACCCTGTTCCCCATGGGAACAGTGTAGCCCAAACTAACAGGCAAGGTCCTCCCTGGACCGGAATCAAGCATCCTGGGACTGGTTTCAGGGTATCACCCTTCATCAGCCAGGATACCTGAATCCAGTGTCATAGTGAGCTCGGGACCCACGTCTAGGCATACCCGGTGCAGTTAGGGTGATAAAAGTAAACAAACACAAGTGATGGACCTGCAGCACTGATTGTGCCACCCACATGAGTAGTCCTGTGAACATGTCTCAGACCTGCCTCTGCAGTGTCTGTTTGTGCAGTTTTGAACTGCCAATTTCCCAGGCACAAACCTCCCCTTTCTGTACATATAAGGCACACCTAAGTTAGGCTCTTGATAGTCCCAGTGTATTTAGAAGGTAGGACGTACTGGTGTGTTTTACATGCCCTAACAGTGAAATACTGTCAAATTTAGTTTTCACTGTTGCAAGGCCTATCTCTCTCATAAGTTAACATGGGGCTGCCCTTAAATAACTTTTAGGTGCAGTTCCCTTTTGGGAGCCGATAGAGAGCTGGAGTTTGGGGTCTCTGAACTCACAATTTAAAAACACATCTCTTTGTAAAGTTGGTTTTTAAATTGTCTGTTTTAAAATGCCACTTTTAGAAAGTAGGCATTTTCTTGCTGAAACCATTCTGTGCCTCTGCCTGATCATGCATTCCACATCTGGGTCAGACTGACAGTTGGGCTGTTGTGAATTCCCTCTAGACAGTGACACAAAGGGTGCTGGGGTGTAGCCTGCATATCCTGATGAGTCTCCGGGGCTAGAGTGGGGAGGGAGGAAAGGGCTGTGCCTGTCCTTACACAATGCAGTCTCCAAGCCCCTGGTGTGTGTCTGGGACCAGGCCGGGCAAGTCAGGATCTTGTCAACAACAGAGACTTTCCTTTGAAGTTTGCCTACTTCAAAGGCAGAAAAGGGGATCAGTAATGGACCCAAAACCCCAGACTTTTAGAACACTTCTGGATCAAGAGGAACTCCTGTCAAAGAGAAGAGCTGAAGACCTGGAGAAGGAGTACTGCCCCTTTGCTGTGTGTGCTTTGCTGGGTTGGCCTGCAGTTGCTGCTTCTACCTTAAAGAGGGTAAAGACTGGACTTTGCTGTGTATCCTGGTTGTGAAGTTTCTCTAAGGACTTGGAGTAGAGTTTGCCTCCTGTTGGAAGTCTCAGGGATATTGAAGACTTCAGCTTCATCTGCCTACAGCACTGGGAAGTGTGTTTTTTGTGCTGTAACCGAAGAAAAAACACTGCGATTCTGTCAACGATGCCGCTGACTGCACCGACACCTGACAGCGCCACATGGAGCTGTGCCCCAAGTCGCACAACAACCCTGGTATCATCACCACCGCCACCTGATACCATCACCGAGCCGCTGCTTGCACCATGACCTGTGGGCCCGCACTCCGCATCGCCCTGCTCGCGCTGTAGCCTTGGCATCCCTACGACGATGCTCCACTCTGACACCAACACCGCTGCCTACACCGTGGCCTGAGAACACCGCTCGTGAGGTACATGATGCACCGTCCCGTCCTGCACTGCAGTCCTGTTCCACCGATGCCAGCACCATCGACTGTAGTGTCATCAACAGACGTCCCTGTCTGCACTGCAACCAGCATGGAGCCCACCCTGCACTGCCGCCTTGGGCCTACCGACAACAGCGCTTCAGCAACGTCAACATCGATGCCTGCACTGCAACCTGGATACACCACACGTCACACTGCCCCACTTCACACCACAGCCCTGGTCTTACCGATGCCGCAGGATGCCATCACTGAGCCGCTGCCTTCACTGTGACGCAATCGCATCATCCCACTTTGCACCACAGCCCCAAGGCCATCCTCGCCAGCACTCCTGACTTCGTCATCAGCCCGGAGTTGGATCTGCAACGCATGTGACTTCAAGTGCCAGAACCGATGTCTGCGTCGCTAGCTACACAGCACTCCAGATCTCATTGGGAGGATCATGACGCCCTGCATTTCCAAGGTACTGTTTGCGGGTCTTCCCGACACCAAAGCTGGCCTGCAATGATTTGGCCAGCCTGAGCTGTTGGATTTGTTGTCCACGACGCAGTGATAGCCCTAGACGGAGCTATTGACTTCAAGGAACTGTATTTTTAAGTTAATTCTTGCAAAATTCATATTTTTATTATTGTATGTTGGATTTTCCTCATTTTGGTCTTGTTTTACTCAGATCAATATTGGCTATTTTTCTAAAACTGGTGTCCTTTTGCAGTGTTTTCACTGTACTACTCTGTGTTATGCGCAATTGCTTTAGACATTGCTTCTGAGATAAGCCTGACTGCTCATGCCATGCTAACAAGGGGGTGGGCAGGGGTTATCTGTGTGGGTATCTTCCTTATCCTAACTAGAGTGAAGGTCCCTACTTTGACAGGGTGCAAACCGACTGCCAACTAGAGACCCTTCTTCTAACAATCAGCACTTCTTAACACTTAGGCCCTTTGCACCCCCCTACTGCCACCATGTGTGTGCCATATTTAAAATACGGCACACCACGGCGCAGGGTAGGGGACAAAAGAGTCAGAATTTATGTTGCTATTATTGTACTATTCCGGGTTAGTGCCAACATTTTGGCACTAATCTTGAACAGGACACAGGGGGCAATTAAGACAATGGCATGCCCCCTTTTATTGCATGCATTGCATCACTTTGTAAATTTGGAGAGGCGACTTTAGCCTCATTGCGCCACATTAGTGTAAAAAAGAAATTATGCTAATGTGGCACAAGAAGGCACTAGGTGCTCTTATATCTGCTCCTTAGTGCCCTGCAGGGTGGTAATTACTATAGGTTGCTACCTTTGCCATCATGCTAGACTCTCTTTTGAACTGTTATAACTTACATACAGATCTCTTGATAACCCGTACTCGAGCTGTGTAAGATACGTTTATTGAGCTTCATATATAGGCATCTAACTCACTAGGATTGCAAAATGCAGTCATAATCAACTGTGTAGTTATGTAACTGTTACACCACTGCAGGGACTAATGCTGGCAAAGGAATAACAAGGAACGTTTAGTACACTGCTGGAGTATCTGTGGCCTGTATGTTTTCTTAGCTGCCTCTTTGCAACATGTCATATGATGGCCTCATGATATAAAGAAGTCAATAGTCAGAAAAGTTAGTGGCTCCAACCACTAACTACCATCCAGAGGGATATAAAATTTGACAACAATGAACCCAATACCAAGGAAACAAGTATAAACCCATGAGCCCTATGCAATGATTGCAATTATGTGAAATAACAGCAAGTAACATTTTAATGACCCTTTTTCCTTACAGAGCCTGCATCGTATTCCAAGCATTGTGCCCTCTAGTCTCCTACAGTATTAGCAGAGAGGCAGTTAGGTGAGGGTCACAATACGTTGAGTGCCAGCCTTTGCAGTACTGTTGCTTAAAATGTGTGGTGGATTTAAGTGGTGAATGGTATTAGTTGCCCAGAGAAACTTGATGCATCTGCAATGTACTAGTTTAATTTCCTGCTCCGATCCTCAGTTTCCATGGATACGACAGTAGGATTACCATGATTGCATGTAGTGCACCACTAGTCTATCTTTTCACTTAGCGGGAATCTTTATGGGACAATCGCTCTCAGAAAAGTTGTTCGGTCCTGATGAAGGCCCAGAGTTACAATAGCACACCTTTAGCGGCTGCATTGTTGACCCATGCAAGGCAGTGAAGGAGGAATCATAATAGTTACTACACCCCTGACTCTTTATTTCTTTATCCTTGTATGAAACAGGTTTAGCATAGGGTAAAGCATTTCAGACAATCCTCTCTCAACACTATTTTTAACTTATCTTTCACAGCCTTTCACACTCCACAGAAAACCTCTTCTTAAAAAACAAAAAACAAAATAAATATATGTAGGTGCTTATGATAACCGTGTATTGAACCATAACATTTCTGGCAAAGGAGGTTCATATGATGAATCATGCCACCAATTGTGAGTGAGGGGTTATGTCCTTTTAAATTGAAAATGCCTGGGTAATTAACATAGATATCAAAACATGAAGACCAATGAGTGTTAACAATATATATCCACAGGACACAGGGACAGAGGGGTTTGTTGTAATCCCTCCTATCTCATGAGACACAGTGGTACTGGTCTTAGTGTATAAATTAAAACACATCTGAGTGGGCCAGATGGGGTCTCTGAGGACTGGTAAGTTCTCAGCTTCCACACCTTTGTACATCTAAGTGGGTCAGACAAAATGGTATGTGAAATTTTTAACTGCTCCTTTTTTCCAATTCTGGATGAACGTTTATTAAATTATTTGACACCAAAATGAAAAAAATCAAATCAGTAGAACCGTAGCTATGCAATTTTAAAGATTTAACTGAAAATAGAGGCTAGAAGCACAAACTGTCATCTTTGATTATCTGATCGCTTTGGGCCAGGACAAAATCATAAGTTCAGGCTGACTGAGATAGAGCTGGGGCTGGATACAGGGGCCAAGTTAGGCCTGCTGAACAATGTACTTTAAATCCTGGTTTGCGGAGTGTTGCAAGATCCCATATCGAGGATGCGTTGCACCGCAGTAGTTCCAAAGAGCTGCGGCATTGGGGTGCGAAGTCCTGCTTCATCATTGAGGATGTCCTTAACAAAAGACTTACGATGAGAAGTCCTACAGCGAAAAAGCATTGTGCACTGGTGGTTCCAAAGAAGCTGCAAGGAGGCAATGCAGAATCCTGCATCATCGACAAGGGACTTGCAATGTAAAGGTCTGCAGTGAGGATGTGTAGCAAAGGCAGATCAGAGGAGACGGTGGACTGTGATCTGAGGTCCAGCATTGGGGATGTGTCGCCCTGCGGCGGTTCTGAAAGGGAGCTGCAAGTAGATATATTTCACTGCATAAGTTCTGACCATAGCTGGGCAGGAAGAGCACATGCAGGCTCACTTTCAAGGGTCAGTGACTGGAATGGCCCACTTGGAGGGTAAAACTTGCAGCAGGTAGTGTCCAGGTGCTGGTTTCAAGATGTTTGAAGCCTTTTCTGCCCCTGAGGCTCTGATCAGGAGGCCAGCCAAGTAGCTCTTGCTCACTCTGGTGGTCCAGGGATCAAGATGTAGGTCCAGTCCTTCTTGCTCAGGCAGTAAGGCAGCAGGACACCAATATAGCAGTACTTCTTGTAGAGCAGCATAGCAGTCCTTCTGAGTCTTCCACAGGTCCAGAAGTTTACTAAAGAGCTGAGCCTGAGGGACCATTATTTATACATGTTGCCCACTTTGTTTAAGTAGGTTTTCACCCTCAGCTTTATTTGGAATTTCCTGTCTCCCCACACTGGCCCCAGACTGTCTGGGATCAGAAAAGACTAATGTCAAAACATTTTGTGAATAAGCTGGGTAGAGCCTTTGTGATGTGCAAGTGTGATAGGTGTAAGAAATTGGGTTATTGGTTGACTGGGATGTGAGCCCTGGTCAAGCAGCAACCATAATCCTTGACAGGGTAAGGCACAATCAAACCTCAAATTAGCCTGTGCTCAACCCACTGGTAGCTTGACACAGAGCAGTCAGACTTAACTTAAAGCCAATGTGCAAAGTATTTGGGCAACACTTCAAACAGTAACGCAGTGAAAGCACACCAGAAAAGGAGCCTACAACAGAGTTGGAAAAATAGATTGTAATTTAATGAATTACATGAGACAAAACCAACAAAAATCTAATTAATATAACTAGAGATATTGAATTTTAAAGTTTTTGGTAAAAATAGGGCCAAAAGACTTAGGCCCTGATTTATACTTTTTTGCGCAGCATTACCCTCATTTATTGACACAAAAGCGGTGCAAACGTACAAAATACAATTGTATTTAAGTTAACTTAAAGGGTTAACTGTGGATATTTGGTCGCACCAGACTGGAGACAAAGTCACAAGTTCAGGATGACCACAATGGAAGGTGGGCCAGCTATAGGGACACAGTTAAGCCCCCGAACAAAAGTACCTTCAATCCTGGTTTGGGAGGGTTGTTTGGATCCGCATCGAAAATGCATCCTGCAGCTGAAGTGATGCGTAGGTTCCAGTTTAAACTTCACATAGAGGCTGCAGTTGCAGGCCTCCAAGAAAAGTTTTAATGGCTATGTAAGCGGGTGGGACAATAAGCCTTCTTCTTTGGTACCATATCTCATCCCAAACCATTACTAACACCTCCTCCCAAATGTCTGCTCACTGTCAGGCTCTTACCTTTTCACAGGGATAAAATGGGCACAATGAAGGTTCCCTGCTTTCCTTCAGGTCAAGCAGACTCAATAGCTTAGGATCAAGCCTGAATTACTGGGAAGAAGGGACAATAGCTGATGGACACCAAACTGCTGCTCACTGCCTTTAAGCAGTCTTGCCTTTTCTCAACTTCTACAAGATAACGAAAAAAGTTTAGTACTGTGTACTTCTGAAGCATGAATGATCACTATAATGCAATTGCTACTTTGATTTACCTAATATCCATTCTCCATTTTATTTTAATAGGGTAATGCAGTACTCAGGATCTGTTCACTGGATCTCTAATAAAAGGCATACTGTTGTTGGTGTTGTTTGCTAACACATACCTAAGCACATTCTGCAAATGTGGAAAAACACTGCTTCCATTGTAGTTCTAGTAATACTTACACAAACATTTCTCATTCAGAGTTCATAAGAAAATAACAAAAGTAATGAGTAATAACAAATGCACCTTGTATGAACCTTAATACGCAAGCTTGTTATACACAGTTCCAATTCCTCCTAGTCTAATAAATCATAGTTTGTAACAATTAGGTTAATCAATAGTTTTTTTCCAATGCATTTACCCTTTTATATTTACTAGGTAGTAGCAGAAGCAACAAAAAAGGTTACAGTCAGCAAAGTCAGCAGTTCCCATTACATAAGTATTTCACAAATGTTCCAGAAGCATTCCAGAAGAGTTTGTCGCCTTTTCCTATACACTTCTTTTCTTGTTATTAGCAGGACACAATGAGTAATCACACAAGAAGAACCGAAACTGAGGACCAGCCGTGACCTAGGTGAACCCAACGCCAACATCGTCAGGAGAGAGGAACGCGGGAGCGACCAGAAGGAAGCAGGATGCGGGCACGGGTGTAGGAGCCACAGAGATGGCTACCGTGGAACAAGCATACAGGTAATGTTCTGTAGAGAGGGAACTTCGGCATCAACGAGAAGATGTTCATGGTGCAGCACTTAGCTTTATGGAGGGCCCCGTGGAGAGTGTAGTCTCTCCACTGGAGCTTTCAGGAGGGGAAGTGGCGTCAAGGGGACAGGATTGGGCTAGGGTGCGTGGGGGTGGAAACAAGGATGTGTGTTAAACAGGGTGAGGTGGGAGGGACCAGCCTCTTCTGCTCCAGCCCATCGCACGGTCGGAAAATTGACCATCCACCCGTCCTACATGTGGGAAGGTTTCAGGATGGGGGCCCTGTGTGGTTCATGTGGGGTTGAGTTAACGCCAGTTAGGGCAGGTTGCTGACAGGGGTTGTGTGGCAGTAGATGGGGGAGGGTGGAGAGTCAGATGCGGGCCTGGCCACCCTTCCAGGGGGGAGAAAGAAGCAGGTGAAGGATGATAGTGTGTGGTATTCTCAAAGCAGGCAGGGGATGAAAGGAAAAGGGGGATGTGTGGGTGAATTAAAGTGGAAGATGGGTGAACAGAGGCAAATGGAGGGAATGAGTGAAAGGAGGACTGGGGAGAAATTTCAAAGAGGTTGGGGTTTAAAAGTTAGTTTGAAGTTCATTTTGTACAATGTTATGTGTAAGAGGCAATCCTGTCCTAAACAAATGGCCTTTTGCATTACATAAACACTGTGTCACTGACTTTGTCCCGAAAGGCTACGTGTTCCACCGTCTTAAGGGGACCGCTCCGTCTGGATGCTGTGTATGCGGCGTGCCTGACACTCACACCATAAGCTGCCCTCCAAGTACTTGCCAACAACCTACACCCCTTTCTGCCTACATCACACTCTGTGCTAACAGTCCTTAATCTCGATCCTTTGCACTTCTTTACACACACTTCAAGATTCCTCCCAGCTTTCCAGCCTCCCCACTCAGCCCTTCCTACATTCTATCCCCAGCATATTCAAACTGTGCTAGCCCTTTCTCCTCTCACCCACCTGCCATTCTCCAATGTTCCCACACCCTTCCACACAATCTGTCAAGTGCATATATTTAGCAACACTAGATACCTACGAAACAATATCATATCCATGGTCATTATCATGACAACAGTTCTAAGAGACAATGCATCATTGACATCTGATATGCAAAAGCAAATGCCGGATCCCATATAAAGTTAAACGATCGTGTACAAGAACAGTGACAAAAAGTGTTCGTGGTTAACCACAGTGCAAAGAAAGGTGCTCTCATGTACTAAGGATAATCCTTCCACTCCGTGATCCTTTCTGTGCTGCTAAATTGAAAACCATGCTTGTAAAGGTCAATGTCATAAGAGCACCTTACAAAATGTTGTTCTCCTCTGCGCCTTCCCGCCACACAATACCATCTTTTACAAAAAGCCAATTGCAGTTCCTCTATCCTCACTATTCCCATGTTCATAAGCTAAGTAACCCTTCAATGCTTTAATAATACCATTTAAATGTAAGCGTGCCATCCTCTGCTATTTCAACATTTCCTTTGACAAGTTCGACCACGCCTCAACTACAACTCTCTGTACCAACCTGTTGCAATGTGGTACCAAAATGGAACAGAAGCCTTTTTGCTGAATATGTATCACTCACTCATGTGAAGGGAAGTGTGGTTTGAATCATGCAAAAGACCATTTGTTTTAGGAGTAAACCTAGGGACATTTCTGCAGGTTCCCTGTCTTGCTGGGAAAAATATTCAAGTGCATACTCTCTTAAAGAATGAACGACTGACAAATAAGTATTACTTCAACATGTTCCACTTTGTGAGTCACCTGCAAGGATTAAGGCACATGAAGGTTGTTAGAAATGGGGTTTTTGGTTGGCAGTCAGGTTACCCAATGTCCAAGCAAGAACCATCACTCTAGTCAGGGTAAGTCACACATAATCCAAAATCAGCCTGTGCCCACCCTCTGGTAGCTTGGCACGAGCAGTCAGGCTTAACTTAGAAGGCAATGTGTAAAGCATTTGTGCAATAAATCATACAATACCATAATATAACACCACAAAAATACACCTCAGTGTTTAGAAAATATATAATATTTATCTGGGTATTTGCAGGTCAAAACGATCAAAGATGCAATATGAATTTGTAAAGATATCACTGAAAAGTGATATAAAGGGCCTGATTCTAACTTTGGAGGACGGTGTTAAACCGTCCCAAAAGTGGCGGATATACCACCTACCGTATTACGAGTTCCATAGGATATAATGGACTCGTAATACGGTAGGTGGTATATCCGCCACTTTTGGGACGGTTTAACACCGTCCTCCAAAGTTAGAATCAGGCCCAAAGTGTCTTAAGTCTTTAAAAAGCAAACAAAGTCTCTTTCAAGCACAAAGTACCTGGTTTGGAGTGGAAAATCTCCGGAAAGGGCCGCAGAAGAAGAGATACGTGGAAAAATAGTGTGTGCGTCGATTTCTCCTCAGCACACACGGACTTGCGTCGTTATTTTTCACGCGGGGAAGTCGCGCATCTTTTTCCGGTGCACGGACAGTCTCTTTCTATGGGTCGCGGGGATTACCAGATGTCCTGGGTCTGTGTGTGGATTCTCCAGCTTGTTTTCCGGCTGCGTGTCGTTCCGCGGGGCTGTGTGTCGAAGTTTCTATCTCACGGCAGGCGTCACGTCGATTTGTCCTCTGGAAGTCGGGCGGCATTGTCCTTGCGAGGCCGTGCATCGAAGTTCTGGTCGTCCCGAAGGCGTCGCGTCGATCAGCATCGGTGTGCAGCGTTTTTCTCGCCGCAGAACAAGCTGTGCGTCGAAAATTTTGGCGCACGAAGCATCCAAGTGAAAAAGAGAAGTATTTGTGGTCCTGAGACTTCAGGTAACAGGAGGCAAGCTCTATCCAAGCCCTTGGAAAGCACTTTTACAGCCAGACAACAGTTCAGCAAGGCAGCAGTCTTTGGAGAAAAGCAGACAGCTGAGTCCTTTGAGCAGCCAGGCAGTTCTTCTTGGCAGGATGTAGTTTCTGGTTCCGGTTTCTTCTCCAGCAAGTGTCTGATGAGGTAGGGCAGAGTCCCTGTTTTATACTAAGTTGTGCCTTTGAAGTGGGGGTGACTTCAAAGAGTGTCTAAGAAATGCACCAGGTTCCCTTTCAGTGCAATCCTGTCTGCCAGGGTCCCAGTAGGGGGTGTGGCAGTCCTTTGTGCGAGGGCAGGCCCTCCACCCTCCCAGCCCAGGAAGACCCATTCAAAATGCAGATGTATGCAAGTGAGGCTGAGTACCCTGTGTTTGGGGTGTGTCTGAGTGAATGCACAAGGAGCTGTCAACTAAACCTAGCCAGACGTGGATTGAAGGGCACAGAAAGATTTAAGTGCAAAGAAATGCTCACTTTCTAAAAGTGGCATTTCTAGAATAGTAATATTAAATCCGACTTCACCAGTCAGCAGGACTTTGTATTACCATTCTGGCCATACTAAATATGACCTTCCTGCTCCTTTCAGATCAGCAGCTGACACTTCAACAGTGTATGAGGGCAGCCCCATTGTTAGCCTATGAAGGGAGCAGGCCTCACAGTAGTGTAAAAACGAATTTAGGCGTTTTACACTACCAGGACATATAATTACACAGGTACATGCCCTGCCTTTTACCCACACAGCACCATGCTCTAGGGGTTACTTAGGGCACACATTAGGGGTGACTTATATGTACAAAAAGGGGAGTTCCAGGCTTGGCAAGTACTTTTAAATGCCTAGTCGAAGTGGCAGTGAAACTGCACACACAGGCCTTGCAATGGCAGGCCTGAGACAAGGTTAACGGGCTACTGAAGTGGTTGGCACAACCAGTGCTGCAGGCCCACAAGTAGCATTTAATCTACAGGCCCTAGGTGCATATAGTGCACTCTACTAGGGACTTATAAGTAAATTAAATAGCCAATCATGGATGAACCAATCAATAGTACAATTTACACAGAGAGCATATGCACTTTAGCACTGGTTAGCAGTGGTAAAGTGCCCAGAGGTCAAAAGCCAACAACAACAGGTCAGAAAAAATAGGAGGAAGGAGGCAAAAAGTTTGGGGATGACCCTGTCAAAAAAGCCAGGCCCAACATGACCAGCCTAAAGCCAGGGGAGAACAATCACTATCCTGATGTACTTCCCTGTTTGAGGCGACAGAACAAGGACCCAGGCCCACAACAGCAGGGGCATGCTCCAGTTGTTCGCCTTCCTGACTCCAATTGGATCCCTCTGTCCATACTCTCAGGGCCCACTAAGCCAACCCATGGGGAACCTTTCTCCTTACCTGCGGATCCTATCTGTGCAGCACCTAACCTTACTTTGCTCACAGATGTATCCCAGGAGCAGGATAGTACCACCAGGACCAACACAGTGGTGTTGCCCACTCTACCCCCGGGGTGTAACACTTGTCCCTTCCCCAAGGATAACTCTGTACACCCGGACAGCAAGCCACAGTGGTTACTGACAGCTGTAAGGGATGAGAGCCAGGCCCCAGGCCTCTCAAAGCTCTCCCACCACTGTGGCTGTGGGGAGTGGGGGGCGGTAGCCCCAGGTGCTGGGCACCCTTTAACCACTCTCCCTTCCACCAGGTCAGGGATGACAGCCTGAACCTGGTCCTCCCCTCTGGGGCTCTGTACCCTCCCTCCTGGAGCGGTACCCCCAGAGTCCAACATGGTCAGGGTGCTTATAGAAGTCACCCTGTACCATTCCTCCACCAGTGCAGGGCTGTTAACCTGCAACTGGCCCTCCAACCTGGGGTCAGTACCTTCAGGTTGGACTAGGGCCCGGGGTGGGGCTTCCCTCCCCTGCCCTCCCTTCTGGGGTCCAGCACCCTCCAACTAGGCGTGGCCTCCTCAGAAGACAACATGGTAGGGGCACTGTTATCACTAGCCCCTTCCTCCAGGTCCGGGGGGGATACCCTGAACCTGGCCTTCCAGCCCAGGGTCTGTACCCTCAGACTGGATCACTGCCTGGCAAACCAGGACTTTCTGGGGGGCACACCTGCCCCCCACCAGGTCAGAGTTTAACCTCTGCACCTGACCATCCAACCCAGAGTCGCCACCCTGAGGTTGAACAATTGCCTGGTACGCCAGGACTTCCTGGGGGGCACACTGACCCCCCACCAGGTCAGAGTTTAACCTCTGAACCTGGTCATCCAACCCAGAGTCACCACCCTGAGGTTGGACAATTGCCTGGCACGCCTGGACTTTCTGGGAGGCACACCTGCCCCCCACCAGGTCAGAGTTTAACCCCTGAACCTGGCTATCCAACCCAGGGTCAACACCCTGAGGTTGGACAATTGCCTGGCACAGCAGGACTTCCTGGGAGGCACACCTACCTCCCACCAGGTCAGAGTTTAACCTCTGAACCTGGGTATCCAACCCAGAGTCACCACCCTGAGGTTGAACCATTGCCTGGCATACCAGGACTTTCTGGGGGGCACACCTACCCCCACCAGGTCAGAGTTTAACCTCTGAACCCGGTGATCCAACCCAGAGTCACCACCCTGAGGTTGAACCATTGCCTGGCATGCCAGGACCTCCTGGGGGGCACACTCACCCCCCACAAGGGACACACCGTCCTCAAGGGCCACACAAGAGTCTGGTTGGCGCAGGTCTCCTGACCTCTGCCCATCCAACAGAGTCTGGATCTCCCCCAAATCAGAAACGGTTTCACCTGGGTCATTCCTGGGGGGCTCTGCTCTCAGAGCTAACCCCTGACTCTCCAGGTCCTCCACTGGGGTCCGCAACCCCCTCTCAACCCTCTGTCTGGACTTCTGCACCCCCTCACTAGGAGTGGTACTGCCATACACCAGAACTGTTGGGATGCTGGCTACAGTCACCCCCCCAAGTTCTTCTGACACTGTGGGGCTTCCCTCAACAGGTGGCCCTACGGTACAGGCTAGGCTCTGGGACCTATCTGGGACACTACAATCCTCTCCCACCTCACTTGGTTGGGAAACACCTAGACCACTCCCTTCAGGAGCACCCCCAAATGCCTCTTCAGACTCTCTAGTACTCACCCAGAAGTCTGCCTCCATTGTAAGCTCTCTGGGGTCAGAGAACTCACACTCCACCGGGTGTTGGCGTAACTCTGGAAAATAAGGACCAGACATATGCTCTCAAGCAATTACATCACTCTGCCCTTCGCATGTATTAACCACAGTATCCTTCACCCAACCATCCAGTAACTCAGCCTTGGAAAAGCACTCTACCTCACCCTCCTGAGACTGGTGAGACAGTATCTGACTGTCCCTGACACTCAACCCATACTCTTCTGGGATGTCTCTACACTCTATATCCAGGACGTCCACCAGGGGGGAACCCATTTTCTTTGTTGCTCTCTGCTAGAGCCAGTAAAGTGTCCCTCCCCCCAGTAGGAAAATGACTCCCTGTGCCAGTTCCCCAATCCTTCTCAGGGACCCTGTGCATAACGGGAACTACCTCATACCCTTGAACCACCTGGGGTGTGTCAACTCCCTTCTTCAAGTTGGGCACCACATCTCTGGGCTTGTGCCCTTCTTCAGCAGTACTGGATGCAAGATTTTTGCTTCCACCATCTGAACTGGACTCAGCCCTTCCGGCCTCCAGTTTCAGCTCTTCACAGCTCAGCTCTTGAGCATCAATCCTTTATTTTTCCAAGGCTAAGAGTCTTGCTGCCTCAATCCTTTCAACATACTCCTCTAACTGTTGCTCCTGCCTGTTTTGAGCTAGGAGCCATTCATCTCTCTCTGGTTCTCCTTCCTCATCTGAGAAGTCTTCCTCCTCATGTGAGCAGTCCTCCTCGTCATCTGAGGGGTACTTAGCCATTTGGTTTCTTGCTGCCTCTCTCTCTGCCCAGCTTTCTCCCCCCCCCCCAGGTTATGTAGGTATCTAGCAGTTCCATCTTAGTAGATCTCCTTGATACAGGAAGGCCCCATTTTCTGAAAAGCCTCCTTCGGTCAGCCTTAGTGAGGTGCTCAGTAGGCACAAAGTATGACGCACGGTAGATACCCATTCTCAATCTGATTAGGTATCACAGGAAAAAAACAAAATCCAAAGTCCAAAATATCAATAGTATATCCAGGAGGACATCAGAGAACCAAAAGCAAAAAGATGAAAAATCAAGTTGACCTTCAACTGTGGGTAGGTAGTGAAATACTTAGCTACTGTATGTCACTGCACAAACACAAGTCCTATCCTCACCGCTGATCAACAATGTTAGAAATTGTTTTTTTGGTTGGCAGTCAGGTTACCCTCTGTCCAAGCAAGAACCCTCACTCTAGTCAGGGTAAGTCACACACAATCCAAAATCAGCCTGTGCCCACCCTCTGGTAGCTTGGCACCAGCAGTCAGGCTTAACTTAGAAGGCAATGTGTAAAGCATTTGTGCAACAAATCATACAATACCATAATATAACACCACAAAAATACACCACACAGTGTTTAGAAAAATATATAATATTTATCTGGGTATTTGCAGGTCAAAACGATCAAAGATGCAATACGAATTTGTAAAGATATCACTGAAAAGTGATATAAAGTGTCTTAAGTCTTTAAAAAGCAAACAAAGTCTCTTTCAAGCACAAAGTACCTGGTTTGGAGTGGAAAATCTCCGGAAAGGGCCGCAGAAGAAGAGATACGTGGAAAAATATTGTGTGCGTCGATTTCTCCCCAGCACACACAGACTTGCGTCGTTATTTTTCACGCGGGGAAGTCGCGCGTCATTTTCCGGCGCACGGACAGTCTCTTTCTATGTTTCGCAGGGATTACCAGATGTCCCTGGTCTGCGCGTGGATTCTCCTGCTTGTTTTCCGGCTGTGCGTCGTTCCACGGGGCTGTGCGTCGAAGTTTCGATCTCACGGCAGGCGTTGCATCGATTTGTCCTCTGGAAGTCAGGCGGCATTGTCCTTGCGAGGCCGTGCGTCGAAGTTCTGGTCGTCCAGAAGGCGTCGCGTCGATCAGCGTCGGTGTGCAGTGTTTTTTTTGCCGCTGAACAAGCTGTGCGTCGAAAATTTTGCCGCACGAAGCGTCCAAGTGAAAAAGAGAAGTCTTTTTGGTCCTGAGATTTCAGGGAACAGGAGTCAAGCTCTATCCAAGCCCTTGGAGAGCACTTTTACAGCCAGACAAGAGTTCAGCAAGGCAGCAGGCCAACAGCAAGTCAGCAGTCCTTTGTAGAAAAGCAGCCAGGTGAGTCCTTTGAGCAGCCAGGCAGTTCTTCTTGGCAGGATGTAGTTTCTGGTTCTGGTTTCTTCTCCATCAAGTGTCTGATGAGGTAGGGCAGAGGCCCTGTTTTATACTAAGTTGTGCCTTTGAAGTGGGGGTGACTTCAAAGAGTGTCTAAGAAATGCACCAGGTTCCCTTTCAGTGCAATCCTGTCTGCCAGGGTCCCAGTAGGGGGTGTGGCAGTCCTTTGTGCGAGGGCAGGCCCTCCACCCTCCCAGCCCAGGAAGACCCATTCAAACTGCAGATGTATGCAAGTGAGGCTGAATACCCTGTGTTTGGGGTGTGTCTGAGTGAATGCACAAGGAGCTGTCAACTAAACCTAGCCAGACGTGGATTGAAGGGCACAGAAAGATTTAAGCGCAAAGAAATGCTCACTTTCTAAAAGTGGCATTTCTAGAATAGTAATATTAAATCCGACTTCACCAGTCAGCAGGACTTTGTATTACCATTCTGGCCATACTAAATATGACCTTCCTGCTCCTTTCAGATCAGCAGCTGACACTTCAACAGTGTATGAGGGCAGCCCCATTGTTAGCCTATGAAAGGAGCAGGCCTCACAGTAGTGTAAAAACAAATTTAGGCGTTTTACACTACCAGGACATATAACTACACAGGTACATGTCCTGCCTTTTACCCACACAGCACCCTGCTCTAGGGGTTACCTAGGGCACACATTAGGGGTGACTTTATGTAGAAAAAGGGGCGTTCTAGGCTTGGCAAGTACTTTTAAATGCCAAGTCGAAGTGGCAGTGAAACTGCACACACAGGCCTTGCAATAGCAAGCCTGAGACAAGGTTAAGGGGCTACTGAAGTGGGTGGCACAACCAGTGCTGCAGGCCCACTAGTAGCATTTAATCTACAGGCCCTAGGCACATATAGTGCACTCTACTAGGGACTTATAAGTAAATTAAATAGCCAATCATGGATAAACCAATCAATAGTACAATTTACACAGAGAGCATATGCACTTTAGCACTGGTTAGCAGTGGTAAAGTGCCCAGAGGTCAAAAGCCAACAACAACAGGTCAGAAAAAATAGGAGGAAGGAGGCAAAAAGTTTGGGGATGACCCTGTCAAAAAAGCCAGGTCCAAGAAAGGTCTACAGGCCTGGTCTAAAATATGTGTTGTTTATATTAACGGGAACACAGCTGAGCAAGGCAACACTTTAAAGCAGTTGACCTCAGTTTAGTTAAATTCAGAGTAACGCCACCTCCTACCCAGTATTGCACTCCATCTTTTCGTTTGAACACAATGGTTATCACATTCATTGAAACATTAAAGATTTAATAACTAAATGCTGGATGGCTTCGATCCCAATAGGTAAGATGGAGGAGAATTGCAGCTCTGCTTTAAAGTCTTAACAATTAGCACAAACATTTGCTCAGCTGGGTTTTGCACTACGTAACATTCCAAGTGAATACTATGTTTGTGAGTGATTCTGAGTTAGGCAGATATTTTGGAATTTGGTTTGTTCAGGTGAAATAATAGTTGCAAAAAATCCCACTGTACCCTCCCAGACATCACAAGTTATATGTTTTTCTTTAATTGGAGTGCATTGTGGTGCCCACAATTCATGTGGCAATATCGTGAGGGAAAGGCCACACTTACATTTGGACAATCAGCAGGATGCAGAGTCTTGTTATTGATGTAAAGTGATCAGGTACTGCCTGTGGCTTGAAAGTCTCCTTTTTTCTGGGGCACACAGCATACAGGTCAGTAAGCCTTTGAAAACCGCTACAGGTATTTAGCACTCTGTAGCTGGTTACCGCTCTTTCATATGTTATCTTCAACTTGTGTAAAGTAGGGCTGGGCGAATCTTGCGGAGTTTCACCAATGGGTACATAGCTCTGCTAGCAAGCAGAAAATATGCATGTTCTCCTCTTGTGCTGAAGCTTGATCAGCACGGACAAATCAGCCCAAACCCACAAATTGGAGTTGATTTTTTTCCCCTCAAGTACAAAATCTACTCAACTGGCAGAAAATCTACTTGAGAAACAGCCCTGTGACTGCTACCACTCGTGACTGCCCACAACCAGGAAAACATTCCACCACAAGGCGATTGGCTGAATTTGGCCAGAACTCCACCACTTCTGTTGGTGGAATGTAACATTCCATCCACTTCTGGTGAACAGCCCTGATGATGTGAGCATTGCCACAGGGACAGTCCTCTTTGCCCTCTCACAGCAAGTAACTAACTGAGATCCAGTGCTAATTTGTGCTTGTTGTTTCCGGTGCTGAGCACCAGCACTTATTGTTGAGGGCCGGAGCTTGTTCTTCTGCCTCAAGCATTTTCTGTGAGCAAAAGACACATTTGGGAAAAACGGACGACGAGAAAAACAAAAAAGCGTCACAATGGGAGAAAGCAGAAAGCTGCAAGAGTGAGCTGAAGGGGAAGGGAGTGACTTTACATGCATTGAAGAGGCCCAATATGGCTTCAGGATTACGCTGCCTCAGTATTCCGTGTTCCCACATTAAATTGCAGCAGCCGCATGTTTAAGAGGAGGGCTTTGGGCACCGGCACGTTTGTATTTACAAATTAAGCACTGCTGAGATCGTCAGTAAATGTCACTCTGTAAAAAAGTAGTCATTCATAATTCAGTCCACCAGTGCTCCTCCGATAAGCCACAACCTCAAATCAAGATGCTGGAGCTCACCAAGTGGCTCACAAATCTTTTCTGTGCCATGTGTTCATGTGATACCCTCAACCAATATGTGATAGGCGATCTGTCCTTCCCCATACTGACAGTCCTATGATATAATAGTTCACACTGTCACAGATTTCCTTCTATAAGCCAAGCCTATGACCTATGATGGAGGACCTCTGATCACCGTTGCATGTCCCAATGTTTTGACAATATAGTATACGTTGTTGATATTATCGTGCTTTGTTACAAAATCTTTCTTATTTGTGATATTGCCACATGTTTTAGGCTATATCCGTATTTTGTTCTGTTGACAATGCTTTTGGATACCACATTCTGCTATTACACAGATGAGAGTATTGTGCTTAATGTATGTACATTCTTTCTTACTACTCGCTCTCATGAACATCATAGGAACAGAAAACACCATCATCGCTCTTGTTACTATGTGGAAACTACTACATAAAAGCCATGTTTTACCTCAGGAGCAAAGCAGGCAGAGGTTTTGAAGGATATTTCCTTAGTATGAAAAAGGAGTCCCAGAGACATTCGCTAACTACAAAGACAGGAGCTGCATTCAGCTTAGGAAATGTACGTGGAATTGTGACTACATCTCTTGTTATAGAAAAGAATGAGCTAGCGTTTCTATTTTGTTTTATTTACCTTTTTACTGTTTACTTGTACTAATGCCATAATAGTAATAACAATATTATTTTCATTCGTTTTATGCTAGGATAGTTACTATGAAAAAATGAATGTATAATTATTTACGCCTGCACTTATTTTGAAAGACTAGAGGTGGACATCTTGCTGGGGCTCGGGGTAACTCTAACTACATTGCTAGGAGTCTTGCAAGTGTGTTGTGGCTCCTACTCATGATATAGCCTAGGGAGGACCAGTGAGAAAGCCCCATGGCCCAGGAATCGTCATGCAATTGTTTTTCTTTTTTTTTTGTAATTCAGCTGAAGTGTGAGAGCCAAGTGTCCATAGCACAAATATACTGCTGCCAGATTTCCCAGTTCTGTTCTGAGTGAAGCAGCACAGACAGCTGACCATTCCAAAGGGTGATAATCTAGTAAGATCATTCATGATTAACATGCAGCTTATCAAAGCACTTTTATGTCTCCAACCTGGTGGGACTATAGCTACATCAGACAAACTAAAGGGTTCTCTGAAGACTACCCAGTGATATTTATTGGAGCAGGACAGGGAAAGCGAA
Source organism: Pleurodeles waltl (assembly GCF_031143425.1). Classification (NCBI taxonomy): domain Eukaryota; kingdom Metazoa; phylum Chordata; class Amphibia; order Caudata; family Salamandridae; genus Pleurodeles; species Pleurodeles waltl. The sequence goes on along the minus strand of NC_090437.1, from coordinate 781,921,347 downwards.
ATATAAGAAAGAAGCAAAAATCCCACCTCCAAATATAGGCTCCAACCATCGAGTTCTTTTTAACCAAGAGTTTTTTATATGTAACATAGCTTAACAATTGGAAACATAAATTGACTTACATCGTATTTCCCTATATAATAAACAGTACCACTGCAACACCTTCTTATAAATTAATTGTTAAATATTGAAATATACTTAAAGCCGAGAACACTCCCTCCCAAAATATTAAAAAATTGCATTCATATTACCATTCATACTTCTCAAACATACCAACCACACTGCACACACTATTCATAAAACCACATTGTATACCCCCACACCAGAATTACAGGTCTAGTCTAGGTCAACAGAAAATATTCAGAGTTGGGATCTGACACAATAGTCTGCCTACATAATATACAATACTCATTTAGTTGAGCCACTTATTTAATCAGCAAGTCCTGTTTTCTGGCTCCAATTATATGGTATTGCGTATGCATTTTTCGTCCTTCGCAGGAATCAAATACACAACGAGGTCGACGGACCTCTTGACCTAAAAAGGTGTGTGGGAACCATAAACAATTACTTCAACATCACCTCAATAATTTAGACACCCTGACCAATGTGGCCACGGAAGAAAACTCCAATCAGGAATATAGTTCAAAGCTTTATTACAAGCACAAGCTCAAAGTCATGTAGACTATGTGTAAAACTAAGAAATAAGATGTATAATCACTAAGGGTTTCTCAAGGCGACTAAATAAGTTTAGGAATACTAACATCAATAAAACTAAGCATTCAAGAAGAATGATACAAAAAGTTAACAAAAATATCTGTGTCACAGAAATCATGCAATGCTCAGATTTCACACTCATTTAGTTATTTCAAATTCAACCAAAGTCAGTAATCATTAGCTAGCACAGGTCAACCCTATAGCTAACCAAATCAGGAAAAATGCAAAAACACTATAAAGGGACAAAAACATTTTGGAAAGATTATAACTCGGTCTACAGGAAACTAAGAAGAAAAATTAAATAAGCGTCAGAATGGTGGAGTTTCTAACCTAAAAGGGTATTTCAAGTGACGAGGTCACATGGCAGAGAGGAAGATACCTCTCCAAAGGATACAGCCTGCAGGGAATCTTTGTCAGCAAAGCATCTGGCCAGTAAGGCATCTGTAAGAATCAGGAGAGTTTCTGTCTTTGACCAAGACAGGACAAGGCTCCTATGCATCTCTACAAATTTCAGTCAGCAAACAATATATTAATTCACATGAAATGTTCTAATTGGTTTCCATGGTCAGTTCATATTACGCGAAAGAAGCATCATCCAATTAAGATCACTGGAATGACTTCAGGTTGCAACAGTCCAACATTCTCCAAGATCTACCATGAGAACATTTCCTTTTCCATGTGACATCAATCTGTTGTAATAAATGTGTACAATTTCAGTCCATGTTCTTGCATTATATCAGATTCAAAGACAAACGTGTACCTTTCATCCATAGTTAAACAAGACTTTTTATAAATGGGACTTTGCTTCTAATGAGAACGAAAGCTGAAAGAAGGCTTCACATTATAAAGAAAAAAATCAGCACAATTACATGACTGCAAGCTCTGTTGGACTCAGTTATGCTAACACAAGAAAATATAAAATGCATTTAAATATTACTTGTTAATAAAACACACATAATATGCAAACTTATAAATGTAGCATTAATAATATTTCAGCAGTATGAGTAAACCATTTCATTATAAATTGTAACCCTTTGTTACTGCATTACATTAGGTATAACTGAGAAGTGCATTTTCTCATTTTCACATAATTTCAAGGTCATTAATTCGTCTTAAGACACAAGAAATCTAAGTTTGTTTCAACAAATACTGCTAGTTTAGAGTCTAAATTACATTTTAATAGCAACTTTAACCTTCTATCGTGATTAAATTGAAAAGGCACCTTTGTCAAACTGTAAAATTCAAGCAATTAGCACATTTAAAACTGTATCAGTGCAGCTTTCTACATTAGTTTTTCTCTCTTCCACATTTATGACTGACACTTGTCACCGTCTGCTAACGTCCATGACCTGAGGAATGGAGCTAAAATTTACGCTCTATTAATACCATCCATATAAACCCCCAGTATGGTGTGAATGTGATAAAGATCTGTGGTATTCTTAATCAAAATTGTTCCAGTCTGAACCAGAGGGGGTGTAGTGCAGGTGAAAATGTGCATTTCGGTGCCAGATGGCTGTGCACCTTCCTCATGGCACTAGCAAATTAACCAACAAAGAGATAAAATACTTGCCAAAGGAGGAAGAAGGTTCTCCATCCTATGAAAACTTTATGGTTCTAAAGACATTGTTAAAAAAGTTCTTTCAATGTCATACAAACAGACCAGGCACAGGCATCTATCACAGAATGCAAATCCGTTCTTTTCCTAACAAGAAGAATTTCACCGTCCAACTACGTCATGCGTGATATAATAGCTAGCGTTAAACTTGATCACCAGACCTGAAGGTTGTATAGTGGAGTATGTCCATCTCTCTACCGTAATGTAGTTAGGATAACAACAAAACCCGGCAGACACCCACACCGTCCACCAGACAGCTTGCCGCAGAGCTACACCAATTCATCCTCTGACCTGTCTTCTCAGTTAGGCATATAAATGAAGCATTATGATGGATCATAGATTACCTGTTGTCTCAGAGTCATACCTGTTTCCATGACATGACCAGCTTACTGTCCCTTTCAAATTCACAAATAGGGTGAAAGACTCTTGTGCACGGAAAATAGAACAAGTGGTTTATTGTCTAAGGCTCTTTGTTCCATCACTCACCTGCCAATCAACCACTACCCACGTTTTTCAATATTTTAGCCCAATTCACAATGGTGTTCAGCCTTCTGGAAGACCAGGGGCTACCAAATAGTTCTACAGAAGACTAGTCACTTTCTAACCACAAATCAAGCCTTTGGCCAATTATTGAAGGCCGGTATCAATCTTAGACTGGACAGTGCATGCATCTGGAAAGTCAGGAAGAGTAACTACTCTCCTGCCTCAAATCATTCCTATGAGAGAGACCCTTTGGTGGTATTTCAGAATTCACAAATACAGCAGCTGTCTTAAAACCTTAAAACGTCTCCTCTTTACAGGTTTCTGACACACTGTCACTTTTTGAGAAAAAAAGCTCATAGCACTTTTTTTGTATGTATGTGTGTGAGTGAGTGAGTTTGTATGTGTTTATTTTTTATTTTAAGTTTTATAACAGACTGTGCATTGCATTTTGGATCCTTCAGAGTACAGGAGATGGATACTGGATATTCAGTTGATGGGAGGAGTTAGAGTCCACAGGTCGTAGTGGGATCGTTTCAGTCACTTCCAGCATGTGTTTGCAATTCAGGCAAATTTTGTCCAGGAAGAGTTCAGTTTTCAGGCTTTTTCTATAAACTGCATGAGGTGTGGCTCTCCAGAAATTCGAATACCCAAGGAAAAATCTGAGAACAAGAGGTCTACCTCATACCAAGATACCTGCTGGATTACCATAAAACTAGGCAAACAAAAATGTTACCCCTGCATTTATCTTGCTAGACCTATTGAACATCATGTTTCACAGTGTAGCATAACACTCCAGCTCCCACAAAGGTGGTATAAAGTAATCCTAGGACTCAATTTGCCTCGTAGGAAGGCAAAATCATCTTTCTCTCTATTACCTTTCACCCTTCTCCTCCCTACCTGTCCTATTTCAGAAGTATCTTAGGACCAGATGTACAAAGACCTTTTGCATTTCTTAATGGTCTGAATCGGTATTTTGGGCCATTAAGAAATGCAAAACAGCCTTTTCTTATGTGCAAAGGCCTTTAAGAAATCGCAAATTGTGATTTCTACCCTGTAGAAATTGTAATTTGTGATTCCCAGAATAGGAAATCGCAAAAGGGATTTCCTATTTGCAATCCCTATTCTGATGTGTAAAGCATTTTCTAAATGGGACTTGGGCATTTAAGAGATACAATTACCATCGACTTGAAGTCAGTGGTAACAAGGTGCAATTTACAAAAAGCACCCTAAGCTGCTTTTTTTTAATTGCAGTAGAGCACACACATGCCTCTTAGGCATATATGTGTTGTACAGGTGCACCCCTATTTTTGGGATGCACCACGGGGGGCCTGTTGCCTTTTGCCATCCCTGGTTTGCATTGTATAAATAGCAATTTCTTAATAAGAAATTGCTATTTATACAATGCATAACCAGTCCGTTGACTAAAATGCAAAGGGATTTCTTAATACCGATTTCCTAATAGCGATTCCTACTCTGTAGTAATAGCTATCAGGAAATACGGATTTCTGTATATAGCATTTTGAATTTCTTAAATAGCGATTTCTATGAAGTCGCAATTTAAGAAATGAAAAATAGCATTTTTGTATAAGTGCTTCACAGTCGTCATCTTATTTAAAGTATACCTCTGCTACTCTCCCACTTCATCCAGTATTATGTCCTTACCTGCTGCATCCAGGCAGGTGATACCTCGAGCTCCTTAAAACTAGAACTCTGACTTCCAAACCAGGTTGCCAAGATCTTAGGGCCAGATGTATCAAATGATTTTGCATTCGCAAACAGTGCGAATCAGTAAACTTCACCTTTTGCGCATGCAAAATCACCTTTCACGATGAATGAAAGGCATTCGCAGTGTAAATAAAGGAATGGCAAAAATAGTGATTCCCTGCAACTGTGGCATGAATTTGCGGGTCGAATTCTGCGTAGCGCAAATAGTGACATGATTTTGCGATTCGCATTCTTCGATTTGTAAATTGCCATCTGGATTTGCCAATCGAAGAATGCGAATGGCAAGATCATGTCTCTATTTGCAATACGCAGAATGATAATTGCAAAATCATTCTCGCAATGCAATGCTTCAACAGTTCGCAAATAGTGAATATTCGCAGAATGGCCTTTTGCACGTGCAATTTACCATGAAGGGAAATCAGGTGGTAAATAGGTGCAACCTATATAAAGAGGCCCAGAATGACTCAGCCTCTTTTCCACAATGGCTGCACTCTACATGATGGCGAGGAGGATGAGGATCCTGGAAGGTTTAAGGAGAGGGAGGAGGAGTCAGGAGCGCATTTTTAGAGTGCGCATTACCCTTTTTGACCAGACAGAGGAGGAGATATATGATAAGTGCAGGTTAAGCTCAGCCATTATACTTGACCTGATAGCTGATCTACAACCCATACTGCAGCGCAACACACACAGGACCAATAGTATACCCACCCATGTGCAGGTATGATGCGCCCTGCACCTATTAGCCTCAGGGAGCTATCAAGGGGACATAGCAGCAGCAGGCCGGGTCTCACGGAGTGCTCTCTCACGATTTTTCAATGCATTTCTCAACAGCACATAAGATTCTCCAACACCCCACAGGAATTACTACAGACAAAATTCGATTTCTACCACATTGCCCAATTCCCACATGTAATAGGCGCCATCGATGGGACACATGTAGCTATCTGTCCACCATCAGCCACAGAGTGTTTATCGGAACCGTAAAAGTACACATTCCATGAACATATAAGTAATTAGCAATGCCTCCAACAATATAACCGATCTTGTGGCCAGATACGCAGGTAGCATACATGACTCCTACATCTTTCGGCACAGTGGAATTTACACAAGACTATTTGCTGGGGAGTTTGGCGAAGGATACATACTGGGTAATGTAATAGTTGACAATGTCGCATTGATGTATATGTGATGTCACGGATAACAATTACTCATTTTACTCTCCTGTCATTGCAGGAGACAGTGCCTATGCCGTGCGGTTATTCATACTGACGCCCTACCTGAGTCCTGCAATGCCAGCCAAAAGGCGGTATAATGCTGCTCACCGGACAACTCGCAGCGTTGTGGAGAGGACCTTTGGCCTGCTGAAGAGCCGCTTCAGATGCATACACAAGAGTGGTTGTGCACTACAATACAGCCCTGAAACAACATGCAAAATCGTGGCTACATGTGCTATGTTGCACAACATTGCTACAATGAGGGGCATACCTGTAGAACCCACCGAGCTGGACTCAGGTGAGGATGATGATCCCTTGCCACCCCTTCACCCAGCAGACAGAAGCAGCACAGCAGAGGGCAGATAAAGACGTGATGACATCACACGCAACTATTTCTAATGTAAGTAATGACAATACTCGTCTATTTTATGTATTCCTGTAGGTAGCATCTTTATTGCCTTGACTTCAGGTAATATATGTGTGATTAGGACATAGCTATACACTATAGACAAACAGGTGCGAGTAACAGTGTCACACTATTAGCATCATAGTATAACTGTTTTGCTACATGTTAAGCTAGTCCCCTGTACCCCTCAACATTACTTCCTATGTCCATGCACTCCACTTGAGTGCTCAGTGGCCTTGTGGCACCTCTTGTAGCGGGTTCAAAGACAGTACTATGTCTGGTACTGCGACACCTAAGATCCATCACAGGGGCTGTGAGACTGCTGAGGCTAGAGAGCTCCTCTCTATCCCCACCACCCAGTTCGCTGTTTGTAGCACTCCGTGCTGTCTGCCTTATCACCAAAACATTGGTTATTTGCACCAATCCTTATGCAGCGTCCTGACTGCAATGTGCCATCTCCACTTGCATGCCCACAGCAAGTCGTGATATCAAGGCAGCTGTGGTAGTGTGCTGATTGACAGATCTGCAGAACCCATCCAACCTGCCCATCAATTGGTGATAACGCCTATGGTGGCTGACATGCTCCTGCTGCATCACAGTGCAGAGTTCTCTAATGGCGTTTGTCACCTCCTTTGCGTTTTTTGCTGCTGTTTGCTGTCCCTCATACAGCTTGCACATGTTTTCATTAAGAGACTCAAACTGCTTGTGCATTACTCCATGTTTTAATTGAGAGACTCGAACTGCTTGTGCATTGCTCCCATGTTTTCATTGAGTGCATCCACCCGCTTGTGCATTATTCCCATGTTGTCATTGTGAGACTCAAACTGCCTGTGCATTGCTCCCTTGCTATGATCGATTGACACCAACTGCCTGTGCATTGACCTCTTTTGTTTACATTGCAGGTGCTGCACTTTCAGCATGGAAGCCTCAAGCCCGCCAAAGAGTGATGGGCCCTCACCTTCCTCTGTGTAATGTTTGCCTGCTTCGCGACGCCTCTTGAGGGGATTAGACTGAGGCTGGGGCAGGGACTGCTGTCTTACTGTGCTTCTAGACTCTGGGGGTGGTGTGGGTTCTTCATCCCGCATTTCATCAGAATCCAGGTTATACTCTGGGAGAGGTAGCACTCTTGCCCTGCGTCTAGTTGGTGCATGTATGAAAGGCTCACTGGTGTATAAGTTTCACTATTCCCCACATTTGTACCTTCTGCTGTGTCAGGCCCCAGAGCATCTACAACAACAATGTGCAGCATGTCATTTTTGATTAGCACTTGAATAGTTGCATGATAGTATTAAATGTACACTGGCATAGTATCACTAAGAATCTTTTGTGTTGTTTCTCTATTTGGCTTAACACTATCTTGATATTTATGTGGTATTTGCACTTTAGGGATGTGGACTACCACTCCCATAAGGCATCGTTGTGTTGTATGTAAGATGTTATTTGGACTACTTATCACACTTCATGGTATCACTAAGAGTCTTTTGTGTTGTTTCTCTATTTGGCTTAACACTATCTTGATATTTATGTGGTATTTGCACTTTAGGGATGTGGACTACCACTCCCATAAGGCATTGTTGTGTTGTATGTAAGATGTTATTTGGACTACTTATCACACTTCATGGTGCCAATAGCTATTTTCTAAGGGGCATTTGTGCATGCACATATGGGGAGACACATCATTACTGCCCTTACCTTTGCTGGTGCTGGGTGTGCCTGAGGTGTCAATGTCAGTGACACCACTAACAGCTTCAGGAAGCAGTGTTGATTCCACCATGTGTTCCATTGGTGTGGACGGTGTCTGGGTGGGTGGTCCCCCTCCTGTGCTCCTTGCCTCCTTTAGCCTGCTGGCCACCCTCTCTTTGGCACGTGAACGCAAGTCATACCATTGCTTACTTATCTCCTCAATGGAGCGCTGCGCAACACACACAACGCATATTTTGGTCTTGATGTCTGACCACAGTTTCCTCTTCTCACTTTCAAGTACCTGGAGTGAGTTCTTCCCAAAACGTTTGTCGTGTTTCCTGACCACCTCCTCGGTGAGCACCTCCAATTCCTGCTCACTGATTTTGAGCTTGCGCTTCCTGTCACCTTTCTCCTTCATAAGTCCCATCAGTAGCCATGTTCCTGTTTGGTCCTGGCTGGCTCTCAAGGCTGCCTCCCTGGTGCTGGGCTGTGCCTCTCTGCCTGCTCCTGTGGGTGGGGCTTATGGAAACAGCATGGGCTGACTCACTTCCTGTTTGAGATGTCATCAGGTTGTTCCGGTTTTCCGTTCTCACAATTTGCGATTTGCAAATACTTATTCGCTATTTTTGCGATTCAGTATTTGCAACTCGCAAATTGCAATTGCGAATTTTAAGAAATTGCTTTTACCGACTTGCAGTTTTCATACATCCCATTTTGCATTTCTAAAATAGCGATTTCTTAAAATTCGCTATTTAAGAAATGCTTGATACAGCTGACCGGGAGCATCTAGAACTGTTCTCCAAGAAGGCTGAAATGCTTATTCAGTGGAACTAGCCCAACACGGTCCCGGCTAGCTGAGTTGGATCCCTCACCTATGACAGAAGACTTAACGAGGAACTTAGGATTCATCCTAGACTTGGACCACACCTTGATACATCACCTCACCTGGGTAGTCAAGATTTCCTTTCACTTGCTCAGTCTCTAAAGTATCATTTACTTTTCAGGGATTTCTGCACAGAGTGCAAGGTGCTACAACCATCATACTCCCTTTTCTTGCATACCTCAATACCACTTCCAGAAATATCAACGGGCTTGGCATCCACCTGCAAGACTGATTCTCCATTTTCATATATGAGACCACATTATAAGTGCCTACAAGAGCTGAATGTAAACTCTTGTTTAAGGCTCATTCCATTGGACAGCATGCTCTAAAAAGATTGTTTCAACATTCATAAAAAGATGTCACAGAACTGATGACAAACTGGAACGATAGTCTTTAACACTAAGGGCCCTATTATGAGTTTGGCAGATGGAAAACTCCGTCCGCCAAACCCCTGACAGGGTGGCCATCGCCTAAGCAATGACCTCCTCTCCGGAGCTATTATGGGTTTCCTGCTAGGTTGCTGGGCGGAAACCTAAGTTTGCACCTGCTGGCCTAGAGGGAAACATGCTACAGCATTGTCTCCAACTCGTAATTGCACCAGCACCCTCGCAGTGTTCACTGCGAAGCAGACAGTGATTACTGCGATGGTGTTGGCCAGGGTAGCCCCTGCTATGCCCATGCCAAGCACATAAGCAGTGCAGGGCCCCCGCCGTGGCCGCCTGCACCTGTTCTCTGCCAGCCGTTTCATGGTGGCGCTACTGCCATGAAACTGCTGGTGGAGCTTGAGTTCGTAATGCCCAGGGGAGCACTGCTTGCCGCGCTGCCCTGGTGGATTAGGATCTTCGCCACTACCAGACCACCGGGATCTAAGATCCCGGCGGAGCTGGCTGAGCAGGCGGTCCCCTGGCCGTCTGACAGTCAGGGTTGTTGTGTTGCAGTCAGCCTGCTGCATTGGCGGCAGTCGAGACCACCACCACACTCGTAATAAGGCCCTTAATATCTCACCAGAAAGGTACATATTTCCTTGGTCTAGATTGCATTACTGTAGCATTGTAAGCAATTTAAATTTGGAACATACAAGGTTATAGTATATCACATTGTGGTAAGCTCTAACAACGTTGTTGCTGTTCTTGTCCAAATCTTGAGATGTTCAGCCTTCGCCCAGTCCATGTGCCCTTGCGAAAACCTGTTAAAGGTTAAGAGGTACCACCTCCCCAATTAACCCTACTGCTACTTCACACTAAATGTACCGTACACAGACGTGCCCATTCTACTTCAGTGTCAGGGAGAGATCGCATATGCATTCTAGCACTTGCACCTGTTGTCTCAGTGGTCATGTTCTGGGGTAACATGATTGGAGCATGTCTCTGGCCATGAGACACTACACTCAACTTGTCCTCTGCAAACTATCCGCATGGTATTTTGTAACCATACACTCACACCCCTGCTTACAATTCCGCTGTACAGTGCAATAGTGCATCAATTGCACATCGGTGGCAAGTGAATGGTATAATCATACAACATAGTGTCGCATGACAGAACATCTGTTATTTCTCAACTTCATAGGCTGATACTATTTTAAACTCAGAGCAATATAATTAAAATATTAGGAAGTGACAGTATTACACACAGCCAGAACAATATTAAAATGTATTTTCTACATTGACATCGATTGTTTTTTTCAATATATAGGCTCAGAGTTGCTAAAAATGTTAGTAGCGTTGGGTGAAAATCTCCAGCGGTCACTTGCCTAGAATAAAACGGAATGCAATGCCGCATTTAACAAGAGTACTGAGCTAGTTATGTTACCGGCGGCATCATTACATTTTTGTGATGCACTAAGCATTGCGCCATGGACACCCTCCAGTATAAAATTCTGCTTGGAGCCAGCGGGCCATGGGAGAAAAGCATAAGGTGTGATTTGGCAAAAGTCTCATCTATCACACCTAAGGGAATCTCATCATTTTTCTGCTGCACATTGTTTTCACCTGCTCTAATGTAGAGTCAGTATTCACTCAAAACCAGGTCATGTCACAACGACAATCTGGCTTTGCCTTGAATCTTAGTGGTATTTGTGCTGTCCCTTGCCTGTTAGTCACCCTTTGCTAGTGGCGTAACAAAAGGCCCCCGTAGCCTCCTCAGTGCGGAGGGGCCCCGAGCTCCAGAGGGCCCCCTAAGCACAGTACCCCGGCTTGAGAGCTCCTCAGTAAGTCCGGAAGTGTGTTGGGGGGCTTCCATGTACTTTGCAGAGGAGCCCCCTCAGGTTTTATTACGCAACTGCCCTTTGCAAGCATTTACACGTTTTGGTACTTCATTGACTCATTGCAGTTTCGAGAAGCTCTCATGTCCCCCTTTCAAAGGGAACTTTGTTTTTTCTGCCTGCGGAGAGCTATTAGTGAATCTGCGACACAGAAAGATGAATACAGATTATTTCAGACTACATTGATCGCTCACATTAATATTGGTAGCGCAACAATGTTGCCACCTGAGCATTTTAACAGGAAATATCTTGTCAAACACCGACCAAGACATGGAAAGTACTGCCCGATCACGAAAGAAAAGTCAATTGGCAGGAACAAGTGTATTGTTCTTTGCTGGCTTGTATTTTTGGCAGTGAAAGTTTTTAATCTTAAGAGTGTGGTGACATAAATGATTGAGGCAGACCTCCTGGAGGTGACAGGAAAGTTACATAAGTAATGGCCCTCTTGTAGTACTTGTGAAAATGTAAATAAATAAAAACATCTAGTCTCCGTTTCCTCCGGGTTTCCTCCGGGATTCCCAAGTTCCTGCTTCTGTGCAGTTATTTCCCTTGAAGAATTCCAATGCAAATTATGGTGACGTTTTTATCAATGAAATCTCCTACACTGAAGGATAAGGAAAACATCTCATAACTGGTAGTTTTTCTGTGAGAATTATATAAACATCGAAACAGCTTCTCTGGCAACTAAATTGATGCTTGCAAAAACTGCAGTGCTAAAGTATTGGATAAAGAACAAGCATGGTCAAAGTCAATAGGTCTCCTCTATGAAAAAATGATTGGCTTTGTGAATGTCTTTTAGCCATGCTGTACAGTAGCGTGGCTAAGACGAGAGTCATTTAGAGTGGAGTGGCACAAGTTGACGTGGAGTAGTTAGAGAAGCATATAATGGAGTGGTGCAGAGTGGAGTGGTGTTGAGTAGAGTGAAACAGAGTAGAGTAGAGTGGTGTAGAGTAGAGTGACGTAGAGTAGAGTGGCAGAGAGTCGAGTGGAGCAGAGTGGAATGGCATAAACTGGAGTGGCATAGAGTTTAGTGAAGTCGAGCAAAGTGGCGTACCAGAGAGTGGTTTAGAATGAAGTTGAAAAGAGTGGAGTGGAGTGGCACAGAGTGTCATAGGGTTGAGTAGAGTGGCATAGAGTGGTGTGGAGTAGAATAAAGTGGAGTAGCATATAGTGGCATAGAGTGAAGTACAGTAGACTGGCACAGAGTGGAGTGTGGTAGAGTGGAGTGGCACAGCATAAAACTGGGGTAGAATTGAGTGGCACAGAGAGGCTTGAAGTGTCGTGGTGTGTCATAGAGTAGCATGGCATGATGCAGAGGAGAGTGGAGTGATGTAGACTAATGTTGTAAACTGTTGAGTACAGTTGAGTGGTATAGATTAGAGTGGCATAGAGCACAGTGGAGTGGCGCAGAGTAGTGTTAAGTGGCACAGGGTAGAGTTACATCATATAGAGTGGTGTAAAGTTGCATTGCATAGAACTGAGTGACATGGAGTGGCACAATGTGGAGAGGTGTGAAGTGGGTGGTGTAGAGTGAGGTAGTGTTGGAAAGGGTGGCTTAAAGTAAAATGGCTTAGAGTAGAGTACAGTGGAGTAGAGTGGAGTGGTGTGTTGTGGAGTGATGTGGAGTGGCAGGGAGTCGAGTGGCATGGCATAAGGTGGCGTGACGTGGCATAGTGTGAAGCGGCATACAATGGAGTGGCTTATATTGGAGTGGCATAGAGTGGAGTAGCATAGAGTACAGAGTACTGTAGAGTAGAGTTGCATAGAGTAGTACAGTTGTGGGTTTAAGTAACTTAAACAAGGAACCAAACTTAAAATCAATGCTAAGGTACGAGGCATAAAGGGGATGAATGATAGAAAGGCAACTAAAATATGTATGTTGCAGCAAGCATCATGAAGATTTAAATGTGTTGTTAGTGTGGCATTTACTACATTATCCATGTAAAATATTGTACGAGTAAGCCAAAAGATGCCGGTGTAGATATACAATGTCCCAAAATGTATTAAAAAACAGAATTATTAAGAGAAAGCAGCACAAGAACAGGAAAGGGAGGAAGTGTCCTAAAACCCATACCTCAATCACAGCATGATCAGCAGTTGGGCGCTTATTGAGAGGAAGAAATCTATGCATGGTCCATGCTCCTCAAAAGGTAAAGGAAGTGATGCCTGATATGTGTTGGCCAATTAAGCTGCAGCAAGAGGAGTTACAATGAAGCCAATGAATAGTAAGTGATGTAGCAGAAACTTTAGTGCTGTCCTTTATGTCATAGTGATCATCTATATGTGACTATCTATGCATTATGTTAATCAAACTGCTAATAGTTTGACTATAGAGTGATGCACTGAGAAGCCATTTAAATGTGCATTCAATTAGAGTAATGTTTAAGACATAGGTGGAATTTAAGTTTAATTAAATGTTTGAAGGGTTTAACTGATATCATGTTATAGACTTTAAACTAACAGTCTGTATTGAGAAGGTATTGAAGTCCTAATGATTAGTGTTTTAAATATTTGTGCAAAAATAGAGAAATGCAGTTCTATGCTATACTGACTGAAGTGTATTAAGAGAGTCATTTCATTTAGAGTTAATACAACATGAATGCTAATGAGAATTATTAAATGCTGAATTTACAGATTGCATATTAAATTGTGTATTATTTGAATGTATTAATGTGCTGTATTAATTCACTTCCATTAGTCTAAGTGAAGTCTGCTAGGCCCTGTATTTTGTGACTGTGTAGAAAATGTCAAGTCATTCTCTGAATGTGAACTTTCCTTTCAGACTTCATTCTCATGAGATGACTAGTTTGGTAAAAGAGGTATATTGTTCTACATATGGAGAGTTGCAGGTATTCAACCTTGGATGTGGAACATTCTGGGCTGTGGACTAGCAATGTGTTTCAATCTTGTGTGGAGTAACATGGATGGATATTGTTCTCATAAAAGACTTGGGAAAATCTGAGAATTTTTCAACTTGGAGTTGTATGATTGATTTCCATTGAATGATGCCCTTTCAACAAATGAACTGTTTCACTGACAAATCAAACTGTCATATAGACTTTGATATCGTGATGAACCAGCTGGACTTTGCTCAGATTCCCAACGGAGACCCAAAGATTCCTGAAGATAATAAGCTGAAGCCTTTTTTCCTGAATACTGATTGCTGAGCCCCTTGGAGAGGTATCTTCCTCTCTGCCTTGCCGCTTTGAAATGCCTTGCTGAGACTTAATGATTTTCTTCCTAACCCTTACATAAGACACTTGACCGAGCTTTTGACATGCTGATGCTTTGCCTTATTACTTATCTTTTGTCCACCTTAATAGGTAACCTGTTGCTCAAGATTACATTTTTTCAAACTCTTTTTGTTCTTTTTGTCTTTTGCCCGCATGTGTTCCGCCCCACACATATTTTCCCCTGATTGGCTAATCGTAGAGGTTTCCCTGTGTCCAGCTAAATTGAACTTTGATGATTTGAACTGCCTTAATGCTTATTATAACTGGGAAATGTTTATTTTCAGGACATCAAATTATTTCATTGATATTTTGCATTGTCTTTGTACAGTATCTAGTTCTCCTAATGTTAGTTTGCTTAAACTTGTTTCATCGCCTTGGACAACCCTTGGTGATTCTGTATCTTTGCAACTTTATCTTGTGAATTGTCTACATGGCTCTGAATGTAAGCTTGTAATTACTCCTTCCACTTTATTTCTGACTGGTGTTTTCCTTGAATGGCCAAATTGGTCATAATGTGTAACTTACTTGGTTTATATTGAAATTGTTTTGTATGGTTCTACCACATCCTATGCAGTGGCTAAACATCCGTTGAGCTTGTTGAGCATTGATTCCTAAGAAGGATGAAAATACTCCAGCATAAGTGATGGGTGGGATCCAAGCCTTTTATTGTAAACAAGACACCTTGCAAACAAGACTGCATGCAGTGCAGGTACTGTCACAGGCAAGGCCTAAAAATGTTTATGGAAGGTATGTTTTTTCTTGCAGTCATTGCTTCAATGCATTGTGTTTTTACCCCAGAGATATTTTACTTCTCCATTCTGCATTTCTGAGGTTGGAATGAGGGATAAGTTGGGGAACCTGAGTTACTATATCCACTTTCTTCACATTTTCGTCCTTTCTAACCGCTTTTCTCATTTCCCCAGAGATTGTGCAAAATGACAGCAGAACGTAGGATGCGGGAACTGAGTGCAAACACTGTTTATGGCAGATCCCACATCATTAGCAATGGCTTTCCAAGTATCCATTCTGCTATGGGCTCTGTTTAATTTGAGCCACTGGTTGCATGTGGGTCCAGTACTAATTGTTGGGGACTGGCTCTTATTTTTCCTCACAGACTTTGACCCAGAGTAAGAGAGTGAAAATGCACAAGGGTGAAAGAAGGAAGGGAAAGGTGGAAAAGCATGACAAACAACAAAAACAGGAAGATACAAGAGTGAGATAAAGGGGTAGGGAGTGATGTATTAAAGAGGCATGAGGTGGAATAAAGACTATGAAGACTTAGTATTCAGCATGCTGACATACAATAGCACCAGCCCCTGGCTTCTGAGCACGGCTTCATGCTCTAACACATTGTTTTATACACAAAGTAATGGCTGGTTGCCTTTCAGGGGGTCTGGGCAGGATCTTCCTTGAGAGAGCATTAAAAAGAGCAGCACATGGGTACCTGATAGTGCCAAGCATTTGTTTGCAAGGTCAGAGATGAGCTGCAGCACAAACAATTCCTATTATAAGCAGCCGTAAAAACACCTTTGCAGGTCTCGCCTACAGAGAGCCTCCGCTGTCTCTTGGCAATAGATCTATTATATCTACTATGGTCTTAGGCCTAGATTATGAGTGCCCCGTTGATTAAAATCATTAAGACATATATGCTTTGACTCATTTTGCCATATACTTTGGAATTATGAGTTTTGTGCTTAACATAGCACGGCTGAAATTAATTCCACTTATATTTCGGAAACTCAGACTGATACTTTCTGGGGGATTATGCCAGAAAAAAGTAGGAGTTGCAGATTTTGGTTTGGAAAGCATCAAAATTAGCATTATGTCCCATTTTTCAGAAAACCTGAAACTGGAAACAAATATGGCATACATATTGTATATATAGACATGCATGATGTATGTTTTGGTATGCCTTTTATTTTGGCTTAAAAAACAACATTTCATGATGGTCGTCATGCATGACTTTGCATGGACAGACATCTTAGAATAATAAAACAAAATAAATTATAGCTGCCGTACATGCATGCACATGTGTGCACACATATGGCAGCCATCTTGACTTTTTTTCTTAAACATTTTGAATAACTATTCCCAGATGGCACCGTGCATGTTTGAGTTTAAGAAAAATCGTTCCAAGATGGCTGCTGTGCATGGCAGCCGCTTGGGGGAAAAACATTGGCAGGCAGAATAGGTCTGTTCCGTGGTGCCACAGGCAAGACCTATTGGATTTGCTTATTCTTGTTGTGTTCAGTGATGCTAATAAGAAGGCATATGAACACAGAGTGTTAAAGGAAGACTCAACAGATGACAAGGTGGGGATAAAATATTTTAATCAGATACGAGGAGCACAGAGTCACAAAGCCAACCATGTCAGTCACAGGCACTCTAACTATCTCTCCCATTAATATGTGATGTCAACTCCAGCATCAACCCAAGCTCATGTATCCTCATTCTTAATATTGCATTGTGGTAAAGCACATGCCATCTCACAAATATGTAACCCATCTTCCTCCTTATTACAATATCTCCTTACAAAGATACTTAACTTCACAAATTCAAAAACACAAGACTTTCCAAACAAACCTGAAAGGAAAAGAAAACGTGTTGAAGCAAAAAATAAAAAGAAACCAGCAGGAAAATATAGGTATATTAATAATAAATGGCAGCAGTGCACAACTATCAGTAGCAGACTTCATAACTATCAAGACAAACAGGAGACTAGCATACCTTCTTGACTATTGTAATTCTTACTTCTCTACATTTGGTTCAGGGGCAACTAGCACCTGCTGTCCTTCAACCTGCAAGGCATCACTGCTGCATGTTTCCTGCCAGCACCAGTGAGCACCTCACCAGGTCCTGCACAGAAGTCATCATCATCTCAACAAGGCCTAACATCTTCATACCAAGCTGACAATCCAGAACATTAGAAGCCACTTTTGTTTGTCCCTTGATTTTATCAGTCCCCAACAAACAGTGAATCACCCAATTTCCCGTCCTCTGTCTCACATGTTTTTCATTTTGGCAACACATCTCTTACTCCACCATTTATAATCCCTCTCCTCCTACTAAACCCTTTTTGCTTTTCGTAATGTGAGAGGCTGGAAAACACTAAGGGCCTGATTTAGATATTGCAGATATCCCGTCTTCCGAAATCTAAATACCATAGGAAATATGGGTATGGGATATTTGTCACCATTGTGACAAAATAACCAACCTGACAATATCTAAATCAGGCTCTTAGTTCGTCCTTTAGTTACCTTTGTAGGTCGACACATTCTAAGAAGCTCACCAAACTTGAAATCAATCACCTTTTCATGGTTCTTGGAAAGAGTCCTTTGAGGGAAACAAATACACTTTTCTCATGATGATTTCATAAAATAGATGATGTCCTTTCTAACTCCATGCCAGTGTGCGGTCCTGATAGCACAGCTAGCTATGTCTTACTGCCAATGCTTTCCCTCCAGTTGAATGTCAGAAACTTCTGCCTCAACAGTCATTGGTCGACAATATTAATGTGGCACACAGCAAGTGGGGATAAAATAGGATATATCATTCAAATAAGGTAAGGGCAGAGTAATGACACCAAACATGTCGATCACAGGAACTCCAAACATCTCTCCCAAGAATCCTGTGACTGTCAACATGGTCAACCAAACTTGTGCATAAACATTCCAAATACTGCCATGCCATGCACATGCCATTTTCCAAAGGTGTTACACAGGGGACTGGACCTTAAATATTCAAGGCATCCAAGCCAGTCTGGCGATCACAAGTTGAGTTAGTGGCCTGTCTGTTCCTGCTTCTGCTAGCCCATGTCTTTGTCTCGAAAGTCAGACTATATCAAGAGACTGTCAGCTCTCCATGAAAGAGTCTGCCTTGTCACAAAACTGCATCTCATGCTTGTGGTGAAAATATACATTTTTTGCTAACTACCTAGCTATGACTCTAAGATGACTGACCAGGAACTGGTACTAAACTCAACTACTGGAAACTGGGAAGTTGTTGCACCTCTACCACTTTGTTCAACCCATCAGTTTCACAAATCTGATCAATGAATGAAACTCACTGACTATGTCATGTTTATCCAAGCAATGTGAAAAATTGGTTGCAACACCAAAACAAGCCCAAGGCAAGTTGTTCAATAATAAATACTAAACAGAACACCCTGAGCGTGAATTGGATGTGAGTTGTAGTGGGAAGTGCTTTAATACCTGAAGGAAATGTTAAAACTGGAGAGAAATCTGTAGGTAAAATTACTTCCAATTTATAGATAGAATAGTGAAGATAATTCAAGAGCTGGATTTTCCTCCACATATAGTATTTCCTCCATAATCTTTGAGATTCATAACCTCTCAACTCAGATGGGTGTTGAGCTTTCTCTGTACATCTTACAAGATCTGCAACATGCTACCAGAGAAAATAGGTATAAACAGCAACCACCTTGAGATGACAAAGACTATAAAGACCTGGTTGATTCCTCAAACAATTGGACTAAACTGAGATGAACCTCGGGTCAGTACATGCAAGTTGTGATCCTATCTTTCACGCTACTTTTTCAATACACTTCACATATTATTGCATGGCAAAAATGTTCACTTCTGCATGCTTATGTGCAACGCATCATAGCCACAAAATTCATGCACCTCACCAAGCATGGTCCATATAGACTCACGGTCAACACCCTTTCAACCATACACTCCCAAGTATACCAAGGAGCTGATGTAATTATGAGCACTCCACATTCTCATCAGGAATATGAAGTGCTATATTATTGATTAAAATTGGGTAGCTACTTACTCAACCACCAGCAAACCACTTTGGACTTTTCTATGGGGAAGAAAGTGCAATACAACTAAAATACATGCAATACAGCTCTCAATCAGGTTCAGTGGGATTGATTTTCTGTTTGGTGTTAATGAAAAACCCCTCGGTTTTCAGAAGGAAATGACAAAATATGAGAAGGAGCAGCAGGTGAAATGTCTTTCACCATACTTTCCCTATGGTGCAGGAAATAAACCCAATGGAGTCTCTTACAAGTCTTGAGTTTACATCAGAAATCAGAGAAGCACAAAAGTAAGACCGTCCATTTCTTGTTACATTTAGAGGGGTAGACTAAGAATGGTTTGAGACCTGAGTAGCTCCAAGGCCATGGGCCCACTACCTCTGTTCCCCATATTTAGAGTTATTGACACTTACATTTTATCCTTCTTTGAATCACCTTAAGATTTAGGCCTTGAGCCACAGCATTCCCACTGATCAGTCACCATATATCTGTTGCATTGTGTGCTGGCATCGCCAGTGGGTAAAAGCAAAGAATAATGTTTTACATAATATCTAAACCTTTGCCTTTGCATTTCATTTAGAACATGATTCACCAGATATCATTCCTCTTGATTTTTGTTTGGCAGAGTGTCACTGTGAAGGGACTGAACTGAAGCAGGGGGCACCATCACACAGCCTCCAACCAATACAGCAGCTGCAAGAGAATAGCTCCAAGTTGCAAAAACAAATTCCACAATTGTGCAATTAAATAAAACTTATTTAGAAACTATGTAATGAAGGTAATGTGTCCTCAGGTATGTGGCTAGCAGCATTACACTTCAGAGTTAGTTCAAATCACCCATTTACCAATGAGGCTATTTTGTCGGTGCAAGGGCATCTAGCTTAGTGCAGGTTCAAACCCTGCCTGGTGCATTACAATCTACATTTCACTCTCCCCAGTGTGCAAAGAAACTCCTTAAAGTGATTGTTCACCGTTGACAAGATAGCCCTGCTAAAGCTTTCAATAAAAACATAAATCACTATGAAATTACTAAATTAGAGAATGAATCTTGGCCTAACTGCAGTTGCTTTTCATAGTCATAAACTGATTTTAAACTCTGTGTTGTCTATGCTGCCTGACTTGCTGAAAGAAAACTGTTAACGTTAATACATTTCTTTGCAAAATAAATGTTTTGTTTCTAATCTTTGGTTGGACTATGTATGGGACAAAACAATGAAACCAGCACACAGGAGATCCACACAAAGTGTGACTGAAGGAACACAAATGGTGGGAGATATATTTGGAGCTGTAATACCTGCAGTGGGTGTGGTATTAAATGACAAGAACATTAGAAGGCTGTCAACTGTGGTTGATAGGTTGGCAGCAAGCACATCTGGAGCTATAGCACTAGAAAACTAAGAGCTTGTAGCTATTAGATCCATGGTTCTTCAAAACCGCTATGCATTAGACATTCTTTTAGATGAGAAGGGCAGAGTCTGCAAGATGCTAAGAATTAAGAATTGCCGCAGTTACATACCAGATGGGAGCAAGAAAATACTAGACCATGAAAAGAACTTATCTGACTTAAGGCTTGATCTTAAACCTTTGAAAACTCCTAGTATAGCTCAAAGCTTTTCCAAAGGATTTGCAACAGTCACAATCTGGTTGAAAGGATTGGGAGGAGGGAAACTTGACACTATATTAGTACCTGTATTAGTAGTAATAGTCTTACTTCTGATTACACTTGGTATACATAAGGCCATTCGGATGATTCTGATAAAGAAAAGAGGAAGAGAAATGAACAAACGAATGAAGACAAATGTGGAATTCAGTGACAGGGTGAATAAAAAATATAAGAAAATATAAGAAAGAGAAATCCTAAAGACAAAAGGACAATAGTCTGGCAATGATGAAAACGAAAGTGCTTAATGACAAATACATTTGTTGAAGTGAGGTTGTGGTGTTACCAAACTATCAGAGAGGAGAAACTGCTAAAGCTTTCAATACAAACATAAACCAATATGAAATTACTAAAGGAGAGAAGGACGCTAGGCCTAACTGCAGTTGCTTTTCATAGTCATACACTTGTTTTAAACTCTGTGTGACCTATGCTGTCTGACTTGCTGAAATAAAACTGTTAACATGAACACATTTCTTTGCAAAACAAATGTTTCACTTCTAACCTTTGCATGGCCTCTACATGTTACAAAACTTCTACCCTCTTAAACAATGGAAGTAGTATTATGTATATTTGTTTGCTTGCTAACCTGTTTCAGAATGTGCTGACTTGCACACAATACATACTAAATTACTTTTTTTATGAATGGAACTACAGTGTGGAAGCTATGGGAAGCGAGATGAAACTTGTATTCATGCATGCCCTTTAATCTTTCAGAAGTAAGCTATCCCTGTGAAACCGTACCAATGTTTCAGTTCTTCTCTGAAATTGAACACAACGATTGTTTTCAAAGTTTCACCTTGCGAAGAATAAAATTGCATTTATGATAAATTGTTAATGATTGTAGCTATTAAATTGTTATAAAATGTGTCTGAGGCAAAGAGTAGGGGGCACCAAATGAAGCGCATGGCAGATACCAGAGGGTGCTGCGTGGATCCCTGGCATTAAACTATATTGACTAATAAACCATACTCTATTTTTGAATAAATACTCTTAAGCTCTCATTATTGTCTCTTATAGGGTTAACTTGTGATTAACAAAGTTTATGTTACAGCTTATTTTATACCTAACAGCCACTTCAAAGATCCAAAGACCAATAGGGGGCAAAAGTGTAGGGCGGTGTAGTTTTATGACTAAACGTTGAGCAAGGATATGCTTCCCCAGCACATGAACTAAATATGCATTAGCAAAGCCAGCAGATCTGGTGTAATCTGCTAATGCATGTAGTGTTACCATTCCAGAGGGAGACACTTGGCAGGGAGTCAGCAGGAGTGCCTGTAGATGGGTCTGGTTGTAAAGTAGTCGCTCGTGTAGTTCAATTCAAGCACTTGAGTGGAGGTGGAAGGATACTGTTAAAAATGGAGTATCTGGTTGGCAGTCAGTTTGCACCCTGTCCAAGCAGGGACCCTCACTCTAGTCAGGGCAATGGAGATACACACTTAAGACAACCCCTGCTTACCCCCTTGGTAGCTTGGAACAAGCAGTCAGGCTTATCTCAAAGGCAATGTTAAAAGTATTTGGACCAACACACACAGTAATACAGTGAAAACACTACAAATTAGACACAACACCAGTTTAGTAAAATAGCCAATATTTAACTAAATCAAAAAAGACCAAAATGACAAAAATCCAACATACACAAGTAAAGTTATGAATTTTTAAATTAAAAAAAGTCTTACTCCATAGAAAACAATGGAGGCGTTGATGTTACACAAAGTACCTGGTTTGCGTCAAAAATAAAGCTGCACGAGCGAACATGTGTTGGAAAAATTTGCGATATGTTGATTCCTTACTCGCAAGAGAGGCAGTGAGTCATTTCTTCTCTGGTGGGGTAGGCAATGCATCATTTTTCTCTCCCGCAAGAGAGCGATGCGTCGCTTTCCAGACGAGGCACCTTGGATCCGGGCAGTTCCACATTGATTTTGATGCCTAGCGACGATGCATGCGAAATCTGGCCGCACGGTGACCAGGAACTGCTCTGCTTGATGGTTGCATTTATTTTAGCTGCTGCAAGCGGTGTTGCGTTGTTTTTCCAGCCGCAATGCACGTGATGCGTTGATTTCCCAGCTATTGTGAGGGTGGTACGTTGTGTTTATAGCCACATTGCAGGTGGTGCATCAATTTTTTCCCCGCACAGCTTCTGTGAGTGGATTTCGGTCCTTGGTTCCAGCAGCTTCACTTCTCAATGGCCCATGGACTGTAGTGGGCACCACTTGGCAGAGTAGGAGTCTCAGCGGAGAGTCCAGGTGCTGGCAGAGGAACTCTTTGATGGCCCTGAGATTTCAAAACAGGAGGCAAGCTCAGTCCAAGCCACTTCACAAGTAGGAATATACCACAAAGTACAGTCTTAGTCCTCTTTCAGGCAGAAGCAGCAACTGCAGGCCAGCCCACTAAAGCACAGTCACAGGAAAAGAGGCAGTTCTCCTCCTCCAGCTCTTCAGCTCTTCTCCTTGGCAGAGGTTCCTCTTGAGTCCAGAAATAATCTAAACATCTGGGGTTTTGGTTCCACTACTTATACCCCTTTCTGCCTTTGAAGTCCACACACTTCAAAGGAAAGTCTCTGTTGTTCTCAAGATCCTGCCTTGCCCAGGCTTGGCTCTAGACACACACCAGGGGTTTGGAGATTGCACGGTGTGCGGGCAGGCATACCCCATTTAGGTTTAAATGTCAGCTCCTCCCTCCACTCTAGCCCGATTGACCCATCAGGATATGAAGGCTACACCTCAGCTCCTTTGTGTCACTGTCTAGTGGAGATTCAAAAACAGATTTTCAGTCTGACCCAGACAGGTAATAAACAAGCAGGCAGAGTCATAGAATGGTTTAAGCAAGAAAATGCCCATTTTCTAAAAATTTTATTTTCAAACTGACAATCTAAAAACCAACTTTGCTAAAAGATTTATTTTTAAATTGTGAGTTCAGAGACCCCAAACTCCAAATCTCTATCTGCTCCCAAAGGGAAACTGCACTTTAAAGATATTTAAAGGCAGCCCACATGTTAACCTATGCGAGAGATAGGCCTTGCAACAGTGAATATTGAATATGGCAGTATTTCACTGTCAGGACATGTAAAACACATCAGTACATATCCGACCTTTAACTTACAGTGCACCCTGCCCATGGGGCTACATAGGGCCTACCTAAGGGGTGCCTTATATAAAAAGGGAAGGTTTGGGCCTGGCAAGTTGGTACACTTGCCAGGTCGACTTGGCAGCTTAAAACTGCACATACAGATACTGCAGTGGAAGGTCTGAGCCATGCTTACAGGGCTACTCACGTGGGTGGCACAATCAGCTCCAGGCCCACTAGTAGCATTTGATTTACAGGCCCTGGGCACCTCTAATGGTCTTCACTAGGGACTTACTAGTAAACCAAATATGCCACTCATGGAATAGCCAATTACACCTACAATTTACAAAGGGTGCACTTGCACTTTAACACTGGTCAGCAGTGGTAATGTGCCCAGAGTACTAACACCAGCAAAAACAAAGCCCAGCACACAGACAAAACATGGGAAGCAGAGACAGAAAAAGACAGGGGAGACCACACCAAGGATGTCAGATCTAACAGATACTCTAAAAAAACAATAACATTAGGTAAGAAATGCTTATGCCACTGAGCTTTTGCCAAGACATGACTGACAAAGTCTCAAGCCAATGGCTGAAGTCAACGGATAAAAGAAAAAACACAATTGTTGAAAGGAGTGGATCAAAAGCCCACTCAACATATTTTGTTAGCATTAAGTTTATATGGCAGCTGCACTGTCAAAACCCAAATCTAAAAATGAACAAACATACTGGTGGTTGGGGCGGACAATGGGTCTAAACTGTGAATTTGTCTTATACCTTTTGTTACTCAGTCTGGTGTGCTACCAGGCGCGGCTCCTCCGTTTGGGCAGAGAAGCGTTGCCCCCCGCCAGCAGCAACTGCTGCAAATCCTTTCACAAGGAAAGGATAATAAACTCTGGGGGAGACGAGCAGATGGGAGTGCATGTGTTTGGCTGGCCGCCTTGGGCCAGCCAAACACACATACAATCAGAGCTGGGCTGGAGAGAGCCTGCACAGGCTCCCAGTCTGCCTCAGAGCGCCCTGGGTGGGCGCTCCCAGCCAGGATTGGCTGTAGGGCAGGCTGGGAGCCTGTGTCTGCAGCACAGATGGGAGAGGAGGGGTGCGGCAGCTGAGCAGGTAAGTGATTTAAAAAAAAAAATGTTTTATTAATTTAACCCCCACCCTGCACCAACAAAGCCCCGTGAGCCACCCCTGTTTGCTACCCTCACCAAAATACACTGTGAGGTAAAGCCATCATTCCCTTGGTTATGCTCAATGTTAACTAAGGTCAAGTACCAAGGTATGCAACTATTGGAATAAATCACACTTTTTCCCTAGTGAAATCAATTACGGTTTGTATCCATCCAAAAATACTTAAATAAAAGATGGAACAATAGCCCCAATGGCATGTTCAAATGAGCAATAACTATAAACCGATGAATTTACCAGAACGGAGGAAATGTTTTGAGATTTTCCTTAGTGAACGGGTGGATTCATTGGCTCCCAGACTTTTTTTCATTTTGTGTCCAATTACCTATCATCACCAAGTAGTGATTCACACCAATTCAAGAGCAATTGAAGTGAAACAGTTTAAAGGACAAGTCGTGAATAATGATAGCAGTACAGATGTTCAGTAAAGTCCACATCGGGCGTTAGGTTAAACAAATAAAGTGTTCTAAAAAATGAATAACAAAGTAACACCCATTTGGCAAAAGCTCCCTTTGAATTGTTCTAGGAAATATATAGCTTTGAACAACGGCACATGGAAAAAAACAAGGGAATGGTTCCTTGGCCGCTTTGGTGTAATCCCAATGAAGGCTGATTCCAGTGCTGTCATTACAAAAGGGGACTATTCGCGTATATTCCTCAAGAAGTGTTTAATATCTGGGAGCTGCCGAACTCCTTAATGTGGCTCTTTTTACCCATTCATCCAGGAGACAAATGTGCTTGACAAGATTCGTGGAAAATCAGAATAGATCTGGAACTGTGTCACATAATCAGTTTTGTTTCCGGATATTAGATGTTTGGGAGTTATTGATAGTGTCACGTAAACAGATTTTAATGGTTGTATTTGGTTTTGTCTGCTTGTAAATTGTTTTGGTTATATATAAATTTGCCATCAGAAAATTACACAGTGCTTGAAGTCAGAGTTCTATTATATTAAATGATGTATTTTTCATTGTTTCCAGAGTTATTTAAAAAAATAAAATTTTGCTCAGCAAACTAAAATAACACAGATATTATATCACCAACGCGTTCGAAAACAGCTAACAAGAATCTAACGGTGAAATAAGGCTAATATCGCTGACAAATTATACTGCTGCCGATATAAATTCTACTGCTGCCGATATGAATTATATTGCTGCCGATAAGATATCAATTGTTTACGTCAAATGTTCCGAGTAATCATGCAAACTTTCTGCCATACGTGAACTCCATTTCCCATGTTCGGTGCATTCCTCACCTTGGCTTATCACGCTACAATGGCGACATCGCTTTCTTCAGCCCTGCCTCTTTTAGGAAACATGGGACAGGAGGTGTAATTCAGAAGAAAGAGTTAACATTCTCTGTCTAATCCAGCTAGAGTAAGGGTTGGGGGCGAGGCAGGTGCCAGGAAAGAAAATGGAGTTCAAAAGCCAAATTCTTACAAAGATCAGTCAGTTAGGCCATTCGGGGTAATGCCAGAGGCTAAAAACGTCCTCTATATACTGGAGCACGTGGACAGGAGATGGGTCCCTTGATCTTTTGCTGCAGTCACTTACTTGAAATTTGGGCACCGAAGGATAGAACGTAAGTGCACGAGAATATGTCACTTTGATCTCCCTTCTTATGCCTTCTGAATCCTCTTGATACTGAACTACTGTATCAACACATGCTTAATGCTTTAAAGTAATGCAAAGCTGGTATTACAACTGTTTACTGTAAGCAAACTCATTTGATGGAGTCAGGAAACAGATCAGAAAGAAGAAAGCAAAAGGCACTTGAAGAGGAATACAGAGGCTTTGATGTGTGTTGGGGCGGGGGCATGGCCTCCTAGGTAAAAGGATGTGTACCCCATCCCCTTAGTGACCCAACTGCATTTTGTAGCTGATATTCTGGTTTTCTGTGGTTTAGCTCTCATGCTAATCCTCCGTGCCTGCTGAGGCCTAGGCCTGTTTTTTTTTTATCTGAGCTCCAGAGCATGTTTCTGAGACGTGAAATGGAACACCAAACATGCCTTATAGGTGACTAGTACTTCTATGTTTCGGGTTGTTGACATTAAGATGTGGTGGCAGTGTACAATTTCTTTTATTCTAGCACTGAACAGACCTTATTATTTGATTCAGAAAGAGTGTGGTGTCTAATTTCCCCACTCATGTAAAGTTTTGCTAATAGGAGACTCCCAGACTCTTGCTAAGCAATCCCATGTACACTTCAGGTGTGGGTTGTGTAAAGCGTGGTAGCAGGACTACATATGAATGCCAGTGTAAGACTGCTAAACAGTCAGGACCCAGGCTGGATTGGCCGAGGTTTCACATAGCACAAGATGGAGGCAGTGGTACAGTCTCCCTAGATATTGGAAGTGTGTAATAGGCACTGAAGTGTTGGGAGATGAAGACACGGCTGTCTTCAGAAATTGTATGGTAACCTTTTTTAGCAGGTGATAGCTGATTAATCCTTCCTAAGCACCACCATTTTAGTTAATTGAGGAATCCTGCAGTGGGGGGTTTCAGCAAATTCTATTGCTAGAGGGAGGTTTGTTCCTTTTATCTCCTCCTGAATGTTACTTCAGGAAGTTTGCTGTCAGCCACGTGTGAAGGTTTTACACATCATTATACTCATGTTGTGGGTAGCATTACATTGAGCCATCATTGTCACTAACTTCTGTGAAAGCTATCACCTTTCAAAAAACATAATGTCAGTGCTACAGAAAGAATAGGAAATATGTACATACCCCAAACCAGTTCCTGGACATTTAGAGTGAAATGATCATGCCCTTTCTGGGAAGTGTGGTTAAAGTGGGACCTGTCAAACAGCCAGTCTTTCAGGCATAAGGGGATACCATCTAAATTGTGCACTTGTTGCTGGAAGATATGTCTGTCTGCCTGTTAGCTCATATGAAACGGGGCAAAGCATATTGGGTCATTCAGGAGCCGTACTGCAGAGGAAGGAATAGGGGAGACCCAGAAGAACACATTTTTCATAAGAGATTAACCAGCATTGACCTGAGGCTGCCTGAATGTCTCTTGGCCTTCCCAGGTGCTTCTACATTTAGAGAACATGAGACAAACCAGCACACTACAACCCCCACTCAAGTGACAGCCACCAGAGAGACAATGGACATGGGCTGTCTCTGTCTTCTGCACAGTGAGGCCAGGTTCCTGCACTTTGGACTAGAGGATCGAAATCCACCTGCAGGAGTGCAAGACCTGCCCCAACAGAGCAGTTTCCCCATAGCCAATACCCTTGGACCAGGCCCTGCATGAAGAAAGTGCAGCAAGGCCACCTAGCCGAGTAGCTGTTCCTTCAAGGGCATCTGCTCATCTAAACAATTGTAGCCCGCACACTTATGTCTATCAAAGGGGAGATATGTCAGAGAAAGCTGTCACTTGAACTGAATATTGAAAGTGAACATTTAATGCAGATTTAAGTGGGATGCGTGCTGTAACAATAACTCAACTTAAAAAGAAGTGTCTGAAAAAGAAAACATATTCTGACCTACTGGGGACACAAACATGGGGAAATCCTTATTTACACCAATTGTGAGCCTACATCTGTTCTTTTTTCTAGTCTACTGATTTCTGCGTAGATAACCATCACAGCCCTCAGAACCCTTGGTGCACCTTTCGGTACGGCGGTGGGCCGCTGGTGGTGGCCGGCTGCGGCGTTTCGCTGACCTGGGAAGGCTGGGCCTGGCCGCGCGGTGCGGCCTTCTGTGGCGCGCACACTTCCTCCTCCTGGGACGCGTACTGCTGCCGCCTGCGGGAGCAGGAGAGATCGCAGGGGCGGCTTAACCACCGCTGCTGGGCCCCGGCAGTCCGGCCGCAGCTGGGTGGGGCCTCTTGCTGCGGGCGTGCTCGGCACCCCCGGAGCAGGCCGGTGTGCTTATCGGGTGCCGATAGCCTGAGAGAGCCGGGCCCACCTGTGGATGTACCAGGCTCATCGGCTCGGCTCCTGGACCGGCAATTCAGCTCCCCCCGGCGGTGGGGGAGGAGCAGTGACTCAGACCTCCGCTATTTATCAGGAGCGGAGGGCAGGGGGCCGGCCTAGGGTGACCCCGTGGGCTGATTGCCGTGTGGTCGGCCTGGTTGGCTGGCTCCTGGCCTTGGCTGCCTGGAGGATGACGTCAGAAGGATAGGGCGGCAGGAGGAGACAGTCTGCTTGCTGGAAAGGCTGAGGCCCGGCTTGGTCTCGCCTCGGTGAGTGCCGGGTGCCTGGAAGGGGAGGATCCGTGCTGAGGAGCTGGGCCCTGTGCTGGGACGCCCAGGTTTTTGGTTCCCCACTGGAGGTGTTCGGGCACTGGACGGCATGACTGGCTCCCGCGGTGGCTGCTGGTGGTTGCTTGCGCTTTTTGAACTGGCCTGCAGCGTGTGCCTGGTTGTCTGGTTGGAGATTTGATTCAGCCTTGTCATGCCTGAGAGGTGATGCTCCTGAAATTTGAATAGAGGTCACTTGAGGAGGGGGCCTCTGGAGCTGGCTGCCTCCTGTATTTTTCTGCTAGTGTTGGCGCCGGTCGGCGACAGTGTCATGGACCATGGGCAAGGCGGAGCAGCAACAGGCTAAGCTCACCTTTGAAGGAGGAAAAAAGAGAGGTGGATCTACTGCCTCTATATCCGGCTGCGACGGGGTTGAGGAAGGGAGCTCGGAAGCTTCAGTGAGATCCATGTTTCTGGAGCTCAAGAGCAGTTTGGCCGGTATTGATGCAAAGCTGGATCATGTGACTGTGCAGTTGGATCGAATAAAGGCTCGTGTGGATGATCATGATTCCAGATTTGAGTTACTGGAGTCGCGGGCTTTGGAGCTGGAGGACTGCCACCGGAACGATAGAGAACAACTTTTACAAATGGAGCGAGTCCTGGAGGTTATTCGGAATAAAAATGAGGATTTAGAAGCACGGTCACGTAGAAATAATATTTGCATAATTGGGCTGCCGGAGACTACGGATATGGGTCAAATGGAGGAATTTGTGGAGGGCATGCTGTCTGATCTGTTTGCTGGTGAGCTCTCCCGTCTGTTGGTGGTCGAGAGGGCCCATAGCTCCCTGGGATCCTTGGGACCTCGGCCCCCGCCTGGCACTCCTCTGCGGCCCATAATCGCTCGACTGCTGAACTTTCGAGACAGGGACACTGTCCTTCGGCTGGCCCGGGAGAGGAGGCCGGTGATGTACCAGAACTCTGAACTCAGCTTTTTTCCAGACTATACTCCTGATGTGCAGACGGCACGGCGTGCCTTTTTGCCAATTAAGTGTATGTTGAACCAGGCGGGCATAACATTTGCTTTGTTGTACCCTGCTAAGTTGAGGGTGCGACATGAGGGGAAGTTGCTGTTTTTTACGGATCCAAAGCAGGCTGCCAAATTCGTCAAGAGGCTGCCTAAGCGGTTGGAGGTTGTGGGCTCAGACGGTGCCGGGTCCGAGCAGGCTGCCCTGAGTGATAAAGATTAATTGGAAAGACGCTGGGGCTGGAACGGCTTATCGGGGCTGCTGGAGGTCTTAATGGTCTACTTACAATGCCTAGGGTCGCTCTGTTGTTAAAATTGCTGTTTGGCTCTTTTGCCCTTCTCCCCCCATCCTGATTGGGTGGTGGGATAAATGGTCTGGCTTTCGCCCTCTGGATGAGTCCTTATCATAGTTCAATTGCTATGTATGGGGGGTTTGGTGTATTTGGGGGGTGGGTTTCTGATATGGCCCAATTGGGGGGTCTGCGTGGGAGGGGGCTGGGATTGTCTCTGTTCTGTTCTGTCTTTTTTGGTGTCTATACTCTATTTTCTGTCTGTTTGCTTATCTCAGACTGGCAGGGTGAGGCGCAGTGGAGGCGACTGGTACCAGTGAGGAGGATGAGATGGGAGTGAGTAGCATGACTGTGATGCGTTGTCTGACTTGGAATGTGCATGGACTAAACGACAGGCGGAAGGCGCGTCTTGTGTCTGCGTATGTAAGGCGCCATGAAATTGACATTTGTATGTTGCAGGAGACTCATTTGGTAACTTCTACACTGGGCAGGCTGAAGGCTGGGTGGGTTGGTGAATATCACTGCGTTATGCTTGGGGTGTGGCGATTTTGCTGCGCAAGGGGCTACAGTGGCGCGCTCAGAAGATTATTGCTGATCCGAACGGTAGAAATGTTATGTTGAGTGGCACGCTGTTGGATAGAGCCTGACGGCTGGTTGCCGTCTATGGCCCTAATACAGATGATCCTGAGTTTTTCCGGGAGCTGTGGCACCTGGTAGAGTCTCTAGGTACGGGTGCACTGATCAGCGGCGAGAGCTCTGGCGTCGGTGATGAAGGAGGGCGCTCTGGTGGTTCTGTGGAGGATGCAGCATGGTACCGCTAGAGAGGGCACGTGCGTTAACTATACCCATAGTAGTTGGTCCCGCATTGATCGCTGGCTGGGTACAAGAGATGTGAAGTTATGGCTGCACTCCGTGGATCATCTTCCTCGCACGTTGTCTGATCATTTGGCGGTTCAATCAGTGCTTGAGGTGCCCTGCGGGCTGGAGCGCAGGTTCTTGTGGCGGCTTCCGCACGGGGCACTTCAGGACATGGCGTTTCGAGAGGAGGTTTGTGAGGCTATTGTACTGTTCTTTGCTGAAAATCGAGGCTCTGTGAGTTCGGCCGGCATTCTGTGGGAGACGTTTAAGGTGGTTATTTGGGGTGTATGCCTCTCGAAGCAGCATGGGATGTTGAAGGCCCTTCGCCGGGAGTTGGCAGATTTGGAGGGGTGGATTGCGGAGCTGGAGCAGCGTTTGATGGAGGACTGGTCGGGCGCGTGCTGGCCGAGCTGTGGAGCGCGATGTCCTTATATGAGGAGGTCTCCCTCAGAGAGGTCTGCTTTTTGGGGAGGACCACTCGGGAGCGTCATTATGGTGAGGGGGAGACGGCTGGCCCCTCATCTCTTGGAGGTATATGCGGAGTCTCCTCACTCCGAGGAGGCCTTGATTGTCACTATTCTCAAGCCGGGTAAGGACCCGTGCTGTTGCGATTCCTATTGCCCGCTCTCTGTGATCAACATTGATAATAACATTTTGACTAAAATGATTGCGGCGCGCTTGCAGCCGTTACTCCCAAAGTTGGTATTGCCGGATCAGTCCGGATTTGTGCTGGGGAGATCCCCATCTCATAATTTGCGTACGTTTTTTGCGGTTGCTGGTTCAATGGAAGCCGACGAGAATGCGGCGGCGCTGTTTTTAGATGCAGCCAAGGCTTTCAATTCTCTGGCATGGGAGTACATGTTTGCGTTGCTTACTCGCGTGGGGTTGAGTGGTCGATTTGTGAAACTGATCAGATTACTGTATACACTCCCCACTGCTAGGCTGCGTTTGAATGGGAATGTCTCAGCTCCTTTTCCGGTTGCCCGAGGGACTCGTCAGGGATTTCCTTTGTCCCCGTTACTTTTTGTGGTTGCGATGGAGCCCCTAGCAGCGCGGCTGTGACAGTGGCATAACAATAGGGGCCTGCCATATCGACAGCATTCCATACTGATTTCTATGTATGCTGATGACATTGCGCTGTACGTCCGTGATCCGCGTAGGAATATGGACGTTCTGTTGGATGAGATCGTGCGTTTTGGCACTTTTTCTGGGATTGTGATTAATTGGTCTAAGTCAGTGGTGTTGCCTCTGTCTTCGGGTGTGATGGAGTTTCCTTGCTGGTATCCTATTGCGTGGGCAGATGGCCCGGTTCGGTATTTGGGAGTCTGGCTGAGTTGTGATGTGGAGACTCTCTGGATGGCCAATTACGGTACGGAGATTTCGTGGTTAGAGGAGAAGGTTGAGGCATGGCGCTCGTTACCGATCTCGCTGATCGGGTGTATTGCTATTGTGAAGATGGTAGTGCTCCTTAACTTTTTGTATTTGTTTGTAAATCTTCTGCTCATACTCCCGAAGAGTTTTTGGAGGCGTCTTTGCTCTGCACTGATTTGTTTCGATTGGCTGGGCAGACAACCCCGTATCGCTTGGGAGAAGCTGATGCTGCCTTTCAAGTTGGGTGGCCTTGCCGCCCCTGATCTGGAGCTTTATTATAATTGTGCTTGGGCGCACTTTGCGTGCTACTGCCTCCGTCTGACTAGGTACCTGCCCCATTTGGCGCCTGAAAGTGACGCGGTGTGGCAAGATGGCTGGGCGCGTGTCCTCAGGAATCGATCCCGGCCCTGCTCCCAGGGTGTTGACACGGTGACGTGCACTGCTAAAGCCTGGATGGCGCTGTTGCGCTGCTCTGGATTTAAAATACCATTTGCAGCTTCACTGCCCGTTCTTGCTGTTGCAGATGTCCAGATGTTCCGCGATGCTGGGCTCCGTTATTTTCTTCGGGATTCTAACATGACTGAGTTGGGCGATTGGTTTGTGGACGGTCGGTTGATCCCTCCTAGTGACGCGCTTGGAAATGAACACGCCACTGCGTTGCAGCAGATGTATGTGCTGCCTGTATACGTGATGCTGCATTCTCGGTTTACCGGCATCCCTGAGACCCCGCTGTAGTGTCATGCTCTGGAGGCGCTGTGCTGTGCTCAGTCACCAAGTGGGAGATGGATGTGGGAGAGCCTATTACGGAGGAGATGTGCCGGAGTTGCTGTGCGCATATGAGTGCATTGTCCCCTAATTATCGGCTGCATCTAATACATTTCAAGTTTTTGCACCGCCTATATTACACGCCTAGCGGACTCTGCTCTATGGGTCTGCGTGAGGACGCGCGCTGTGAGCGCTGCCGCACCCCTGATGCTGGATTTTTACATCTTGCCTGGGAATGTGCTGAGGTCCATGCATTCTGGGTGGAGGTAATGCTTACGATCACTGTGATGACTGGGTCGGAGCTGCCTGTATCCCCCAAAATCGCACTGCTTGGGTGCGTGGATGAGGTTTGCCGGACACATAAGAGGCTGGTGGGCCTGCTTCTTTTGCTGGCTAAGTGCAGGGTTGCCATGTGCTGGGGCAGGGGGTGGGCCCCTTGTACATCTGACTGGCTACGCAACGCCTCCTTCTGTCAGGAACAGCTGATGATCTTTTGGGAATTGACTCCAGAGAGCTCCCGACCAAAGGATATCTGGGCTCTGCTGCGATCTTTCCTGGAGGCCTTAGGTGGGGATGCGTGAGTGTTGTAAGATTGCTCGTGCTTTCGGTAGCTCTATTTCCCACAGCCCTCCTTATACGTTGAGCATTGTGAGATGATCTTTGTGACTGGTCGCCTGTGTGTGTGTACTCTCCCTGCCTTCTGTTTCCTTTTTTTCCATAGGTTTCTTTTTTCGGTTGTTAGTTCTTGCCTGGTAAAATCTGCTGATGTTATGGGATTTAAGTATGACGCACCTGAGTTATTTTTGTGACATTTCCCACAGATTGTATCCTGATGTCAGGATGGGGATGAACTTTAACACGGCCTGTGCTTATGCTTTGTGGGCTAGTTCTGTTGTTTTGTTGTATGTGTCATTTGTAAAAGTTAATCAATAAAATAATATAAAAAAAAAAACATAACAGCACAAGTAGTAAGCAACCTTATGGTAACTAACATACATTGATTGTAGTCTTTTGTTTTGGTGTGATAAAAGTACTTAACTTTTTAGCAAAGCAAAATAACTGGACTGGAATAATTATACCAGGTGTTGATTGAGTTCTAAATCTCTATTCCCCGCATGATCTCCCGGAGACGCCATTGACTGCTCGCTCTCGCTGCTCTGAAAAGGTCAGGCATGGAAAGGGAATACTTGGCATAGTCAGCACATTCATAGTAGGATGGACTCGAGGACAAGAGAGGCACGTGACCCCAAACACCATGATTGTGGCTCAATGACCTCCGCTTGACATGTGGCTCTGCACAAGGGTGACAAAGTTAAAATGAAATTCGCCTAATAAAATGTGGCATACTATTATAAAGGAAAGGGTGTGTATTTATTCTTGAAATTGTCCTGTGAATAGCTGGCCCAGGTGGTATAAAGTCTGGACTGGCAATTGAGGGGACATTTGCTCAGGAAGTTTTGCGGTTAGCTCTGTCACTCCAAAATATGAATAGTGGCTTCAAATAATTTTGAGTCTAGTTTAGAATTGGGTAATAACAGAAAATCCTCCAGGGTGTGAAGAAAGTTGTAAATCTTCAAGTTGGAAATCCAGTCCAGTGCAGTTACCTCTCCAATAATTTTATTGTTCATACTTGTTGTCTGTCCCACCTAATTGTGTTACAAAAAAGTAATTTCCTGCACGAACCCGTGATTTCCTCAAAATGGTACACTGTGTTGATTTTCGACGGAAAAGTATGCACTATCTGATTTTTTTCTGCATTAAATATTTCCTCTATAATAACTGAAAAAATGCAGTTCTGGGAGAATCAATGTCCCCTATTTTTCTGAGGCCCCGATGCTATGTCTAAAGGTGAATTTAGAACATAAACATCCATCAGATCACGTCTTAGTTCGTTTTAAATCTCACATTGTGAAGACTTGAATGTGTTTGCATTCGGTTGGTCAAGATATTGAACCATGCAGGAAAACTTAAAAAACAACATATTTTGCAAAATCTAAATACCCACCAACGCATCAGAGATGTATGTACGGTTTCCACCACAAACTGAAAAGCACGGGAAGTGTGTACACGCTCTTTGTTTATCTTCAATGATTCCCAGCAAACACTTGAAACACTAATGTCAACCTCACTTAATCATAACTTTATTATCTCGTCCAAAGGTCAACAGTTCTGGAAGAGTATAACTAACGATAAGCCTGTGGGATGCCTAATATTTAAGTCAATATTTCAGGAACTTCGATTTGAGAAAACATCCATGGAGACAGCAAACAACGACAGAACATTCAGTCAATCAAACGACAGCCTATGAGAGCAAGTCTGCATTTAAGGTACTGGGGCCGGTAGCCTGTTTCTTTAAGTCCACTTAATTGCAGGTGTTAGTATTCCTATTTAATAAGTCTCTCTAACGCTAAGGACGTGTTTTCAAGCTGTACATAGAGGAGAACTCCTGTGCTGCAGCTCCTTCCTCCCAGTGCCCTCAATAACACGAGACATTTGTGCAAATACACGAAATGTTCTGAAATATTAAGTGAAATTATGTATAATTACTTGAAATGTAAAAGTGGCATTAGATGCGAGAATGCATTTTGGGTAAAGAAATAACACACAAATTGAAAGCCCCACAAATAGCAGTTGCTCACGTTTAGTCGTTCGTGCTATTTTCATGATTTTTGGCTACATTTTTGTTCAGAACGGCGAACAATCAGTCAAAAAGTAAATGGTAGCTGCCCTGAAGGTGGATAATCCTTAGCTGATGGTGCACACAAAATGTCAATTAGTTTTCAACAAGTCCAGCAGTCAGCCTGGTTCAGGAGTACGACGGTTTTTGGATATCATGATCCAGAAAAGCAGCTAGCAGGTAGGTCATAGAAAATGAAAGAATTTCCAGATCAGCCAATGCCTTAAAAAAGTGCTGCACATTGCTTACCACCGCCCACTGTGCACTGTACTTTACGAAATACAATGCTTCCAACCTTCCTTGAACAGCTCTACCGGAACTCACAGGAATCCTCAAAATTCTACAGGAGTTAGGTTATCCCTCGAATTGACCACCCTGGCGTCAGATGTAAAATAGAGACTTAAGAGCCTCTGTGCAAGAGGCAAAATGTCACTACTGCCTAGTGATTGGAGGTACAGAGGTAAATCAGCCTCATACACAAATACTAGCTAACACACGTTCCACTGTCACTATTGGATAAAGAGAAGGGTTAGCTACATTAAGTGAACATTAGACTCTGAAACATATACCTGCATTGCAGAAACAAGCCTTAGAAGCCTTTCTACAAACATAGGGCCACAGCTTTGCTCCAAGGAGTTGGATAGACTGTTCTCTTGTGCCAAAAGGAAGTTCATTCTGAAGTTTGGGCACCAAGTACATGAAGGTGCAACTGCTGCATCGTGCCTAATGAATATTAGAATATTGGAATGTTCGGATCTCCATTGCAGACAATGGAGTGCTCCAGGCTTTTACTGGCCGGTAAAAGCCCGGAGCCAACCTTCCGATGTTCTCTTTGTTCACAGCAGCAGCTGTGAACAAAGCCTCACGGAGGTCGACGGGATTTTAATCCCCTCGGGCTTCCTGCGGAATTTGTTTTATTTAATAGAACATCCTGCCCCTGAGTAGCAGAATGTTCTAATAGCCTTAGAACCCGCTGTAGCGGGCTCTACCGGCCATTAAAGGCCCGCTCCCTTCGGCTCAGGCCTTTAACGCAGGAGCAGGCCTTTAATGGCAGGTAGAGCCCGCTAGGGCGAGTTCTAAGGCTATATTAGAACATTGGAATGTTGAGATCTCCATTGCAGACAATGGAGTGCTCTGGGCTTTTACTGTCCGGTAAAGAATCATAGGTGCACAGGTGAGCTTTAAAATCCCTGGCTAAAACAAGGCCATGTTAGCTTAATTGGAGCAATATCTTTCATAAAAGGTGAATCTAAGGCAACCAACACATTCATGTTACTTTTATCAAAACAGTTATTATAATCAATTAATTAAGCTAAATCAGTTACTGAGGTGATTCCTAAACAAAGCAAAGGAAAATTAGGAATGTCATAAATAACATACCTTGATGTACTACTAGAAGACATGAGACTAAGGTCACTATTCCTCCTTTGACTTGTCCAGCTCCAGAAGGGTCAGCAGGTATAATATATGTTGTATACCCATTAGCATGAAAGGTGTCTAAGGCCCACGTCTCCTGAAGGCAAATACGATTAAATCTTGAGATAACAGTCAGCCAGTCTAGATTATTTAATTTGGTAAATATTCCTTGCACATTCCAAGAAGTTAAATTAATAATGTCATCTGGATTGCAGGAATTATTCTTTATATGTCAATATAAGCGTGTAGCTTTAGCAAATGGGGCAAAGTGGTTGAACGCAGGAATCCAAACTGTTTGGTTTGTTGTCACTGACGGTCCTCTTAACGTAGGAAAGCATACCAGACGACCAAAGCTGCTTGGCCTTTAATTTAGATGCCGCTAGAAGAACCCCAAGAGAGGAAGTTGGATAGAAGATGGAGACTGACGGCCATTACTGGCCGAATCTAATATAAAGGCTGCCAATTGAGGGCACCTAAAATTGATTATCACACATTCTCCAGGATATTCCTTACATCGTTTTCCAACCCAAACAGCTCTCCAAATCAATATAATATCACTAAAAGTATAGTTATTAACTTAGGTGAGCATTTCAACCAAGGGAAGACTTTGTTCTTTAAATACCAGTGAAATTCAAAGTTGAGGGGGCTAAGGTGGGATTATCCATTAAAATTATCACATAGTGGCATGTGGAGGAGGGAAAATTAATAGTGGGAGCATCCGCAGATAATAAACATGCCTCCATGTTAGCACTCCCCGAGTAGCAAGATCCTGCATAAAGCACTGAGCTTTTCTGTTTTGAGAATGAGGTCTGACATTCGGTGACAAGACATTAGCTTAATTGCTTTCAACATGAGGGGGCTCCCGGTCAGATTGAGCAGTGGGTATAATGTTCGATGCCAATAGAGATACTCCTTGTGGACTTAAATCAGTGAGCCCGTTGTAAAATCCCACCATTTTATTACCCAGGCTTCCAAGCACCACATCAATGGCCCCTAAGCACTTATATAATGGCTGTGTAGTCTCCTCCAAAAGTGATTTAATTCTCCCAACGTAGCAAGTCTGTTAAAACTTTTGTATCGAATGAGGACAACAGTGACATATCCTCTGGTGGTTGGGAAAAACGTTTTTGGGGCTTTCTAGCCGGTACCTTTCCTAACTTATTCTGCCACTTTGGAGCAGGCCCAGAGTTTGAGGGAGAGGATCCAAGTGACAAATGGGAGCTAATGACCACTTTTGTTATGCAGTTCCCATTTTGATAATAAACTGCATGTTTAGGAAGGCAGCACCACCAAGCATGGGAGAATGAGTGCTACTAGAGCTGCTTAGTAGCTGTCTCACCCTGACCACCAAATCTGTCGGGGTAAACAGTGATTAGAGCAACCTCAGCATGGCACTCTGAGTCCTCCGAGAAGTTGTAGAAACAGATTGTACCCCTTTCACTCAGTTACTCATGCACTCCAAGGTGAAACACAAGATGAAAAATGGATTTCAATGCATTTATTGAAGCAATCGCATTCAGGTAAAAAAAAAAAAGCATGTGCTGCGATAATTAGGCAGACGAAACAGAGCAAGGTAACCAACATTACAGCCAAAGTGAAGAAATGAACAACCCCACCATGTTGTGTGTTTCTACAGAATCTAATAATTCCTTCCAAAACCCTATGTCATGATCTGAGAGCATAGAGATTACAGCCTTGCCCAACCTAAGGGATTAGCCTCAGCCCTGTACCTGAATAGAATAGCAGAGGTCTGCCTGTTGTGTTGAAGCCAAACCTCTCTGGAGGCTGAGAAATCAGCGCCAGCATCAGCAAAGCTGTTGGTTGTATGGTAAGCATCCCAGGATGGTCATGACTGGAATACCCTCTACCCCCTCTGGGCCTAAGTGTAGTCACTATAATGATCCATACGTCGACTGGACTGCAGTTCTGATCAAATGCTGTGTCTCGGTGATAGAAGCTGGATCCTGGGCTGGCAACATTAGTTAGTACATCATGTACTGTGCATACCAGCCTTGGACAAGAAATACAGATTGTCCGTGGTACAAGACTGATTAAATGTGGAGAGTAAACTTTGCCTTCCTCGAAGGAGCAACTGATAAATATATAAAAACACTTGCTAACAGGCTTGGGAAAATATGAATACAAAATGGGCGTTAATTTCAAATAAGGCACAAGCCGTGAAACAAAGCTGAGACAACCCAGGTTCTCAAAGGGTTGTAACAACACCCTTACTTTGCTAGTCTAGGAATGCAGATTCTAATATCCCTAAAAGAATGAAGGATAAACATAATCTAAAAACTAAGAAAACAAAAATAAAATCATAAAAATGTTCATGTTGACAAGCAGAACAGCCCAAAATAAAAATAGCCACTTAAAAGACATTGTTCATTGGGTAAAAACGGGTCTGAATTTAAAGTCACCGGCATCCTGCATGAGGTCATCAAACACATCAGTGGAGTCGAAATCCAAAAGGGATCCCACTTCAGCAGATGAAATCACCACCAGAGCTTCATACAAAAGGTCAAAGGAGCCCACATGATTCAGTACCTCAGCCGCAGTTGAGGAGGCAGAGTTCCGTTCAGTGGGTCACCAGGATCCAAAGCAATCTGGTCCAAAGAGTTTGACTCATAGGAAGCATCACGGAGCAAGCACAATCTCATAGGACAACTCTGGGTTTGACCCTTCAAAGGGAACATCATCAGATTCATGTCAGTGAAAAACACATGCCTCAATTGCATTTTTGAAGGGCACCATAAACAATGGAAAACAGGTTGCACGCCGCAGAACATTGACCGAAACTAAGGTGACCAGTCTTCAATAAGTTCCTCCAGTCGTGATACTCCAAAGTACAGCATTATGCAGTCACAGCACAGTTGGGCTGGTGGGCGCTCCATCACTCTTCTTGCTGAAGATGGGGCAGCCAATGCAAATCAAAAATAGCAACAGCAGAATACCGCCAATTAATGCCAATACCAGTGGGAAACACTCAAAGAAGTGAGAGTATGGCTGATGGTACTACCCCAAAAATGGTCTGGAATGTGCTTACAAATCCAGAATCTACAGCTTGAAGTAAGTGTACAATCTCGAAATTATTGGGTGCATTAAAAATATGGCTCACCAATTCACCAAATTATCTTGGGAAGTCAATATTTAAGAGGGACTGTATTTTAGCTGATGAACTTGTCACTCATAAGTTTAACAGGAGGATATCAGGGCCATGTGTTTTTGAAACAATAGTGCTTTTAGTCTGCTCAACTTGCGAATTTGAAATTGGAAGTAGCAATGTGAGGCCACAAATGTGCTACTTTTATCTCATAAATGGGTGTGAAAAGTACATTTCCACAGCAGGTCACTTTTTGAGAAACATAAATATCATATGTGACACCTGCTCTCATCCCACAACTGCCTTGATCAATCAGCATCAAGTAACTCCCATTCGAAAGTAACTAAAATACTGGGTAAATCAAAGAGACAGGAATATTCTTTAAGTAGCAGGCTAAGTTACCGCCATGCACTGCCACCTGTTTACAAATCATTGGTTGACGTACAGACGTGTCACACTCGCTTACACAAATAAACATTTTTTCCCCACTCCTACACTTGCATGGCAAACTGGGAAACTAATATATTTGAATAAATCAAGTTAGTATCTGTCAGCAGGGTTATCCTTGCTTTTACTGCTAGTAATTTAAAATAATATGACTCGCGATTGCTAACATTATGCCCAGTAAAATATGTGAATTTGTCTACATATATTTTAGAACTTCGCACAGGTGGAGCTGGACAATGTTCCCTTTGTGTGTAATTAAAAACTATAGGTGGGGTACTAGCTCTGTGTAGGTAATGGTGGCCATAACAATGGTAACAGAATATTTCGCCATAATTATCTTCAATTTCCGATACAGTATAATATTTAAGTTCAGAAAGCATAGAATCAACTGTTTTAATCTTCCAGCCATCAGATGCCAAGTCTAATAATATAATTCATAGACATTTTAAAAAACATAACGAATTTTTATAATTTCAGCAGGACCAAAAATATCATGTGGAACTTTATCCCAAGCAATCCCTTCAGGAATGGAACAGCAGAAATGTTCACTAGCAACAAGTTTCTTCCCACTTTGTAACAAAACAAGTAATGCTTTGAAACATCATCTACTAGTTCAGCAGTAGAGCGTTGAGGAAGGTAATGCTCATGTATAAGCAAAAAGAAGACAATGATAAACTCAATCCATAGGGGAAGAGCAAGCAATTCAAATGTAATCCACAGGTAATACAATTGATGAATTAAATAAGTGTGTTTAAGCCAATTGAAAAGCTTACATATGCCGTGAACTGAGGTGACAGTTGAAGAAAAAGAAAAATCAACTATTTCAGCAAAATAACTAGAATCAGTCTGTGCAAAAACTAGAGCCGGTGCATGCGAAAGAGAACTGAGATGTATCCATTGGTGGCTCACCATAAATAATCCCACTGATTTGTCCTGCATTGGTAAATTGTGGGTTAACATTTTGGATATTTCTTGTAGCAGTAACTGGATTCAACAAAAGTTCATTCCCTGCTCACCGCGGCCTAGGGGAAACAATTTCAGTATTGTTTAGTACTTGAAGAGGTATCTATTGTATAGAGGTGAGAGAGGAAGGGGAACTACCCAGAAATCATTGTGGTCTACCATGCAGGATCAGCACATGGTGCAATTTTATATGATCACAGCCAGGCAGTGGTGTTAGAATCTTTGTTCTGCTGCCCTGTATCCTTAGAACAGGGACCGTGCTCTGTAAGATGGCCCACACTCCTTTCTCACAGGAATCTTCTCATGAACCAGATCCCCAACTTTTGAAATCCAGCCTGTGGACGTTGTTGAATCCCTCATTCCTAAAGTGGCGGGGTGTGTTGTGAAATGCTCACCTCAGTACTGTTGTTATTACTGCAAAACAGTGACATGTCATTTAAATCAAAAGGTGTGTCTGCAGCTACTGCACCAGAACCATCAAGATCTGGGACGAACATAGAGATCCAAACAGGTCTTCATATAGGGTACGGCTGCACAGAGATCTTTGCAGAAGGTTATTTATTTCTCTCTGGACCAGAAATAGGTGATGGATCCAACTACGATCTGAACCTCAAATGCTAGCTGTTAAGGATTGCTTTAAGTCATGCTTTTTCTTTCCTCTATCGAATTTCCTTTGGGATGTTATGGAGAAGAATAATGCACCACTACCCTCAATGTTCCAGTGGCATCCCTGTAAGCCTTAGGGGCAAAAGCAGGGCCCTGGTCCGAATGGAATGCAGCACCTACATATGTCCTGAAAAAGACTTGCAAATCTTTCATAATAGTGCGAGCATCAGCCTACCATTGTGGCCACACCTAAAGGAATTTGGAGCAGGAATTGGCAGCTAGTAGAATGTATTAGTATGTACCATCTAAATTTAAGGGACCACAATGGTCCAGGTACACACAAGCATAGGCTTGTTTGATATTAAGAGGTGTGTCTGCAGTGGACGCTTGATGGTGGAACCTTTTATTTGTTGGCAGATGTCACAACTAAGGACAAACTGTTTGGTCTGATTATATAGACCATGCCACCAATAACGCTTTTATAACAATGAGAGAGAGCCTCCATGCCAGCATGGGCAGAAGTAACACCCTCATGCAGTACTTTAAATAGTTCTAGCCTACGATCTTGGTTGGGGATCACACGATCATCCACCCCTGGCATTGTTATAAATAGGAATGTTTTGGGCACTCAGGTGGTAGGAATATTTTGCTGTGTGTGCTTTTCCTAGCGGCTTTCCATCAGCCGAAGGGTTTAAGGCAGTCAAAATGTCATCATCCTCCCTCTCAAGGGAACACATTATCACAGTAACAACTGCAGACTTTGTTGCTTCATCTGGCAATTAATTCCCTACAATGTGTATTCCAACACGCTAATGGCCCAGTGTATGTATTATATGAGCCCTTGGCAGTTTGTCTTTGAGCTCTTCCACCTTCCCCCAGAGCATTTTATGCTTGATGGTGTTTCCTTTATAGTCTCTGAATATGTTTAGGTGCCAGTAGTGTAGATTTTTATTGAAGGACTGGACACAATAATATGAATCACACACAGTGAGTGTGGGGAATTCTGGATTTGTATTTTCTAGTACTTTGAGCTCAGCGAGTTGTGCCGTGCAATCCACAAGGGACTGTGTGTAGGTTTGTTGAGGTTGGAACTAGCCATCCTTCATTACTCCATAGATGGCTGTGTAAGCTGCGGAGTACTGGTGTTTGGTACTTACAGCCGGTTGTGCTGAACCTTCAGTGTAAATGATGTATTTGTAATGTTCTAGAGG
This sequence comes from Pleurodeles waltl, assembly GCF_031143425.1. Taxonomy (NCBI): domain Eukaryota; kingdom Metazoa; phylum Chordata; class Amphibia; order Caudata; family Salamandridae; genus Pleurodeles; species Pleurodeles waltl. The sequence continues at coordinate 781,877,523 of NC_090437.1, read as the reverse complement.
CATGACATTAGTGTGTATGAGGTACTCAAGTTCATATTGGAGAATCTCTTGGGTTTGTAGTTTTGGATTGAAAACATAATCCACAACAGTAGCAGCCAAGGAGGTGGCTCATTGTATCCATCTTTGATTAATGGTTTTGCGCCTGGAACACTGGCTTTGGTAACAGCCTCAAAGGCTGGAACTCGAGTAATGACAATGATGCACTTGCCCTGGGCTAATGGTCTCTCCCTAATGACAGTCATCTGAGATGCAGTCAGTGTTTCTCAGTGTTGTGAATGCATTTCTGCATTAGATTATAAGTGTGATTTGTATGCAATTGGAACTGTGTCACCTTCATTGAGCGTGACTTATATGAATCCAATTGCCCCCGGCATTATTCGGAGGACCACATTTGCTTTGTTTTCATGTGTATGTAAGTGTTTTGCTTCAAGCTTGTCAGTCTGTCATGATCTGAGTACTTCTGTGCGTTCTGGTGTCTAATGTTTACTTGAAAAGTCTGTCTGCTGGTATGCATTGTGCATAATTTGGAACGTATGTTAAGTCAAAGTTAAGGAATCCTAACAAGGATTGCAGTTTTTTTAATGGTATTTGGTAGTTGTAGTTGTGCACACTTTTCTAGGAAGTGTGGTGCCAGACTCTTCCCTTCATTTGAAAGCTTGCACCACCAAAACAGGACACTAAGAAATGAAATCTTTGTTTTCTTAAAGTTAAATTTGAAGCCTTGTTTGACAAATCCCAATACAATGTGATCTACCCTAGCCAAATGTGTGCTGAGGTCGTCATCTGTCAGATGAATGTAATTTATGTAGGAAAATGTCTCAGGACTATTATCATGTAATATGATGTTACACGGACTGAGAACAATCAAAGACTGTTCTTATACACTTGCGAGAGTCAACAAAATTGGTATCTAGAGCTGAGTATGGAAAAAGCGGTTAGATCCCTGCTTTCAGGTGCTATGTTATGGCAGAAAAAAAGCCATTGGAAATAAACAAGATTGTTTTGTATTTTTTTGGACAATGTTGTTCATTAAGGCTGTGCTATGTGAGTTTTGTATTGCATATGTATATGTGTGGCTGTTTAAATGTCTGTAATCTAATACTTTTATGTATGAATGGTCTGGCTTAGCTTCGGGCAGCAAAGGTTGTTGATTGGAGATACACAGGATTCAATTACTCCTTCGTACTCAAGTTGTGTGAGAATTTCCCTCACAGGGGCTTTTGCATCATGCTTTATAGGGTAGTGGGATTGTACTTGTGGGCCGGATCGTATAGGTAAGACGATGGGATGGGGAGTCCTGATCCCAACCCACATGGTTGCAGTACAGCGGTGGATTCTGTGCCAGAACCCAATCTGCAAAACATGCCTCTTTTACTGGACCTGGAACTAGGACTGAGAAAGATGGCAAAATTACATAGTCCCCTTGTAGGAGCATTCTAACAAACTCTTCAGCCAACCTTTTTCTGCCAGGAGAATGTCATAAATGGGCATCAATCTTTCCCAAAAAATTACTTTAACTGTGCATATTGTCCTCCCTCAATTTTGATATTTAATTTTTAAACAGTCTGGAGGGGCAACTTGTCTGTTTGGGGTTTCGACTTCAATGTAGACGTTAGTTGCTCTCACATCCAGAAACTCTTGAAGATTCTGGTGAACTATCATGACCTCTGACGAGATGTCTAGTAGAATCTCTGCCCATGTCCTGTTCTTCAGTAATGTCCTATGTGTGGCATACTTGGCCAAAATCCCCACAACCATCTTCTTTTTCAATTATTGTTTTTGTTGTGGAAGTTTCTATTCCTTTTTTATTATGTCAGATGAACATTGTGACTCCTTCTTTGGTTTCATGTACTCTTCTTTCCTACGTTATGATCACCCACCTCTCGACATTGGATGAGTCCTGAAAGGAATGAGAAGGTCATGTATCAGTATACTGATACCTGTCAGGTAGTTTCAAATTGTCACGATTTCTTAAATTATAGCATTTCTCAGAGGTCTCCGAATACAAAGATTCTCCTCATTGTTTTACTTTATCTTTATTAGATTTTGGTTTGTCCCAGCCCTTTTTAGAAGACTCCTGTGCTTGCTTGGTACTATCCTTTTCAGAGTTCCCCTTAAGTTGTGGTTTATTTGGTCTGAGCCCCTAGTTATCCTCACCTATACTAGTATAAGCCTTGGATGGTTTTTTTGGTAGCTCTCGTTCCTGATCTATTTGTGGAACTCATTCTAGTCGATGGAGTACTGCCAATGCTGCTGCTTCCCCTTTAATATTTTCTAAAATAATGGAGGAGAGCGTGGCAAAACTGCCCATTAATTTTATCCCTAGATCCAGGGCAGGGTCAGCCCTGTGCTCATTTTGAATTTGTTTCAATACCTTTGGAAAAACCAACAGAGATGGTGTACCTTGTGTTATGGCAGATACTGCAGCAAAAACTGTGCCCCATGTGGCACAATCATGAATGGAGGGTACAATCCCAAATGCCTAATGTTAGACCTGACAGCCTTAGGGTGCTCACCCCTAACTTTTTGCCTGCCTCCCTCCAATTTTTAGATACTGTTTTTGCTGGTGTTTAGACTTTGCACACTTTACCACTGCTAACCAGTGCTAAAGTGCATATGCTCTCTCCCTTTAATCATGGTAACATTGGATCATACCCAATTGGACTATTTAATTTACTTATAAGTCTTTTGTACAGTGCACTATATGTGCCCAGGGCCTGTAGAATAAATGCTACTTGGGCCTGCAGCACTGATTGTACCACCCACTTCGGTCCCTTAACCTTGTCTCAGGCCTGCCATTGCAAGGTCTGTGTGTGCAGTTTCACTGCCAATTCGACTTGGCATTTAAAAGTACTTGCCAAGCCTAAAACTCTCCTTTTAATACAGGTAAGACACCCCTACGGTATGCCTAGGTAACCCACAGGGCAGGGTGCTGTGTAGGCAAAAGGCAGGACATGTACCTGGGTAGTTTACATGTCCTGGTAGTGTAAAACTCCTAAATTATTTTTTACACTGCTGTGAGGCCCCTTTATAGGCTAACATTGGGGCTGCCCTCTTACATTGTTTGAGTGGTAGCTGCTGATCAGAAAGTAGGAAAGTCATATTTAGTATGGCCAGAATGGTGATGTAAAATCCTGCTGACTGGTGAAGTTGAATTTAATATTACTATTTTAGAAATGCCACTTTTAGAAAGTGAGCATTTCTCTGCACTTAAATCTTTCTGTGCCTTACAATCCACACCTGGCTGGGTTTAGTTGACAGCTCCTTGTGCATTCACTCAGACACACCCCAAACACAAGATACTCAGCCTCACTTGCATACATCTGCACTTTGAATGGGTCTGCCTGGGCTGGGAGGGTGGAGGGCCTGCTCTCACACAAAGGACTGCCACACCCCCTACTGGGACCCTGGCAGACAGAATTTAACTTAAAGGGGACCTGGTACACTTCTAAGCCACTCTTTGAAGTCTCCCCCACTTCAAAGACACATTTGGGTATATAAACAGGGCCTCTGCCCCTACCAACTCAGACACTTCCTGGAGAAGAAAACTGGAACCAGAACCTGCATACTGCCAAGAAGAATTGCCTGGCTGCCCAAAGGACTCACCCGACTGCTTTCCGTGAAGGACTGCTGCCTTGCAGTTACCCTGCTGCCTTGCTACTCTCTGGCTGTGGTGAAGAAGTGCTCTACAAGGGCTTGGATAGAGCTTGCTTCCTGTCCCCTGAAGTCTCAGGACCAAAAAGACTTCATCTCTACAAGAAGGACTCCTTGTGGAGTGCAATTCGATATTATTTATTTTTCTAAACACTGTGTGGTGTATTTTGTGGTGCTATATTGTGTTATTTTATGATTTATTGCACAAATACTTTACACATTGCCTTCTAGTTAAGGCTGGCTGCTCAGTGCCAAGCAGCTAGAGGGTGGGCACAGGATAATTTAGATTGTGTGTGACTTACCCTGACAAGAGTGAGGGTCCTTGCTTGGTCAGGGCGTAACCTGACTGCCAACCAAAGACCCCATTTCTAACAGCTAGCATAAATTTTACCCTTTATAGAATTAGTAGTTACTGGGTTTATCCCCGGTGTAGCCAATTGTTGGACAGCTGGGGCAGCCCTCACTGGGGCTTTATTGAATATTCACATTACAAATTGTGTTAAGTGTCTGTAGAAGCTCACTAGGTTATTATATACCGGGTGTAAATCCACTGCTTGCAGGATTTGTTCATTTGGAAATGGTGTATATGTTGCCAAAACTGGCCATGTTGGTCCTTAATTGCTGAGGGGACCGAATCTAACGTGTGCAAATATGTGTGGAATGGTGCCTAGAAACCAACTTTGGTGTTCTTGATATGATGGAATTTCTAAATAGCTGTGCTGGTGTGTTAGACGCTGTGTATGTATGAAATGTATTTGTATTGGCATCGACTACAGGTAAGTTTAACCAAGAATAGAATGTTTTGGTTTTGTACGCATTGTGCACCTCAACCACAAATGTAGCATCTCCCCTCCATTAGGAAGCCAATTAGCAAGTAAATGTTGTGTGACAGCATGGCTACAATTTACGAAAATAACTACTGGATGTGCCATTTTAAGTTTGAATGCAGAGAAGAAACACCAAATGAAGTATCGTTTTAAGGTTCAAGCTTGAACAACCTACAGACTAATATAGATGCTACCTATTTAGCTGAGGTGGATTTTCCCCAACACCACAGACGTCTCCCTATAAAAGGTGAATAGGCACCTCTGGCATATGAAAAAGAGCTACTCAGGATATCTATTAAAAAAGTACCTGACCTTGATACATTGGGCACCATGCTATGCGGTTCTCATTTTGGTAATAGGACTGAGTGTTTAGGATGACAGCACCACCAAGCATGGGCGTCTGAGTGCAACCCGCACCATTTGGTAGCTGTTGGCCTAACTCCTGGCTAGCTCACAGTGCCTAACCTTGACTACCAAACCTGTTGGGGTAAAAAGTGATTACAGCAACCTCATTATGACACTCTGACTCCTCAGGGAAGTTGTGCAATCAGATCGTACGATCGTACCCCTTTCGCTCAGTTAGTCATGCACACCAAGGTGAAACACAAGTTTAGAAATTGTTTTCATTCCATTTATTGAAGCATTCACATTTGGGTCTTTGGTGCTGTGATAATTAGACAGATGAAACTGAGCACGGTAACCAGCATTACAATCAAAGTGAAGGAAATGAACAACCCCACTATGTTGTGTGTTTCTAGGGAGTCTAAGAGTTCCTATCAAAACCCTATGTCATGAGCTGAGAGCTTAGTGGTTGCAAACCTCTGACTTGCTCGACCTAAGGAATTAGCCCCAGCATTGCACCTGCATTGCACAGACTAGTGGGGGCCTGTTGTGCAGATGGTAATCCTCTCAGGAGGCTAATAAATCAGCGCCAGCATCAGAAAAGCTGTCTGCATTGCAGTACGCATCCCAGGATGGTCATGAATTGAATGCCCTCTGCCCCCTTTGAGCCGATGTGTAGTTTATATAATGACCCATACATCATTTGGACAGCAGTTCTGATGTAATGCTGTGTCTTGGTGATAGAATCTGGCTCCTGGACTGGCAACACGAGTTAGAAAATCATGTACTGTGTGTACCAGCCTTGGACAAGGAATACAGATTAAATGTGCAGCATGAACTTTGCTTTCCTAGAAGAAGCAACTGATAAATATATAAAAACTATTGCTAAAAGCAGGCTTGCTACAGTATGAATAAAATGTTAATACAAAATAAGGCACGAGCTGCGAAACTAAGCTAAGACAGGGGTGCCAAACCCAGGTTCCAAAAGGGCACTTTAGAGGGACAAACATCATAGATCTGCGCTTCAGTAGTTTAGACACAAGGAGTAGCTGATCCAGGAAATACAGTCAAATTGGTTGGAGGGGTATCAGTTGACAAAGATAGATGCCTTTCAGTGATTTCTATTTCTTGGAAATCACTCCAACAGCACAATTAAGAAATCCCTCAATCATTGTAGCTCTTACCTCATTTATACATCCCCCTGGACGCTTCCTTTTCACCACTCAAACTATGACTTTGAAACCACAATCCAAAGAGGGGGGGGCAGCCCATCCTCATCCAGCCATGAACGGGCGCAGGTGGGAGAAGTCAGCGCTCTAAGCTCTTCCTGCCCCCACCAGCAGCAGCGTGAGTTGTAGGCCTTGTGGTCCTTGGCCGTGCGAGTCCCATGTCGCAGGAGAAGTCACAGTGCTATCAACACTTGGGCCATGTTACTCATCCTCTTGCCCCCACCAACAGCCACAGTAAGCTTTGCACCTTGTGGTCCTTGGCCATATAGGTCCCACATTGTGTGTTGCTCTTCTTCCTTCCACCACCACTAGCAGCAGTGAGTTGTGAGCCTTGTGGCCCTTGACCGAGGGTGTCCCCAGTAATCATTTTTGTGGCTCTCAGATGCAAGAAAGCTGAGTGGACCCGTTGAGATTCAAACCTGTGACTATGAAGTCAACAGAGATCCCTGAAGTGGATCTGTTACTGCACTGAGCTACCAGACCCTGTAGATCACGTCTGCCTTGTGAGGCCTCATACTGACTGCTATTTACCTCAAGTATTTTGCTTCAGTGCTGAGGAACAAACAGCATTTCTGCGTAGGAACATTTTTAATGAATTAAAATTGTTGCTAAAATGCTTCATTCAAAGGAAGGGGTCTGCCGTAGTGCTGTGGTTGACATTGATGATCAGATTTGGAGACGATTTATTTTGTAATAAATTCAAGTTATTATTGTTCCACTTTCTCTTTATAAGTAATAGCTATAATCTTACTTGATTTGTGGCAAATTGAGTGTTGCATCAAGGCAATTTCCTTTTATTTATTTCTTACTAGTTATACCCCTGCCCATATATGTCTACATTTGTTCATTCTCAATTTTGGCTCAACATTCTATTTTTGGGACTGGTTTATGTAGAAATGGTGTTGCCCTACAATAGTCTATTACAGTTTTTGCTAGCATTAACAGTAATAGAATAACCTTAATTCAGGAATCATTTTTCATACATCAAGCCTGTTGTTTTGGGCATCTAACCATGTGTGTTGTACCATCAAAGGAGACAATCCTGAAATTTGTACCACCTAATTTAAAGTATTACGAAAATGTGCTTATCTCTTTTCCTGGCAAAACCTATTTATGACCCTTTTCAATTATTGCTTGTGTTCAACTGATCCCTTACAAGAAGCAAAAACAGGCTGGAATACATTAAATGCAGTGCACAATACACAAGGGAGTCCAATTGACCTTCTGTTGTGTTTGCTGAGCTGAGGGTGAAATAAAATTAGTGTATTGATTTATGTTCCATCTTCTCCTACTTCCATCTATCATGACAGCTGGCTCCCGCTGATTTCCTTATTTGAACTATGCAAATCGGCAAGGTGCATTTATTCTATTGATTCCAATATTGTTGCAAACATATCGAACAACATGTGCAAGTCTGGTAGCCGGTCACTTTTATTTTACTTGTGGTTTAATGTGGTCTGTGGAATTATGTTGTTTCTATTGTGGAATACTGCCATATTCCCGCTAATAATATATTCCTGCAATTACATCAACAAGAGCTGGCTAGTGAAATAGCTTAGAAAGTTAGTGTCAATTATAAAGAAATGTGTGCTATCTATAGGCCAGAGTTGACTTCGGATCAAGGATAATGCTATATATGATGTACTTAACTGGGCCAACAGCATGCGAACAACACCATGCAAAATCCAACAGTTCCCCTGAGATGAACTATTACTGCCCCATCACTGGAATACAACCCCCTAGAAAAGTTTTTTCTACTGAGAATTTCTTGCCATTTTTGTCATGTTGCCACACACCAACAATTTGGAATCGTCTACCAGAAAGCATGATACCCAAAATCAACTTAAAGCCTCACATCTTGAAGTTCAAGCTTATTAACAGGTCAATGGAATTATGTGAAAGACAAAATGATGCGGCTTAATGCTGCACCTTTTGAAATAGTATTTCATTGTTTTGTATTTTTTCGCTTGTCATCACTGTTTGGGCAAAGATTTATTCTCATTGGAAACACCCAAATACAGCAATAAGCAATAGAAAGTTGCCCTGTGAACCTCTCGAAGGGCCTTCGGCTGTGCTGCAACACGTGCCACGGTGTTTTCAGTAGGTTTTGAGCCGTTTCAGATAGAAACTTTTTTTCTTAAATTCTGCAAGTTATGTAACAGCTGATGGAGTATGTGGGAAATGGGGTACTTCCATAATTATGCTGAAAATGACACAGCTGCAGAATTGCATAATTCCATTGGCCCTACTTATGGACAAATTCAGTTTCTTTGTTCTGCCTCTAACCTGCTCCTTGTCTCTAAACCATAAGAACTGTAATTCTTGGTACTGATACATGTAAAGCCCTCTATTGTCCATTGTGGTGAAAGACACAGAAGTGGTATAATGTTTAGAACAACTAAGGTCCAGATTTAAAAGGGCCTAGTGCCATTCCAATGCCACATTAGCATCATTTTTGTTTACACTAATGTGGCGTTAGAAGGCCAAAAACTATGCGCATGCATTGCACCACTTTGTGACCCTTTGCGCTATATTATGCCTACACCAGGCATAATGTATGCAAATGGGGCATTCCCCCATTTAGAGGGGTGTAAAAATGGTGCAAAGAAACTAAAAGATTTCTTTGCGTCATTGTTTCTGGGATTTTCAACGTCTGCTCAGAACAGGGGTTAAAAGGAGGCTCCCATTGGTTTCAATGGGCCTCTGGGTGCTTTGCAGGATTAGCCTCAAATTTTTGACGCTAATCCTGCAAAGCGCCGAACTAGTGTAAAAAATTCTGATGCTAGTTCTCTAACTACTGCCATAGTGCTCTGCATATAAAATATGGCGCACACATGTGGGCATTAGGGGGGCGCTAAGGGGCACAAGAAAAGTGGTGCTGCACTAGGTGTAGTGCCACCGTTCATAAATCTGTCCCTAAGTTTATTCTTTTTGAAGCCAGTGGAAAGGAACCCATATCCAACCAGATCCTGGTGCGAACTACTAATCCCATGATCTGAACTCATTTGGAACATGGTACGAGATTAGAAGCAAAACAACAGCAGCACTCGAGCACAAAGGAACTGTAAACCATTTACAAAAGTAAACACTTACAGCACAGTACAACCATGTAACCAGGTCCACCATATGCAAATACCTATAAAAAATAAATACATTTTACTGGTTAGTGCTACCGGAGCGTCGCAAAAAGTGACGCTCCCCTGCCACGAGCAACTTGTGAATCTGGCCCTTGGATTTCTCTGATCTTCTTCAGAAGCAGAACCAAGGAGTATTGATTTTTTTAACTGGATTTTGTCCTTGGTTTGGAATCTTTCAAAAAAGAAACACCATGCGTACATGGAACTTTAACTTGAACTGGATGGTTTCTCAGAACATTGGATGTATTTAGTATAACAATACATTTAGTTGTATGTATTTTCACTTTCATTATTCAATAAACATTCCAGTCTGAAAGTAAAGGGAACTTATGGTAGCCTATAACTCTCTGTTTACCCAACAATCATTTTTGATTTTCTTATAAGTCCCTAGTAAAGTGCACTACATTTGCCCAGGGCCTATAAATTGAATGCTACTAGTGGGCCTTCAGCACTGATTGTGCCACCCATATAAGTAGCCCCTTAACCATGTCTCAGGCCTGCCATTGCAAGGCTTGTGTCTGCAGTTTCACTGCTGCTTCAACTTGGCATTTAAAAGTACTTGTCAATTCTTAAACTCCCCCTTTGTTACATATAAGTCACCCCTAAGGTAGGCCCTAGGTAACCTATGGAGCAGGGTGCTATGTAGGTAATAGGCAGGACATGTACATGTGTGTTTTATCTGTCCTGGTAGTGGAAAACTAGTATAATTCATTTTACACTGCTGTGAGGCCTGCTCTCTTCATAGGCTAGCACTAGGACTGCCCTCGTATACTGTTTGAGTGGTAGATTCTGATCAGAATGGGGCTACTAGGTCATATTTAGTATGGCCAGAAAATCCTGCTTATTGGTGAGGTTGGATTTGATATTTCTATTTTAGAAATGGCACTTTTAGAAATTGAGCATCTCTCTGCACCTTAAAACCATCTGTGCCTTACAGCCTGTCTGTAATCAACTTCTGGGCTGGGTTGGTTGACAGCTTCCTTCTGCATTTTACCCAGACAACCACAAACACAGGACACTCAGTCACACCTGCACTCATCTACATACTGAATGGGTCTTTCTGGGCTTCAACGCAGCGCCTGCCTTGCACAGAAAATTTGACACACCGCCCTACCAGATCGACACACAGCTGAACCGGAACGATGCAGACAATTCCCTGAGTGGAAAATAGACACAGCACCTGCTGTGCAACAGAAAATTTGACGCATCGCCCTTCTGGATCAAGGCAATGCCTGTGACTTCTGCCAGCCCGCCCAGGATTTCCAAGCATTGTCCCTGGGCATCAAAAAGATCCCTGCATTGCAGTGAGAATCCAAAAGTGTGCGTCGAAAAACAATGCAAGACCTTTGCAGCATGGGAAGAAACAACGCGAACCGACGCACACCTTATTTTTTCACACATCTCACCCCATTCTAACATTGGTGATCAGCGGTGAGGATAGGACTTGTGTTTCTGCAGTGACATACAATAGTTACGTTTCCCTACCTACCCACAGTTAAAGGTCAATTTGATTTGTTCTCTTTTTGCTGCAACTTTTCTGCTTGACATTTGAATCTAATCCTATACAAGTCTCTTGCTGGCTCTCAAGGAGGAGCTGGAGAGTTTGACCTAGCCACGCTGGAGGCATACACTGTCAGCTAGCTGAAAGAGTTCTGTAAGGGGATAGGAGTGCCTACCCAGGGGGCCTCCAAGAATGAGGAGAACCAAAAGGCACTGAGGGCCTGGGCAGAAGCCCGTTCACAAGAGCATGTTGAGTTGGGAGAGCAAGTAGATGGCTCTCCAGAGGATTTGCCAACAGCAGTGGAGGATGACACCCCTGGATTTGTGTCCCCTGCTAAACCAGGGACAGTGTCTCAAGTTGCGGCCTGACCACAGAGGAAAGGAGAGAGGAGAGATAATTCAGGTTGCAGTTGGCTAGATTAAACATGGAGGAAGAGGAAATGAAAGCTGAGAGAGAAGCCAAACAAGCTGAGGCTGCAAGGGCTTTGGCTGAAAAGAAATTCATCTTGGCACATGAACTGAGTCTGAAAGAGCTGGAGCTCAAGTCTAGGCAGTCTGAGTCCACAAGTGATGGTGGCAGCATACATACAGGACCTGCTGGAGACAAAAAGATTTGTATACCCAAGGTTGTGATACCAAGTTGTGTGGTGGGAGATGACATTGATAAGTGGTTTGCTGCATATGAAGTTTCACTAAGGGCTCATAGGGTTCCTGAAGAGCAATGGGGGGGCGGATTTGTGGAAAAACGTGCCAATACTTGGGAGGGACACACGTCTTACACTAGAAGTTGGGGATCTGAACAAGTAAGCCATTTTGACTGCCAAATTTGGACTGACCCCTGAAAAGGTTTGCCAACGATTCACAGACAGTACCAAGCTCCCCAACCAAACCTGCATAAACCTTTTTGACTTTTCTAGTAAGGCACTGAATAGTTGGGTGCGGGCCAGTAAAGTAAATGATAACATGGGTTTGTACAGTTTAATCCTGAGAGAGCATATATCAGTATCTGCTTTACAGAGTTGCACCAGCACCTAAATGACAGTAAGTGGACTGATCCCAGGAAGCTTGCTGAGGAGACGGCCCTTTAGGCTAGCACCAGAGTGTCCAAAAAGGTATGATGGGGGACACCCACAAAGGTGGTCAGGTTCCCAACAGAAGAAAAAGGGGGGAGAAAAACTTAAAAATATGGCGATCGCCAAATGCCCCCAGAATAATTCCCAAGGGAATAGTGGTAACCAGTCCCACTCTGAGTCTAAAAAGAAAGGGTTCTTTGACAGTAAGACTGGGAGGTTTGTACCCAAATGCATAGAGTGCACTAAGTATGGTCACTCTAAGGGCGACTCCAAGTGTCCCAAGAGGGCACAGCCCCCCACTGGAGGGCAGACAGCTGGGTCGGCTAGTGTAGCGCTCGGAGAGGAGGTACTCCCACTTATTTTTGGGGAACAGATTGAGGTAACCCTAGTGTCCTTGGGGGATGCAAAAATGGGGCCAAAAGCCCACATGCCTGCTAATACTTCCAAGTATAGGCAGTGGGTCACCATTAATGGGCAACAGGTGGAGGCTCTGTGTGACACAGGAGCCAGCATGACTACTGTCAGGGGTCAGCTGATGTCAGCAGAGCAGATCCTACAGAACATATTTCACCAAGTCATAGTCGCTGACAATTGTAAGAGTTACCTGCTGGTAGATCTGGTTCCCTTTGAGTGGGGGGGTCTCTGGTACTCTAAAAGTAGCTGAGTCCTGCCATGTCTGTAGATTGTCTTTTAGGCAATGACTTTTAGCACACTGCCTGCAGAGAGGTAGAGCTAAGGTCTCACTTGGAGATGTTGGGATTGCCTGAGTGGGTCTGCATGACCACATGGTCCATGGCTGTCTGGGATGGGAGTCAAGGGTGTCTGGAGCCTGGAAGAATGGCCCAGAGAGCTGGTAAGGAGAAGGGTAAGGGGTGGGGAAAAACAGTCCCAGAAGTTCCCGTGGTGGTTGGTGGGGTCCCTGAGGAGGAGGCCCCTGACCAACCGGGGAGGAGATTGTGGCCCTAGGTGACCTACCTGAGCTTGCTGTCTGGCAAGTTGAGGGTGGACCAACCAGGGAAGAATTCAGTAAGGCGCAGAAAGAGTGCCCCGCTCTTGAGAGTCTGAGCCAACAGGCTGCAGCCCAAGCAGCAGGTAAAGCCTCTGGTGATCACCTGTTGTTTTGGGAGAATGGTCTTCTCTACTGTGAGCCTAAGGTAGCTGAGGCTGGGGCAGCACGTGTGCTGGTGGTCCCCCAGTGTTACCGGGCCTTCCTCCTGGGCCTGGCTCACAACGTTCCCCTGACAGGACATTTAGGTCAAGACAAGACCTTTGCCAGGCTTGTCACCAACTTTCATTGGACCCGAATGCTGACGGTCTCAGATGCATTCTGTAGGTCTTGCCCCACCTGCCAGGCCAGTGGGAAGACAGGGAAAAGGCTCAAGGCCACCTTGATCCCACTCCCTGTTGTTGGCACCCCCTTTTAAAGGGGTGGACATCAACGTCATTGGTCCATTGGACCCCAAAACTGCCCTAGGCAACAGGTTATCCTGGTTTTTGGTGGACCATGCCACCCCTACCCAGAGGCAATCCCTCTGAGGACGATGACTGTACCCGTGGTGACCAGAACTTTAATGGGGATCTTTACCATGTGACGTTCCCAAAGGAGATTGTGTCTGACAGAGGCACAAACTTCATGTCTGCCTAAATGAAGTCTATCTGGGATGCGTGTGGGGTGACCTACAAGTTCACCACAACCTATCATCCTCAATCCAATGGTCTTGTGGAGAAATTCAACAAGACCTTGAAAGGCATGATCACAGGCCTTCCTGAGGCCATGAGGCTTAAGTGGGACGTCCTCTTGCCATGTCTTCTCTTTGCTCACAGAGAGGTACCCCAGAAGGGGTAGGGATCAGTCCCTTTGAACTTCTGTATGGGTACTCTGTCAGGGGACCCGTAAGCATTGCAAAGGAGGTGTGGAAGAAAGCTCCAGAGAAACTCCCCCAGGATGCGGTCAGCTACATGTTGGCCCTCCACAACCAGACGCACCGCTCCTGGAAAAAGGCCAAGAGCAACCTGTGGCCAGTCAAGAGGTCATGAAACACTCGTATAACCAGAAGTCTGCCCTGGTGGAGTTTCCGCTCGAGACAAAGTTTGGGTGATGGAGCCAGTAGAGCCTAGCTAAGTAGAATGTGTAGAAGGGAGCTGCGAGTACTAGAAAACCACAGAGGAAGTAACACAGTACCCCCCAGCTAACAGGAAGGCAGGTGCATAACACTGGAATTTCCCCAAACCACCCAAAAGTAAGGAAAAGGAGAAAAGAAGACAACCAAAAAAGACTGCAAGAAACCAGTGATGGATTTCTGGAGAGGAAGACCTGTGGAGAGAGGAGACCAAGTTCAAAAGTGCCAGTGGAGTCCAGGAGTAGTAGGAGCTACTACTCACCCAGCTGTACTTGCAGGAGTTGGTCGACAGTGAAGAAGAACAAGTCAGCACTGCAGCCCTGGAGCCGGAGAAGAGTTTCTGATGGATGCAGAAGGAAGACTGCAGATGGGCGTTGGTGCAGGACTTCCACGAACAAGCCTTGGCAAAGGCAAATTTGCAGCTAGTGGAAAAGTGGTGCTGCCAGGGACCAGCAAGGCCCAGGAGGACTCAACCCAGGAGAGGGAGTCACAGAACACCCTCTGAAACAAAATGTCCCACTGGAACAGAATCAGCACTCACAGGAGTCCACAGGACGAGGACACAGAATTTGCAGAATAAGCCCATGAATTACTTCAGAAAGGGATCCCACATCGCAGGAGAACCATGCAGAGGGCTGTGCATCACTGTAAGGAGTGCTGGGTGTTGGAGCTGCACGTAGCCTGAAGCTCCCTTGGAGGAGATGCAAACAGGTCTTGGCAGCTGCAAGAGATGTGTTGCACAGGGGTACTGTCCTGTGTGGAAAGGCAAGGGCTCACCTTCACCAAATGTGGACAGCTGGCAGAGAGGACCAAGGGGACTACTCCGGACCACCACCCGTGACGCAGGATCCATGCAGCTCTGGATGAGAGGAGATCTACGCAGCCAGTCGGCATTGCAGTAGGTGCCTGCGGATGCAGGGGAGTGACTCCTTCACTCCAAGGGAGATTCCTTCTTCCTTCTTGTGCAGACTGAAGACTTGCCACCCTCAGAGGATGCGCAGCTGGGAAAATGTTGGAGAAACTGGAAGAAGCCTTGGAAACAATATTTAAAAAAGAGTCTTCTTCGTGGATGCAGGTTGTCGGTTCCTGGAGGGTCCAGTCATGGTTCCAGTCATGGTTCAAGTGGCTAGAAGTCAAAGTGGAGGTTGCAGAGGGGTCCTGCTGGAATCTTGCAAGCTGAATCTGAGGACCCACCCCAGAGGAATACCCTAAATAAACCTAAGAGTGGGCCTGGACATGTGACCACCTATCAGAAGGTGCCTCTGATGTCACCTGCCTGGCTTGGCCACTCAGATGGTCCTAGAGTTCCCTGCCAACCTTGGAAACAAGATGGCAGAACCCAGGGACTCTCTGGGGGACCTCTGAGCATCACCCCTGGTATGGTGATGGACAGGGGAGTGGTCACTCCCCTTTCCATTGTCCAGTTTCATGCCAGAGCAGGGCTGGGGTCCCTGAACCGGTGAGGACTGGTTTATGCATGGAGGGCACCAAATGTGCCCCTCAAAGCATACCAGTGGCTTGGGGAGGCTACCCCTCCCAAGCCAGTGACACCTACTTCCAAAGGGAGAGGACCTCTCTCTCCCAAAGGAAATCCTCTGTTCCACCTTCCTGAGCTTGATCAGATCCAGCAGCAGGAGGGCAGAACCTGTCTGAGGGGTGGCAGCAGCTTGGGCTGCCCTGAAAACCCTGGGACTGATGGTAGCAATGCGGGGGGTCCTCTAAGGAGCCCCCAGAGTGCATGGAATCATGCTTCCAATACAATACCTGTAACAGTATGATTCCGACATATTTGAAATGAAACATGCCCAGGTTCGGAGTTACCATTATGTAGCTGGACATAGGTAGTGACCTATGTCCAGTACACATGTAAAATGGCGTTCCCGCGCTCATAAAGCCCAAGAAAATGGAACTGGAGTTTGTGGGGGCACCTCTGCTAGTCCATGGGTGTTCTCACACACAGGTACCTGTACCCTGCCCTCTGGGCTTAAAGGGCCTACCATAGGGCTGACTTACAGTGACCTGGTGCAGTGACCTGTAGTGAAAATGGGTGCATGTACCTGTTTCACACAGAGCCCATAGGGATCCTCTGGTACCCCAATGCCCTGGGTACCTGGGTACCATATACTAAGGACTTACATGGGGGGACAAGTATGCAGGAAGAAATAGGTATAGTTATCAAAATTTATAGGAGAGAGCATAACAACTATGGTCCTGGGTAACAGGATCCCAGGGGACACAGTCAGACACACTGACAGGCAGAAAATGGGGGTAACCATGCCAAGAAAAAGGGCAGTTTCCTACACCTATGTACCACCTAAGGATGCTCCATGTAAACCAACTGAAGCCTCATTTTGAGAGGACTGAGGTCTATATGCTTCTGGTGACAGAGGAGGGTGCGGAGGTGGAGAGTGAACCCCTCCCCGACCTCCTCTCTGAAAAAGAAGACGATGGGTCAGTGGAGGGTGTCAATCTCCACTGATTGTGTTTTGCATCAAAAAGTAGCGCAAATGCAGGGCTAAAAAAAGTATAAACATGGGCCCTAGTAGGTGGTTGCAGGGTGCAGCCCCTCCAGGCCAAAACTAAGTCAATCATGGCCTATCAACCACCTAGAACCCAAACAGAAGTGAGAGCCTGTTTAAGCCTTACTGGTTACTACTGTAGGTTTGTTAAGGGTTATTGCACCATAGTGGCCCTCTTAACAGAACTAACATCCAAAAAGCAACCTAGGTTAATGAAATGGACAGAAGCTTGTCAGAAAGCCTTTGACTCTCTGAAGGAAGCCATGTGCATGGCACCCGTGCTCAGGGCCCCTGACTACTCGAAGGAGTTCATTGTGCAGACGGACGCTTCAGAGCAGGGCACGGGGGGGGTTCTAGCACAACTGAATGAGAAGGGCCTAGACCAACTAGTAGCCTTTATTAGCAGAAGGCTATTACCACGGGAACAGAAGTGGGGTGCCATTGAAAGAGAAGCATTTGCCGTGGTCTGGGCACTGTAGAAGCCGAGACCATACTTGTTTGGACCACAGGCTGCTCAAATGCAGATGAGGGGTGAAAATCCTAAACTCTTGAGGTGGTCCATTTCCCTACAAGAAATGCAGTTTACGGTGGAGCATCTTTCAGAGACTGACCACACCAGTGCTGATGGTCTCTCCAGATTCTTCCGCCTTAGCGATGAGAGTTCCCAAGGGGTTGGATAGCTCTCCCCACTTTCAGCTGGGGGGGGACATGTTAGACCTGACAGCCTTAGGGGTGGTCGTCCCCCATAATTTTTGCCTGCCTTCCTCCACTTTTCTGCTAACCAGTGCTCTCTCCCCTAAACATGGTAACATTGGTTAATTCCCAGTTGGCATATTTGATTTACTTATAAGTCCCTAGTAGAGTGCACTACATGTGCCCAGGCCCTTTAAATTGAATGCTACTAGTGGGTCCTCAGCACTGATTGTGCCACTCACATAGGTAGCCCCTTAACCATGTCTCAGGTAACCCATGGGGCAGGGTTCTATGAAGTAATAGGTAGCACATGTGCATGTGTATTTTATATGTCCTGGTAATGGAAAACTCCTAAATTTGTTTTCTACTACTGTGAGGCCTGCTCCTTTCATAGGCTAGCATTAAGACTGCCCTCATATACTATTTGAGTTGTAGATTTTGATCAGAAAGGGATGACCAGGTCATATTTAGTATGGCCAGAATGCTACTAGAAAATCCTGCTTATTGGTGAGGTTGGGTTTGATATTACTATTTGAGAAATGCCTCTTTTAGAAAGTGAGAAATTCTCTCCACTTAAAAACCATCTGTGCCTTATAGCCTGTCTGCAGTCAACGACTGGGCTGAGCTGGTTGACAGCTTCCTTTTGCATTTCCCCCAGAGAACCACAAAAACAAAAAAACTCAGTTACATCTGCACTCATCTGCATACTGAATGGGTCTGTCTGGGCTCGAAGGGTGGAGGGCCTGACACATTTCGAAGGCTAGTGGCCTGCCCTTACACAATGGACTGCCAAACCCTCTGCTTCGACACTGGCAGACAGAATTGTACTGAAATGGGAAGGTATGCACTTCAAAACCACTCTTTGAAGTCTCCCCCACTTCAAAGGCGTTTTTAGGTATATTAACTGAGTCTCTGACCCCACCAACTCAGACACGTCTGGACCTGAACCTGCAACATGTGAAGAGGAACTGCCTGGCTGCCCAAAGGACTCATCTGGACTGCTTTGCTGAGAAGTACTGCTGCCCTGCTTTTGAACTGCTGCCCTGCTAACCTCTGAATTTGCTGAGAAGTGCTTTCCAAGGGGCTGGATTGATCGTGCCTTCTGTTTTCTGAAGTCTCAGGGCCAAAAATGACTTCATCTCTTCAGGAAACACCTTGTGCGCCAAAAATCGAGGTACAGCCTGCCGGAAACAACGCACAGCCTGCCTTGCGACCAAGAAATCACTGCACAGCCGAACCCGAAATGATGCAGACCAACTTCCTGAGTGGAAATTTGATGCAGTACCTGCCTCACAACAGAAAATTTGATGCACTGCCCTACCGGATCGATGCACAGCTGAACCAGAATGACGCGACTCATCCCCGAGTGGAAAATCGACACAGCGTCTGCCTTGCAACAGAAAATTCAACTCATCTCCCTCCCGGATCAACGCAATGCCTGTGACTTCTTCCAGCGAGCCCGGGATTTCCCCGCATCGTCCCTGGGCATCAAAAATATCCCCACATGGCAGTGAGGAACCAAGACTGCACACCGAAAAACGACACAAGCCCCCGGCAGTGTAGAAAGAAATAACGCAAAGTCTGTGCCGGTTTGGAAAATCTGATGCACACCTTATTTTTCCACACATCTCCTCCTCTGCGGCCTCCGAACATGTTATTTTTTATGCAAACCAGGTACTTTGTGTGATCAAGAGACAACTGTTGATTTCTAAAATTTAAGACTACTTTTAAGCTTGCAAAAGTGATATTTCAACTTGTGCTTATTGAATCTTTATCGTTTTGACCTTATTTTAACCTGATAAATACTATCTATTTTTCTAATCCTGTGTGGTATATTTTCTGTGGTGTGTTATAGTATGATTTATTGCACAAATAGTTTACACATTGCCTTCTAATTGAAGCCTGACTGCTCAGTGCCAAACTACGAGAGGGTGTACGCACAGGATGATTTGGATTGTGTGTCACTTACCCTTACTAGGATTGTGGTCCCTACTTGGACAAAGGTGTGTACCTCTGCCGACTAGAGACCTCATTTCTCACAGGTGGTTTAAGTACAGGTGCTGTGCACAATGCCTCTTTCTGGGTGTCAAAGGTCTTCTGACACTCTTCAGTCCAAATTACTTTCTTGGGTTGTTTCATTGATGTGACATCTGTCAGGGGCGCAACAATGGTTCTATACCCCTTCCCAATTCTTCTGTAGTACTCAGTCAGGCCCAGGAAGGCTCTGACCTGAGGCTGTGTTTTGGGATGTTCCGGAGTCATGATGATTTAAATCTTGGGTTGGAGAGGTTTTACATGTCTGCACAAAATTTGGTTACTGGTTGAGGGGAGTGAATCCCTATACAGACAGCACCCACAACTCTTGGTAGGGTGAAACAAAAGCAGACCCTATCTTAACCTGTGCTAACCTTCTACATGCTTGGCACAAAAGCAGTCAGGCTTAACTTAGAGGCAGTGTGCAAGGTGTTTACGCAACACTGCAAACAATAGAGAAAACACACCATAAGAAAAATCATGCACTAATTTAGAACCATAGAGTAGAATTTAACAAATGATTTGACACTAAAACAACAAAATTCCAATCAGTAGAACTAGATACATGTAATTTTAAAGGTTTAGGTAAAGATAGTGCTTAAAAGTACAAAGTGGTTATCTTGTCACACTGGACCGAGCTAAACTCACAGATTCAGTCAAACAGCAGCAGAGCATAGGCCAGATACAGGGACACAGTTAGTCCTGCTGAGAAATGTCCCTTAAATCCTGGTTGTGGAGTGCTGTGCTGCACAGCAGCCCTTTTGCAGAGTGATGCAAGATCTTGTATTGAGGATGCATTGCACAACAGTGATTCGATGAGTTGCGAGGGCTGTGATGCAGACTTGCATCAAGGCGACATTGTGCTGCACCAGTTCCAAGGAGGAGCTGTGAGGTCTCTGTCAAGGTTTATTATGCAGGGATGGTTCCGATGAGCTTTGAGGGCTGCAATGCATGCTTGCGTCAGAGCAGCACCATGCTGCATCATGCTGCGTCTGTTCTGATGAGGCAGTGCAGAGAGCTGCATCTGGTTTGTGTCCTGCTGGGTTGGTTCTAGTAGAGACCCCAGCTGGTCTGGCATAGCACCTTTAGCCCCACTTCCAAAGATCCAGAACTAGAGGGACACCACTTGGGGAGCTAGGACTCACAGCAGGCAGGTGCAGGGGTCAAGAGAGTTGGAGCCTTTTCTGCCCCTGAGGCTCTGATCAGGAGGCCAGCCAACTACTCCTGGGAGTCCCACTGATAGTCCTGGGTTCAGGTCAAGTACTTCTTACTCAGACAACAGGGCAGCATAGTAGCAGGACAGTCCTTCTTGCTGCAGAGCAGTAAAGCGGTTCTTCTTCCGAGTCTTCCACAGGTCCAGAAGGTTACTTGAAAGTTGGGCCTGAGGGTCCACTAGTGATGCCTGGTGCGCACTTTGAAGTGGGAAAAGGTTTTAGTGTCCGCCCTCCCAAAAAGGTGTATGGAATTTCCTGCCTCCCTGCCCTGGCCCCAGTTTGTCTGGGGGCAAAAAAGACTAGTGTTAAACCCTTTGTGAGTGTGCTGAGGCAAAGTCTTTGTGATGTGCAAGTGTAGTAGGTGACAGCTCCACCTATCCTATCAACTCAGACATGGCCCATCCTGCAAAAAACTATTCCTATACCAAATAGTTGGCACAAGAAAATGTCAACTTAACAAAAGTGGCATTTTCAGAAACGTGACTAAAAATACAACTTTACTTTTAAGGATGAGTTAAAATTGCAATTCTTTAGAGACCAAGCTCGACATTCTTACCTGCTCTCATCTGAAAGTTATCTTTTATTAAATGTAATAAGGTAACTCAATGTTATCCTATGGGAGAAGCAGGCCTTGCCGTAGTGAAAAATGAATTTAATAGTTTTTCACTACAATGACATGTAAATGTAAAAAGTACATGTCACACTTTTTAAATAAGCCTGGGCGAAAAACTCCACTCCACTCGCGGAGTTCATAGAATTTGGAAACTCCCCGGAGAATGCAGAGTTGCTGATTAACTCTGCAATGGAGCAGAGTTTTTCCCCCGATGTCGCATGCTTGATGTCATTTTGTCTGCGCAGGAAGAGCGACAAGTAACTGCCGGGCACTCGCCGGGCACTCGCGAGAACATACAAGATTTTCTACCCGCCTTTTTTTGTGCTGCACCAGCAACTTCCGGTGCATCTTTTTGTGACGTAGGCAAGTGCGAGTGAGCGCCATCGACCATGGCTGTAATCTGGAGGAGCTAAAGCAGCTAAAATCTCCCCAAAAAGACAATTTCAAGTCAAAAACCTTCTCTAATGGACCGCTGTTGTGAATTGTTTTGTGCGACGAGTACTTTTATAATTTACTTTTTTTTTTTAACAAGAGGAAGTGCCCCTGAGACTCCAACTTCCTGATCCTCCATAGAAGGCTCCTCCCATTGCTTTGTCCTTCTCCTGGTCACTTTTCACTTGGATTTTGCGCTGGAAGGATCACTCTTTTGTCTCCTTGATGTATCATTGGATTTAAGGACATTGTTGTATTTGAGATTTCACAAGTAAGATCAAAAATACACGTATAGGGGTGTGCTGCAACTTGTTTGTTTGATAGAGGTCATGCACCAGGATTTACCTGTACTTTAATTAGGCTTTTACATTTATTGTGGGGGTGACCTGCAGTTTCAGTAGGAGCCTAGTTATTGTTTTACTTGTAATTTTTCTTCTTTAAAGGAAAAATGTTTCACAGTTCAGTACATTTTCTCCTTGTTCTGTAAACTTGCAATATTCATTTAATTCACTATGTTATGTGGCCTAGTCTGCTAATGGAAAACGCCTTCCAGCTGTAGGCCCAGCCCAGTACTAGTCATGGGTGCATGATGAAACAACTGTTTGTGGTGTCTGTTGAACTGAAACATTATTTAGACCATCAATGGCATTGGATTAAATGTTGTTTGGTGGTATTTCACATTTTTTTCTGCAAAGAGTGTATGGTGAGGTAATATATTTGATGCCTTTGTATGATGTATGTTGGTGTTGTTAAATGTACTTTTTTAGCCCATTTAATTTTTGTTTCTGGAATTGCTGACTTGATGCTGTTTTTTTATCCTGTACCAATGCCTCCTTTGTCTGGCCAGTGTGTGAGAGTGTTTGCTATAGCCCACCATTTGTCTCTGTTTACCAAACAATGTGGCCAGGGGCCATCTTTGTATAGTCAATTATAGTTCAATATGTGTTTTTTGTTTTCTTTTATTCATCCTGCTTATTGTTTGACCATGTGGCTGGTGCGCATTTTGTGTAGGCAGCCAGTGTGCTCTAAGGCCTGCACGTGTTCTTTGTTGTAGCCATGCCTCCTTGCTAGTTGTTGCTGTTTGACCATGTGGCTGGCAGCCATTTTGTGTACCCAGCCAGTAGGCCTGCATGTGTTCTTCTTCGTTGTGCTGGCCATGACTCCTTGCTGGCTGTTGTTTGACCATGTGGCTGATGGCCATTTTGTGTAGGCAGCCTGTGGGTCTGCAAGTGTACTTCTTTGGTGCCTTTGCCATGCCTTCTTGCTGGCTGTTGTTTGACCGTGTGGCTGGTGGCCATTTTGTGTGTTATGCTTGAGGCCTAGTCAATGCTCATTACTAAATGTACTGTATGAATAGTGTTTAGTATTGGATCATATATTTTTGTGTTTTTCACCTGCACCACTCCTTGCCTCCCAAATCCCAGTGGTTTTTCATGGTAGTCCCCTCCCCCTAGTACATCCGCAATTGTATTCTTTTAATTTTTATTATTTTTTGTAATAATTCATTTCACAAACGTTATCTTATCTTATTTTATTTTATTTTATAATAATAATTAATTTATATATTTTCTAATTTTACTTTTTTTTAAATTACTACATTTTTATTTCATTTTTTTTATTTTTTTTATTTTTTATTTTTTCCATACTCACCATCAGCCACATGTCTGCTATAGATACACAGCTGCACAACATTATTCAAGGATTATTCCATTTGTCACCAGCACCTCCTTGAGTGCTACATGCCAACTTGATGCACATAAAGCTAACAGTTACATTCTGTATGTTGTAGTTGTTGCTCTTTCTTATCCTTCCTGAGCGTCCATGATGAAAGTTAATGTTGGTGTTGTTAATGAATGAACACACTGTATTGTTAATTATTTATAATGTAAGTAACCACTAAATTATATTGTTTCTACTACTAATTCAACTGCAACAATGCCACATTTCACTGATGTTCTTCTTGCATGTTTGCTTTTAGATGCATGAAGAGAAAGAGACATCACCCACAGTACTGCCAGAAAGAAGACCTGTGCATGATGTGATACGAGACCACATTCACAACACGGATAACTCTTCAGCTTGTGAAGCTAAGTGCTACTGCCAACTGCCAACTTCAAGATGGTCCCAAAGAAAGGTGCTACCAAGACAGCTGTAAGTGATAAGAAGAATCTTCCCTCCACTGGTATATCGCCTCAGACCTTTTTTCGGGCACAAACGGGTACCTGCCGCGTCGGCCTCTGGAGTTTGAGCTGGGAGTAGCAGTCCCGCATCAGTGGCCCTACTCCAAACTAGGCCCAAGTCCATGTCTGGCCCAGAGGCAGCCTCTCTAATCACGGCAACGCCGACGAGGAGTGACATTAAATTAGACTTATCTCTTTCTCAAAGTAGTCTCCAATCATTGCTGGAAACTCAGCTTAGTGGACAACAACTGCTGTAGACAGCAGTGGTAGTTCCTCCCGAAGTAGGAGCACATCAGAAGGATATTGTGCTTCATTATGAGGAAGTCGAAGAAGCCCCTCTTTCACAAGGTCCACTGTCTTCCAGATCTCCACCATCTTCTTCTTCAAGCTCCCCTTCTGATGGTCAAGACTACACTTGGATGCCACCTCAGTGTGAGACACACCAGGAAAGACAAGGAGTGAAAGGAAGGTTCCTGAAAGCCTTAGAGTTATGGATAATTAAGAGGAGGATGATGAGTCTGACGATGAGCCTGTCATCATGGATGTTATTCCAGCCCCAGTAGAGTCTGTCTTTACCCCATCTTTTCAACCTGCTCCGAGGGTTGTGGCACAGATACCACAGCCAGCTTCCATATTTACAACAAGGCCCCGGCTGCAACCTACATCCACAGCCACATCAGTAGAAGTAGGCACTGTAGAGAGGCAACATCATCAAAACACCCACTAACTGTTACTTCGTCCAACATTGGCAGTGATACCAGTGATAGAAAATTGACCTCCCCAGTTTAGGACTCCTTTACGGTTAGTGAAAAAGAGCCGAACATTGCCATGTGCTCCATTTGCAGAGCGAGTGTTATTAGGGATAAGCTTGGTACAAACTATGGTATTGGAGGCCAAACAACCAATTTAACAAAACACCACGCAATCCACTGGGAGGTGTACCTTAGCAGCCAAAAACCTGCAAGCGGTGTTGGTGAAGGTGGTGAGAGAAGGGAAACTGTTCCGATCATGGTGAAAGGTGAAGAAGAGGGTGACAATTTCATTTCACAAATCAGCCCTGTCCCCAGCAGTGCAATAGTATCATCGGACACATCAGCAACATTGTAATGGCACAAGAAGACTCAGAGTCAGGTTGAGACACCAAGACAAGAACATACAGTGGCTGCCCCGCTGAGATGCACAATGAGCCTATCATCACCTTCTGCTTTGAAGTCACCTGCGTTAGTGGCACAAGTAAAGAAAAAAAATCTAGGCTACTATTACTGGAATGTTTAGGTAGGATGGGCAGTGCGAACTCAACCACCCAACGACACGTTTGTACAACAGGAAATTGGCTAAAATGTTAGCGCTGGACCTACTCCCATTTTCTTATGTGGAAGGAGTGGATTTTCTAGAATTTGTGGCAGCCATCTGCCTGAAATGAAAGGTTCTCAGCCTGTCAGGGGTAAGGGATCACGCGGTCTAGGGCCCGCCCCTACCATTGCTTCCACCAGTTCTTCTTTAAATATTTGCAGTACCGTTTTGGTGCCTCCCTTCATTGTTCCCTCATGTGCTAAGGTAAGTCCTCAACATCACCCTTGTGGCAGAGCTCATGTGGCGGCAGGGTCAGGTCGATGGTGGTTACGTTGTCATTATCATTGCCATATACTGAGTTTGAATGTAGTTTCAATAGAGAACTACAAATTCCAGTGTCTTTTGGGCGGCGGCCATCTTGGGGTGTGGCAGGCCTATAAATACCAGCCGCACACGTGCTCACTATTTAGAGGACTTCGACAGGAGCAGCTGAGGCGGTTTGAACTCTCTGTGCTACAAACATTTACGAGTAGGTCGTACTCGCAGGGGTAAGGTTAAGAGGCGGGGTCTTTCTTCGTGAAGTTCAGAGACCAGCATTGCTACTCGAATACAATTGTATCCACTCTTTGTCTGCTATCAGGAACTTCGACGAAGAAATGGATACAGTTGACAGTTTTGATATTGTAACATCTTTAAAGGTAAAGCCTAATTTTACCGAAGCATTGAACATTGTTTTGAAGATATTTTCTATCCTCCTTTTGAAACATTGTTGCGCTAAAAACTCAACATTACAGGAAAGAGACAGAACGCGTTTAACAATTTTACTTTGAAACTGTGTAATGATATAAGTAAGCACGCAGAACACATGAGTGAGACATATGTGTAGATTTCTGACATTCTGCTGTTGGCTCTCTTCGTTTAGGAGTCTCAATAGACGTATTTTTGGGTGATATCGAATGAATCTTCGTTGGCGCATTCCAAGTCTTCAGTCATTTGCCTTTTGAGCGGTTTGATACTGTGTTTGCTCAAATTGATCTGCGCCATTGAGACCTTGGACTCTCATGTCTCTTGAAAGGTTTAGTCTCGGCAAATAATAAGACATTTGTCTTGGATTATGACAGTTATTATTCTAACATGGTTAAATATGAATTGTCTCAACCTTCTTGTTTTTCAGGACTCCTTCCCAGCAGTTCCCCTTCCTAATTTCCCTTTCCCTCATCTGGCACTTTCAAACCTCAGCCCTATAACAGCATTCTGAGTTGGGGTTGCCAGGAGGTGGGCCCCTTGTTCAGCATTGTGCAGATCCTGAGGAAAGGGCATTGTGACACAGCCGGACCTATTTTGCCAGAGTTTCTGTTCCAGTGCTACATCACAATGTTCTTGAGTTAGTTGGCCAAGCTTTGCAGCAAAGTGTTGTCCACATAATCCACCTGACAACAGACATGTAGACCAGTTACCAAGCCTCTGATTACTTGTTCATCACTGCACACAGGATCTCTTTTGTGGGGGTTAGAGAAATTATATCTGCATGTGTTGACACTGCTGAAATGTTTTATGGTGCTCGGAAGCATGCAACAGTCACTTTGATTGCCATGGAGAAATCACATACAGCTGCAAACATCTTGGATGAATTTAACACCAGCGTCTTTGAATGGCTGTGCCGCAGAGGGATTAACATTGGATTTGTTGCTACAGACAATGGCAATAATATAGTTAATGCCATGTCAGAGGGTGGCTATGTCAGGGTCCTGTGTTTGGAGTACTGCATCAATGTCATTGTACAGGATTTTCTCAAAAACAAACCCCCAATCAGCAACTTATTGTCCACATGCAGAAGAATCTTCACTCATTTCAGCCATTCTTGTAAAGCTGAGAAGCTGTTAAGGATTATCCAGCTTGATAATAGAATGCCAGTTAAAGCACTCATATGGTGCCAACACATTGGAATTCAACGTATTACATGTTGCAATGTCTGTTTCAGCATCACAGACGAATCAATGAATACGTCATGCAAAGAGGGGGTGCAGCTGTGAAAGGCTTGATCATTGAGATAGACCAATGGGGCCTGGTCAAATGCCTGACAGAGATGCTGCTTCCTTTTGAAATTTTCACACGGGAGGTCAGCAAGGGGTACTGTGCCATGGACCAAGTCATCCCATTGTTGCATATGCTGCAGATACAGCAAAAGGAGGTGTCTGAAATGTACACACATTAGGATTAAAAACAGATGCGCAGGAGTTGGTGGAGATCTTAATCCTTCGCTTATCTGTTAACAAGGCTGCCAAGAGACATAGACCCTCATTAAGACCCTGGAGGCCCAAAGACTGCAAGAGCTGCGGTGGCGGTCTTCACCGCCGACAGGCCAGCGGTGAAGCCTGCCACATTATGAGTGTGGCAGTTTGGCCTCTGTCAAACCACCACATCCCTGCTGGTACCGCCAGGGCGGTTGGACAGCTAGGCCAGGGATCAGCATCCTCAACCTGGCCGTCCACTGAAGACCCCCGACGGTATCACGAGTCTCCCTTCCGCCACGGTTTCCGTGGCGATAGCACCACCACAAAAACCCTGGCAGAAAGGCTACTGGTGACAGGAAATTTCTTATCTGTCGCTGGCAGACGACTCCCCTAACCCCCTCTGCAATAACAATACCTCCCATACCCCCTTCCATAACAGCACCCTACTCCCCCTACCCCCTTTCCATAACAGCACCCCCTGCCCCACCCTCCCCACATACACACACATGCACGCACATCCACATGCACCCCGCATACACTCATTCACCAACACTTACATACATGCATTCACTCACACACATACATACATACACTCATTCACTCACATGCATACATATACTCATTCACTCACAAGCATACATACACACATTCACACAAACATTCCAACAAGCACTCACTTCAACAATCATACATGCATTCAAACACCCATACATACTTACATTCACACACGCAGACACACACTCATTCAAACACCCATGCACACACCCATACACACTTACATTCACACACACACACACACAACACCCCTCACCCTCCCAGCTCCCACCCCCTCCATCGGACAATCGACCTACCTTGTCCGGCGAGGAGGTCATCCGCCAGGGAACGGGAACAGGCGATTCCACCATCGGCAGCGCCCCATCATCAGGACACTGCCACGCAGTATTACTGCTCGTAATATAGTAGGCGGAGTAATTTTAGCACGGTGGTGACGGTGATGGAACCGCCTCTGCGCCTCTAACCACCAGCACGACTACTGGGGGATTTCCACCCAGTAATCCTTCAGTACTCGTAATATGGAGGTCAGAAGACCGCCAGCACTAGCGGTCTTCTGGCGCCCATGGCTTCGGAGATCTTAGGGAGAGACCGCCAAAGTTATCATGAGGACCATAGTGTAATCCAAAAATTACTTCTGTGCCACAATTCTTGACCCACGGTACATACAATTACTGGCCACTTTGATTCCTTTTTCAGACGGGGATGTTTCAACCTACAAGACCTATAAAAAGAATGGCTGGAATTAGAGGCCCACTCATGGGCAGAATTTATGGGGTGCAGCCTATAACTTCCATAGAGCCTGCGGACAGTGCTGTTGCCTCACAGCAGCCAAAACCAACACCAGCAACAACAACAGAAGCAGCAGCCCCAAAATCTGGATTTGATTGGTTTCTAAAGGCAGGACTTAAGTCCACTGCAGAGGCGAAGGCAAGAGAGGTCGAGTAAGGTGGAGCACCAATGACTATTGAGAGGATGATACAGGCTTACCTGGATGAGCCAATGGAGGTTTAGCTAAATCAAAACCCATTGCTGTATTGGTTTGGGAACAGGTGCCAATGGCCAGTTCTTAGCAGGCTGGCAATAATGTATCTGGCTTGCCTTGTAGTCAGTCTGTCTGCTGAGCGTGTGTTCAGTGCAGCTGCTGAGGTTGTCAAAGTGAGAAGGACCAGTCTCTTACTCCAAAATATCGAGAGATTGACCATGATCAAAATTAATCCACAGTTTATACCCCCGAATTACAGCATACCGGAAGAACAACAGGAGGTGGATGAGGGTGATTGGTCAGACTCAGGTCATGGTAGTGTGTTAGCTGACCAACTTCTGGGTGAATCACCTGAGTTGAGGATGAACTCTACTTCCCTGCTACTGAGTAGCCCTGAGCCACCATAGAACTTTCTTCTTTCTATCAACGAAGTGATATACATAGCTAGCGGGGAGAATATTACTATTTTGTTTGTTTGTGTCTCACTGACTATTGAACCACCATCATTTCGACATAGGTAGGGCCAGATTGGAGTTGGACCAGTGTGCAGTGAAGAAGCCTCACCCAAAATCTCTTCAAGGACATTGGATCAACAATGCCTGCCTACAAAGGTAGGCCCAATCCACTTGTCCTGCAGTGCCCTGGCAGACACAGGCTCCACCACCCACACTTTTTGACCATTGATAAGAGACAATAATAGGAAGTGCAAGCAATTGGAGAGATGTTGGTGGTTCACTAAAACTAATGAAGCTAGAGACACTTTTAAAGAGGCTCTCATGGACTATCCTAGACAACTCATGCAGGCCACGCAGTAGTACTTTGCTAGAAGATTGAAGAAAATAGTGGCTCCTCTAGGGAATTATTTAAAATCATTAATGAACTGGCCTACCCTGCTGTGGGGGCTCACCCGACTGTACCTGGGTTTTTCACTCCAGCCATCTGCTGAGGCTAGCTCTATTAGCATAGAAGCTCCTCCCATCCCTCCTTGCCTTTAGATCACTGTCTGCACTTAAGTTACTCTTGTCTTGTTTCCATCCTTAGCCCGTACCTGACAGAATATTTTAATGGATCCCTTAAAGAGGCGAATTAGCCATCAGACTGGACAAGGTAAGTCGGGTGTCCGTCAAGGCACGGTGGTGTTGTGTGTGAGTGTGTGGTGTCGCATGTGTGTATGAATGTGTGTGGGCATATGTGTATGCGTCTGTGAGTGTGTCGTTGTATGCGTGGTGAAATGCATGTGTGTGAATGCGTGTATGAATGTTACAGTGAGTGTGTGTCTGTATGTCAGCATGTATACATGTGAGTATGTGTGAGTGAATGCGTGTATGGATGATTGTGAGTCAATGCGTGTATAGATGAGTATGAGTGAATGCGTGCATGGAAGTGGTGGTGTATGGGTGCATGCGTGGTGTGTGTGGGTATGTGTGTGCATGATTGGGGGGAGGGGGCACTGTGATTCTAGGGGGTGTGG
Organism: Pleurodeles waltl; assembly: GCF_031143425.1. Taxonomy (NCBI): domain Eukaryota; kingdom Metazoa; phylum Chordata; class Amphibia; order Caudata; family Salamandridae; genus Pleurodeles; species Pleurodeles waltl. The sequence goes on along the minus strand of NC_090437.1, from coordinate 781,847,421 downwards.
GGGCCAGGTGATTGCTGGAGGGTCCTTCTACCAGTGACAGGGATGGAATTCCCTGTCACCGGTAGCCCTACAGCCATGGTTTTTGTGGTGGTGGTACCACCGTGAAAACCATGTTTGTAGGCCTGCTCATTATACTGCTGGTGGTCATGTGTGGACCTCTAGGTCAGAGATGCACATCTTCGACCCAGCAGTTCATACCGCCATGCTGGTATGATTGGTGATGTGCAGGTTGGCTGTGGCTAACCAGCCACACTCATAATGTGCTGGTATACTCTGCCAGCCTGTTAGCTGTGATACTGCCACATTTACCCTAGCGGTCAGAAGACCGCCAGGGTCAAAATGAGGGCTCTCACTCCACAGGATTTTCCATTTGATCCCAACCTACTGGCACAGAAATATCATAGAGGCACTCATTGTGAGGAGACAGGACCATGGTAATACACAGCATGTAGGAATGGTCAAGTAGCTCTTTATAGCATTCAAAATATAGCAGCATGACTATTGGGATGGAAAAGTCCTCTGCATGGTGAGAGATGTGTACCCCTGCACTGAGTGCCCTACTGTATTGTTGTCTGGATCCCTAATGCTGACTTTTATGTCCTAGGCGAACACAGATCACACGTTTGCACCATAACATAGACCTGTCTCATGGATAGTGGCCTAGTTGGACCAGGCAGGGTGCCCTAAGAACTACCTTCATAGTGGTGGAAGGCTACTAATTTCACCAGGAGTAAAGCAAAACAACACACGCTGCAGTGGCAGCATACCGTGTAGTGATTACGAGTAGTGAACAGGTCCTTTTTACCCCTGTGTAACTGGAATGAGGGCTATAGGCTCTCTCACCATTTTAAAAGTTCTGCTGCCATGTGCTTATCTTATCCCTAGCCTATATTAGGTTGATGTTGAAGTGTGTGAGTAGTGGAGTTATATGCTAAATGCATGTGCGCTTACAACAAATACACTACACGCAAGGTGATGTGTGGTACAGTGCGCATATGGTAAATATGTGTGCTGACAGTGTGTGGTTTTAAAATAACACACTCTAGTACAGTACAGAGAGGCTGCAGTAGTGAGCAGTGTGCACAGACTAAAGGCCTCATTACAAGAAGGGGTGTGAACACATCTCAGTCAAAGGGAAATGGAACTGATAAGGGAACTATTAGGAGTGGGGCTGTGGGCCCAGGATTAAACTTTTGATGCACATATCACTGTGGATCACATCCAGGTGTAAACTCTGGTCACTCCTATTATTCTTGTTTTGGGTTAATCATCTTCGGAGTCCTGCGGCTATGACAGACATCCTCCAGGAGCAAAAAAGGGGAAAGATGTCAATTTTAAAGAAGCAGAACCCCAACATAAAACTTTAAAGATCCAGACTCTAAATCATATCTTGTGTCTGAAAAAAGACAATAAGTAGGAGAGTCTGAGCACCCAAAACTTTGTCATCTGCCGGCAAGCCAGATGGGCTGTGTGAGGAGGGGAAGCTCTGCCAGACTTCTACCTGTGACAAAGAATAGGGGCTCAAGCCTGCCAGTCTCGCTGATGGATGAAGGGACATCACCCAGGTAAACCAAGATTACGTGCCCAGGAGCCTGGAGCACTAGCACCTGTCTGTTCGCCTACACCTGTTTACCCATGAGGAAGAGAACAGCATTGGAGGGAGAGAGTACCAAAAGGAAGCCCTGGCATGAGGACTCCCTGTGCGCGGTGCAAGGCATCTATCTCTGCACCGATTGGGCTGTGCCCCATGTGCCGAAGTGACTTGGTGACCTCATATGCCAGGAGGGCCCACCGTTAAGTGGATCAAAAAGAGTGGCAGCAGAAACCCGTCCTCACACTGATCAGGCCATACCCTTTGTGCTGGATTGCCTTGGCAACGCTGTATGTCTGGTGGGGCTGCCATGGACACTAATGTCAGGCCAGCCTGACTGAGTGTGAAAACTGGAGTGGTGACCCCATATTCTAGAAGGGGCCTCCAGAGATGCTGGAGCTGAGAGGTTTGGGATGTCACCCGGGACCGATAAACTGCTTTGAACAAGGTAGAACACAACCACATTGCGTGTACTGCACCATTGTAACCCGTGAATGTGCCTGTAGCTTATCTCGAGGAAGAGTGCCTACACCTGCCAGGTGCAGCTTCATATGACCTTGCACAGCCTGACTCAGTTGATCCAGAACAGGAATGTGTTGCACTGCTGGTGGGTTTTTTACTACTAGATTGGGTAAGCCGAGAATTGGGCTTTTAGGGGCCTTGGGGGACATACCACCATTGGTGCTGCTAACTCATAGACTCCAATGACTGAACTCTCTAGCATAGTCCTAGGGAAGAACTCTTGAATACAACCTATTTCTTTACATTCCTGGGATGCAGCCATCAGTGAGTGGTGAATAACATTAGATCCTTTGCACTACAGGTGGGAGGACAGGGAGTGGCCTGACAATTACTGGAGCCCCTACCTCAAAGGGATTGTGATATTGCATTTTAAATGCTGTTTGCCTGTGAATGTGTAGAGTTAGAATTAAAATACTTAGATTTCTACAAAAACAAGTATTTGACTGAACATTGGTTTATTGTTTCTCTGCTCGCATGTTGAGATATGACTCATGTTCACTTATCTGCATCTGAGCTTACTCTGAAGGTGCCTTGTCTCCTCAAGCTAGGCTACCCTACGGGGAGTCAGGTGAAGAAAGTGGTGCTTGACTCAGTTGAGTAGGGTCCACAGTGGGATAGACCGCAGGACATCGGAAATAAAAGTCTTCAACCAGCTTGTTTGGGTCCAGTAGCCCCTGTATGCCACATGGCCCCCTGAATGGGGTTCTGACAACAACTAATCTGTAATCTTCCTAAGCACTTCAGTTTTGGACAGTTTGAACTCTCTTCACCGGCTGTCCATCTGCAAAAGAGCCATTTTCAAACTGCTCTGTTATGTGCATCAGGCACTGTGCTCCAGCAGGCCCGTGGCGCTTAGAAGTCAAGTTTCCTTTCACAAGCAATCAAAAGCTCTTAGATCAGCCATTCAGGCAACCATCCAGTCTAGCTGCATTACTAGGGTACACTTGTGTGCAGCTTTCTGCCCATAAACAATCATTCAATAATGACAATTTGCTACTTCTATGTGTGCTGCATTCTGCACCACACATAGAATTGCCAATCGTCATTGTAGTTTGTGGATGTGCAATAAGGTACACCTTCCTGCACATAAACAATCATTCCTTTCAAGGCAGACACCCTTGCATTTTGGTGTAAGGATGCCTGTGCTGGCAGCTAAATTTAGCACCATTGCTAGGGAAACACAGGGGTGCACCGTATTTTTTGTAAATAAGACTCATCCCTGTGTTTTAGGACTGGCGCAGCACTGCTAATTTTAGCACAGCTCTGCACCAGTTCCTTGTAAATCTGGCCCATAGACTGTTTCAGGGGGCCTACTCTGGTGAGCACACCAAACAGTGCCATGTCCACTGAAGATGCAATCACAGTCTTCGGAGGTATTGCTACCTTGTTGCATGATCCACAACCACTGAAATTAGCCTATTACCTGAAGCAGGTGAAGGATCAAAGGAATCAAAAGGGTTAACCTCCACCCTCGCAAAAAGTGTTCCAACTAGAGACAGTGGTGGAATTATGGGAGCCTTGGCATGACCTCCTGCCTTGCCTCTTGCTTGATAGTTGGTGCAGAAGTGACAGAACTTCTTAACCTTCTCAAACATCTGAGACCAACCTGTACCAGGTGCTAGTCTGCCCCAGATGTCCAGCCAAGGGGAAGTCCTGGGCTTAGTTTTTAAGGAAGGCCCTCTACTGCTGCTACACCACCAATTTCCTGGATGCCCCATGTTTTTGGATCCCTAGCATCACTATACAGTATACAGGACACCTTCCTCTCAGTAGTTCTTGTAGATTTTGCTGGTATCCCCCTGTGATCTCCCTGTCCATGGGCTTTGGCTTGGTGCCAAAGGTCTTCAAGAGCAGGGCAAGTTTTCTGCTATTGACACAGTTCTTACCTGGAAGTTCTTATGTCCCTTGCAGTTCAGCAAGCTCTGGCATATCTCTCAGGGGGCTTCGTTCTCTTTCAGTTCCAAATCCTCCCCTTGGGTGGAGCTTTTGAGGCTGGTTTCCCAAGCCTCTTGCCCTTACTTATTTGCGGCGGCCTGGGCAATTGATCCAGGCTCCCCCACACCTATGATGTGCTATCTGGGCCCTTATTGCCACACACATCAATCAGGGAGACCCAGCGTTTCTGCGTGAGTCTTCCTTTCCACCTCATACCAAGCAGATTCCTATAGGTCATTTCCTAAAAGACATTCCAGGTCAGGGTTTACAGCTACCTTCTTCAGGCCAGTACCTCCTCCCCACTCAAAGCTCACCATTGTCAAGAGATGAAGCTTCACCTCACTGTCAGTGTTGACCACTTTATGGAGGACATCTAGGATAATTTTCTTAGGCATGAAGGCATGCTTTGTATTCTTACTTTAAGACTGGTACAATAGGGACTACAGTCCACTCGTAACGTGTAACTTACAGACCCTGGGTACTATGGGTACCATATTCTAAGGTCTTATAGGTGTGGTAAATGTGTAAATCAGGGTTTCCAACCAATTCAAAAGTGTTTAAGGGTCATCAGAGCACATACACTGGGGTCTGGCTAGCAGAGACTCAGCTTACAGAGTCCAAAAAAAACACCGTCAGTCCAAACAATGGGGGTGAACATTCAAAAAGAGGCATTTTTTGCATGTGTTCACTCTTATCTGTATTAGAGAGACGTGAACAGAAGATGGGTGCAGGGGGGTTATTTCTGCATGTGCACCCATATGTCCCCGTCAGGATTATCATCAAGGAATTCTGACTGGTAAAGGAAAGTCTATTACTAACGCAGATCATGACCATTTACAGCTTCACGCGACTAGGAAGCATATTATCTACCCTCTGAGTCTTTATCTTTTCTGAATGGTTTGCCCATAATAAATTCTATTACATCTTCTCCAGCCTCTTCTGCCTCCAAACTATTACAGCATTTGTACACCTGACATTAGACTATTCTCCTTGCAACTGTGATTTCATTACCCAACCTGACAGCTGCACCTTATTCTCATATGTCCATTTTCTCGTACCAATTTACTTCTGTTAACCCTTGCGAACCTCCTTTTTCTTCCTATGGGGATCATAGTAAGCCCATGTATTTATTTTTCCCTTTTTTTTACTCTGGTTTTCTTCTGTTTAACCTTGTACTACACAACCTATCCTCCACTTCACCATTTGTTTCTAATGTGATGTTTCTCCATTTCACTTTTTTCCACACTATCTTTTCTCTCCACCCCTTTTCTACTATCCTGTTCCTCCTTTCCTTGTGTTTTCTTACTCTGTTTGGTTCTGTATTTTATGGGTCTCAGTAGATATAGAATACAGACTACTTGTGACAGTTCCTTTTAATAATCCCAAACCTTACTCACATCCTAATTATTTTAAATTAATCACTCTTTCAATTACTGTTCTTTTAGAATACATTCAAACACTTTAGGGTATTTAATTCCAGAATAGACTATGAATCTAATATTGCTGTTGGTGAAATGCTTCACATTTTTTTCACTCGGTTTGCAATCAATGTGCCCGTTCTCCAAATTGGAAAGTCAACTCTGCTTTGGTCAGACCTCGATTCTCCAATTTGATTAATCACTGACTCAAGCAATGGTAAAATAAGCATCTACACACTAGGAGTGATTTTGGCCCCCACAGATAAGCAAGTGCTTGTTATTTGATCTGAAGAACTCAAGGAGGCTCAGGAGACTTGGAAGAATCCAGGTTTCAAACATGTTACTTCAAGATTTCTTTCTGGACATCAACTAATAGAGCCTGAAAGGTATTTTCATCATTGTCTGAAGTACCTTCCCCTGCTCAGAATGTGTGGTGAAGGTAGCTTCCCTTAAAAAGGTTCACCCTGCACAACTGCAACACTTGCTAAATGTCTTGAGCACTGAAACAAGAAACTGTCATTGATCAGAAACTCTTTTTTCAACAGTCTTAGGCCAATGACGTCATAGTGACTATCTGGTTAAATACATTGCACACATTTGACTGGATAGTGTAGTGTCTTAGGACTGTGAGCAGTAGGACCCTGTGGTCCAGGTTAAACTCACAAAGGGATTACACAATCATTCTGTGAGGTGTTAATGTGTGGTCATTAACGGTTATGGGATAAAGAGAAGTCAGTTGAATGTTCTACGCTGATGAATAAAGACATTGACTACAAGCTGTGTATCTGGTGTGTTTGTGTGCATGCTACTGGGCTGAGGAGGGCACGACAACTGGCGATGAGTAAGGGATATGTGCCTCAAAGAAATAAGACTGCTCTCCCTGAGAGTTTGTAAGAAAAGAGCTAACTGCTTGTGTGCGCTAGGTGTGCCCATGACATGCAAAGAAGCCAGCAGTTGGCATATGTGGACTGCATGCTCCACTCCACCCTATACAAGACCTCATGGAGAAGTCGAAGGCCTAACAGAGAAGCACCATTGAAAAAGCCCGCCAAGACTTGCTGACCAGGCTGAGAGAACACAGTGTTGCACCACAGCACCGAGCCATCCTTCATACCAAGCGAACACCAAAGGCAGTGATAACCAGGTACAACATCAAAGGCAGCAACAGCCAGATATAACGCTAGAAAGCAGCGACAACAAGGTACAAGAAGTGAACTTACCTGCCATACGACCTCAAAATCGGGCAAGGTGACTCAAGAGCGAACACAGGGGTTGTTCTTGCAAGGTTGTTGGTCCACAGAGAAGCTGCCAAAGACAAGGGAAGCCGGCAGCTGGTGGCCTTCAGTTCAACTCAAAAGGTCTTCAAGGCAGCAAAGGCTCCTTGTAGCTGCCACCAGAGACATGAAGTATGGCGCAGCTGCGTTTTTGAAACCTCCGCCGCTATTCAACACCACAAAGAAGCAGAATATTGGTGCCACATGGAGCATGTGTACTGAGACTTTCAATGACTACATAGACGCCCTGGAAGAAGTAAATAATGAGAAAATCATCAAACATTTAAAGAATCTTGCTGGCGATGGAGTGAAAGAAGTGATAAAGACAATCTCACAGACTGAGACAATGTCGTACCCAGGTGTGGCTTCTCCATATAGGCAGAGGAGCGTCGCCCCCCTCCTGCCAGCAGCAACCGCTGGAAATCCTTTTACATGGAAAGGATAATAAACTTGATTATCCTTTCCATGTAAAAGGGACGGGGATTAGGGGTGACGAGCTGAGGGGAATGCACTGTGCACGCCCCTCAGAGCGCATGTGTGTTTAGCCGGCCGTCTCGGTCTATCCTGTAGCACTTTGTGGTGTCCAAAATCAGCACATAGAAAAGCTATAACAGGCCTGACAATTATTGAAAGTTGAAGGCATTACGGAAAGTAATACTTTCTGTTAGGCACTTTCAGTTTCTTGCTTCTTTTGACTTTTGGTTGGTCATTATCACTGTAATTCTGCTTTTGTACTATCTCTCCTTATTTGATTGTGTCTACATTCTGCACTCCTTTCAGTATCCTCGTTTTTCCCCAAACTTTCTAGTCAACTTTCTTCATGACACTCTTCTAGTAGTGCTAACAACTGGTTCTGATTCATGGTATTTGCTTGAATCTCCAGGTCTCTTTTCAATCACTGTTGGGTCCTCGGTTAATTTATCACAGGGTGAGGACTGTTTTTACCCCAATCATATCTCACAACAACCCAGGATTCACCAGTAACTCAGGAGCTGTGGAATTTGAGTTTGTGTCCCTGTCTCTTTCTCTAAATTTGGGGTGACCTCGTTTTGATCTCCACCTGTAGCTCTGGGGCTGAAACATTCTGGACCTTCTGATACCTGTTGTGCAGCGTGTCAACCTGTGATTATTCTCCTTCGGAATACTCACATCTGATTGGAATCTAACTCGGTAAATCAGAATCAGTGGCTATACCCACTTCTTCCTCAGCTTGTCTCACCCTTTTGGTATGTGATGCATGAATACACTGTGGTAATCCTGCAGTGTTTGTCACAACCAGGCATTTCCCATCCAACAAGGCTCTGAACTATTCTCACGGATGTGCTTATTCAGCAGGATCCACTCTCCAGGATTTAGGTTAGTTGGGATGGGGCTGCTGAGTTCTGAGTATTCATCTGACCATCATTCTGAACTCTGTTAGGATTTCAGTCTATATTCTCACTTCTTATGCCGTGCTCTTTTTTTCAAGAAGCTAGTAGTGACATTCACATTTGAATTATCAACAAAACATCTGAACACCACCTTGAACACCAGCCCCCTGAGTGCCCATGAACACATGGAATCCATACCCAGTTCTACCATGGAAGAACTCCTGTGCCCACTTCTCTGTATTAGCTTTGTCTGTGCCACAATGTACCACTCCTTAAGCTTTTTCTGCTTGGCTTCTTGAGTATTACAACAGTACTTTGCAATCTTTAGGATCTCATTCACAGGCTTTGTTTGCCAACATCTTACAATCTGCTGTTTGAGAACTAAGCTCTGGGTGCAACCCAATCACAAACACCAAAATAAAACCCCTAAGGTCCTCATGAGTCGGGCCTTCTATTGCGCTATTCTGTCTTTAAAATTGCATTAGTCTCACATAATAGGCATGCACTGATTCCTTTGGCTGTTGAGGTGCCCTCAACTGCTGATGCACCTGTTCTAGGATTGGAGCACAGAACAATGTCTGAGTGAGTTGTCTCCATTCTTTTTCTTATTTTGGGGGATATTTCCCCCTGGTGGCTCATGGTCTTTCTGTCCCCTGGGGTTGCATTTTGGTAAACACCTTCAAACTACCCCCAGGGGGAAGAAAGAATGAAACACCTATCCTGGAGTGGGCGCAAAGTGTGATGCCTGGGTCAGCATGCCTCTGCCTTGGGTGTGGGGGGAGGATTACCCAGGTATCGCACTGCACTCCCCTGTCAGAATAGGATCATCAGCCTTTCTTCACCCTGGGGACATATTGAGGGTGTTTGTTCAAAGTTTGTCCTCAGGGAAGATGAAGGCCACTACACACCAGGGGAAAACAGGCCCCAAAAGTACATAAAATGTTGTGGGCAGCTCACACAGACATTACGCCATGCTTCCACCCCAGAACAGGTGCATCAGTCTTTCTGCCCCCATGTGAGTGGATTGAATATTTTTTTCCAGGCACGTACTCTACACTGAAATTGTATCCCGTCACCTAGAAGTGAGTCCCGGCTATACGTGCAGTATAAATCCACCCACCCCTGTGACAAAATGCCCACCAGCGTTTTATGATCCATTCTAAGTTGAATTATACATCCTCATACATAGTTGTGAAAATGTTCAATGGCCCAAACGCAGCCCAAACACAAGCTGAAAGCTCCTTTTCAAACACAGCGTACTTTCTGTCTGTCTCAGTCAATGCCTTGGAGGCAAATGCCAAACACCACTTCTTTTTCCCAAATCTCTCACGTATTACTCCCCCAATCCCATACAATCTAGCTTTATGATGCACAATTTGCTCAAACAGAATTACTTGAGAGTAGGTGCTTGCACAATCTCTTCCTTGATCTGCCAGAATGCTGTTTGTTGTTTTTTTGGCCAAATGAATTCAGCTGCATTCCTTGTCAGTTCTCTGAGAGGTTCCATTTTTGTCTCAAACCCTTGTATGTATTTGCTACAATAGTCATACAACAGATCTTCCTTATTGTCAGGAGAAGGAGCCTTACCAATGATTTGTGAGGAACCACAACATCACCAAACAACGTGTGGCCCAGGTCGTCCACTGAGTTACGAAAAACATACACTTTTTAGCTTTACGTTTCAGACCATTCTCCTCCAATCTGTTACATGCCCCATATGTTCCTTCTCAGTCTTGGAGAAGATGAGGGTGTCATCTTGGAACTTTTTTACAAATTTGTCAACATCCTTGAAAATGTGGAACATTGCTCTCTGAAATATGGATGCCACAGAGGCTAAACCAAAGGGCATCCTTTTGAACTGGAATAAACCTTTCGGTGTTATAAATGCAGTGAATTTCCTCAACGCCTCAGTTACTCCAATTTGGTGGTATGCTGAACGCAGATCCAGCGTTCAGAAGCCTTTGGCCTCCTCCAGCATACACACCATTTTATTGATGTTTGGGAGTGGATGACAATCCACCACTAAGTAGGCATTTAAAAGCTATTAAATCCACACACAATCTCAGACTCATATCTGGTTTGCGAGCCAAAACAATGGTAGAAACCCACTCCGTTGACCTTACCTCCTCAATTGTACCTTCTGTAATCAGCCTTTCTAACATGTTTTTAACCTCCACCCTCATGTTCACTGGCACACCACGTCATTTCTGCTTTACAGGAGCAGCACCTTCTTTCACTTTGATCTTATGGTTGAACCCAATAACTTTCCTAGACCGTCAGCAAACACACTGGGAAACCATTTGGTAACATCATACTTGGATGTAGAATCAGACACAATTAACACAGGTTCTTTACTTCTAGAATTAATGATGATTATTAACTTCCAATGGTCTCTCAAACCCAGTACAATGACCCCATTTTTTGCCACATACAATTTTATCTGAGCCTTCCAGTCCTTAAACTCAATCTCCATCTCCTTATAACCTACAATGTCAATTCTGGACCCATCAAATGTTTCTTAAGTACATCCAACTGTACCACATCCCCAATGTGTTGCACATAGTAGTCCATAGTGATGATGGTCCATGCCAAACTAGAATCAACTATCAAAACAAGTTCAATATTCAATACATGCACCACACACCTTCCTTCTCCATAGCTATTCCAAAATCCTTTATAGACAGCACTACACCCTTTGCCCTGCCACCTTTTCCAGCTTGGTTAATATCTTTATTCACACATGAACCTTTCCCTTTTGCATTGTTACTACTATTACCTTTTCTGAAATCTCTGCATACACTTGCACAGTGGACAACGCAACCACATATACTGCGTTCTTTTCCCCACGTTGGGACACTGTGGAGAGAAGGCAACGTGGTTGGTAGTTCTGCATCTAAAACAATGAATAGATTTGTCACCTCTTTTAAAATTCTGATTCCCATGTGAATTACTTGGTGCCACACTCCACACCTCTTCAGATATCTTACTGTCCTTACACAAAGACTTCATCCACCTCTCAGACTGTTCTAGTTCTCTGGCAACGCTGATAAAAGCCTGCAAATTTTGATCACCCATTATCCACAATTGTTCCTGAACCTATGTGCTTCTGACATGTACAATAATCTAGTCTCTAATCATTTCATCAGTGATGTGTCCGAAATTGCAATTTGTAGATATGGCTTGTAGCCCGGTGGGAAACTCATCAAATGTTTCATTTTCCTCTTGTTACCTAATGGAAAACTCATACCTGTTGGGGGCAACACCAGTCATGGGTTTGAAGCGACTTTGCATCCGCAGTATAGCTTTATCATACTTATTCCTATCACCATTGCCTTCAACCTGTGGTAGTGTCCTAAAATCTACTTGCCCTTTGGAACACAAACAATGCAAAAGGAAGTTCTTCTTATATGTTGCTGCAACCAGAAAGCTGTAGCACACGTAATGGTATATTGTTTTAGTAAATCAGCCATTTTGACAACATGTTACAAATGAAAATGTTGTCATAAATGGATGATCTTCCTTACTCATTTTAATTTTTTTTTGTTATTCAATGGTTAGTTTCTTTGGGAAAACCTTGAGAAATGTACATAAACGACCCTTTCCTGAATTTCGAATTTTGTCTACTTTTCAGATATCACTAGTTTTCTGAGATCACCCATGGGTTTCCACCACAAACTGGAAGTAGGTTGAAGGCACAAAAATTAGGTAAGTGTGCTACATCTGTGAAAAATGACAAACTTGTGGCAATAAATTTATTTTTTGATTCAGCTCTGCATGTTGCTGAAAGCTCGGACAATTGTTACTTTAGCACAGTAAACCTTACATTGATGGCATTTTATGAATAAAAGACACTTTGTTGTGGAGCACTTCTTCCTTATTTTTCGTAGAACACCACCAAATTTAGCTATATTGGCAGCAATTTTCTTATGCTTCTTCAGGGGAATACACCAATCCTGGGTACCTTTATATTCTCCAGAATATTTGGGGAAAAAAGGACACAAGTGTGGCGTGGATACCTCATGTGGAAAAAAGTTATGTAAGCCTAAGCTAAAACTACTCCAAATAGTCAAAAATGGCTTAGCATTCTGAGGGTCAAATGCCTAGCAGTGAATTGGTTAATGTGCATCTTTAAGCTTGGTAAATTTATGACTTCTATTTCTTCTTTGGCTGTGACCAATCTCAAATTTACCCTCAATGTTTTCTTCTCATTTAAATAAATCTCATACTCCTCAGCTAACCTTTCTAATTTCTCATGTGCCTCATGGCCCTGCCTAGCAGCTTCCTTGCTCAAACATCTCAACTCAGTTTCACTACATGTAATTGATCTCTCTGGATTGATTGCACCCTTCCAAATGTCTTTGAATTCTACAGTTAATTTTAATACATCAGTTTCAATTTCTTTGGACCCTGGCGCTCTGACAGGAGACTTTTGGCCTGCAGCAGTGGTAAGGGCAGTCACAACAGTTGCAATGGTAGATGCACATGAAACAACAGGAAGGATTTATTCATCTTTTGTGTGTGGGCAGTGGATACACTTGGTCTCTCAGTGACACTAGTTCCTGAACCACCAATTTTACTTGTCCCCATGTGGGTTCACTACCGAAAATGGAGGTGGTCTTGAATTTAATGAATCAACCAAGAATCCGTTTTCATCCTCATCTGATTTGTTTTCTCTTTCTTTCTTCAATCTGGTCATCTTTCTTGACTGTCATCTTCTTGTTTTTCCTCACAATTGCAAGAGAAACACGCACACCATCAATCATATCTTCAACTCATGGTTGCTGATTTAAATTCCATTTTGCATCCAACCAGTTACTTACAGAGTGCCTGAACCAAGACTTCATTCTGCTGTGCTCATTTTTGTGAGCAACATGTTCCTATGCATTCAATGCCTCACAGTGACATAGGACTGAGTTGGGTTTCATGTCATACATTACTTGCCACACAAGCTCAATTTCTCGCTTGTTGTCAGTGGTGATCTTATTTCATTTTTTAATTCACAAGAATCTAATTAACCCCTGATTGAGTGACATTTTATAGTCAGGCAAGCCTTCAGGTGCTATTTTCACATCCTTACAATCAAGACCAGGAGAATTACTGGATAAAATTCCCAATTTCCTTCTTGGCTCACAGTCTTTCACACCACAGAATGTCAACAACTATAATACACCAATCAAAATGCAGCACCCAATGTTAACTAGCCAGTCCTGGTGCTGCTCCTGATGATGCAACCAAATAGTCACAGTGTGAATCACCACAACATCAACCACTTGCAAAGTGTCCAATTCAAAGATTAAACAATCACAGCTCGTCTCTGTGTCTCGCCCCACAACAAGTAATCAGCCAAATTGTGACACGCAGCAAGGTAGAATCTGCATTTGAAGATGCTTAAAACAACTAAATAATTAACCATTCCTGTCTGCTTCACCAACAATGAGGAAAGCAACTAAATCTCTTAAAGTGGAAAGCAGGTTTTCCAACCTGCTGTAACTTACTCTTGATCAGTGTGTCTACTTCAGTGCACTAAGAAATAAACAAAACCAACCTCAATTACTATACATTTCCAACTAGACCTTTACTAAGCCTCCATTATGGTCTGATGAATGTGGTGCCCTACAATACACACCTCACCTTAGCAGACAAGTATCAATAACAAGTTTATATCTCAGAATTTATGATCTTTGATTTTGATCAAAAAATCTGATAACCTTAAACCTTAGCTATTAGCACATGAATAGAATAAATGCAAACAAGGGACATGAATGAACATACAAAATTTTCAGTATCGAAGCAAAGCCCTCCTGGACACAGTTTGGACACACCACATAAGAAATGAGACAGAAAGCATCAAACTTGCAGTTTCAAGTAATTAACACAAATGATTGCAAAATCACATTCAATAAACATGAAGGCACACCTAAAATTTGGGCCCTCGTTACAACCCTGGTGGTAAATGCTGCTTACCGTCATGCAGAAGACTGCCAACATACTGCTGCGGCTGCGGAATTCCGCTACAGCTATTACGACCCACAGCTCGGAATCCGCCATAATCCAGACAACCACACAAGTCCTCCACACCAAAGGTCAGTGATAAACTGGCGATAACAAAACCTCCACCGTCACGCCAACAGGAATACGCCCACACTATCAAGACCCACGAATCCGCGCGGCGGTCTTTCAACCGCGGTATTCCATTGGCGGTACACACCTCCGCACTCAAAATACACACACATTTACAAAACACAACCACATTGGGCAATTAAAAATACACACACCTGACACACATACACACACCACACCCACACACCCAATCCAATATAAAGCACACACCCATATTACCCACAAACCCTTACTACCAGATTTCTGAAACCACGCCAGAGAGAGACACCACCATAAACAACACCTGCATCCACAGACACACAACACCATCACTTACACAACATCCACGCACCTCAAACAACACACACCAACACATCCCCTCACACATCATAACACACACCACCTCACACATAACCCACACAACATCATGGCACCTCAACAACACCCCAGGTTCTCTGAGGAGGAGCCCAGGGTCATGGTGGAGGAAATCGTCCGGGTAGAGCCACAGCTATTCGGATCACAGGTGCAGCACACCTCCATTGCAAGGAAGATGGAGCTATGGCGCAGAATTGTCGACAGGGTCAACGCAATGGGACAGCATCCAAGAACTAGGGATGACATCAGGAAGAGGTGGAACAACCTACGGGGGAGGTGCGTTCCGTGGTCTCCAGACACTAGATTGCTGTACAGAGCCTGGCAGTGGACCCCTACCTCCTCCTCCCCCACAACTAACAACATGGGAGGAGCAGGTCTTCGCAATACTGCATCCTGAGGGCCTCACAGGAGTAGCAGGAGGACTGGACTTTGGTAAGTCAAATCTTTACTACCTCATCCCCCCACCTGCATGCCATCACATACTCCCCCCTTCACCCTCACCCCCATCACTCCAACACCTCACATATGCCCCACTATCACAACCCACCCATCCCAATACCAAGCCCTGCATGCAACACCAAAGCATGGACACCCATCACCAAAGCAAGTCCACTACAGATACCCACACAGACCCCAAACCAAATATCACACAAGAACCAAGACAAGAATGCAAGCACTGGAGTACAGGGCCACTCACCAATTGCACATGATGGCACACACAGATGCAATAATCATGCCTTTACACCCCTGCAGGACCCCAACCCAATGTCACCGGACAGGAGGTACCCGACATATCCAGTCCCCCCACAGAAGAGACCCACAATGATGACAGCAGCTTTGCACAACTGGAACAAGATGACCAGCCCGGTCCATCAGGGACCTCGGGACAGTCTTTTCCCCTGACACTGTCACAAGCTACCACAGAGCCTCATCCCTCAGGAAACACCAGCACAGCATGCACCCAGCGGGCCCATCCGTCTGTCCCCAGGACACATCAATCAGCAGTGTGTCCACCACTACAGGGAACCCAGGCAAACCCACCAACCCAAGAATATCAGGGACCTGGGGCAGTGGCAGTGGGCACACGGTTCAGGGGACAGAGGCTCAGGAAAACAGGGAAGCTGGGAGGACTGTTGTGCGACAGGGGGAGGACAGGCCCAGGAAACCCACTCTCCACGAGGTCCTCTCCAACATCATGGGAACTTACCATCGTTCCCAAGAGACATTGGCAACGGTACTGGCCAAATTTCAGGAGACCCAACGGCTGCAGGACGAACACCATCTGGGGATCAAGGAGGACCTGAAGTCCATAAACAACACCCTGGTCACCACTGCAGGGGTGCTGCAAGACCTTGTCAACACCAGGAGGGACGCTGTGGCACAACAAGGGGCCCCTGACACTAGCCTGGATGATGAACAGCCCTCCACCTCCGCCGGCGCTAGTGGACAGGAGGCACCGCTGCAGGAACACGACACCAGCACCCCACCCCCTGCAGATGGAGAACCACCCCACAAACGGTCTCTGAGATCCAGGAACAAGACAGAGAACATTGCCAAGACCCCCGCCAGGAAATGAGACCCCCCTGAATGTCACCATTCTGTCCCACTTTGTCACCCTGTCCATCCTTCAACTGCCATTGCTCCACTTCCTATGCCCCTTTGGACAATGCACCTGTGAAACAAATAGACTGGACTATACCATGGATATTCATCCACCATCCCCCCTGCCCATTTTACAATCCCCTCCACTTATTTGCACAGAAATAAACACACTTCAATTACAAAACAATCTGGAATCAGTCTGTGCTTTCACAAACGTGTAATTGCAATAACCATGGAATATAGCAATGTCAATTTACTTGTGCACATACCGATGTAACACAGCTGTAGGCAAGGAGGAAATATAGCAGAGGGCACAAAGTGGGACCCACAGCTGTGAAATGGAAAGGCAAAGTGACAATTCAGGGTCCATACACTGAGTGAAAATGACAGACTTATGCTAGCTCCAATAATAGTATGAGATATGGGAGGCAGTGACATCGTCTTACCTGTGTCTCACTGGAAGTATTGCATGATTATGTTGTTCCTGTTATCGATATCCTCTTCTTCTGCCTCCTCTTCTTCACTGTCCACGGGCTCCACAGCTGCCACAAGACCACCAGCTGGCTCATACTCCTGCAGAAAAGGCACCTGGCGTCTCAAAGCCAGGTTGTGCAGCATACAGCACGCCACGATGATCTGGCACACCTTCTTTGGTGAGTAGTAGAGAGAACCACCTGTCATATGGAGGCACCGGAATCTGGCCTTCAGGAGGCCGAAGGTGCATTCAATCACCCTCCTAGTTCGCCCATGTGCCTCATTGTAGCGTTCCACTACCCTTGTCCTGGGATTTCTCACTGGGGTCAGTTGCCATGACAGGTTGGGGTAACCAGAGTCACCTGCAAATATGGAGGGACAGCTGTTAGACACACACTAACCCGTAGGGACAACCCCATACCCAAACACCTATTCACACTGTATAGGGTCCTTGGCCTCACCTATTAGCCACACACAGTGCCTCTGGAGTTGCCCGATCACATAAGGGATGCTGCTATTCCTAAAAAATTTAAGCGTCATGCACTGAGCCAGGAAATTTGGCATTCACATAGGAGATGTACTGGTCTGCCAAACACACGAACAGCGAGAAGAGAGTCAGCCAACACTGAGGTATCACAAAATGTCATTTGGACACATTTATTAATCCACAATGTGCCTGTAACTCTGTCTATTCAAGGCCTACATTGGTGTGACGCAGTTAATATTAATGCCATGTGGCCCCCTGAAATGGCGGCTGCCCGACCTGTAAGGTGGGACGAGGGGATATGAGGTAACTGCGCTGGCGTTGTACACCGTCGCGGTGGGCGGTTGAAGACTGCAGCGCAATTCTGCATTGGTTAACATTGGGCCCTATGTGTCCCAGGAGCCAATGACAATGTACGCCGGTGGTGACGGTGCGCACCGCCGGGGACGTGACCGCCATTTCCTGTCTGTTCACTCACTTGATACCTGACCTTCAACAGGAGAGGAACTACACTGCAAGTGCTGCTGTGACCTGTGTCTGGCAGTGACAATGGCTCATGTGTCTAGGGAAGGGGCCCCGCATTCACTTTGGAGGAGTTGGAGAAACTAGTAGATGGGGTCTTCCCCCAATACACACAACTGTACAGTCCTCCAGACAAACAGGTGAGTACACTGTGAGCATGCTGCATGGGCAATGCCTGTTTGGAGTGGTGTGGATAGCAGATAAAGGGGGGGGACTGAGGCCTGCATGTGCGGACAGTCAGTGTATGTGCGTCAGGGCAAGGGTGGGAACTTGGGTCAATGAGTATGATGGTCCGGACAAATGATTTTCCTTTCCCCCTGTACTATTCCTCTAGGTCAGCGCCCACCAGAAGAAGGCTATTTGGCGTGCCATCGCCAAGGACGTCCGGACCCTGGGGGTCCACCACAGACGGAGCACCCACTGCCATAAAAAATGGGAGGACCTGCGCCGCTGGAGCAAGAAGACGGAGGAGGGCCAGCTGCGGATGGCCTCCCAACATGGGAGGGGTCCCCGTTCCACCATGACCCCCCTGATGTTCCGGATCCTGGCAGTGGCGTATCCGGAGTTGGATGGGCACTTGAGGGCATCACAACAGCCACAAGGGGGTGAGTACACTCTCATTCAGCTGACTCTGCACACATTACGAGGTGTCTGGGTGGGGGAGGTGGGCAGTGGGTCCTCTAAGCCAGGGCGATCTTGGTAGGCAAGGTCCCTTGTGAGGCAGGCTCTGAGGCACCCCAACCCCACTAGTGGTTAGTGCCATCTACACCTAGTCAGGCTCCTGTGACTTCCAGGTGTGCAGCAATCAGGCTTAGGCCTTGTACCCCATGGGCATGTGATTAATCTCGGAATTATAAGTGCATGGCATAGTGTAGAGGGCTGCTGTGTCTGTTGTGTCCGCCAACGGTAGTGGTATTGCATGCATTGAACATGTCTTTCTCCTGTCTCCCCCCCCCTTTTTGTGGTCTCCCTGTTCTTGTGTGCAATAGCATCATCAGACGGAGGAGCACTGGCACCGGAGCAGGAGGGAGCTGCACCCCACTTAGCCCTGGAGGGCGAAACAATGGAGTCTGAAGACACCAGTGGGATGGAGGGCGAGGGGAGCTCCACTGCAGGGACAGGAGCAGAGACCAGCGACTCCTCCTCTGATGGGAGCTCCCTTGTTCACCTCTGTGCCCACCGCATCAACAGGTACAGCTACCACCCCCCCACCAGCACCGCCCTCCCAGCAGCCCCTCATCGTGTGTCCCATGCCCGCTCACCCAGGAGGGTGGGCATCACCTTTGCCCCAGGGCACCTCAGGCCCTGCCCCAGTCAGCCCTGCTGCCCTCAGTGAGAAGGCTATTGACCTCCGAGATCCCTCACTGTTGGGCAGTTTACCATTCTGAATGCCATCCAGGGTGTTGAGAGGCATTTGCAACAATCAAATGCATACCTGGAGGGCATTCATTCTGGCCAGGCACCCCAACAGAGAGCATTTCAGGCTCTGGTCTCAGCACTGATGGCAGCCATTGTCCTTGTGTCCAGCCTTCACCCTCCAACTTCCTCCACCCAGGCCCAATCCCCTGTACCTCAGCCTATCCCAAGCACACCATCAGACCAGCATGCACACATATCAACATACAAGAGTGGCGCACGCAAACATAAGCACCACACATCTCACAGGCACTCACACAAGCATCATACTCATGCACACATACCAACATCTATTGCCTCCACTGTGTCCCCCTCCTCCACATCTCCCTCCTCCCTCCCTGTCTTGTCTCCACTCACACCTGCATGCACTACATCCTCAGCCACTACCTCCATCATAAGCACACCCATCACCACACAGTGCTCACGTGCACTCACCACCCACACTACCATTCACACATCCCCAGTGTCCTCTCCCAGTGTGTCTGTGAGCCCTCCTCCCAAACTACACAAACGCAGGCACACACCCACCCAACAGCCATCCACATCACAACAGCCTCCAGCCCATGCACCATCACCCAAATTCAGCAGACGTTCACCTCCCACAACCACTACCTCTACCTCCACTCCCAAACCCCCTCATCTACCCGTCCTAGTGTGTCTAAAAAACGTTTCCTGGCTAACATTGACCTCTTCCCTACAACACCACCCCCATCCTTCCCTTAGGGCCAGGCTTTCCAGGTCCCAGCCCAGCACCTCAGCCACCACATCCCCAGGCACAGTGGTGCCAGCAACTGCGGGGTCATGGAGTGCGCCAAACATCAGGGCTGCCAGTGTGCCACGGAGCGAGGGCAAGGACACTCCGCCACCTGCCAAGGTGAAAAAGGTGCCCACATCCCAGAGGGAGAAGCTGAAAACACCTGCTACCAAGGGGTCAGGGAAAACGAAAGGGGATAGTGGCAAGACAGCTGCTCCACCATCAAAGGTGGGGAAGGGCCAAAAACTGAAGGGCAGGTCAGGAGAGGGCATGGTGGCACTGACTGAGGGACCAGTGTCACACCTCCTGTCCACGTCGACGCCAACCTGTACGGCGGAGAACAATGCCACCTGCACCGCCACCTGCACCGCCACAGACCCCGCTGCCAGCACCGCCGCCACAGACCCCGCCGCCACCACTGCCACCACAGACCCTGCAGCCAGCACCGCCGCCACAGACCCCGCAGCCATCACCGCCACCACAGACACCGCAGCCAACACCGCTGCCACAGACCCCGCCGCAGCACCGCCAGCGGCCCGCAACGTCCTCAGACAGTGGCACCACCGCTGACATGGCTACCATCCCTAGTGGTCAGTCATCCGAGGCTGGTGGTGAGTTCCAGGACCCTGGGCAGCTTCCATGAAGCATCACTGTCATCACAGTTGTCACCTGCATATGGAATGTGAAGCCACAGACTTGAGAGACTGTGGCTTTGCACTCCCCAGGATAAAGCAGTGGGCAAACCACCCACTGGAAAGACTTGGGAGACTGTGGCTTTGTACTCCCCAGGATAAAGCAGTGGGCAAACCACCCACTGGAAAGACTTGAGAGACTGTGGCTTTGCACTCCCCAGGACTAAACTGTGTGCATGGAGCCCCCTCATGGAGCAATGGCGTAGTGCGCTCATCAGGCTGAGGTGCCCCCCATCCCCCTCCCCCTGAGGTGACCTTATATTTTCTATGTGATTCCCCTCCTGTGTTCTCTCCGTTTGGAGTCAGGTATCTAGTGTGGGCCTCGCCCATGCATTTTGGGCCCAGTAGACCACGGACAATGATTGGTGCACTATCAGGACTTGTGTATTTGTTGTACATAATTGTATATACTGGATTTTGCATTTTGATAATGCTATTTCACATGATAACATTTGTTCAAATCATTTCCTTTTGTCCTTGCGTTCTTCCAGGGGGTTAGGGGGTGTATATGTGATGTTGCTGCATGCGTTTGTGTGTATGGTGTTGTGGGTGAGGGTGGGGGTGTGGGTATTGCGTGTTGCATGTATGTGTCACTCTCTTTTCCCTCCCCCTCACCTGTGTTGTCGGTGCACTACTCACCGTGGTCGTCGCTGTCGTCGTTGGAGCTCCTGATAGAGGGGCAGGAAGACCATCGCCGGCAGTATCTGCAATTCGGGCTCCATGGCGTCCTGGTTCCTCGTGGGGTGTGGAGAGGTGAGTGTTTTCCCTTCTGTGTACTGTTTCCGCCGTGTTTTTATTCGCACTCCTGTTATAAGGCTTACATTATGGGCCTTATTACAACCTTGACAGAGGGGTTTCTTCCATCGCAAATATGGCGGCTATCCCGTCCGCTGTATTATGATTCCATTGTCTTCAATGGAGATCGAAATACGGAAGACGGGATAGAAGCCACATTTGTGTTGAAGGAAACCCCTCTGTCAAGGTCGTAATAAGGCTCTAAGTCTCCATTTTAGCTTTCTTTTTTAACTTAGCATATTTTTCTTAATGCTGCTTTGTGCATGTTTTGCCTTGACACAAGAATGTGCCACACACACATTTATTCCTGGAAGGCATTATCACCCTGTAGTCTGCACAATTAGTTCTAAGGTCACATATTTAGATGCAATGCCTTTGTTATATTTTTGTGCTTGTAGGAGACAACTCTTTCTGTCCAGACTAACTGAAGACACTGCTTTGCACCTCTGGTACAGTGTGATAAGGATAGTGTTGTATTATTTAAACAGCATCCAAGCTGAAGTCGGCAAGAGACACTTTGTGTTGAAGTTATCATAAAACCGCTGTAAGCCTATGACTGAGATACAGCCCTGCTGGCCTGACCTTCATCCTGAGATGGAAGATAGGCATGCAAGAGAAATGCACGGGCTTCTCATTTAGACTGGTACATTCGTGAATGCACTAAGGACAGCTTCCTGACACCTAAAGCCAAGGTATGCAAGGTATGGAGTTATATCACTCCAACAAGTCTGTCAGAATGGTACTCCTGCTACGCTCTCTCTAGTGTATAGATATTAGTGACAAATAGGAGAAATATTAGGAACAATTAACATGGGTGAATTGTTTGTGTTTTTCACCATTTTAACAATGCTTCTTCCAATGATATGTCTCATCTGCTTAATAATCACAGCTCATGTTTTATTCACAAGGATAAGATCTTTTCAATAAATATTTGAACACACATTTTAGTATATTTTCTTTGTGACACTGTGGGCATGCAATAGTTACATATGAAAGGGTTAGATCCCTTTCCACTGATTTCATAGTAATCAGAGTGGTCATGTTTAAGGTTACCAAAAACATCTACCACCCTGAAAGATTATTGTGTTTTGCATGTGGTACTGTAAGCTAGTCAAAATAAACCAACATTTACTGATGATATAAGAAGCCTTGGGGCCTGATTTCGAGCTTGACAATTAGACGGATGTCCTGTCCTCCATATTACGATCCCATCATATCCTATGGAGATCGTAATACAGCGGACAGGATAGCCATCATGTTTTGCAACAAAGTAGTCAATCCACCAAGATCTAAATCACGGCCTTAGCCTTCATATCGTGAAGTTTTGTTGTCCGAACACACAGTTGTACTAAATTCATAGGAACCGTATAACATGGCGCCACCAATGTTCAGTTGTTTGGTACTTAGTTAATGGGTTTCCTGAGTACTTTTCCTGCATGTGCCCAAGGCTCCTTCATCATCTTTATACAGAGACGTCCTGGTGATAAGGATCTATCCTCCTCACCTTCAATAGGAAGCACCTATTTATGTCTGTAGGTTGATTAAGTTTGATATGTTTAAAGGATTACCCCACTGTAGTGTTTCCTTTCTTTGAACTTGAGTGATTATTACTTTTAATTGCAGACAAGCTGTCACTAATAATTTAACTAGACATGGGCTCACCAATGCAGTGGAGACATTACCTTCGTGATGGAGGCACACAAAGAAAATACGTGAGAAGCTTTTTATTCCTGGGTTACTTTTCCTGCAGTCAATGCCAATTCACAAACATTTCACACATACCCCAAGGCTGCATATTCACCCTCATGGGTTTTCTGTGATATACAAACCTGATATGATCCGATCTGATTTGAAAGGCCTTTAATTACGGACACAACATATTTGATGCTGTCATATATAGTAAAATCACTACAGAGTGCCAGCGATGTAGGGATTTATAATTAATGTACAGTTGCATTCACATGTGAAAAGACAATTAACGTGTAGTTGAAATGAAGACATTTTGTTAAGGGAAATGTGCTGCTGTTAACAATGGTCAATGTAGGCCCCAAATTTAATATGGTAGCTTAACTCACAGCATCTATTAATCAATCAATCAATCAAGGATTTATAGAGTGCACTAATCACCTGTTAGGGTGTCAAGGCGCTGGGGGGAGCTACTGGTCGTAGAGCCATGTCTTGAGGCGTTTCCTGAATGTCAAGAGGTCTTGGGTCTGGCAAAGGTTAAGCAGTAGGGATTTCCAGGTCTTGCTGGCTAGGTGAGAGAAGGATCTTCCTCCGGCGGTGGTGCGGCAGATGCGGGGGACGGAGGCGAGGGTGAGGCTGGCGGAGCAAAGATTGCGGGTGGGGGTGTGCAAGGTGTGTCTGTCGTTGAGGTAGGCTGGGCCTGTGTCGCGGAGGGCCTTGTGTGCGTGGATGAGGAGTTTGAAGGCGACCCTCTTTGATACTGGTAGCCAGTGAAGGTCTCTGAGGTGGGGGGAAATGTGGTCCCGCTGTGGGACATCCAGAATGAGGCAGGTGGATGCATTCTGGATTTTTTGCAGCTTTGTTAGGAGTTTGGTTGTGATTCCTGCATATAGGGCGTTTTTGTAGTCCAATCGGCTGCTGACCAGGGCGTGGGTGACAGTTTTCCAGGTTTCAACAGGAAACCACTTGAAGATTTTGCGGAGCATGCGGAGAGTGTTGTAGCAGGAAGAGGAGATGGCATTGACCTGCTGAGTCATGCTGAGTGTGGAGTCCAAGATGAAGCTCAGGTTACGTGTGTGGGTGGTGGGTGAGGGTGCGGCTCCTAGGGAGGTGGGCCACCAGGAGTCATTCCAAGCTGAGGGGTTGGTGCCAAATATAAGGTTTTCTGTCTTGTCTGTGTTTAACTTGAGGTGGCTTGATTCCATCCAGCTGGCGATGGCGTGAAGTCCGTTGTGGAGGTTGTTCTTTGCAGTTGTAGGGTCCTTTGATAGGGAGAGGATGAGCTGAGTGTCATCTGCGTATGAAACTATGTTGATGTGGTGGGTTCGTGCGATGTTGGCGAGGGGGCCTATGTAAACGTTGAAGAGCGTAGGGCTGAGCGAAGATCCTTGGGGGACAGTGGAAGGCGGACTCTCTGGGTTCTGCCTAAGAGAAATTACAAGATCCAGTCGAGTGCCTTGTCGCAGATTCCAGCGTTGAGGAGGCATGTGCGGAGAGTGTGATGACATACCATGACATACCATGTTGAAAGCTGCGAGGAGGTCCAGGAGGATGAGTGCTGGTGTTTCTCCTTCATCGAGCATGGTCCTAATGTCATCTGTGGCAGCAATGAGTGCAGTTTCGGTGCTGTGGTTTCTGCGGAATCCGGATTGGGAGGTGTCGAGTACCTTGCTGTCTTCCAGGAACCGGGATAGTTGGCTGTTTGCATTTTTTTCTATGACCTTGGCTGGGAAGGGGAGGAGGGAGATCGGCCAGTAGTTCTTGGGGTCGTCTGGGTCTGCCTTTGGTTTCTTCAGCAGGGCGTTGATTTCTGCGTCCTTCCATCTTTCTGGGAACGTGGCTGACTCGAAGGAGCTGTTGATGGTTTTGCAGAGGTGGGGGCGATGATGATGTTTGCCTTATTAAAGATATGGTGTGGGCAGGGGTCCGATGGTGATCTGGAGTGGATGGATGCCATGGTGGTGGCAGTGTCCTCTATGTTGACGGGGGTCCAGGTGTGGAGGAGGTGGGTGTTGCTTGGAGCGTTGGGTTCTTGGGTGTTTGTAGTCAGCTGGTGGGTCTGGGGTTTAAAGCTATTGTGGATTTCTTCTATCTTTTGACGGAAGTGGGTTGCCACTGTGTTGCAGAACTCCTGTGATGGCGGGGGTTCATTGGAGCAGGTCCTGGGGGTGGAGAGCTCATTGATAATGCCAAAGAGCTCTTTACTGTTGTGAGCGTTTGCGTCGATGCGGTTTTTGAAGTGGGTCCTTTTGGTGGTGCTGATCAGTTGGTGATGTTTGCGTAGGGCATCCTTGAAAGCGATGTGGTTGGAGTTGGTAGGGTCAAGGTGCCAGGTTTTTTCCATTCTGCGACATAGCCGTTTGGATTCCTGAAGTTCTGGGGTGAACCAGCTAGCCTTGATTTTGTGGGAGGTGTTCGTTTTTTTTGGTTGAGTGGTGTGAAGGTGTTGGCGCAATCTTCTATCCAGCGATGCACGTTGGTGGTGGCTGTGTTGGGGTCTGGTGTCCCAGGGGGTGAGGCCCGGGCGAGAGTGGAGATTAGTTGATCCATTGATATTTTGCTCCAGTTGCGTCGGGGAGGGTTGTGTGTGGTGGTGGTGAGTGACTGGTTTCTGGTAGGAGAAGTGGATGCAGCAGTGGTCTGTCCAGCTGAGTTCGGTGGTGTGGCTGAAAGAGACGTGGTTGCTGGCTGAGAAGATGGGGTCGAGTGTGTGGCCTGCGGAGTGGGTGGGTGAAGTGACGAGTTGCTTGGGGCCAAAGTTGGTGAGGTTGTCGATTAGGTTGAGGTTGGTGGTTTTGATATCGTTTTTATTTTCTAGGTGGAAGTTTAGGTCACCAAGGAGGATGTAGTCTGTTGAGGCGAGGGCTTGGGAGCTGATGGTGTCGGCGATGTCGTCGCAGAACTGCGGTCTGGGGCCGGGGGTCTGTAGATCAGTGTTCCTCTGTTGATGTGGATTTTGAAGTGGAGGTGCTCGGCGGAGTTGATGGTGTCGTGGGAGTTGGTGGAGACTCTTATGGTGTTTTTGTGGACTATGGCGATTCCTCCTCCTGGTCTGTTGATTCGGTCTCTTCTGGTGATCTTGTAGTTTTCTGGTATGGCTATGGCTACGTCTGGTTCCGAGGCTGAATTCATCCAGGTTTCAGTGAGGAATGCTACGTCAGGTGAGTATGTGGTCAGGAGGTCCCAGAGTTCAATTGCATGTTTGTGGACAGAGCGGGTGTTTAGTAGGATGCATCTTAGGCGGTTGTCTGTTTTGATTTGGAGTTTGGAGGTTGGGTTGCAGGTGAAATTGCAGGCTTTGCAGGAGAAGGGTCCCTTGGTGGGTGTCGGCGTGGACTGGAAGCAGATGGAGGAGTGTCCTGGATTAAGGGCGTGGAGTTTGTTGGCAGTGTAAAGGTGTTTGTGGCATGGGAAGCGTGTTGGCCAGGGGGTCTGGAGCTGGTTGCGGTCTTGGTGCGGACGGGCGCAGAAGGGCTTGCCCGTCAGCGGCACGTCCGCGCTGCAGCCAGCATAAGAGGGGAGGTGGGACGGAGTGGCAGCTGGGAGGAGGGAGGGAAACATCCAATGGGAGTGCGGGGGAGCGGGGGCAGCAGGAGTCAGGAGCGGAAAGAGCTCCGAGGAGCACACAGTCATCTTTCATTTCCGTCTCACTCTGCACAGAGACGATTCATATACAAGAAACTTTGTAAACACTGCTTTAAAGTGTAATGTCAGGTTCGGAGGTATAAAATAATGGTTCTTTCCTTAGAGCTCTATAGCACAGTATTGCACTGAGAGTGAACTGTTTCAAGGCCTCAGTTATTGCGACCCTGGTGTGATTCTCATTAGAACCTGCCTTTGTATATTATGTGGCAATATCTGTACTTAATATTGAGGTGCCTCGAGAGCACCAGAGAGTAATCTGATTTCTTTAACCAGATTGCTTCCGCTTGTGTTTAGTGTAATTATGTTTATGTATGCTGTTTATTGTATTTTTTCATTACAAAAGAAGCCCATTCTTGAGGGGTGCTGTTCATTCCTTGAATTTCTATTCTTACTTTCATGTTATTATTTGATTTAAATGACTAATTGACTGATTTTAACAATTGGTTTTGCTTTCTGTAATTACTTTAAATATTTCAATAACCCTTTATGGTTTCATTTCAAATTTCTTATTAGTCTTCATAGTAAAGAATAATGGGGGTCATTACAACATTGGCGGTAAATGCCGCTTACTGCTTACTTAGTGCTCAAAATACACACACATTTACAAAACACAACCACATTGGACAATTCCAAATACACACACCTGATATACATACACACACCACTCCCACACACTCACACCACTATAAAACACACACCCACATCACCCACAAACCCTTACGACCAGAAATTTAGACGAAGGCCAGTGATACTGCACAGCAAAGACAACCCCACCATACAGAGGCACACAACACCATCACACATAGACATCCATGCGCAAAAAACACCACACCTCTAAACATCACCCTACACATTACAACACACACCACCTCACACATCACCCACACCACCCCATGGCACCACAAAGACACCCCAGGCTTTCTGAGGAGGAGCTCAGGGTCATGGTGGAGGAAATCATCCGGGTAGAGCCACAGCTAATCGGATCACAGGTGCAGCACACCACCATAGCTAGGAAAATGAAGCTATCGCGCAGAGTCGTGGACAGGGTCAACACAGTGGGACAGCACCCAAGAACACGGGATGACATCAGGAAGAGGTGGAACGACCTTCGGGAGAAGATGCGTTCCGTGGTCTCAAGACACCAGATTGCAGTTCAGAGGACTGGCGGCGAACCCCCACCTCCCCCCCCAGAACTAACAACATGGGAGGAGCAGGTCTTGGCTATACTGCATCCTGAGGGCCTTGCAGGAGTAGCTGGAGGAATGGACTCTGGTAAGTCAAGTCTTTCACTCTTTCATCCCCCACCCTACCTGCATGCTATCACATACCCCCACCCTCGCCCTCACCCATCACTCCAACTCCTCACATATGTCCCTCTATCACAACCCGCCCATCCCAACACCAAGCCCTGCATGCAACAACAAACCATGGACACCTATCACCAATGCATGGCCACTGCACATACCCACACACACCCCTAAACAATTATCACACAAGGTCCTACACAAGAATACAAGCACTGGGGTACAGGGTCACCCACCCATTGCACACCATGGCACACACAGATGCAATAATCATTCCTTTACACCCCTGCAGGACCCCTACCCAACGTCACCGGACAGGAGGGTTCAGACATGTCCATTACACCCACAGAAGAGGCCCACAGTGATGACAGCAGCTCTGTCCAACTGGATCTAGATGACCAGACCGGCCCATCTGGGACCTTGGGACAGTTGGTTCCCCTCACACTGGCACAAGCCACAACAGAGCCTCCCCCCTCTGGAAACACCAGCACAGCACCCACCCAGCGGGCCCATACACCTGTCCCCAGGACACGTCAAGTAGCAGTGTGTCCACCACTACAGGGAACCCACCAACTGAACAACAGGAGGGACCTGAGGGCAGTGGCAGTGGGCACACGGTTCAGGGGACAGAGTCACAGGAACACAGGGGAACTGGGAGGGCTGCTGTGCGACAGGGGGAGGACAGGCCCAGGGAACCCACTCTCCACGAGGCCATCTCCAACATCATGGGAGCCTACCACCATTCCCAGGAGATGATGGCAACATTACTGGCCAAGTTTCAGGAGACCCAGCGGCTGCAGGAGGAACAGTATTTGGGGTTCAGGGAGGAACTCAAAGCCATCAATTCCACCCTGGGCACCATTGTAGCGGTGCTGAAGGACCTCGTCAATACCAGGAGGGACACTGTGGCACAACAAGGGGCCTCTGACACTAGCCTAGATGATGAACTGCCCACCACCTCTGCCGGCGCAAGTGGACAGGAGGCACCGCCACAGGACCACAACACCAGCACCCTACCCCCTGCAGTTGGAGAACCATCCCGCAAACGGTCCCTGAGATCCAGGACAAAGACAGAGAACAATACCAAGACCCCCGCCAAGAAATGAGACCATCCTGGTTGTCATCCTTCTGTCAAACTTTGTCACCCTGTCCATCCTTCAACCGCCCCAGCTCCACTTTCTATGCCCCTTTGGACAATGCACCTGTGAAACAAATAGACTGGACTCTGCCATGGACATTCCTCCACCATCATCCCTGACCGTTTTACAACCCCCTCCACTATTTAGCACTTAAATAAACACCCTTAAATCACAAAACTATCTGGAGTCAGTCTGTGCTTTGGAAAATGTGTATTTGCAATAACTGAGCAAAAATGATATATCCATTGTATTGTCAACATACCTATGTCACACAGCTCTAGTCCATGAGGAAATAAAGCAGATGTCACACAGTGGGACCCACATCTGTAAAATCGAAAGGGAAAGTGACAACCCAGGCTCCATACACTGGGTGAAAGTGACAGACAGATGAGAGGTAGAACAAGTGTATCAGATGTAGCAGGCAGTGATCTCTTCTTACCTGTGTCTCACTGGAAGTATTGATGAATCACTGTGGTTCTGTTGTCAATATCCTCTTCTTCTGCTTCCGCGTCTTTACTGTCCACAGGCTCCACAGCAGCCACAAGACCTCCATCTGGACCATCCTCCTGCAGAAAAGGCACCTGTCGTCGCAAAGCCAAATTGTGAAGCATACAGCAGGCCACAATGATCTGGCACACCTTCTTTGGTGAGTAGAATAGGGAACCACCTGTCATATGGAGGCAACTGAAACTGGCCTTCAGGAGGCTGAAGCTCCTCACTATAACCCTCCCAGTTCGCCCATGGACCTCATTGTAGTGTTTCTCTGCCCTTGTCCTGGGATTTCTCACAGGGGTCAGTAGCCATGACAGGTTGGGGTAGCCAGAGTCATCTGCAAATGTCGAGGGATAACTGTTAGACACACACTAACCCTTAGGGACAACCCCAAACCCAGACACCTAGTCACACTGTATAGGGTCCATGTCCTCACCTAATAGCCACACACAGTGCCTCTTGAGTTGCCCCATCACATACAGGATGCTGCTATTTCTCAGAATGTAAGCGTCATGCACTGAGCCAGGACATTTGGAGTTTACATGAGAGATGTCGGCCAAACACACCATCTGCACATTCATAGAATGGTAACTCTTCCAGTTTCTGTACATCTGTTCACTCCTGCGGGGGGACCAAGGCCACATGTGTCCCATCAATGGAACCTATGATGTTGGGGATATGTCCCAGGGCGTAGAAGTCACCTTTCACTGTTGGCAAATCCTCCACTTGAGGGAAAACGATGTAGCTGTGCATGTGTTTCAGCAGGGCAGACAACACTCTGGACAACACGTTGGAAAACATAGGCTGGGACATCCCTGATGCTATGGCCACTGTCATCTGAAAAGACCCACTTGCAAGGAAATAGAGTACTGACAGCACCTGCACTAGAGAGGGGATACCTGTGGGATGGCGGATAGCTGACATCAGGTCCGGCTCCAACTGGGCACACAGTTCCAGGATTGTGGCACGGTCCAGTCTGTAGGTGACAATTACATGTCACTCTTCAATTGTCGTCAGGTCCACCAGCGGTCTGTACACCGGAGGATGCCGCCATCTCCTCACCTGCCCCAGCGGACGTGCCCTATGGACAAGAACAGCGAGCAGAGGGTCAGCCAACACTGAGGTACCAGAACACTACTTTATTGCACACATTTTTCAATCCACTATGTCCCTGTCGTAAAGTGTATGCAAGGCCTAGATATGTGTGCATTTAAAATTAATGCCATGTGGCCCCCTGAAATGGAAGCTGCCTGACATGTAAGGGGCAAGAGGATATGAGGTAACTGCGCTGGCGTTGTACACCGTCGAGGTAGGCGGTCCAAGACTGCGGCGCAATCTTACATTGGTTAACATTGGACTCTATGGGTCCCAGGAGCCAATGACGATGTACGTCGGCGGTGACGGTACGCACCGCCGCGGATGTGACCGCCATTTTCTGTCTGTTCACTCACGTGATACCTGATCTTCGACAGGAGAGGACCTACACTGCAAGTGCTGCTGTGACCTCAGTCTGGAAGAGACAATGGCTTATGTGTCTGTGGAAAGGGCCCCTGCCTTCACCACGGAGGAATTGGAGAAACTAGTGGATGGGGTCCTCCCCCAGTACACGCAACTCTACGGTCCTCCAGACAAACAGGTAAGTATACTGTGAGCATGCTGTATGGGCAATGCCTGTGTGGAGTGGTGTGGATGGAAGACAGGGGAGGGAGAATGAGGTGTGCATGAAACGACGGTGAGTGCATGTGCGTCATGCCAAGGGTAGGAAGGTGGGCCAATGACTGTGACAGTCCGAATGGTTATATCTTCTCCTTTTCCCCTGTACCATTCCTCTAGGTCAGCGCCCACCAGAAGAAGGATATTTGGCGTGCCATTGCCAAGGAAGTCCGGACCCTGGGGGTCCACCACAGACGGAGCACTCACTGCCGGAAAAGATGCGAGGACATTCGCCGCTGGAGCAAGAAGACGGCGGAGGCCAAGCTGGGGATGGCCTCCCAACGTGGGAAGGGTGCCCATCGCACCATGACCCCCCTGATGTTCCGGATCCTGTTGGTGGCATATCCGGAGTTGGATGGGCACTTGAGGGCATCACAGCAGCCACAAGGGGGTGAGTACACTCTCATTCAGCTGATTCAGCGTGCATTACGAGGTGTCCAGGTGGGGGAGGTAGGCTGTGGGTTCCCCTAGGCCAGGGCGAGTTTAGTTGGCAAGGTCCCTTCGTAAGGCAGGCCATGTGGCACGCCACCCCACCAGTGTTCAGAGGCAACTACACCTACTCAGACTTGTGTGAATTCCATGTGTGCATCAATCGGGCATAGGCCTTGTACCCCATGTCCTTGTGATTAATTAGGGAACTCTAAGTGCACAGCGTAGTGCAGAGGTCTTCTGTGTCTGTATTGTCCGCCAACGGTAGTGGTATTCCATGCAATCAACATGTCTTTCTTCTGTCTCCCCCACCCCCTTTTTTGGACTCCCTGTTCTTGTGTGCAATAACATCATCAGACGGAGGAGCAGTGGCACCGGAGCAGGAATGAGCTGCATCCCACATGGCCCTGGAGGGTGAGACAACGGAGTCTGAAACCACCAGTGGGATGGAGGGCGAGGGAAGCTCCACGGCAGGGACAGGAGCTGAGACCAGAGACACGGAATCCTCCTCTGATGGGAGCTCCCTTGCGGTGGCGGGCCCCTCTGTTCCCGTCCGCATCTACAGGTAAAGCCGCAAGCCCCCCTACCAGCACTGCCCTCCCAGCAGCCCCTCAGCGTGTGCCCCGTGGCCGCTCACCCAGGAGGGTGGGCATCTCCTTCGCCCCAGGCACCTCAGCCCCTGCCCCTGTCAGCCCTGCTGCCCTCAGTGAGGAGGCCGTTGACCTCCTCAGATCCCTCACTGTTGGGCAGTCTACCATTCTGAATGCCATCCAGGGTGTAGAGAGGCAGTTGCAACAGACAAATGCATACCTGGAGGGCATTCATTCTGGTCAGGCAGCCCAACAGCGAGATTTTCAGACTCTGGCCTCAGCACTGATGGCAGCCATTGTCCCTGTGTCTAGCCTCCCCTCTCCAACTTCCTCCACCCAGACCCAAACCCCTGTACCTCAGCCTATCCCAAGCACACCATCAGACCAGCATGCACACACCTCAACACACAAGGGAAGCTCTGGCAAACATAAGCACCACACATCCCACAGGCACTCACACAAGCTCATACCCATGCAGACATACCAACAGCCACTGCCTCCACTGTGTCCCCCTCCTCCTCGTCTCCCTCCTCCCTACCTGTCACGTCTCCACTCACACCTGAATGCACTACATCTTCATCCACTACGTCCATCACCAGCGCACCCATCACCACACACCGCTCAGGTGCAGTCACCACCCCCACTACCATTCACACATACCCTTGTCCTCTCCAAGTGTGTCTGTGAGCCCACCTCCCAAGGTACACAAACGCAGGCACACACCCACCCAACAGCCATCCACCTCAGGACAGCCTCCAGCCCATGCACCTTCACCCAAAGTCAGCAAACGTACACCTCCTACAACCATTACCTCTTCCTCCACTCCCAAACCCCCTCCATCTACCCATCCCAGTGTGTCTAAAAAACTTTTCCTGTCCAACCTTGACCTCTTCTCCTCACCTCCCCCACACCTTCATTCCCCTAGGGCCCGCCTTTCCAGGTCCCAACCCAGCACCTCAGCCACCACATCAGCGGGAACAGTGGTGCCAGCAGTAACCGGCTTCTGGAGTGCGCCAAGCAGCAGGGCAGCCAGTGTGCCAAGGAGCCAGACCACGGACAGTCCCCCACCTCAGAAGCATAAGAAGTTGGCCACTGCCCGGAGGGAGAAGGGTCAAACACCTGCCACCAAGGGCCCTCCCAGGACTACAGTTGGGAGTGGGAAGAAAGATGCGCCAACATCCAAGGTGGGAAAGGGGCACAGAAAGAAAGGGAAGTCGCCGCCAACCTGCACGGTGGACACCGCAGCTACCAGCACCACTGCCCAGGACACAGCAGCTACAAGCACCGCTGCCCAGGACACCGCCGCCCCCAGCACCGCTGCCCAGGACACTGCCGCCACCAGCACCCCTGCCCAGGACTCAACCCGCCACCATCACAGCTGCCCAGGACACCTCTGCCACCAGCACGCTCACTGAGCCACCCATCAGCACCGCAGGCTTATGAGCCCTGCAAGCACTGGCGCTACTGAGGCCGCAACGAGCCGGATGAAGCACTCTGGGCACCAAGCCCCCTCCAGAACCAGTGGAGAAAGACATCCACTACCTCTGTCCTTGGCAGGATGAAGCACTCTGGGCACCAAGCCCCCTCCCCCCCAGAACCAGTGGAGTATCACATCCACTACCTCTGTCCTTGGCAGGATGAAGCACTCTGGGCACCAAGCCCCCTCCAGAACCAGTGGAGAAAGGCATCCACTACCTCTTTCCTTGGCAGGATGAAGCACTCTGGGCACCAAGCCCCCTCCAGAACCAGTGGAGTATCACATCCACTACCTCTGCCCTTGGCAGGATGAAGCACTCTGGGCACCAAGCCCCCTCCAGAACCAGTGGAGAAAAGCATCCACTAACAATGTCCTTGGCAGGATGAAGCACTCTGGGTACCAAGCCCCCTCCAGAACCAGTGGAGAAAGGCATCTACTACCTCTGTCCTTGGCAGGATGAAGCACTCTTGGCACAAAGCTCCCTCCAGAACCAGTGCAGACTGTTATCCACTTGAGAGACTGTGGCTTTGCACTCCCCAGGATAAAGCAGTGGGCAAACCACCCACTTGAGAGACTGTGGCTTTGCACTCCCTGGGAAAAAGCAGTGGGAAAACCACCCACTTGAGAGACTTGAGAGACTGTGGCTTTGCACTCCCCAGGATAAAGCAGTGGGCAAACCACCCACTTGAGAGACTTGAGAGACTGTGGCTTTGCACTCCCCAGGATAAAGCAGTGGGCATGGAGCCCCATCGTGGATCTGGCGTCGTGCACTCATCCGGCTGAGGTGCCCCTTCTTCCCTTCCCCCTGAGGTGCCTGTTGTATTTCTTTCTGATGCCCCAGCAGTGTTCTCTCCGTTTTGAGTGTGGGCCTCACATATGCATTTTGGGCCCAGTGGTCCATGGACTTTAATGGTGCAATACCTGGACTTGTATTATTGGTGTATATGTTTGTTTATAGTATATATATATTTTTGAGGACTGGATTTTAATAGATTACAATCGTTCAAATCATTTCCTTTTGTCTTTGCATTCTTCCTTGGGGTTGGGGGCCGTAATTGTAATGTATCAACATGTATTTGTGTGTGTGTTGTAGTGGGTAAGGGTGGGGGTGTTTGGCTGTGTGTGTCACTCTCTTGTCCCTCCCCCTTCCCCTGTGTCGTAGGTGCAGTACTCACGTGGTCTTCGCCCTCGGCGTTCGTGCTCCTGGTAGAGGAGCAGGAAGACAAAGGCATGGAGAATATGGAGTTTCGGCTCCATGGCGTCCTGGTTCCTCGTGGGGTGTGTAGAGGGGAGCGTTTTCCCTTCCAAGTACTGTTTCCGCTGTGTTTTTGTTCGGGGTGAGACCGCCCCGGAAAAGGTGGCGGATTGGCCTGTTGTAATACTGTGGGCAGTACATTGTGTTCCGCCTGTCTGTTGGCGGTTACCGCTGCGGTGTTTGTTTGTTCCGGCGTGGCGGTCGGAGTGTTCAAGTGGCTGTCTTTGTTGGTGGTTTCCGCCACGGTGGGGATTCCATTTTCTTTTATGCCGGCCTGTTGCCGGTCTTACCGCTGCTTTAACACTGACCGCCAGGGTTGTAATGACCACCAATGTGTTTTACAATCATTTCTGAATTGTTAGCGAAGATCGAATCTAATTGTTGGACATTTCTACTTTAGGAGCAACAAAGTCCTTAGGAAATTATCACTTCTCCCATTATGTTGGAAGCATTTTAAATTTACATTCGAGAAAAAGCACCATCACCGGCGCTAAAGCTTTGGCTGTGAATTTAGCTTATAATGTTGAGAAAGAAAATTATATGAAGAAAAGGTTCAACGTGTGTGACTCATGGGCTTTGAAAGACTCACAGAATAGTTATTCAGTAGTAGAGAATAAGGGGCCAGATGTAGCAAACGTTTAGCGAGTCGCAAACGGCAAAATTTGCCATTTGCGACTCGCTAAACGCGTATCCCAATGCAGAAATGCATTTTGCGAGTCGTTACCGACTCGCAAAATGCATTTCAGACTCGCAAATACGAAGGGGTGTTCCCTTCCTATTTGCGAGTCGCATTGGGATGCAATACCATTTGCGACGGCATATGCGGTCGCAAATGGCATCGCAGTTACCATCCACTTCAAGTGGATGGTAACCCAATCGCAAATTGGAAGGGGTCCCCATGGGACCCCTTCCAGTTTGTGACTGGAGCCCAAAATATTTTTTCAAGGCAGGGAGTGGTCCAAGGGACCACTCCCTGCCCTGAAAAAAACCGAAACTAAAGGTTTCGGTTTTTTTGAAGTGCAGCTCGTTTTCCTGTTAGGAAAACGGGCTACACTTAAAAAAAAAAAAAACTGCTTTATTTCAAAGCAGGTCGCTAACATGGAGGTCTGCTGACGTCAGCAGGCCTCCATGTTAGCGAGTGCCTATACTCGCAATGGGGCCGCAATTTGCGACCCACCTCATGAATATTCATGAGGTGGGTCATTGCGACCCCATTGCGAGTTGCAGTCTGTGTCTGAGACACCGTACTGCATAGCAATTTGCGACTTGCAAATTGTGAGTCGCAGGGACTCGCAATTTGCAAGTCGCAAATTGCTAATTTGCTACATCTGGCCCAAGGTGTGGTAATGTTTGTGGACCAGGAAGCACATATTTTCCTTAGGTTTTCCCAGTTTTATTTTGACCTTTTACTTGCACGAAATCTGATCAGAAAACTTTAGTCATTTCCCATGGATTCTAGGTTTCAAATAGTGTAAGTTTAAGATGTAATAGATGTCCGGTCTCAGGAATGTAGCTACAGATTAACTTTCTCATAAATCATTGATTAACAATACACTTAATCGTGATTTAAATAATGATTATGTTTCTGTAACCAGACATGTGCTGTTTATTTGAATTTGCGCCCTCCATATTTCCTACAAATATGCATTGAATAACAATTATTTATGACAATAACTCATTTCATTATAACTCAATTACCTTGAAGGTTTACTTATAGGTATTTCCTAAAGGAACTATTGTTCTTTCGATTGTTGCAGAGCCCAGGTTCCCAGGTTTAATGGACCAGCCCAATTTATGATTGATGGTATTTTCCTATGCAAATAGGCTATTCAAGTGGATCAATTTAATTATAAAGGAATGTTTAAAGTTGGATATGGTGCATGTACCTAAAAGGAGAGGTATATTAAAAAAAACTATATGGATGTATTATGATACAGTTACAGTATAACACCTGTATCTCTGATGTTTCACTCAAAGGCAGATGACTCAGCACAAAAAAATGTTCCAGTATAGCCAGCAGGTGGTGAACTACTTCTTCTGGAAAGCAGATGGACTACGGAGAGAGTGGTCGAAAATCAGGAAATATACAAGAAACGGTTTGACGAGTTTTAAGGTTTAAAAGATATGATGAAGCAACTTCAAGATATGGCTTGCAAACGAAACTCAGATGTGCATTGACATAGGTCGACAAAGTTTTCTGATTTTTTTCAGAATGAGAGAGAAGATAAAAAAAATGTTATGCTATTGTGGTATAGGTTGGCAAAAATGCTGCACCGAATTTACCAAATGGTGCGATGCACCCTTTGCGCCACTTTGTAAACCTTTGTGCCACATTATTCCTTTGCCAGGCACAATGTATGCAATGGAGGCATTTCTCCATTAGGAGGCCCAGAAAAATGGTGCTGTGGAATCTATCAGATGGACCATTTCTTCTCGTCATTTTTAACACCTACTCAGTGCAGGCATTAAATTGAGGCACACCATTGTTTATAATGGGTCTCTATGTAGTTTGCAAGATAAGTGCCAAAATGTTTTTTGCTAGCCACCACAATAACAGCAGAAACTATGATGCTATTGATCCTAATGTGCACCATGGTGTGCTGTATCATTAAAATGGCGCACACATGGTGGCGTTAGGGGGGCGCATTGGGGTACAAGAAAAGTGCGCTTCATGTAATGAAGCACCACTTTTCTTAAATCTGGGCATTAGTCATTAGAAAATGGCACACGGAGTATGAGTAGGTTTGATGATTTTTCTCCGATTTTATCTTCGGCTTGATGTAAAGGAGGATGTGTTTTAAATTTTATGTTGTGTGCTGTTTCGCCTACCATCTTTTAGATTTTCCGCTATAATAATTTAGTCAAGGTTCTGCTGTCTGAAGGTTCTAGATCAGACAGTTGGAGCTGAGGTAAAGGAGCTATCTACGTGTGAGAGGAGCTTAAGTCAACAGTCTTCTAAGTTCCTGGTTCTCAGACTTAGACATGTTTGTGACTGATCTGCACTCCTCCAGATGCTTTCCCTCACTCTGCAGGCAGACTTCATCAAAGTTTCCTGAGTTTTAGGAATCTTTTAGATTTCATTCCATGACACATCACTATGGTTTTGCGTGCATATGACATGTTATGCATCATATTACATTGCTTGTGTGTGAATCCAGACATCATAACCTTCCAAAGCTTCACATGGACCAAACAGCACAATAATGTTGATTTTTTCCGTTCCATTGGTAAATGTTAGCTAATGTTTTTGCTTAATTTTTCATTCCCAACAGGGGCAACCTGTCAGGGGGGTAGGAATGTATAGTACGACAAAAAGATATTTAGGGCCATATTTATACTTATCGACGCACAACTCCGCCAACGCAGTTGTGCGTCAAAAAATCTAACGCCAGCTAACGCCATTCTGAAGCGCCATGCGGGCGCCGTATTTATACAATGACGTTAGCCGGCGTTAGCCGGCGGAGCTGCCTGGTGTGCGTGAAAAAAAATGACGTACACCA
Organism: Pleurodeles waltl; assembly: GCF_031143425.1. NCBI lineage: Eukaryota > Metazoa > Chordata > Amphibia > Caudata > Salamandridae > Pleurodeles > Pleurodeles waltl. The sequence continues at coordinate 781,808,868 of NC_090437.1, read as the reverse complement.
GGCAGCGCCGGCGTAGGGGAAAATGGAGCTTGGGCGCCAAAAAATGGGGCAAGTCAGGCTGAGGCTAAATTTTCGCCTCAACCGGATTTGCGCCATTTTTTTTAACTCCCAACCCCCATTGAAATGACTCCTGTCTTAGCAAAGACAGGAGTCATGCCCCCTTGCCCAATGGCCATGCCCAGGGGACTTCTGTCCCCTGGGCAGGGTCATTGGGCATAGTGGCATGTAGGGGGGCACAAATCAGACCCCCCTATGCCAAAAAAAAAAATATATATATATACTTACCTGAACTTACCTTATGTTCCCTGGGATGGGTCCCTCCATCCTTAGGCGTCCTCCTGGGGTGGGCAAGGGTGACAGAGGGGGTCCCTGGGGGCATGGGAGGGCACCTCTAGGCTCCTTCCGAGCCCACAGGTCCCTTAACGCCTGCCCTGACCAGGCGCTAAAAAACTGCGCAAAAGCGGCTGGATGTAATTTTTTTTGACCCGCCCACTCCCGGGCGTGATTTTTGCCCGGGAGTGTAAATACGGCGCACATGCCTCGGAGTCAATTTTTTAGACGGGAACGCCTACCTTGCATATCATTAACGCAAAGTAGGTGTCCACGCTAAAAAGTAACGCAAACTCCATGGACTTTGGCGCTAGACGCGTCTAACGCCAGAGTATAAATATAGAGTTAGTTTTGCGTTGAATTTGCGTAAAAAAAAAAACCGCTATTCCGGCGCAAACGGAGTATAAATATGCCCCTTACTCTTTATAGAGTACGTCAGCTTAATAATATCGTAGAAATATATATCTCAACTACCTTTATGGTGCCGGACTGTTTTTCTAATCAAGATCTTTTACATGGTAAACAAAATGGGCCTCTGGTACTTAAGTCACTTTTCAGAGGCAGATAGAGTGCTTAAGGAAACATACTTCTTTCATCTCTGCGCCGCACTGCGGCCTGGCTCTTCCTATAGGAGTTGGCACTCCGGCAGTTCACTGCTGAGAAACTCTTTGAGCAGCCTGCTTCCAGTTCTGTTTCTCAGCATTATATTTCCGTCTCTACTGAAAATCAGGAAGTTCATTACACTAGACAATAACAAAAGATGAATCGCTTGATGACTTTTTTTGCTTTGGACTATTTACAATTTGACATCCTTACTGGAGAGCAAAAATCACTGCAGTGGATTCTATGTCTCCCAGAGGAAACATTGCCAATGGTTTCTACTGGATCTGAACGCGATTTATGAGTTTAAACATATTGGCGGGCATGTGTGCCGCAGAAAGGAGGTCAAATTAATTTTGCTAAAGTTGAAATGTTTTGTGCATTATTACTTTGAAATTTTAACATGAGAAACTGCAAAGATAACATTGAGAAAGATTGTAATATTAAATTCAGTATTCAATGTCTATATACACAGGGAAGGGTGGTTTTAAAGTTTTGCCTAGGAAGTTTGGCAAAGGTTACCTAATTCTTAAAACAACTTGTTGAAAACCTTTCTCACTAAAATGTTTTTGTTGAGTAATAGTCCCACACAATCATCAGTTTTTGATGAGATTATGTCTACCAAATTCAGCTGTGCTGAATGTAGATCACTGGCAAGATATTGCAGTAAACAATATCGTTGACAAAAATAGTATGTCATTTCAATCATATACCTATTAGTACACAAATATCGGAAAAAATATAATTGACACTAATATCGTAAAAACAATTATAAATGTAATTTTTCTTATATAAATAGATTTCAAAGGAGTAAATGTCAAATATTTGAGTGTATCATTTTAATGTAATATAAATAAAATATATTCCACTAATGTTTTAATGTTTAATACTGTATATATATTTATATATATATATGTATATATATACATATATATATATATATATATATATATACTTTTAGAAATAACCAAACACATGTGTGTGTGTCTGTGTGCTTATGTGGGGTGTGTGTGTGTGAGGGTGGTTTATATATATATCTATCTATATATATATATATATATATATATATATATATATATTCACTGAAAAAACAAAAGGTTACTGGGACATTACAGTAAGGCTCACATTTCACTTGTACAGACCCAGTGACATTCAGCAGTTATAGTTACCTTAGCTAACTATAACATATGCTCTCTCAATGCACTGCTTATGACCTCACATATTACATCACTCATGACATGGTCAGTGACATCACTCATGACATCTCAAATGGCATCACTCATGACATCATCCAGTGAGTGTGAATGTTTTCTAGATGTTTATGAATGTTAAGCATATATACTAAGGTACTAGAAAAGTTAAAATAGTATACATTCTGTACCACTAATGAGCAATACTATTTCCAACATATATTATGAGTGGATGTGTGACTGTGTGTTTCTGTGTGTGAGTGGTTATCTGAGTGCCTGTATGGGTTTGTGAGTGGGTGTGTGAGTGCCTGTATGGGTGTACAAGTAGGTATGTGAGGTGCTGTGTGGGTGAGTGAGTGGCCATGTTATTGACTCTATTAGTGAATGAGTGGGTGTGTCAGTGGCTGTAAGGGTGAGTGAGTGGCTGTAAGAATGGGTGAGTGGGTGTGTAAGTGACTGAATGGGTGAGTGAGTGGGTGTCTGAATGGCTGTATAAGTGAACGACTAGCTGTGTAAGTGGCTGTATGGGTGAGTGAGTTTCTGTTTGTTTAAGTAAGTTGGTGTGTGAGTGGCTGTATGGGTGAGTGAGCAGATGTGTGAGTGTTTGTATAGATGTGTGACTGGGTATGTAAGCGGCTTTGTGAGTGCGAGTGCTTGTATGGGTAAGTGACTGGTTGTATGAGTAGCTGTATGGATGAGTGAGTGGTTGCGTGAGTGCTTGTATCAGTGAGTTAGTGAGTGAGTGGCTCTATGGATGAGTCAGCGGTTGTGTGAGTACTTGTATGGGTTTGTCAATGGGTATGTGAGTGGTTGTATAGATGTGTGAGTGGGTGTATGAGAGGTTGCATAGGTGTGTGAGTGGGTGTGTGAGTGTTTCTGCAGATGATGTCATCAGTGATGTCATTTCAGATATCATCAGTGATGTCACTGACCATGTCATGAGTGATGTAATATGTGAGGTCATAAGCAGTGCATTGCAGGGGTGTAAGTTGTAGTTGAGCCTAACTGTAACATCCCTGTAACCTTTGTTTTTTTCAGTGAATTTCTAAGTTCTTTTTATTCTATTTCCTATTTATCACATCCCTCTAACCTTTGGTTTATTCAGTGAATTTCTAAAGGTTTTTAATGCTGTTTCTTAACTATAACATCTCTGCAACTGTTGGTTTTTTTAGTGAAATTTTAAGGTTTTCTGAAATTGATTTCCTAACTGTAACCACTAACCTTTGACAGTGAGTATGTGAGTGAGTGCATAAGTGTCTAAGTAGGTCTGTGAATATGTGTGAGAGTGTCTGAGTGGGTCTGTGAGTGTGTGAGTCTCTTAGTGGGTCTGTGAGTGGGTGTGTGTCTCGTGTGGGTCTGTGAATGGGTGCATGAATGTGGGAGTGGGTCTGTGGGTGGGTGCATGAATGTTTGAGTGGATCTGTGAGTGGGTGCATAAGTGTTTAAGAGGGCCTATGAGTGAGTGCATTAGACTCTTAGTGGGTCTGTGAGTGGATGCATGAGTCTCTGAGTGGGTCTATGAGTGGGTGCATGAGTCTCTAAGCGGATCTGTGAGTGAGTGCGTGAGTCTCTGAGTGGGTTTATGAGTGGGTGCATGAGTCTCTGAATGGGTCTGTAAGTGGGTGTGTGAGTTTCTGAGTGGACCTATGGGTGGGTACGTGAGTATCTAAGTGCATCTGTGAGTAGGTATGTAAGTGTCTGAGTAGGTCTGTGAGTGAGTACATGAGTCTCTGAGTGCATCTGTGAGATCCGTGAGTGAGTGCATGAGTTTTTGAGTGTGTCTGTGAGTAAGTGCATGAGTCTCTGATTGGGCCTGTGAGTGGGTGTGTCAGCCTGAGTGGGTCTGTTAGTGGGTGCGTGAATGTCACAGAGGGTCTGTGAATGGGTGCATGAGTGTATAACTGGGTCTATGAGTGGGTGCGTGAGGGCCTGAGTGGGTCTGGGTTTTTAGTACATGAGTCTCTGAGTGGGTCTGTGAGTGGGTGCATGAGTGTCTGAGTGAGAGTCTGAGAGCATCTGTGAGTGGGTGTGTGAGTGTCTGTGTGGGTGTGTCAGTAGCTGTGTGAGTGGCTCAGCCACAAATGAACCTCACCAGCCCTTTTATCTAACAAGAGTCCCCAGTTTTGCCCAAAATATCTATCCAAGTTGAGTTCTTTCTGCCTCCTTGGTTAAATGTCTACAGTACAGCTGCATAATGGAGCACAAGGAAATGACAACAGTGACCTATTGTGCGTTTTGGCAATTTGATTGTTCCTGGTGCATCTTTATCCAGAAATATGTTATAACATAAATCCTACTATAGGGAAGACAACAAGACTACAAAGAGGTAAATCTTCAACAAACAAGGGTCCTTCCTCTTCACTATATGAAGTAAGTGCTTCTTTGTTTGGTGGAGATGTCCCCATATTCCTCGGAATCAAGAACTCCTCATCAAAATCGGTGGGTAACATGCTGGAGGGTGCTTATTAAGCTTTCCAGCATCCTGGCAAAAGGCAGAAAGCCCTTTGAATACTAATAAGGTGGTTGAGGCAGTGCCAAACGGGTGACGTTTCAAGGTGATATGCACATTTGCATACTCATTGCAATTAAAGGGAGAACTATGCACTCTGCTCTCACTAGGAGAGGACAGAAAGAAAGACTCGTCACAGTCACATACAGATTGCGCTGCAATAGATCAACAATGCACTCAGCCTGGTTTTGTGCATGCCTGCTGCCTCCCTGTCCCTTCTTCTCACTGCTTTTCCGTGTGCTCAGCCTGGTTTTATGCATGCCTGCTGCCTTACTCTCCCTCCTTCTCACTGCGTTCTGCTTGCACTCAGCCTGATTTTGTGCATGCCTGCTGCCTGCTTCTCCCTTTTTCTCACTGTTTTCTCTTTGAGCTCAGCCTGGTTTTGTGCATGCCTGCTGCCTGCTTCTCCCTCCTTCTCACTACTTTCTCTTTGTGCTTAGCCTGGTTTTATGCGTGCCTGTTGCCCCTCCTTTCCCCTCCTTCCCACTGCTTTCTCCTGGTTTTGCCTTACTCTCCCTCTTTCTCACTGCTTTCTGCTTGCACTCAGCCTGATTTTGTGCATGCCTGCTGCCTGCTTCTCCCTCTTTCTCACTGTTTTCTCCTTGAGCTCAGCCTAGTTTTGTGCATGCCTGCTTCTCCTTCCTTCTCACTGCTTTCTCATTGTGCTCAGCCTGGTTTTATGCTTGCCTGTTGCCCTCCTTTCCTCTCCTTCTCACTGCTTTCTCCTTGCACTCAGCCCGGTTTTGTCTGTGTCTGCCTCTCTCTCCTTCTCACTGCTTTGCCCTTGTGGACAGTCCAGTTATGTGCATGCCTGCCTCTCCCTTCTGATCACTGCTTTCCCTTGCACTCAGCCCGGTTTTGTGCGTGCCTGCTAACTGCCTCTCCGTCCTTCTCACTACTTTCTCCTTGCTATCTGCCAGGTCTTGTGCATGCTTGCTGCCTGCCTCTCCCTCCTTCTGAGTGATTTCGGCTTGAGCTCCACCCGGTTTTGTGCATGCCTGCTCCTTGACTCTCACTCTTTTTCACTGGTTTCTTCTTGCTCTCAGCCCAGATTTGTGCATGCCTGTTGTCCGCCTCTCTATCCTTCTCACTGCTATCTGCTTGCTCTCAGCCTGGTTTTGTGTGTGCCTCCTTCCCTCCTTCTCACTGCTTTCTGCTTGCATTTGGCCCAGTTTTGCATGTGCCTTCTGTCCACCTCTCCCTTCTTCACATTGCTTTCTGCTTGCGCTCAGTCCAGTTTTGTGCATGCCTGCTGTCCTCCTTTCCCTCCTTTCCCTCCTTCCCACTGCTTTCTCCCGTCGCTAAGCCCGGTTTTGCCCGGGTCTGTTGCCCCCTTTCCTTCCTTCTCATTGCTCTTTCCTAACACTCAGTCGGGTTTTGTGCATGCCTGCTCCTTGACTCTCTTTCTTTCTCACTGCTTTCTCCTTGCTTTCAGCCAGGTTTTGTGTGTGCCTGCTGTCCTCCGTTCCTTCCTTCTCACTGCTTTCTCCCTGCTCTCAGCCTGGTTTTGTGCATGCCTACTGTCTGCCTCACCCTCCTTCTCACTGCTTCCTCCTTGCACTCAGCCCAGTTTTGTCTGTGCCTGCTGCCTGCCTCTCCCTCATTCTAACTGCTTTCTCCTTGTGTGCAGCCCGGTTTTGGTAATGCCTGTCTTTCCCACCTTTGCACTGCTTTCTGCTTGCACACAGCCCAGTTTTGTGTGTGCCTGCTGCCTGTCCCTCCTTCTCACTGCTTTCTCCTTGCACTCAGCTCCGTTTTGTGTGTGCATTCTTTCTGCATTGCCCTCCTTCTCACTGCTTTCACCTTCCTCACTGCCCGGTTTTCTGTGTGCCTGCTGTCCTCCTTTCCCTCCTTCTAACTTCTTTCTCCTTGATCTCAGCCTGGTTTTGTGCATGTCTGCCTTTCCCTCCTTCTCACTGTTTTCTCCAGGCTCTCAGTACGGTTTTGTCCATTCCTGCTGCCTGCCTCTGCCTCCTTCTCACTGCTTTCTCCTTTCTGTCAGCCTGGTTTTGTGCATGCCTGCCGCCTGCCTCACCCTCCTTCGCACTGCTTCCTCCTTGCACTCAGCCGATTTTGTCTGTGCCTGCCTCTCTCTCATTCTCACTGCTTTCTCCTTGCGTGCAGCCCAGTTTTGTGCATGGCGGCCTCTCCCACCTTACCACTGCTTTCTGCTTGGACTCAGCCCAGCTTTGTGTGTGTCCGCTGCCTGTCCCTCCTTCTCACTGCTTACTCCTTGCACTGAGCTCGGTTTTGTGCATCCCTGCTTCCTGCCTGTCTGCCTCTCCCTCTTTCTCACTGCTTTCTCTTTGCGCTCAGCCCAATTTTGTGTGTGCATTCTGCCTGCATTTCCCTCACTCTCACTGCTTTCTGCTTCCTCATAACCCGGTTTCTGTGTGCCTGTTGTCTTCCTTTCCCTTCTTCTCACTTCTTTCTCCTTGGTCTCAGCCCGGTATTATGTATGACTACCTCTCCCTCCTTCTCACGGTTTTCTCCAGGCTCTCAGCATGCTTTTGTACATGCCTGCTGCTTGCTTGCACCTCCTTCTCACTGCTTTCTCGAGGCTCTTCTGGGATGGTGTGAGGAGCCTCAAGGCCCCTGCAGTCCCAGCCGGCTCCCTGCTTCCAGTGGGAGCCAGCATTGTTCTTGCACACAGGGAGCTTCTAAAAATGCAGCTCCCTTTGTGCAAGATCAATGTTTCATCTCTTTCCCTACCCACATGTCTGCAGGCAGATAAAGAGATGCAACCTCTGCATCCAGAGGGTGAGAGCACTTTGACATATTGCGTCCGTTGGATGCAAAGTGTGTGCTCTGACTTGGCAGGAGCTGTCAAAGCTCCCGCCAAGTCAGAGCCAACAGCTATGTCCCAGGATTGGTCACCATGGGTTATAGCAGGAGCTGGCCCCGGAGGGTAGTGGTCCCCAGGGCCATTATTGACTCCACGAAGGCCACAGACCCCCTTTATTAAGTTATATCAGCCCTGGGGAGATGGTGGTCCCCAGATGTGTGGGGTGGCAGGGTGCCACCCCTTACTTGTAATACATTGCCCCAGGGAGGTGGCAGTCCCCAGAGCTGCTGGGGAGCCATGTGGGCCCCCCTGCATACATTTCAGAATTAGCCCCAGGGAGGTAGGGGTCCCCGGTGGTGTAAATAAATATTATCCCGTGGGGAGGTGGTGATCAATGGGGTGTGGGGTGTCTATCTTAGACCCGGTTATCCACAGGACTCCATCAATAACCTAGAGGAGAGTCTATTTAATGAGACATGCTCCAGTCAAAAGAAGTCCTAAGATACCGGAACAGAAGTTGTGGCTTCAACAGACAGAAGTTTTCTGTAAATGTAACAAGTGTAAGGTCTGCTGTTTTGGTATCAATACAGCACAATATATGGCTCCATTCCATGAAAAAAACATTCTGAATATCAGGTTCATTCAACTGCAAAACAGTATATGCATTGTATGTACTGACTTGCACATGTGGGTCAAAGTATGTAGGTAGTACACCCTGCAGATCCACAAAAGAATCCTACAGTACCTCAGAGCCATTAGAAATAAAGATCATGCACAGTCAGTGTCCAGACACCTTAATGAGCAACATAAAAATGAGAAGAATTTGCAATACTTTGTCATCGATGCAGTTTGGTGTCCCTGTAGAGGAGGTAAGCACAGGTGAGCCCCCAGTTTGGATCCCAAATTTCCAAGCAGCTTGAACACCAAAGAGTGATTATGTACTTTTTTAGGATCATGAAAATAATTTTTTGATAAGTTCAGTATCCTAATGATTTTTTGATGTGCAATACAATATGACATATTTACAGTTTGTTTTCTAGAATTGATTGATGTATTTATGTAAATTTAGGAATCAAATGACCAATGCAGTGCTGAATGTACAAAAATCCCATTGGGGGAAAAAAATCTTTATTGTCTTTTATTTTCACATACTCAACATATTTCAGTTTCATATTATTTACTTCTGTGCGTATAAGTGTATGTGTATAATTAGAACATCTTAATCATAAGCAGGCTACGCTGATAAGGCCCACTAGGGATTAACTATTCCAAATGAAGTGTTTTAAATTATTTGTTATTAGCGCCTCTCGCTGCCCCAGGGAACACCACCCCCCAGGGCAAATCACCCAAAAAAAAAAAAGGGGGTCCCTATGGGACCCCCATGCCCCAGGAACCACCACACCATGGGGCTCCTATATAGATATATGCAGGGGGGAGCTATTACCCCCATGTGCCCCAGGGACCACCACCCCCTGGGACTATCTTCACATTGGAGGGGGGATGCACGGCCCCCCTCGTGAAGCCACAGATGGCCCTGGCGACTGCCACCCCCCAGGGCCGGCTCCTCCTAAGTCCCGGGTTGCCCACCCCCAGTACATAGCTATTTGCTATGGCTTAGATGCAGCGCTTCAGCCAAGCCACTGCAAACACTCAACTGTTTGACAGCAGGACTTTTAAAGCAGGTCCCACTGTCAAACAGCAGAGTTTTCATCTCTGACTCCCTCCGTGCATGCAGAGGACAGAAAGGAAATGCTTCAGCAAGTACGGAGCTGCTGTCAAAGCAACTCCGTTCTTGCTGAAGCATTGCTACTGCAGGGAAAGCCTTAAGGCTTCCCCTGCAGTTTCAGGTAGCCCATTAAGAGATACTTTTATTAAAAATAATAATAATAAAAAAACAAATAAGGAGAGACCACGGATATCCCTTAAGGGATCCCTCCCGGTCCCAGATAGCCAGTAAAGGGCTTTTTAGTTACAATATTAAAAAAATGAATAAATGAGGAGGTGCCCTGGGGGAGCCCATAAGGGCTCTCTCGCAGTCCCAGATAGCCCATAAAGGGGAAACAAAATAAAACTAAAAAAACCACTGTAGCTCAGCGTGAAGCTCACAGACCTTCACACTGAGCTTTTGGGGTTCGAGTCCAGCTGGACTAATTTCAACTTTTTTTTTTGTTATAAAAAAAATTCGAATTTAAAAAAGAATTACATTTTTTATTTTAAATTGGAAACAAATAACTCTTTCGAAGTATTTCAAAGACTAAAAAACTCTATCTCTCTTCCTCTCACTTTCTTTCGCTCCCTCAGTCTCTCTTTCAATTAATTCTCCCACTCACACACCCACTCAGGCATTTACGAACCCACTTACAGTCCCACTCATGCACCCACTCACAGACTCACTCACACACTCACGCACCCACTCAAAGACCCACTGAGACCCTCATGCACTCACTCACAGCCCCAGTGAGACCCTCACACACCCACTCAAACCCCCTCAGACAGTTACACACCCACTCACACACCAACTCAGACCATGATACACCCACTCACAGACCCACTGAAACCCTGATGTACCCACTCACAGACCTGCGTACATATTGGCACCCAGTAAAACACTCTCACTCCTTGATACACTCTGTCACACCTATTCTCACACCCAGAGAAGCCTAGGCCAACTCCTGCCACGCACGGCCAAAGCACTGTCCACATCGTGTTTTGGGGTTTGGGGGTGTTGTCCACAGGGTCTGGCTGCATGGCAGGTTTTGCGGGCAACGTCCTTTGCACATGGATGAAGGCTGTGCACGGTGCAAGGTTTGGTGCTTTTATGGGGTTGGCCCTGTGGCCAACTGCTGCCGAACACGGCCGAAGGCTTAACGTAGGTTGGATTAACGTATGGTAATTCAAATTACTATACGTAAAAAAAAAAAAACTTAGCAATTCACTGAAAAAAACAAAGGTTACAAGGACGTTATAGTTAGGAAATAGAACTAAAAAACATAGAAATTCACTTAAAGAACCAAAGGTTAAAGGGACTTTATAGTCAGGCTCAGATTTTAACCATAACAAACCATGGAAATTCACCATTTATAGTTAGAGTTACCTCAAGTAACTATAATTTGTGCCCTAAGGTAACTATTAATCACGCCCTCTGTAATAAAAACATATTATCATTGTGTTTTATAACATAACTCTAATAGAAGAGGCAAGAGACAACTCAGTTTGCAATGTGTATGGTAATCCAATGAGCAAAATAGCATCAGCCCTGATATTTGGTACATCTCCAGTCTTAAATACATCACACCAATCAAATTAGGTCTTAGAACAATGCAATTACCAGACACACGCAGCAGCGATACTGACAATGTTAAAAAAAAAAGTTTCTTAATATATAATGTTCATATTACACATTTGCTATTTCTAAGCACGGTAGCGAGTGCTGCTACTTTCCACTGGAATGGTACCCATTTCATTGACCTTGAATTGATGGATAGCTGAGTTAGCATTGCAAGGGATTGGAGCTTTTTCGTCAGTATATCACTGACAATATTAGCATTGAGGATTTTCCCTACTGAGCCATGGTGACAGCATCAAGGTATACAACCTGGAAGAGCAGATAGATCAAGGAGAAATGTTTACAGTTCTGTTTGAACTTTTATTAAGGTTGTAACGGCACACACCCGTGGAATAGTATATTCCACAGATTTTGTTCCTGACTCAAGAATGAACCGATCTCATGGAAAACAATGGTATGCCATGATCCTGCTGACAATACTATTACTGAAGGTACATATGGTAACATTGTCTCATTCAGGCAGGAAAGGTAATGTAGAATAGGTCCATGCTAGGTTAAACATAGATCTTTGAATTTACCCGCTTCATTGCTAGAAGCCAAAGCAAGAATCTCACCACATACATTTCTTTTTCTTGTAGCCACAATCCTATGTCATGCAACCAGGAAGAAAGGATGGATATATTCAAGCTGCCAAAGCTTACAAAAGCCTCTCCAAATGCACATTCTAGATCACCTTATTTTTTACCAGTTGATCATAGACCTGTAATCGACCGGATAAACAATAGCGCATGTGGTCTTTGTTGTATTTTAAAGTTAGTAAGTTAGAAGTGTAAGGGTCTCTTAGCAACATGAGTAGAATGTGAATGTTGGGGATGGGACTGGTGGCAGAGTTCAGTTGCAGTCTGAACCTGCCAGGGTTGGATGTATGCAACTGAATTACTGATCATGGATCTAATAAAGAAGGAAAAGAAGAGAAAGCGGTGTCTTTTCTTCAGTGGCGACGAGGGTGGGATGGCCTTCCCTGAGACCGACCAAGACCAACCATTGCATTGTTGAAGATATTGGTGGGACCGAAGAAGTTCATTACATGTGTAATTCGAGAGCATAGTGTGGAGCGGTACAATAAGGATATATACCAACTTAACGATCAGCAAGACGGTCGGCAAGTATTTTATTTGTTGTGGTGGATGATCTTTAGAGAAGTTGGGAGAACAGCGCTTATCTCGCGTTGCGTTGGTGGTACCCTTGGCGCGTTGCACGCTTGCTTGTTTTGATTTAGGTGAGTACGCAAGCCCATCTTCCTAGGGCGTGCAGTGGGTGGGAGTTCCCTGGATTTTACATATTGCTGCACGTCTGCGCATCAGGAATCGCCTGTACACCAAGGCGAAGTGCTAGCGTCAATACAGAACAAAGTGGACAGCTTCTTCAATCCAAACTTGAATCATGTTTGGCAGTGTTTAGCCGACGTACATCTATAGCGCAGAGTTTTCTGTACAAGGAGTTTTCCAAGATCTATCGAGCTGAGTCTCTTCTGCATAAGGAGGTTTTCAGGAATGTGAACAAGTAAATTAAGAAGAAATGGACTGATTTTAAAATCTTCGGAGTACATAGGCATTGGAATAGTGACAGAGCATATTAATTAAACTGAATGATTTGGTTTGATGGACATCGGCACAAGACATCGGTGACTACTGTTGTGGGGACTTCGATAAGCATATTGCTCTACAGTGACTATTTGGGTGTAATTCTTTTTGCTGTATATCTGGTGCATTTTCTTTTTTTTTGGTGTAGCGCAACATGCAATCAATAGCACCTCCACCGACATTTTTGGCAATGCTTGGGGAACCAAGCATGACGTGGGAGGATTGGCGTGATGCCTTTGAAACGTACTTGGAGGTTTCAGGTCGAGCTATTTTAACAGCTAAAAGAAAATTAGCTCTATTGAAGCATAATTTGGGGATTGAGGTCAGGAAGGTATTGGAAACATTACCCCATGTAAGTAGTATAGGAGATGGGGAGGGTGGTTCAGATGAAGAAAGCGAAGGGGATGATGTGTATTCCAGGGCAGTGGGGGCATTGGAACCTCATCACAGCAGGTAAACTAGTATCATTGAAGAACACCATAGGTTATTCTCAAGAGCACAAGCTCCCCATGAGTCGATTGACCAATTTGTGTGTGTGTTGCGTACTTTAGTGAACACATGCAAATTTAGGAAATTGCAAGAAGAGATTGTCAGGGATCAACTGATAAATTAAACTAAAAATGTGAAAATCCAAGAAAAGTTGTTGAGTCTAAAAGATCCCTCGTTAGATGAAATAGTTATGGTTGCAAAGCGTATTGAAGATACTTCACATTATGTTGAAGAGTTAGAGAAGAAGGATATGGAGAACATGTCTATATAAGTTGTTGACAAGGCCAAATGTAGCAAGGAGAATGTTAGAGGGAGAGTGTCTAAAAAATGTTATAGGTGTGGGAGTGCAAAACATTTGGCATCTTCGATGAACTGCCCTGCTATGGAGGCCAGGTGTTTTAAGTGTGACAAGAAAGGCCATTTCTCTAAAGTATGTAACCAAAGAGGAACACTGAAGGAGAAGAAAAGTGTAAATCTTGTCCGCAATTAGGTTGGGAAAGAAGAACAAATTAAATCCAGTGATGATGGTGATGATAATCAAATAGACTTTTTTATGCTGAATGATGTTACTACGGAGTCATGCAAGAAGATCTTTATGTTGGAGGATGACCAATATAGGTCACCAAAATGCATTGTGCATATAAATGGTGTGTTAGTTAACATATCAGCAGATTTGTGTTCTCCTTATACATTGATCAATAAGGGGATGTGGCGTAATTTAGGCCAAAATGTCCTGTCTAAATCTAAAATCAAATTGGTTGGTTATGGTGGGAATAGAATACCTATTTTAGGTTGTTTCCAAGGTGTGATTGTGTTTAAACAAAGGAAAACCACATGTTTGGTGTATGTAGTAGAGAGTGGCCGGTGCTTGCTGGGGTGGAATGAGCAGAGAGAGCTGAAGGTTTTGGTAAATCCCAATACAGAGGAACAAGTTTTAGCACTGTCACATGATGATGATACTGCGAAATAGAAGTTGGAATTTCTTAATCTATTTGGAGAGAGGCTGGGTTGTTTGAAGTAATTTCAACATAATAATATTTTGAAAGAAGGTGTGAAAACGAAGATACATAAGGTGAGGAATGTACCAGTAGTATTGAAATCTGCATTAAAAGCAGAATTGGAGAAATTGTTGAAATTGGGGGTGATAGAAGAGATTGAGTCATCAGAATGGCTGAGTCTGGTGGTTTTGGCCCAAAAATCGAATGGCAAGATCAGGATGTGTGTGGATTTGAGAGATCTAAATGACAATATTTGGATAGACAGACATTCCATACCAAACATTAAGGAGTTACTAGCTGGAATTCAAGGTGGTAAAGTGATTTCAACTCTGGACTTATTCAACGCTTATCACCAAACAATGTTGCACCCAGAGTCAAAACATCTCACGTCTTTCATTATACCTGAAGGTGCGTTTAGATTTAGACGCATGCCATTCGGTCTTGCATCTGCCTCAGCATTGTTTCAGAGGGTTATGCAGAGTTTATTAGGAGAAGTTGAGAACGTCAGGTTTTTCCAAGATGATGTATGGGTGTGGGCAGGAAGTATGGATGAACATGATAGTGTTATGAGGAAAGTGTGTTGAATTTTGGAGGATGCGGGACTGACGGTTGAATTGAGTAAATGCAAGTTTGGATGTCAAACTGTAGAAAATCTGGGACATACCATTTCTGGGAATGGTATTAAACCAAAAGCAAAGTTGATGGAAGCAATTGAGAAAACACCTACTCCAGTGGATAAAGATCAGTTAAAACCAGTTAAGATAATTTCTAGAGTTGGCAGAATATTATGCCAAATTTGTAAGAAACTTTGCTGATGTGGCACAACCTTTGCGTGGGTTAATGAAGAAAAATCAGAAGTATGTATGGACAGAAGAATGTCAACGAGCATTTGAGCATCTTTAATGCTGTTGAACTGAAACCTTTTGTAGCACAAAGACATAGTATAGTATCAACGGTTGCGAGTATGCATGGTTTGGGGGCTGTTCTAATGCAAGTACATAAAGGGAACAAACATGCTATAGCATTTGCTTCAAGAAAATTGAAGGGTGCTGAAGTGACTTATTCTGCAGTAGAAAAGGAAGCACTTGCATGTTGGTGGGGAGTTCAATATTTCAGGAATTACGTGTGGGAAAGGAGGTTTGAACTACGAGTCATAAACCACTAGTCGATATGTTTACCACAAAAGGGGCATGTCAAGCTTCATCTAGAAGTGGTTGTACCAATTGCAAGAATATACGTTCTCAGTGAAAATGTTCCAGGAGTGAGAAATGTGAATGCAGATTGTTCATCTAGACCATCTATAGAGGGAGCTAATGAGGAAGATGACGAGGATTGGTTGGTAGCGGAAATTCGAGATATAAAAATCAAAGCTATATCTGAGGTGGTTTGGAAAATAGCTGTTGAAGAAGATGTAGAGATGCAGGCGTTGAAGAAAAAATTGGATAAGCCGTAGCTTAAGTTAAGTGAAAATGTTGAGAAATTGTTGGTAGGAGAGGGGACAAGTTGATTGTGCCATATAGTTTGAGGGAGCAAGTGTTAGAAATTTTACATGAAGGTCATGGAGGCATGTCAGGAATGAAAAGGAAGGTTAGAGATGATTTTTGGTGGGCTGGTATGGATCCAGATGTGGAAAGGTTTGTGAGGAATTGTTTGTGCTGTGCGTGTGGCGATAAGACACATACATGTGAAAAGACTCTGGTCATTGCAGTGCTGTTTCCGTGCAAACCATGGCAGAAGGTAGGGATGGATGAGTGTGGTCCATTTGAATTTTGTAGCAGTGGGAAGCATTATGCAATTGTTATGATGGATTACCATTCCAAGTGGCCGGAGGTTAGTGTGGTAAAGGATGTCAAGTCAGGTGCAATTACAGAACTTTGTGAGGAAATATAGAGAAGGGAGGGTAATCCTGAAGTTGTAGTGACGGATAATGGTCCTCAATTCACATCGAAGGAATTTGATGGTTATTTAGTGTGCTGTGGTGTTAAGCACATTAGATCGGCGGTAGCTCATCCCAGGGAAAATGGATTGGTAAAAAGGTTCAACAGGGTGTTAAATGAGAATATACAACTGTCACTTCAGAGTGGTTTGGATTGGAGAAAGGAAATTAAGAACTTATTGTGGAGTTATCATACTACTCTGCAGTCTCTTACAATGGGAACCCTGTTTGTGTTATTAAAAGGCAGAAAACCATGTACTATAGCAGTACCCGGGTGGATGGGTAAAGCTGGTAAGGGTGTGGTTAATGAAGATTTGTTCTTAGAACGTGTGAAAAAGGTGCAAGAAAGATATGATGAAAGGTTAACGAGTAAGGTGAAGGAATGGCAGGTTTGTGGAGGGAGATTGGGTGCGAACCAGAGTGTGGGAAGGTAACAGAAAAGGTTCATCTGAGTGGTCCGTGCCTAAACAAGTGATTGGAGTGAGAAAATATAGTGTGGTCTTGGATGTTGGGAAGAGATGGAATATGGAGAGTGTTGTCAAATGTAATGATGGTGAGGTGCAAAAGCAGAAAGAGTTAGGGAATGGTAATCGTGATGGAAGTGTTGAGAAGGAGGCGGAACGAGTAAGAAATTGAATGAGTAAGAAACCAAGATATTTGAAGGATTATTACACAGATTCGTTTTACTTTGTGAAACTGCCAGGTGCCATGTAATAGTGTGAGTATTTTTGTTCTTTGTTGTGTATATATATTTTTTTTTGCTTAGTATACATTTTTGTTACGGGGGAGTAATGTTGTGTTTTAAAGTTAGTAAGTTAGAAGTGCAAGGGTCTCTTAACAACATGAGTAGAATGTGAACGTTGGGAATGGGATTGTTGGCAGAGTTCAGTTATGGTCTGAACCTGCCAGGGTTGGATGTATGCAACTGGAATACTGATTGTGGATCTAATAAGGAAGGAAAAGAAGAGAAAACTGTGTCTTTTCTTCAGTCTTAATAGTGGGAAATATAGCATATTACAGAAGCCCAGGAGGAGACACTCGTTTTTGAATGCATTTTAATTTTAAACCTGTCTCAAATAAAGTTTAAGTTTACCAAAAAAAGAAAACATCCAGTGGCGTGAAACTTTTTGGCTGACTTGTATAGAACCCCCCTCCCATTACCTCTGGCACAGTTGAGAATCTCAGCTTAATGGATGTCCCCAATACTCCAAAGAAGATCTCAATGGTATCTTATACCTATTTTTATCATCTTATACTGCTGTGCAATATTCAGATGTTTTTATTACTCACCTCCAAGGTGACCAAGGCCTTGATCTAGTCAGAACTATATACTATGACAGTATAAAGTTTGGACCCAATGAGAAATTTCAGGCTGTTAGAAATGGGTTTCTGGTTGGCTAGGGTATGCACCTAAGCCAGGCAGAACCCACCACTCTTGCCAGGGAAAGTAAGTTACACAATGAATGCACCACAAGAGAGACTCCACATAGGATTATATCAAAATATGTTTCTATACTATGTATCTATATCACAAGATCAAAAACAATATAAATCATAAGCACTGTGTAGATTGTGCAATTACTGAAATAGCATTCATTGTCCTGACAGTGCCCTACTACTAGTGGGGTTACTGTACTTCTGTGAGAACCGGGCAGAAATAGGGAGGTAGGCACCAGAGCACTGCCTATAATACGATAGTGTGTTGTCCAAGAAGAAAGCTACCCCTAACGGCCGCTCTGCACTTCTCCTGTGGTTCTCATCTGAGGTCTTTTCCTTCTGATGGCAGGGCCAAACAGAGCTCATCCTCAAGGAAGGCATACTGGGGGAGGGGACACCAGTTTACAGGTACCTGAGAGGCCTCAATCCCAACTCCCAAGCCCAGCTGGCCACGATCATGAGTTGATGCTGCTGGAGTTCAGTAATTTCCCGACTGTGGCTCTGTCGCTCTCAAGAGGAGCACACCATCTCTCCTGCTCCTCTGGGACCTTTTCGAATGCAGCTCAGCCACCCACCCAAGGAGTGCAGCCCTCAATAACTCTGCCTGATCCTGCCGGCTTCACCTCTCAGACAAAGCAGAAAGCTGACATCAACCCACAGTTCAACAATTCAGGGTCACGGGTGAGACTCACTCTGTCACAGTGGGAACGTCCAGGATTTCCTATGTAAAGCAGAGGTCCTGACTAGTCAGCTTCTCTTGGTGTTCTGGTGCCTCCGGGCATGCCAAGCAGATGATTCCAAGATGCGGAAAACGTGACTAGTGGCAAGATGCCATCCAAGACTCACAGGAAAGCACTCAGGTTCAGGAGAGTGTGCAGTGGTTGACATGCGCTGAACTGCCAAAAAATGAAGCACTCAGTACCTGCTGTTTAACACAACTTGGATGACCAGACTGAGAGTTCCTCAGCCAGTTCTGGGCAGCCACCAGTCCCAGGAGAACACTAAGGACACAAAGCAGAGTACAGGCAGGCAGGCCAACACAATGGTCCTTTTAGCAAGGTGTCAGTCCTTCTTGCAGCCCAGTAGGCAGCAGGTCAGCACTACAAAGAAAGTCAGTCCAATTGCGGTTCCTCCTGGCATCAGAGCAGTCCCCTGGCAATGTCCAGCATGTAGAGCCAGCAGCATCTTTTTACAAGTTCCACGCATTGTCTGCAATCATGAGGTCAGAGCCCCTGTACCTATTCTCAAAATGCCTTTGATCTAGGTGTGACTTCAAAGGAACCCTTTCACGTGTACAACAAACCTCTTTCTACACAGCCCTGGCTCCAAACATCACATTATGTGAGGGTAGAGCACAACCTATATGAATGTAAAGTGTGAGAGACCTATCCCTCTTAAGCCCAGGAAGACTGTCACTATGCAGATGAGTGCAGATGTATCCCCTATCACACCCAGCCCTTTCTGGTTTGTTTCTGTCAGGAAATATGCACCAAATGTAGCGGTCACTCAACCCTAGATGTGGATTGGAGTTCGAATGCAAAACTCATAGAGTTATAAGCACAGAGAAATGCCCACTTTCTAAAAGTGGCATTTCTAAAATAATAATGTAAAATTCAACTACACCAGTAGACATGATTTCTCACTACCATTCCAAAAAATCCAAATATGGCAACACTACTCCTTAAAAGTGTACAAGATAATTCCCAATGCTAACCTAGGGGAATAGAAAACCCATCACAGTACTAAAAAATGTAATAGTCTGTTTGTCACCACTAGGACAAAACATAAAGACACTTGTCCTACTTTTTACTTATACAGCACCCTGCCCATAGGGGTATGTAGGGCCTACCTTAGGGGTGACATAGGTGCAATAAAAGAGGAGTTTAGGCCTTGGCAAGTAATTTGAAATGCAAAGTCAAGGTGGCAGTAAACAGCGCATGCAGGCCCCGCAGTGGCAGGCCTCAGACAGGTTTAAAAGGATACTTCTGTGGGTGGCACAATCAGTACTGCAGGCCGTATAGTAGCATTTAAAGTACAGTCGCGGGCGTATGGTATATGCCACTTTACAAGGGACTTACAAATAAATAAAATATGCCAAACAGGTGTAGACTAGTCATACCACGTTTTAATGGGGAGAACACATGCACTTATGCACTGATTGGCAGTGATAAAAGTGGGTCAGAAAAATAGGTGGAGGAAGGCAAACATTTGGGGTAACGTTGCAAAAAAGTCTAGGTCCAACACAGACCTTCTTACAATTGCTAAATGAGGGGGTCAGAATTGTTGGAGGCTTGATCAAATTCATACAAGAAGCAGCCATGACAAAACTTATATTGGCTTTCTATTCAACTCTCTTGTGGTTGTGCACAACACCATACTTGCACTTTCTTTTGAGCAACCAAACTCAATAGATACTTTCATGCATTCCAGCTTAAATCAGCACAGCATTGCATGTTAGCTGTTCCATACACTAAATACGTTGGGAGGTTGGGCTTTTTCTGTCAGAGCAGGTAACGCCGGGAACATCCCATCAGTGCATCTTTAAAGTGTACCCTAATTTCTTCATTTCTGAAAAGGCTTTAGGACTTGTCCCTTCAACTGATAGTCTTCTGACATGTAAATACCTTATGTTCACCTACAGATGTGCCTAGAAGCCGTGTTCATTAGGCCATTTTACAAATCAAATATTTACATATCATAACAGAGTGTGGATTACTACTGTTACTGTCAATGGGAAGGGTCACAGGGGAAATGCCTGGAAGAGTGAAAAGAAGCACCCAATTTCTGGACCTTCTTTAGGAAGGTACACAACTCAGATGTATGAGAGCCTGTCAATGGACCTACATGTTATGTGTATAGGTCATGGTAAGAGAAATTTGTCATTTAAGCTACCTTTATGATTTTAGACCTGTGGGCCTTAGAGTGGTCTTCCCTTCAGTATTTTGCCTACTTACCTACAATTTTTGCTGATATTCTTTTTTGTTGGCCTCAGGACTCTGTGCCCTTCACCACTGCTAACCAGTGCTAATGTGCTTGTGCTTACTCCCCTAACCCTGGTTTGATTGGCATATTCCTAATTGGCATATTTATTGTACTTATAAGTCACTTGTAGAGCAGTACACCATATACTCAGAGCCTGAGCCTGTACATTCAATGCTACCAGTGGGCCTGCAGCACTTATTGTGCCACCCTCTCATGTAGCACTCTAAAACATATCTCGGGCCTGACATTACAGCCTGAATGCAGTGTTGTACTGCCATGTTGACTTTACATTTAAACCCCCTTGCCAAGACTTAAACCCCCCTTTTTATTACAAATAAGTCACAACCAATGTAGTCCTTCGGTAGCCCATAGTTTTGCATGTCCTTGTAGTGAAAAACTCCTAAATTCATTTTTCACTACTGTGAGGCCTACCCCTCCCATAGGTTAACATTGGGGATTCCGTATTACATTTAATAAGCTGTAATTCCTAATTGGGAGCAGGTAGATATGTAATGTCTAGTACCTATGAAAGTGTAATGTTAAACTGTCTTTACTGGTAAAGTCAGATTTTTCATTACAATCTTGAAAATACCACTTTTAGAAAGTTGCCATTTTTCTGGCCTCAGCCCTTTGTGCCTACAGCCTGACTTGGGTCACATGACTGGATGTAACTGACACTTTCACTTTGTGAATTCCTCCCAAATAGTCACATAGAGGGATTAGGTGTGCCTCAATGGGCAACCTGCTGTAAAATATGGGGGCAGAGCTCAGCACAGCCCAATATTCACATAAATAGCCTGTTCTCTGCCTTCAAACAAGGGGGCCTTATGGCCCTGTATTGTCACTGCAGCCAGCTTGGACTCAGAGCAGGGGAGCTGGGACATTCCACACACTTCAACTAATCTTTCCAGAAGCTTCTCTCACCTTTCAGGAGAAGGGAACCAGGATATGAAAAAGGGCCTTCAGGTCTAGTTGTCAGTTCATTACTGGCCCTGTGAAAGGACTCATAGAGGACTGCCTGCTGCTGTGAACTGTGTGTACTCTGCCACAGTGCTGTTGTGCCTGGAAGGACATAAGGGGTCAGCCCTGCTGTTGAGCCCAGGATCTATACCTGAACCAAGGACTACCAGAAGTGACTCCAAGGGCTAGTGTGATGGGCTCCTGTCAGAACCACAGGGACACAAAAGACTCATATCATCTTGAACCCACAACTGGACCCAGCCTAAATGAGTCCTGAACCCTCAAGAGATATCCCACTGCTCCTGGACCATTGATTGTGGCACTAAATGTGCCCAGATTGGCAATTTCCAAAATTGAGGACTTAAACTAAATTTGGCCAAAAGGTGCTCAGAGAACCAGTAGGAGACCAGTACCAACTTGTTCACCTGTCCGTCTGAGAGGCATTACTGGTAAGACTGACTTTGTGACTTCTCACACTATGTATTTCTCCACAGTAGCAAATCTGTTTCAGCGGTCCGTCGACAAAGGGGTTTCTGACCTTATAGCACTCCCTTTGGGTACAGTCTCTGTTTCGTCACACTAGATTTTTTCAACTTCACTTTTTGCATTCCATGGGCAGTGCAGTGGCCCCCCTGTTGCCCCCTGCACCCATTCTCCGCCAGTCTTTTCATTGTGGTTGAACCGCCCCGAAAAGGCTGGTGGAGTAGAAGGTTGTAATCAGCAGGGTGACTCTGAGTTCAGCGCTGCCCTGGCTGATTTCAACCTGCATCGCCATCAGCAAGTCAGGATCACTGATCCTGGCGGGTATGGCGGTAGGTTGGCGGGTCTGCCCACCAACCTCGTAATGTGGCGGTCGGAGGAGTCTGGCGGTCTGTTGACCGCCATACTCATAATTAGCCCCTATGTCTGTTTTAACTTCAGATAAATGGGTGAGCACCTGGTGATTTGGCACTTTTAGTGAATTTGTAACTTTGGTAGTCACATCAAAAATGGGCCGTCATGCACATAGCTTTAAGACACCATCAATCAGTCTCAAACCAGTTAGTAACCCCTTAAATCAGTAATCTTTATGTAGCAAAGGGTAAAAATAAGGATTTCTCAAAACTGCACATGAAACCAAATATTTGGGGACTAGCTAAATAGAGCACTATTTAGCAATTCCT
The DNA here is from genome assembly GCF_031143425.1 of Pleurodeles waltl. Taxonomy (NCBI): domain Eukaryota; kingdom Metazoa; phylum Chordata; class Amphibia; order Caudata; family Salamandridae; genus Pleurodeles; species Pleurodeles waltl. The sequence goes on along the minus strand of NC_090437.1, from coordinate 781,786,560 downwards.
TAAATATCAATCACAATTTAAGAACCATTATTTGTACATTCGATACATTCACAAATTGTGATTTCTTTAAAGAAGGTCAAATAGCATGAGTAAATTACCGTCAAGTGAAAGAAGGTGCTAGTCATGTAGAAGGTATAAAAGGCCAGTTGAATTCCAGGGCTAACATCCAACATCGCTACAATGTATGAAATGGTGGTCTGGAGGTGTGTACTGGGAGCACTACATAGGAGGATAAGGAGACAGGAGCTCAATTACAGTCAGTATATAACTTTCTTTGATCAAACAGAGAAGGAGGTTTATTTTGCATACAGACTCAGCAAAGCTGCCATTATGGATCTGATTAATGACTTGGATCAATGCTTGCAAGGCCCACTGGACAAAGACAAGCCATTCCTGTGCACATTCAGATTTTATGCTCCCAGATCTGCTTGCGTCAGGGAGTTATCAAAATATTGTAGAATTTCCTAGTGTTCATTGTGCTGGGTTTTTAATAATTTTTAGATGCTTAAATGTCCTTCATAATTTTTTAGATGCTTTATTCTCCATAAACAGAGCACATATTTTCCCCCAAATACCCATGCTGATTTGCTGTCAACTAAATTGCAATGTTCCCAAATTGCACAATTTTTGAAGCTCACAGCATATGTGGATGGCACACACATACTTATAATTGCACTCACTGCCACTGACTTTCTCTACAGACACAGAAAGCATCAGCATGCCCTTGACATTCAAGTGGTGTGCAATCCAGAATATATTATAACCATCATTGTTTCCCATTTTCCTGTGTGCTCTCATGACTCTTTTATCTTTCGCAATCATGCACTCTACAGTTGACTAGTCCGAGCAGACATGAGTGAGGGTTATTTGCTAGGTGAATAGACTTAGGCCCTCATTTGGACCTCAGTGGTCTTTTTTGAAGACCGCCATTGCAGGTGGTTTTCCGCACAGCGTATTATGACTGCTGGCAGCCCTTCGCCCTTTTCTGGACGGAGAGCTGCCAGCAGCCATACTGGCGGTCGGCAGAGAAGTGGAGGCTGCTCCACCTCCACCGCCACATCATTAGAACACCTCCCACCGAATTACAACCCATGATTTGGTGTGGCGGTGTTCTGGTGACGGGAAGCTGGCGGCGGAGCAGCACCCATGGATCCCGTTTCCTCCCGGGGGATCACTGGAATAGGTAAGGTGATCGTCCGTTAGGGGAGGGGGTGGGGGAGAGTTGTGTGTTGTGTGCATGCATGGGTGTGTGTGTGTGAGTGTGTAGAGGGGGATGTGAGTGCGTGTATGCATGCGGGTTGTGTGTTGTGTATATGGGAAATGTGTGTGCATATGTCTGTGTGTATGGCTGTGTGTATGGCTGTGTGTTTGTTGGTTGGTGTGGTTTGTGTAGTTGGTGTGTGAGTGTGCATGTAGGGTGCTGGGGGATGTGTATGTCAATGTGGGGGGGGTGGGGAGGGGGGTCCTGCCACCTTTGGGGAGTGGTAAGGGGGTCGTGGGTGTGGGGGGAGGACTCAGGGGAGGTGGGTGGGGGGGACCCCTATCAGTGCCAGGGAACGAATTCCGCCATGGATTTTGTGGCAGTTCCAAACCCCACAAAATCCATGACGGTATGCAGGGTCCTGCTACCCCCGGCAGTCTGGTGATGGCCACCGGGTTGGAGACTGAAGTCTCCAGCCCAGTGGTCGTCACCACCCTGGCAGTCGGAGTGGAGCAGTGACGGTTGCCATGGACATAATTCTATTTCTTTGTCCGCCGGCCTGTTGGCGGTATTACCGCCATTTCTCCACCGACCGCCATGGTCGTAATGAGGGCCTTAATGTGTTTAACATATTACTGAAGATGCCCACTGTACTTTAAACTATCCACTGTCAATGCTTATGTCATGCATCCTTGGATTTTGTCTCCTTATTTGCAGGTCTGTAAAGGAAATGCTCCCCAGTGCTGCCCATACAAACCAGGAATTCGATTGAAAGAACTTTTGGGATTTTGAAGGGCGGAGTTTGATTCATTCTTAGAAGTGGGGGTGCTTGGAGTATACACCAGAGACTGCATGTAAAATAGTAGCTGTGTGTAAAATTATGCATAACATAGAAATGTGGAGAGCACTACCAGAGGAAATAATTCATGGTGAAACTGATGGTGATGAGATAGATTTATGACACAGATTTATGCAAACATTTCCATTTGGCTGAAGGAAGAGACCCAAGAAGAGAGATCACAAGCCCTATTTTTAGATTAGATGTCTTACTTGAAAAACAAATATACACAATCTTGTGCCTAACACTGAATTAAAATTGTATTAATTTCTGTTACATCATAGATGTGTTTTGATTTTTTTTCCAACAATAAAGCAAAACAATAAGAAAATAAAAATTACATTGCAGTATTTCAAAATGTATATCTACATTATAATATAAATTGATTCACTTTCGTCTACTACAATTTTATCTGCTGAGTAGCTGTTGACTACCTGGAGGTTTCACTTCATCCCTTCTGCTCATACTAATATTCTGTCCACTTGATTGGCCTTGGAAACACAATGATCTGTGGCACATTGATGTAGTGTAGTGGCTACTTTTCCTACCGACTCAGTCATTTCCTAATGCAAATATCAAACTTTACCTGCTTATTTCTCTGCATGTTCCCCCTTCCATAAAGGTTTGGCATAGTGTTTGTACAGCATCTGCTATGTCACAAATACTGTTTGCCAGTGTGACTAGTTTGTTGCAAATTAGTAACCCTACGACACAAATCACATATCGCTCTATGCTATTTCTTTTGAACAGTTAACATAGCACTCTCCAGATGTGGGAAATGTTGTGCTAAATGCCCTACATTGTTTTCTGTCCTTCATTGACGTCTATGAGGACTACCTAGTTACTACAGACTCAAGTTCCTAATATTCTTGTGTGATGAAAAAAATTGAAAAAATGGTGGTGGTAGTGGATGGGATGACTGTGTGCTCAGATGCTGTTGATGGTAATATGTCATCTGGGTCTATATATTTCACATTCAGTTCTGTTACATCCCATCATCGACAGTGTTTTAGGACTAAACTGATGTTCTTCAGTTTGGAATGTTCCAGCTGGCTCCTCTCCACTTTCTGGAGTGACACGGTTTGCTGGTTCTTTATATGAGAAATAATTAGAAAAAATATAAATTCAAAACATTTATTGACATTTGCAGGTAGCTTTAGCCAAGATGGTTCTTAATATGTAAATCTGCATCCATTTTTTGTACACTTGATCTATTCCAGAATCCTTCCCTCGGCATTCAATCACTGTTCAATTAGAACCTAAGGCCAATGTAGTGACCATACACTTGTAACATGGAACTGAAAAAAACGAAGGTTACAGGGACGTTATGGTTAGGCTAACATGTTGCCCACACAAAACCAAAGAAATTCAGCAGTTAAACTTATACCTATAGTTATATTTATGTTATCAAACTGTAATTTGTGGCCTAAAGTTAATTTACGGCACGAGCTATAGTTTGCTCAGATAAGTATAACTCTAACTGCTGAATTTCAATGGTTTTGTGTGTATAAAACTTCAACATTTGCATTGAAATTATTGATGAGAAAACTGTGCATGGTGAGGATGCTAGTTATAGTTGCTTGAGATAACTGTAAATGGCGAATTTCAGTAATTTTGCATGTTTGAAACATTACGTTGCCACTAAAATTTTCACCTAACAATAATGTTATTTTAACCATATTTTTGCACTGAAAAATATAGATAGACAGATAGATATCTGTTTTCACAGAAAAAAACAAAGGTTAAAGGAATGTTACAGTTAGGCGAAAATGTCTGTTAAACCATATCATTTTAAATGAAGAAAACCACCGAAATACACTGGTTATAGTTATCTCAAGTAATAATAACTTGTGTTCTAAAGTAACTATAACTCGCTCCCCTACCATGCAAAATGTTGTCATCAATTATATTGCTTCAGTTGTTACAATCATGTTATCACTGTTGTCAAAGAACATGCCATGAGTCATGTATTATAAGAGGTATTTAGCAGCCCAAGGTGACAATGTGAGTTATAGTTTAGTCAGAACAAAATTAATTGCAAAGCCCTTCATTTTACTTTGAAAAGTATGGATATCTGCAGAATTGTTAAATATAAAAATAATCATTATTAAACCCCTGGAAAGCTTTGGAAAACATGAGAGCATTCAATTACCACCTATCTGAAACCTCTGGATTAAGCAAGGTCAAATTCAGTTAATATGGGGTAATGATCTGAAACCATGATAGTACCTAATTCAGCATTATGCAAGGTATTGTGACAACTTATTACTATCAAACGTATAATCTATTTTAAATTGGGAGGAATGGACAGTTGAGTGAAACACATTCATGAGACTCGTGGTTATAAAATCTTGAAGCAACTGTTAGTGCTCTGAAAAAAATCTTTTTTTTGAATGTTTTCTACATTTAGTCAGGCATTAATTAGAATTTTGAGCTCTTTTAAAAAAAGTTGTTTATCTAATTACAATAGTCTCCAATGAGTACAAATTCTGTATAACATTCTATTAACTTCTAATAATGATTTCTCACTATAGAAAAATCTGGATTAATTGGTCTAAAGATGTTAAAATTGTATGGTAACAGTGGTAACATCAAGAATTATGTTATCTTTGATCCAGTGGAGTTCAGAGTGATGTTTATGAGAAATAATTTCAGTATCCAATTTTGTATGCAATATCTGATACTAGTGAAGCAAAAACATTAACAATGTTCCATACATCTCAGATGGTAAATTGAGTACCATGCAATTGGGTAGTAGTAATGTCTGATTCTTGCAGGTAACAAAGGGCTCTTGTCTTCACCCAAATTGCCAGTACTAAGCAAAGATATACAGCAATAAGATGCTGGGCGGTTTTATCCTTTTACTATTTTTGTATTGGGGCATGTTCTTGGACTCTTTAGTCTTCTTTGCTGTCTTGAAAACTACTTTAAATAATATTATATGGTCAATCTTCCTTACAAACTCATATATCTTTAGATGGGTCCAAATGTGTCTATTTTTTATTTTGTCTTGTATATTCTATCACCTTTAGTCATCCATTTAACCTGGATAACTACTGCACTGGAGTGTGTATCATTTGCAGGCACTGAAGAAGGATAGAAGAGTTTCAAACTAATTTTCCGAGGTTAATATCTTTACTCAGACTGACACTGTGGGACGTTTAGGAATAGACCAGCAGCTGACCTACATGTGAAGAGCTCGACTTCTAGGTGTGAATCTCTTGCTACCTTTGAAAAATCCTTTGGTGTACCACAATAAATGAATTTTTCCAATTCATATTTAGGACTGTTTTTGTAATTGATATGTTTTATTAATTCTCAGTGGCAAGCAGTTTAGTTACTTACAAAAATATCATCATACAGAAAGTACAACAGAAATAGTACAGGGACTTTATCTTGGTGGGCTCTAGAATTTATTGTATTTTACAGAGATGCAATAAATATCTTGGTTCATGCTTTCATTCTGATTAATTAATTACAAAACTCAGAAAAGGTTCTGAGTTTCTTTGGAAATGGTAATATTTTTTTCTTGTAGAATATGTAACCCTTCCCATTATCAACAATTTTGCTAATTTTAATGTCCAGTTGTCTATATATTCTGCCTCCCAATCCTTCCATTTTCAAAAAATCAAATTATAGGCCCCGTCCCTATTTATTACACCCACACCTTCGAGAGCATTAGCAGATGTGAGATACATCTATAAAATGTCGCTGCCTCTGTAATCTTCAGATCTCTTCCTGAAATTGAACGACTTAAGAACTTGAATTTTATTATTTCCATTTCTAACTTTTTAGAAAACTAATGTTCAAGGAAATTCCATTAGCCAATGTGTGTAGCTCTCAACATATTTGATACTGCCAACAAATATTCAAGTCTATTAATCCTAGTTTTCAATTTTGTCTGTCTCCATGCAACTAACCCCACAAATTATGTTCCATCAGGAGGACCAAAATATCTGCTTTTAACATAATTTTATTGAAAGAAAACTCTCACTCCTCATATTCATCAGTTTCCACTCCCATTTCATTAACCAAGTCCAGTCTGCATTTTGAGAACATTTGCATTGAGGTTTATACTATTTCCCTATACATACAAACAAAAAACGGAACAGAGGCTCCAGCTTCTTCCAAAGATTCTTTTAAGTACCCGGCCTATTTATTATCACCTAGATCTGCAATAATTTTCATCAGGAAGAACCCACATACTGACAAGGAAATTCTCCTGCCCCAGCCACTAGTCTATAGGGCAACACAAGAGTTTTTCTGCCCCTTATGCTGTTGGGCATCTACATGGAAGAACTATGGAGATCATAGATTGTGGTAGTGAAGAAACTCCATCCAACAGAACACAAGTGATGCTCAAATAAATCTTGAGGTGTTATCAAAAAGGAACACCCACATGCTATTTGCTGTCTCAAACACACAGGAAAGGGGATTGCTGTCTCATATGTAAAGCTAAACTCAGAAATGGCAGTGTTTTCTCTGTGATATTTTTTCATTCTGCTACTGTCTTTAGCTGTAAATGTTTTTTTCTATCTTGGCCCAAATGCTAAAAGTCACTGCTAAATCTTGAACTTCCAACTCTCCCTGGCCCATCACATTTCATAAAAGTCCACTGTGCATCCTCTGGAGCACCTTCTTCTGATCAACTATGACATTCAATACCTCTTCATAGTTTTGAACAGCTGCCCAATTCTAGATTCTCCCATGCACTGAAGTGTCTTCCTCCTTGTGCAGACTGTTAAAGCAGTGTATGAAATTATGTCATTCTGAAAACAAATGCCAGGTGTTGTGACAAGCTTTTTACAACTCAGATTACCTTTGCATCCACTTTTGGAAACATGGGTCCTCTCAGCCCCCATGTTATTCTATTCCTGATAAATGTCTCAAAATTTGTGAAAACACATTTATTAGCCGAGCATTTCATAGTCCATTATTTCTTTCTTTGCTGTATATAATACAGATTTTGATGCACGTATAGCAGTTTGCTATTTGTTACTATTGTTGAGTGTGGATGGGGAGCATGAATCAGGGGATGTGAAGCAAGAGATCATCAATGTAAAATGACACGCCCATAGTAACCTATGGGCCTCCCTGTGCTTTGCTGCACTAGCGTCAACATTTTTTGATGCTAGGGCAGCAAAGAGCCATAATAGCATCAAAAATCTTGATGTTATGGTGCTAATGACCACCATGGTGTGTCTTTTTATAAATATAACTCAACCATGGTGTCGTTAGGTGGTGGTAGGGGGACGGATTAAAGTGGCGCATCAGGACCGATGTGCTACTTTCTTGTAAATCTGCCCCCATTTTTTAGTCCTGAATTTTTATTTAAAAGAAAATCAGTGTATTTTAGGAGGAGTAGACTTTTTTTGTTCAGTTTTACCTAACTCAATAAATACACTTTATAACACTGATTTACAAAACAAAAGCCTAGGACAGGCAGCCCAAAATGTGCTGGTCTTCAAGTGAAGCAGGTACGAAAAGTTGTACTGCATATGTGTTATTATAGAACAGTGTCCAACAAGATGAGCACACACTGAGCATGGCATTGTAAAATGTAAGTACTCATGGTAAAGAAAGAAAGCAAATATTATATGGTCATGGGGACCAAAGTCTGCCATTTGTGTCCTTGTCACCACTACCTGGTACTCGCCATCCATCTCCCTTCACGCTATGGGTTGAGACATTCTGTGCAGGAGGCACCCCAAATCTTGTGGTCATAAACATAAATATCATATTATAAAGTATATATATGTCATTGTAATTAACATTATTATAATTTATAATAATAATATATATATACATTTTTGAAAAGTTAATGTATTTTTGTAACCAAAATTACAAACAAATTTACAAACAATAATGTATTAACCTTATAAAAGAGATTAAAAAAAAGAAATAAAATGTTAAAAAAAGTTTGTAATTTGATATAAAACACATTATTATCTTTTATACTATAATAAATGTACTATGCAAATAAAAAATATTAGAAAAATTATAGTTAATTTGTTTACACAATAAAACACAATACTTACATAACTTAAATACTGACTGTTCTACCTAGGTTAGTTTCGAACCTCAAGGAAATAACTTTCTGTTCCATGCCAGAGTACATTTACTGGTGAGATGAATGTGTTTCATATACAAATAACATAAGATAATACAACTAGTAATACAGTAAAAAATGAAATTATTTTAAATCCACCAAACAATTTTAAATAGTTTAAATATAAGTAAATTTTTTTACATTTTTAAAATACTGATACATATTGTAAGAAATGCACAATAATTGAAAACCAATGGAAATATAATGAACATTAAAAAGCATTTAACAACCTTTTTTCATTAAAGATTAATTATAGTAAAAATCACTTACCTTTTATCCAAAATGTAAAAAAATTAACTTATAAAAAGTAAATCAATATTTATTTTTTGACGCTAGACCAGCCTAGCGCCAAACAATTGGAGTTAAAGTCATTTTTTGCCTGCAGAAAACTACCTTGCGTCAGTGAGACACAAGGTAGACGTTCTCGGGCAAAAAATTACTCTATGGCCCTAGCGCCTTATTTATCCTAATTGTGCACGGGGGAGGCAGGCCTAAATAATGGCACTAAGTTTGCGGAGGATGGGGGACCCCATTCCAGGTAAGTAAAGGTAAGTATTTTCCTTTTTTTTATTTTTTTGAAATGCCATGGGGGGGCTAGATATGGCCCCCCCTGTATGGCAAAGGGTGCAATGGCCATGCCCAGTGGACCCTTGTCTCTTATAAGACAGGAGTCATGTGGTATGGTAGGTTTAGTGTCAATAAATGACGCTAGACTGGTTAGAGTCATAATTGTTTGCTCTAACCAGCCTAACGTTAGGCCATCCTTTGTACCGGATTGCGCCATTCCATTAATATGACACCCAGCTGGCGTTAGGGCAGTTTTGCATCAAAAAGTATAAATATGGGCCCAAGTTTGCTCTGAAATAGCGTAACAAAAATGACACTATTTCAGCGCAAACAGAGTATAAATATGCGCCTAGGTATTCTAATTCCAGTCTAACAAATATTGTGAAACGTGCACAGATTAAGGGAAAGGCAGCATTATTATTCTGACTCCTGTCCAACAAACACTCGAAAATATTCATGCATCAAGGGAGTCAGATGTGCTATGTTAACTTCAATCTAACAAGCACTGAGAAAAGTGAATACATTGTGAGTTATGGGGCAAATTTACCTGTCTAACTCCAAATCAACAAACACTAGGGAAAGTGCACACATTGGCGCAGGGTGGCCAAATTCACTATTCATGCGGAGTGAGGAGTGGGTCAGATTTACTATCCTTACTCAAATCTAACCGACATTAGGGAATGTACATACATTGATGGATGGGTGGTGGGCGTGGGGTTCAGATTAACTAAACTCTAGTCAAGGAATTATTGAGGAATGTGCATACATGGTAGCGAGAGTGACAGACTTACAACTCTAACTGCACTTTAGCGAATATTGATGAAAGTACATACATTGGGGCTAGGGGTCAGATATGCTCTTGTAACTCCAGTTTAACAACATACTAATACGGTGGGGGTGTTCAGATGCACTATCTTGAATTAAGACTAACAAACATTGGGATAACTGCATACAATGAGGAGGTGGGGTTGGATTTACTATTCTAACTACAATCTAGTAAATATTGGGGAAACTGTGTATATATAAGGGAGAGAACAGATTCCGAATTCTAACTCCAGTCTAACAAAAACTGGGAAAGTACATTCACTGGTAGGGCAGAGGGTCAGATTTATTATTCTTCCTCCAATTTTATTGCTAACGGAGAAAGATGCATAATTGAGTGGGGTCTGATTTATTATTCTAACTTCATTGTACCAAACATTAGGGAAGGTGCATACAGTGAGTTCAGATTCACCCAAATAATACACATACACATTTAACAGTATTTAAAAACATAAATAAAACACGAAATAGTCCCTATTTGAAATTCAATTTAAAAATGATTGACTTAAAAGTAAACATTTACAGGTACATCAGAATTCTTTAGAGAAATTATTTTATAGGGAATGTGGATTCGTTGAGCTCACAAGCCAGGGCTCCTGTGAATGCCTGACACAGCACCAGAAGAAGTCCAGATGAGGTAATAGCTGACTGCTTTCACTCTGGATGCCAGAAGTAGCCAGATCATAGCTGAAGCGGGCCGCGGTGGTGAGTGCAGCCACGCTGCAGCAAGTGTGCTTGCTACGACTCGATGTCAAAGATGGCCACCCACACAGCTGAAACACCCCTCCCAGCGTGCAGCTGATGCTGAATGCCTCCGCCCGGCCATCTGGAGTACTGCAGGCCAAGAATTCAGGCCCTCTCTATGCTTTAGCATGCTGTGGGTATGCTACCTACTACAGTGGTTCGGGGAGCAGTGGAGCGCTGACAGTGGGATCCACAATGCTCTGGGGGCAAATTATCTTCCTGGAAAAAGACCTGACTCCTTCTTTGAAACCACTTTGGATAATCTTAAGTCGCCTTTCTCCCTGGTGCAGAGCAATCACACGCCATACTGGTGCTGGAGTTTCTGTGAGAAGTGGAATTCCCTCATGGCATCTTCTTGCAAGAAGCCCCCAAAGGCCTCCCCATCAATCAAAGACATGCTATCGGCCACAAAGACATCTAGGAGTGGTGGTGCCACAGTGGCTGCTGATGAGGCGCGATAGGGGGAGGCACCGCCCCAGATCTATGTTCACCAGCAACAAAGGGGATATCCATTCTCAGCATTGGTGGGAGCTGTCAATACTGGTCGCAGCGGTTAGCATCTTGCCACACCGGGGCCTCTCCCCTTTTTCTCCATACCTTTACCATTAGATGGGTTCATGATATTGTTGTTACCCTTGGTTTGTGATAAATGACTTAAAACCGTCATGAAAGATGGGTGTTCTCTCCACCCAACTGTACATTTTGTAAAAGAATTGAGACTACCAGTTATCTGTCCATCTGTTTTGTTCGTGAGAATTCTCCTTTGAGATGGCCTGCTATTGACCTTTCATACCTATGTATATCTAGATATTTAGACCTGCTTGGACCACTGAAGCTTGTTGCTATCCCGATGGGGCCCATCCTTTAATACAGGGAGGGTAAGGATATCTCCTCTAAATCAAGAGGAGTATATGTGTTTTCTTTGTCTATGTTTCACTATTTGTGCACATCACGTAGGGGAAGAGTCACCAGTGTGTCCCGAACTTCCCCACCCTTTCACCCTTCACATGATTTTGTTTGTCGTACTACATGCCTTCTTTTTTATTTGTATTTTTAGGTTCCTGTGAGAAACCCAACTATAGGTTCAATGAAATGTGAAGATTAGGTAGGTTTGGTCCTGGCGAATTTCACTGACCTTTATTGACTTTAAATGCGAGAAACATGCTGACCTTTTCTCTTGAGGCAGTATAGGGATCGCTGTACTTGCACTCTACACACTCTCTGACTATAGGGACTGTATTTTTCCAATATTTGTTCTATTAGGGTTGATTAGGCATTATAACTAATCCTTCCCCCTACATCACTATTTTTTTAATCATGACAGAGGTGTAATTTCTATTAAATACTTACTTTTTATAGTGCTAGTCATTTTCAAAAGCACATATTTCTGTACCAATCCCACATTCTAGCACTCATCAACCGGCAGTTCTACATCAAAAGATCTCCGGCAGAGAGCCCCATAAGGGGCCCGTCAGGCATTGCTGCGCCGGCCTGACGAGGAGCAAAAGCCTAATGATGAAGCATGTCGCCAACTGGTGAGTGGGGGCTCTTGTTCCAGCTTCATCAGATCCAAAGGAACCATCCTCTTTGTGTTTTGTAGGAATTGTTTCCTGTATCTCTTTTTGGAACTGTGTACTTTTTTTGTGTTGTAATTTATATGGGAGTACCGTACACAGGACCAGCTTTTTTGTCTCAAATCTCCCGATACTCTAGCCCTCTTGTTTTGGTTTCTTGATATCCATTCTCTCCTTCTGTAAATGAAGAGTGGTATCGCTGTCATGACTGCCAATGTCACCAAAACGCTTGTAGAGCTTGATCGAACAGCGAAGGGGTTGAGACTCAAATAGATATGGTGGAAGCAATGGTGGCGCAATATGACCAGGTGCGGGATGACCAGGTGTGGGATAACCTGATAAAGAGGGTATTGGTGCTTCTAACCCTGCAATGACTCCTAGGAGATGATCTACAGACAACAATATCTGAATCAGAGGTGTGAGTGCCTCTGTGCCTAACGCTAAGCCTGGCAGCTATGTCCAGGAGTTGTTTCAGCACATCCTCTGGGTCTCTGAAGGCCAGGATCTAACCATCAATTACACTAACTCTGTTTTCTCCAGCAGTGGAACTGTTAGAAATTGGGTCTTTGGTTGGTAGTCAGGTTACCCCCCTGGCCAAATAAGGACCCTCAGTCTAGTCAGGGCAAGTCGTACTCAATCCAAATAATCCAGTGCCCACCCTCTGGTAGCTTGGCACTGAGCAGTCAGGCTTTACTTAGAAGGCAATGTGTAAAGTATTTGTGCAATAAACCATGCAATAACACAGTATAAACACCACAAAAGTACACCACACAGGTTTAGAAAAATATTGAATATTTATCTGGATAACATAAGGTCAAAAAGTACATGTCTTAGTATCACTTTAGAGAATTATAAAAAGAGTCTTAAGTTGTTAAAAGCAATAAATGTCTCTATCAAGCACAAAATACCTGGTTTGCGTCTAAATTATCTGCAAGGGACCGCAGAGGAGGGGATACATGGAAAATGGGGAGGTGTGCATCTGTATTTTTCACACAGCCAGGGCCTTGCGTCGATTTCTGGCACACAGACTTGGATCCTCTTTGGGTTGCAGGGTATTTGGACGCCCCAGGGAGGATGCAGAGAAATCCTGGGCATGCAGGTGAAGTCACAGGGGCTGCGTCGATCCGGTGGGCGATGCAGGGAAATTTCTGTTGCACAACAGGTGCTGCGTTGATTCTTCTTGCAGGAAGTTTGGCTGCGTCGTTCTGGCTCAGCTATACGTCGATCCAGTGGGCCGTGCGTCGAAGTTGCAGTCATAACGCTGGTGATGCATCGATCTCCACTCGGGGAGCCGGGCTGTGTCATTCCAGTTCGGGGTGCAGTGATTTTCTCACTGCGATGCAGGCTGTGCGTCATTTCTGGCTGGCTGTGCATCAAAACTTTGCCTGCACAAGGAGTTATTTTCTGAGATTAAGTCTTTTTGGCCCTGGGACTTCAGAAAACAAGAGGCAAGCTCAATCCAAGCCCTTGGAGAGCACTTCGCAGCAGAGCCAGAGGGCAGCAAGGCAGCAGGGCAACAGCAAGGCAGCAAAGCAATCAGGTGAGTCCTTTGGGCAGCCAGTCAGCTTCTCTTGGCAGGTTGCAGGTTCTGGTTCCTTTCCCAGTAGGTATCTTATCAAGAAGTGTCTCAGTTGGTAGGGTCAGAGTCCTTGTTTAAATACCCAAATGTGTCTTTGAAGTGAGGGAGACTTCAAAGAGTGGCTTAGAAGTGTGCAAGGTCCCCTTTCAGTTTCAACCTGTCTGCCAGGGTACCAGTAGGGTGTTTGGCAGTCCATTGTGTGAGGGCAGGCCACTGTCCTTTGACATGTAAGCGTCAGGCCCTCCACCCTCCCAGCCCAGGAAGACCCATTCAGTATGCAGATGTGTGCAGGTGTGACTGAGCATCCTGTGCCTGGGGTTGTCTGAGTGAAATGCTCAAGGGAGCTATCAACTAACCCAGACAGACGTGGATTGTAAGGCACAGAAGGATTTAAGTGCAGAGAAATGCTCACTTTCTAAAAGAGGCATTTCTACAATAGTAATATTAAATCCAACTTCACCAGTCAGCAGGATTTTGTATTACCATTCTGGCCATACTAAATATGACCTTGTTTCTCCTTTCTTATCACAATCTACCACTCAAACAGTATATGAGGGTAGCCCTAATGTTAGCCTCTGAAAGGAGCAGGCCTAACAGCAGTGTAAAATGAATTTAGGAGTTTTACACTACCAGGACATATAAACTACACAGGTACATGTCCTGCCTTTTGCCTACACAGCACCCTGCCCTATGGGTTACCTAGGGCCTACCTTAGGGGTGACCTATATGTATAAGGAAGTTTTAGGCTTGGCAAGTACTTTTAAGTGCCAAGTCGGATTGACAGTGAAACTGCACACACACAGGCCTTGCACTGGCAGGCCTGAGACATGCTTAGGGGACTACTTATGTGGGTGACAGAATCAGTGCCGCAGGCCCACTAATAGCATTTAATCTACAGGCCCTGGGCACATGTAGTGCACTTTTACTAGGGACTTATAAGTAAATTAAATAAGCCAATTGGGTATGAGCCAATGTCACCATGTTTTAAGGAAAAGAGCAAATGCACTTTGGCACTGGTTAGCAGTGGTAAAGTGTACAGAGTCCTAAAACCAGCAAAAACAGCATTAAAAAGTGGAGGGAGGCAGGCAAAAAGTTGAGGGTAACCACCCTAAGGCTGTCAGGTATAACAGGAACCAAACTGGCACCAGATGTACGCACCAGAGTCAATGTCTATAGGGTCAAGAAGGACATCTTACGACCAGCTCAGAAGATGGATTTCGTCAAATTCAGGGGCAATAACCTCACTCTTTTTCAAGATATATCCATCCAAATCCATCCAAATGCAGTGGCTTTCAGGATGCACTGTCTTACCTATGTGACAAGAAAATCCAGTATTGCTAGGGCTTCCAGCTGCACTCATTCTTCACAATCAACAACAAACAGGTGGCAATGTGCACCCTGGATGAAGCCTGAACCCTGCTGCATAAGGTCCCTCTTACCAGGACCAGCAGTGCCCTGTTGCCATCCCATCGGCATCCCCTGGCTCTCATTGCATGGATGAATTGCAATGATCACCCTCAAAGATGGCGCACAAGACTTCCAAGAAATTCACACGCTGGAGTGATCAGCATATGGACCTACCTGATCTGGAAGATGACTGACAGCCTACTGGACGATTGTTGTTTTTGAAGTTGGCACGAGGTCGGAGAGTGGGACAGCCGCAGAACCATCTGCCCCCATTGGCAAGACTGTTCCTTCTTGCGGTGGCCTCTCTCAGACTCACACAGGACCCTGTTGCTGTGATATCCTACTTTAAGTAGATACTGTGGGCTGGCCGGGCCCTGGGATACCTTTGAGTGCTGCCTCTCTTGCTACAGCCGATGGTCACTGCCCGGCTACCAAATGTACTATTTTTTCTTATTGAATGTAGTGTTACTTCCTCTTATGTTGCTCCACCTAGTTCTACATTTCAATCCCTTTCCCTTACTCACTGATCCAGTGCGCACATGACCATCCCGGGTTCACTTTGTCTGGGCACAAGATTCCTTCAGGGAGGTGAGAGCCTTACTTTTGTTCCTGTGTTTGCTCTACAATCATGGCCACACAGGTGGTGAGATTCTACTTCCTGGCACTCCATTACCACACCCTCACCTTATAGCCTCCCTAAACATTCAGAGACTTTTCTATCTGATGAAGCAGATCATCCTCGTGAAATGTCTCCACACTAAGGAGATAGACTTTGCCGTGCTTCAGGAGACACATCTACTAGCACTAGGTACTAAGCCCCATATTTATTGGCTTTGTGGGGCAGGTCAGTGCAGCAAGTCACCTTGCTGTGTTGTCCTGCATAACAGGGAGAGGGCAGGAATGCACCGTAGTTATCCAACATGGTGTATTCCTGTCATTTCCCTCTGTGCTGATACCCTTTTGTCAGCCTAGCACCACCCGAGCACTCTTGCACCTTGGTGCAAGGGTGACTGCGTTGCATACAGGATTATTTTTGTGCAGGAAGGGACACCTTCCTTCTCAAAAATAATCCTGAGAGGCTTTTCCTCTTTCTAGTTGTGCTGCAGAAAGCAGCACAAATAGAAAGAGGAAAGAACAAGGAGAAATAAATAGGGAAGCACATCTTTTTGGCCCATTTCCAGGTTCAGAAATTCTTGTAAAGCTGGGAATGCATCAAAATCCATGGATTTTGCATGGGAACACCCAAGCAGCGCCCAATGGAAATCCCCTTCTGGTGCAGAGTAATGTAATGCAGTGATTTGTACTGCATTAAATTAATCAGGTTTTATGAAGCCACACAGAACCACAAAAGGTGGCCTTTCCTGGCTTCACAATCTCACTTAAGGATTGTATCACTCTTGTACCACGTTGCATGGTGCAAGAGTGGCACAAACCATGCCACAAAGATGGTCCTAAGAGACTCCACTCTAACTGGTACTTTTTACAGTTTCATTCACCCAGCTACAAGAGGATCAAGGGGGTGGCTGTCTTATTTAGACACTGCTTGCCTATAGTGATAGACTCATCTCATGTAGATACAGATGTTAGAGTGGTAGGAGTATGTGTTTGCATAGGCTCCTGGGATGTCACATTTTTATTAGCAATAGCCCCAGTGAAAAAAAGGATTTCTATGGTTCCTTATTCCCACTTCTGGCTAGGTATGCCCAGGATGAGCTAATCTTAGGGGGGGTTTCAGCACAGTTTTGGACTCCACCTTAGACTGTTCTATAGCCTCTTATAACACATAACCAATCCCTTCAAACCCGATGCAAGGCATGTATGAACCTGCTGGGTATTTGGAGGGATCCCATGTGGGGGGAAGGGCCTACACCTAATATTCTCACTTACACAAAACACGCACACGGATTGACTTATTCTTCGTAGCTACATCAACCCAACCAAGAGTAATTTTGATCACTGTGGGCATCCAGATCATCTCTGACCACTCCCCGGAATTTCTGGTCTTACATGCAGCCACACTCTCTCAGTGAGTGACCTTGCAGTGGTATGTTAACAAAATGGCATTCCAAGATCTGGCATTGTGTGACTCTATACAAGAATTCTTGGAGCATTACTTTGAGGAAAACAATGCAAAACACAAACGCTGTGGGATAGCGTAACTGGATGGACGGAATGCGGAACCAATCAAACATTCACCCCCAGTCACAGATCTGGGTTTAATCCATCCATTATTTTGCTCACCATGCCACCCCAGTTTGAACCCAGCCATATGCAAATCAGTCTTGACCCTGTTCCACATGGGAACAGTCCAGCCCGAACTGCCAGGCCAGGCTCTCCCTGGACCGGAAACAAGCATCCTGGGACCGGTTTCGGGGTTTCACCCCTCCTCAGCCAGGCTAGCTTGAATCCAGTGGCACAGTGAGCCCGGGACCCACGTCTGGGCATACCCGGCGCACTTAGGGCGGCAAAAGCAAAGCAAAACACAAACGCTGTGGGATAGCGTAACTGGATGGACGGAATGCGGAACCAATCAAACATTCACCCCCAGTCACAGATCTGGGTTTAATCCATCCATTATTTTGCTCACCATGCCACCCCAGTTTGAACCCAGCCATATGCAAATCAGTCTTGACCCTGTTCCACATGGGAACAGTCCAGCCCGAACTGCCAGGCCAGGCTCTCCCTGGACCGGAAACAAGCATCCTGGGACCGGTTTCGGGGTTTCACCCCTCCTCAGCCAGGCTAGCTTGAATCCAGTGGCACAGTGAGCCCGGGACCCACGTCTGGGCATACCCGGCGCACTTAGGGCGGCAAAAGCAAAGCAAAACACAAACGCTGTGGGATAGCGTAACTGGATGGACGGAATGCGGAACCAATCAAACATTCACCCCCAGTCACAGATCTGGGTTTAATCCATCCATTATTTTGCTCACCATGCCACCCCAGTTTGAACCCAGCCATATGCAAATCAGTCTTGACCCTGTTCCACATGGGAACAGTCCAGCCCGAACTGCCAGTCTAGGCTCTCCCTGGACCGGAAACAAGCATCCTGGGACCGGTTTCGGGGTTTCAACCCTCCTCAGCCAGGCTAGCTTGAATCCAGTGGCACAGTGAGCCCGGGACCCACGTCTGGGCATACCCGGCGCACTTAGGGCGGCAAAAGCAAAGCAAAACACAAACGCTGTGGGATAGCGTAACTGGATGGACGGAATGCGGAACCAATCAAACATTCACCCCCAGTCACAGATCTGGGTTTAATCCATCCATTATTTTGCTCACCATGCCACCCCAGTTTGAACCCAGCCATATGCAAATCAGTCTTGACCCTGTTCCACATGGGAACAGTCCAGCCCGAACTGCCAGGCCAGGCTCTCCCTGGACCGGAAACAAGCATCCTGGGACCGGTTTCGGGGTTTCACCCCTCCTCAGCC
Source organism: Pleurodeles waltl (assembly GCF_031143425.1). Lineage (NCBI taxonomy): Eukaryota > Metazoa > Chordata > Amphibia > Caudata > Salamandridae > Pleurodeles > Pleurodeles waltl. The sequence continues at coordinate 781,768,288 of NC_090437.1, read as the reverse complement.
AGGCTAGCTTGAATCCAGTGGCACAGTGAGCCCGAGACCCACGTCTGGGCATACCCGGCGCACTTAGGGCGGCAAAAGCAAAGCAAAACACAAACGCTGTGGGATAGCGTAACTGGATGGACGGAATGCGGAACCAATCAAACATTCACCCCCAGTCACAGATCTGGGTTTAATCCATCCATTATTTTGCTCACCATGCCACCCCAGTTTGAACCCAGCCATATGCAAATCAGTCTTGACCCTGTTCCACATGGGAACAGTCCAGCCCGAACTGCCAGGCCAGGCTCTCCCTGGACCGGAAACAAGCATCCTGGGACCGGTTTTGGGGTTTCACCCCTCCTCAGCCAGGCTAGCTTGAATCCAGTGGCACAGTGAGCCCGGGACCCACGTCTGGGCATACCCGGCGCACTTAGGGTGGCAAAAACAAAGCAAAACACAAACGCTGTGGGATAGCGTAACTGGATGGACGGAATGCGGAACCAATCAAACATTCACCCCCAGTCACAGATCTGGGTTTAATCCATCCATTATTTTGCTCACCATGCCACCCCAGTTTGAACCCAGCCATATGCAAATCAGTCTTGACCCTGTTCCACATGGGAACAGTCCAGCCCGACTGTCAGGCCAGGCTCTCCCTGGACCGGAAACAAGCATCCTGGGACCGGTTTCGGGGTTTCACCCCTCCTCAGCCAGGCTAGCTTGAATCCAGTGGCACAGTGAGCCCGGGACCCACGTCTGGGCATACCCGGCGCACTTAGGGCGGCAAAAGCAAAGCAAAACACAAACGCTGTGGGATAGCGTAACTGGATGGACGGAATGCGGAACCAATCAAACATTCACCCCCAGTCACAGATCTGGGTTTAATCCATCCATTATTTTGCTCACCATGCCACCCCATTTTGAACCCAGCCATATGCAAATCAGTCTTGACCCTGTTCCACATGGGAACAGTCCAGCCCGAACTGCCAGGCCAGGCTCAGTGAGGACCTGGCTTGGCAGTTCGGTCTGGACTGTTCCCATGAGGAACAGGGTCAAGACTGATTTGCATATGGCTGGGTCCAAACTGGGGTGGCATGGTGAGCAAAAGAACGATGGATTAAACCCAGATCTATGACTGGGGGTGAGTGTTTGACAATGTTCAGCATTCCGTCCATCACTTGTTGTTTTTGCTTTGTCGCCCTAAGTGGGAAGGGTATGCCCAGACGTGGGTCCCGTGCTTCCCATGCCACTGGATTCAAGCTAGCCTGGCTGATGAGGGGTGAAACCCCGAAACCGGTCCCAGGATGCTTGTTTCCGGTCCAGTGAGGACCTGGCTTTGCAGTTCGGTCTGGACTGTTCCCATGAGGAACAGGGTCAAGACTGATTTGCATATGGCTGGGTCCAAACTGGGTGGCATGGTGAGCAAAAGAACGATGGATTAAACCCAGATCTATGACTGGGGTTGAGTGTTTGACAATGTTCAGCATTCCGTCCATCACTTGTTGTTTTTGCTTTGTCGCCCTAAGTGGGAAGGGTATGCCCAGACGTGGGTCCCGTGCTTCCCATGCCACTGGATTCAAGCTAGCCTGGCTGATGAGGGGTGAAACCCTGAAACCGGTCCCAGGATGCTTGTTTCCGGTCCAGTGAGGACCTGGCTTGGCAGTTCGGTCTGGACTGTTCCCATGAGGAACAGGGTCAAGACTGATTTGCATATGGCTGGGTCCAAACTGGGGTGGCATGGTGAGCAAAAGAACGATGGATTAAACCCAGATCTATGACTGGGGGTGAGTGTTTGACAATGTTCAGCATTCCATCCATCACTTGTTGTTTTTGCTTTGTCGCCCTAAGTGGGAAGGGTATGCCCAGACGTGGGTCCCGTGCTTCCCATGCCACTGGATTCAAGCTAGCCTGGCTGATGAGGGGTGAAACCCCGAAACCGGTCCCAGGATGCTTGTTTCCGGTCCAGTGAGGACCTGGCTTGGCAGTTCGGTCTGGACTGTTCCCATGAGGAACAGGGTCAAGACTGATTTGCATATGGCTGGGTCCAAACTGGGGTGGCATGGTGAGCAAAAGAACGATGGATTAAACCCAGATCTATGACTGGGGGTGAGTGTTTGACAATGTTCAGCATTCCGTCCATCACTTGTTGTTTTTGCTTTGTCGCCCTGAGTGGGAAGGGTATGCCCAGACGTGGGTCCCGTGCTTCCCATGCCACTGGATTCAAGCTAGCCTGCCAGATGAGGGGTGAAACCCCGAAACCGGTCCCAGGATGCTTGTTTCCGGTCCAGTGAGGACCTGGCTTGGCAGTTCGGTCTGGACTGTTCCCATGAGGAACAGGGTCAAGACTGATTTGCATATGGCTGGGTCCAAACTGGGGTGGCATGGTGAGCAAAAGAACGATGGATTAAACCCAGATCTATGACTGGGGGTGAGTGTTTGACAATGTTCAGCATTCCGTCCATCACTTGTTGTTTTTGCTTTGTCGCCCTAAGTGGGAAGGGTATGCCCAGACGTGGGTCCCGTGCTTCCCATGCCACTGGATTCAAGCTAGCCTGGCTGATGAGGGGTGAAACCCCGAAACCGGTCCCATAATGCTTGTTTCCGGTCCAGTGAGGACCTGGCTTGGCAGTTCGGTCTGGACTGTTCCCATGAGGAACAGGGTCAAGACTGATTTGCATATGGCTGGGTCCAAACTGGGGTGGCATGGTGAGCAAAAGAACGATGGATTAAACACAGATCTATGACTGGGGGTGAGTGTTTGACAATGTTCAGCATTCCGTCCATCACTTGTTGTTTTTGCTTTGTCGCCCTAAGTGGGAAGGGTATGCCCAGATGTGGGTCCCGTGCTTCCCATGCCACTGGATTCAAGCTAGCCTGGCTGATGAGGGGTGAAACCCAGAAACCGGTCCCAGGATGCTTGTTTCCGGTCCAGTGAGGACCTGGCTTGGCAGTTCGGTCTGGACTGTTCCCATGAGGAACAGGGTCAAGACTGATTTGCATATGGCTGGGTCCAAACTGGGGTGGCATGGTGAGCAAAAGAACGATGGATTAAACCCAGATCTATGACTGGGGGTGAGTGTTTGACAATGTTCAGCATTCCGTCCATCACTTGTTGTTTTTGCTTTGTCGCCCTAAGTGGGAAGGGTATGCCCAGACGTGGGTCCCGTGCTTCCCATGCCACTGGATTCAAGCTAGCCTGGCTGATGAGGGGTGAAACCCCGAAACCGGTCCCAGGATGCTTGTTTCCGGTCCAGTGAGGACCTGGCTTGGCAGTTCGGTCTGGACTGTTCCCATGAGGAACAGGGTCAAGACTGATTTGCATATGGCTGGGTCCAAACTGGGGTGGCATGGTGAGCAAAAGAACGATGGATTAAACCCAGATCTATGACTGGGGGTGAGTGTTTGACAATGTTCAGCATTCCGTCCATCACTTGTTGTTTTTGCTTTGTCGCCCTAAGTGGGAAGGGTATGCCCAGACGTGGGTCCCGTGCTTCCCATGCCACTGGATTCAAGCTAGCCTGGCTGATGAGGGGTGAAACCCCGAAACCGGTCCCAGGATGCTTGTTTCCGGTCCAGTGAGGACCTGGCTTGGCAGTTCGGTCTGGACTGTTCCCATGAGGAACAGGGTCAAGACTGATTTGCATATGGCTGGGTCCAAACTGGGGTGGCATGGTGAGCAAAAGAACGATGGATTAAACCCAGATCTATGACTGGGGTGAGTGTTTGACAATGTTCAGCATTCCGTCCATCACTTGTTGTTTTTGCTTTGTCGCCCTAAGTGGGAAGGGTATGCCCAGACGTGGGTCCCGTGCTTCCCATGCCACTGGATTCAAGCTAGCCTGGCTGATGAGGGGTGAAACCCCGAAACCGGTCCCAGGATGCTTGTTTCCGGTCCAGTGAGGACCTGGCTTGGCAGTTCGGTCTGGACTGTTCCCATGAGGAACAGGGTCAAGACTGATTTGCATATGGCTGGGTCCAAACTGGGGTGGCATGGTGAGCAAAAGAACGATGGATTAAAACCAGATCTATGACTGGGGGTGAGTGTTTGACAATGTTCAGCATTCCGTCCATCACTAGTTGTTTTTGCTTTGTCGCCCTAAGTGGGAAGGGTATGCCCAGACGTGGGTACCGTGCTTCCCATGCCACTGGATTCAAGCTAGCCTGGCTGATGAGGGGTGAAACCCCGAAACCGGTCCCAGGATGCTTGTTGCTTGGCAGTTCGGTCTGGACTGTTCCCATGAGGAACAGGGTCAAGACTGATTTGCATATGGCTGGGTCCAAACTGGGGTGGCATGGTGAGCAAAAGAACGATGGATTAAACCCAGATCTATGACTGGGGGTGAGTGTTTGACAATGTTCAGCATTCCGTCCATCACTTGTTGGTTTTGCTTTGTCGCCCTAAGTGGGAAGGGTATGCCGAGACGTGGGTCCCGTGCTTCCCATGCCACTGGATTCAAGCTAGCCTGGCTGATGAGGGGTGAAACCCCGAAACCGGTCCCATAATGCTTGTTTCCGGTCCAGTGAGGACCTGGCTTGGCAGTTCGGTCTGGACTGTTCCCATGAGGAACAGGGTCAAGACTGATTTGCATATGGCTGGGTCCAAACTGGGGTGGCATGGTGAGCAAAAGAACGATGGATTAAACCCAGATCTATGACTGGGGGTGAGTGTTTGACAATGTTCAGCATTCCGTCCATCACTTGTTGTTTTTGCTTTGTCGCCCTAAGTGGGAAGGGTATGCCCAGATGTGGGTCCCGTGCTTCCCATGCCACTGGATTCAAGCTAGCCTGGCTGATGAGGGGTGAAACCCAGAAACCGGTCCCAGGATGCTTGTTTCCGGTCCAGTGAGGACCTGGCTTGGCAGTTCGGTCTGGACTGTTCCCATGAGGAACAGGGTCAAGACTGATTTGCATATGGCTGGGTCCAAACTGGGGTGGCATGGTGAGCAAAAGAACGATGGATTAAACCCAGATCTATGACTGGGGGTGAGTGTTTGACAATGTTCAGCATTCCGTCCATCACTTGTTGTTTTTGCTTTGTCGCCCTAAGTGGGAAGGGTATGCCCAGACGTGGGTCCCGTGCTTCCCATGCCACTGGATTCAAGCTAGCCTGGCTGATGAGGGGTGAAACCCCGAAACCGGTCCCAGGATGCTTGTTTCCGGTCCAGTGAGGACCTGGCTTGGCAGTTCGGTCTGGACTGTTCCCATGAGGAACAGGGTCAAGACTGATTTGCATATGGCTGGGTCCAAACTGGGGTGGCATGGTGAGCAAAAGAACGATGGATTAAACCCAGATCTATGACTGGGGGTGAGTGTTTGACAATGTTCAGCATTCCGTCCATCACTTGTTGTTTTTGCTTTGTCGCCCTAAGTGGGAAGGGTATGCCCAGACGTGGGTCCCGTGCTTCCCATGCCACTGGATTCAAGCTAGCCTGGCTGATGAGGGGTGAAACCCCGAAACCGGTCCCAGGATGCATGTTTCCGGTCCAGTGAGGACCTGGCTTGGCAGTTCGGTCTGGACTGTTCCCATGAGGAACAGGGTCAAGACTGATTTGCATATGGCTGGGTCCAAACTGGGGTGGCATGGTGAGCAAAAGAACGATGGATTAAACCCAGATCTATGACTGGGGTGAGTGTTTGACAATGTTCAGCATTCCGTCCATCACTTGTTGTTTTTGCTTTGTCGCCCTAAGTGGGAAGGGTATGCCCAGACGTGGGTCCCGTGCTTCCCATGCCACTGGATTCAAGCTAGCCTGGCTGATGAGGGGTGAAACCCCGAAACCGGTCCCAGGATGCTTGTTTCCGGTCCAGTGAGGACCTGGCTTGGCAGTTCGGTCTGGACTGTTCCCATGAGGAACAGGGTCAAGACTGATTTGCATATGGCTGGGTCCAAACTGGGGTGGCATGGTGAGCAAAAGAACGATGGATTAAAACCAGATCTATGACTGGGGGTGAGTGTTTGACAATGTTCAGCATTCCGTCCATCACTAGTTGTTTTTGCTTTTTCGCCCTAAGTGGGAAGGGTATGCCCAGACGTGGGTACCGTGCTTCCCATGCCACTGGATTCAAGCTAGCCTGGCTGATGAGGGGTGAAACCCCGAAACCGGTCCCAGGATGCTTGTTTCCGGTCCAGTGAGGACCTGGCTTGGCAGTTCGGTCTGGACTGTTCCCATGAGGAACAGGGTCAAGACTGATTTGCATATGGCTGGGTCCAAACTGGGGTGGCATGGTGAGCAAAAGAACGATGGATTAAACCCAGATCTATGACTGGGGGTGAGTGTTTGACAATGTTCAGCATTCCGTCCATCACTTGTTGTTTTTGCTTTGTCGCCCTAAGTGGGAAGGGTATGCCCAGACGTGGGTCCCGTGCTTCCCATGCCACTGGATTCAAGCTAGCCTGGCTGATGAGGGGTGAAACCCCGAAACCGGTCCCAGGATGCTTGTTTCCGGTCCAGTGAGGACCTGGCTTGGCAGTTCGGTCTGGACTGTTCCCATGAGGAACAGGGTCAAGACTGATTTGCATATGGCTGGGTCCAAACTGGGGTGGCATGGTGAGCAAAAGAACGATGGATTAAACCCAGATCTATGACTGGGGGTGAGTGTTTGACAATGTTCAGCATTCCGTCCATCACTTGTTGTTTTTGCTTTGTCGCCCTAAGTGGGAAGGGTATGCCCAGACGTGGGTCCCGTGCTTCCCATGCCACTGGATTCAAGCTAGCCTGGCTGATGAGGGGTGAAACCCCGAAACCGGTCCCAGGATGCTTGTTTCCGGTCCAGTGAGGACCTGGCTTGGCAGTTCGGTCTGGACTGTTCCCATGAGGAACAGGGTCAAGACTGATTTGCATATGGCTGGGTCCAAACTGGGGTGGCATGGTGAGCAAAAGAACGATGGATTAAACCCAGATCTATGACTGGGGGTGAGTGTTTGACAATGTTCAGCATTCCGTCCATCACTTGTTGTTTTTGCTTTGTCGCCCTAAGTGGGAAGGGTATTCCCAGACGTGGGTCCCGTGCTTCCCATGCCACTGGATTCAAGCTAGCCTGGCTGATGAGGGGTGAAACCCCGAAACCGGTCCCAGGATGCTTGTTTCCAGTCCAGTGAGGACCTGGCTTGGCAGTTCGGTCTGGACTGTTCCCATGAGGAACAGGGTCAAGACTGATTTGCATATGGCTGGGTCCAAACTGGGGTGGCATGGTGAGCAAAAGAACGATGGATTAAACCCAGATCTATGACTGGGGGTGAGTGTTTGACAATGTTCAGGATTCCGTCCATCACTTGTTGTTTTTGCTTTGTCGCCCTAAGTGGGAAGGGTATGCCCAGACGTGGGTCCCGTGCTTCCCATGCCACTGGATTCAAGCTAGCCTGGCTGATGAGGGGTGAAACCCCGAAACCGGTCCCAGGATGCTTGTTTCCGGTCCAGTGAGGACCTGGCTTGGCAGTTCGGTCTGGACTGTTCCCATGAGGAACAGGGTCAAGACTGATTTGCATATGGCTGGGTCCAAACTGGGGTGGCATGGTGAGCAAAAGAACGATGGATTAAACCCAGATCTATGACTGGGGGTGAGTGTTTGACAATGTTCAGCATTCCGTCCATCACTTGTTGTTTTTGCTTTGTCGTCCTAAGTGGGAAGGGTATGCCCAGACGTGGGTCCCGTGCTTCCCATGCCACTGGATTCAAGCTAGCCTGGCTGATGAGGGGTGAAACCCCGAAACCGGTCCCAGGATGCTTGTTTCCGGTCCAGTGAGGACCTGGCTTGGCAGTTCGGTCTGGACTGTTCCCATGAGGAACAGGGTCAAGACTGATTTGCATATGGCTGGGTCCAAACTGGGGTGGCATGGTGAGCAAAAGAACGATGGATTAAACCCAGATCTATGACTGGGGGTGAGTGTTTGACAATGTTCAGCATTCCGTCCATCACTTGTTGTTTTTGCTTTGTCGCCCTAAGTGGGAAGGGTATGCCCAGACGTGGGTCCCGTGCTTCCCATGCCACTGGATTCAAGCTAGCCTGGCTGATGAGGGGTGAAACCCCGAAACCGGTCCCAGGATGCTTGTTTCCGGTCCAGTGAGGACCTGGCTTGGCAGTTCGGTCTGGACTGTTCCCATGAGGAACAGGGTCAAGACTGATTTGCATATGGCTGGGTCCAAACTGGGGTGGCATGGTGAGCAAAAGAACGATGGATTAAACCCAGATCTATGACTGGGGGTGAGTGTTTGACAATGTTCAGCATTCCGTCCATCAATTGTTGTTTTTGCTTTGTCGCCCTAAGTGGGAAGGGTATGCCCAGACGTGGGTCCCGTGCTTCCCATGCCACTGGATTCAAGCTAGCCTGGCTGATGAGGGGTGAAACCCCGAAACCGGTCCCAGGATGCTTGTTTCCGGTCCAGTGAGGACCTGGCTTGGCAGTTCGGTCTGGACTGTTCCCATGAGGAACAGGGTCAAGACTGATTTGCATATGGCTGGGTCCAAACTGGGGTGGCATGGTGAGCAAAAGAACGATGGATTAAACCCAGATCTATGACTGGGGGTGAGTGTTTGACAATGTTCAGCATTCCGTCCATCACTTGTTGTTTTTGCTTTGTCGCCCTAAGTGGGAAGGGTATGCCCAGACGTGGGTCCCGTGCTTCCCATGCCACTGGATTCAAGCTAGCCTGGCTGATGAGGGGTGAAACCCCGAAACCGGTCCCAGGATGCTTGTTTCCGGTCCAGTGAAGACCTGGCTTGGCAGTTCGGTCTGGACTGTTCCCATGAGGAACAGGGTGAAGACTGATTTGCATATGGCTGGGTCCAAACTGGGGTGGCATGGTGAGCAAAAGAACGATGGATTAAACCCAGATCTATGACTGGGGGTGAGTGTTTGACAATGTTCAGCATTCCGTCCATCACTTGTTGTTTTTGCTTTGTCGCCCTAAGTGGGAAGGGTATGCCCAGACGTGGGTCCCGTGCTTCCCATGCCACTGGATTCAAGCTAGCCTGGCTGATGAGGGGTGAAACCCCGAAACCGGTCCCAGGATGCTTGTTTCCGGTCCAGTGAGGACCTGGCTTGGCAGTTCGGTCTGGACTGTTCCCATGAGGAACAGGGTCAAGACTGATTTGCATATGGCTGGGTCCAAACTGGGGTGGCATGGTGAGCAAAAGAACGATGGATTAAACCCAGATCTATGACTGGGGGTGAGTGTTTGACAATGTTCAGCATTCCGTCCATCACTTGTTGTTTTTGCTTTGTCGCCCTAAGTGGGAAGGGTATGCCCAGACGTGGGTCCCGTGCTTCCCATGCCACTGGATTCAAGCTAGCCTGGCTGATGAGGGGTGAAACCCCGAAACCGGTCCCAGGATGTTTGTTTCCCGTCCAGTGAGGACCTGGCTTGGCAGTTCGGTCTGGACTGTTCCCATGAGGAACAGGGTCAAGACTGATTTGCATATGGCTGGGTCCAAACTGGGGTGGCATGGTGAGCAAAAGAACGATGGATTAAACCCAGATCTATGACTGGGGGTGAGTGTTTGACAATGTTCAGCATTCCGTCCATCACTTGTTGTTTTTGCTTTGAGGAAAACAATACCAGGGAGGTATCATAGGCTACCCTGTGGGATGCCGCAAAGGTTGTACAGAGGGGGGAACTTATAAACCACACATCCACCTTTGTCCGATTAGCCAAGACTCAGAGGGTGGATCTAGAAGCCCGTCTGTCCTGGCTTGAGCCCCAACACAAAGTAACGAGCTCCAGTAAGGTCTATAAGGAATTGAGACAGGTTTGCCGTGAATGAGAACACCTCTACGTGGCAGATGTCATGCAAAAACATCTGTACATCAACCAGAAATACTATGAGAAAGGGTATAAAGCGCTTTGGTTGTTGGCGTATAAACTGAGGTGGAAGCAATGCAGAAACCAAATTTCTGCCATTAGAGATGAGGCGGGGGTTTCCCACACAGACACAACTAATATTCTTGGACTTTTCAAGACATATTATGCACTCCTCTACCAAACCATTCCCATTGGTAGCTTCTGAGGGCCACAATTTCCGTGACTTTTACTTCCCACATGTTCACCCCACACTTGTCGAGGAACAGGAAGGGCCAATAACCCCAGAAGAGGTGAAGCTCGCCATGCATTAATTAAAAGCCAGTAAGGCCCCTTGAACAGGTGGGTTGTCAGTGTCCTTTTATACAGCTTTTTGTGAATTATTAGTGGAACCCCTCATTAAGTTCTTCAACTGTTTTCTTGCCACCAAACGATAATGCCGACTATGATGGAATCCACTGTAACCCTATTCTTGAAACTGGTCAAAGATCCACTGGCTTGCTCTCCTATTGACCCCTTACCCTGCTAAACCCTGATGTTAAATTATTTACCACCATCTTAGTCTTCTCCCTATAGTTGATCTGGCCAATATTGGTGTGTAGTTCCCAGTTGGGTTTCATCCAAAATAGACAGGCTTGTGATAATGTGCAACTGGTGGAGAATGTTGTTGATGTGGTAGAATGCTCCAAAACAACAACCCTCGTTCTCTCACTAGACGCGGGGAAGACTTTCGACCAAGTGAACTGGCAGTTCCTCCACGCGGTTCCGTCTAAGATGGGGCTAGGTCCCCATATGACTCACGTCTTATCTACTGGCCAATTATATATAACGACAACCTGAATCAGAGTCAATGTGGTACGCTTTCCTCTCTGATATTGCTTGACAGGGACATCAGACAGAGGTGCCCTCTGTTTCCACTGGTATTTGCACTGACGAAGGAGTCATTGGTCCACTGCAGTCAAATGAATCCCAGGATTCAGGAGCTCGAGGTGAATGGGGAACAGTGTAAATTGGCACTTTTTGTCAGTGATTTACTTTGTTTCTTCACGCATTCTGAGACATCTCTTACTCAGTTGTTGGACAAACTAAAACAAGATGAAGACGCCTCAGGTTTCTGCATCAATTCACAAAGTCTACAGGCATAGGGGTACCTGACCCAACCCATAGGATTCGCCCCATACTCTCCACCTTTGGCATGGCTTGGATGGCTGCCCCCCTTGCACTACCTGGGGATCCACCTGACCAACTCTCTTTGTAAGTTCTATGACTATAACGTTCCACTGGTACTAGGGGTCTCTACTCAAAGACCTTTACCGCTGGGGCAAGATGGCGATATCCTGGATAGGTCAAATCAAAGCTTAATAGATAAACTATTTGCAACATCTGGTGTATGTAACATATACTTTGCCACTTCAGATCCCCCTTGTCTAAAGGCAGTTACTGCATTTTTTGTGTGTTAAGTCCACACCCCGCATACTGAAAACAACCTTCTATAAGAGAACGTTGGATGGAGGGCTAGGATTTCATAATATAGAATACTATATACATGCTGCCCAATTACAATATGCTCTGGACTGGCACAATCCCCTCTATATGAATCCTTGGGTGCTTCTGGAACAGAGCTGCTCCACCCTTTCCCTACAGCATTGCATGTGGTTGAGGCCCTGTGAACACTTTCCACCTCCCAAAACACCACTATATGCTACCGTAAGCCTTCTAAAACATTTGGGATAGGATTAACCTTAGTTAGGAAGCCACTACTTACTCTTCCTCACTCTCCCCTATTGTGCACAACCCAGAATTTGTGCAAGGCACTTTTGACACTCATTTTACACACTAGGGATGGAGGCACCCTCTTTATTGGGTGACCTTTACCACTGTGGAACCACCTTAGACCGGCAAACTTGTAGACAATGCTTTCACCTGATATAGGCTGATGAATTCCACCTAAACCAATTACTACACTGGGCAAATACAAATACAGTGGAAGCTAAAGGTAGTAGAGCCAAAACACCCCTGGAACAACCCTTTGCACAAGTGTCCACTAAGAAGGGTATTACCCGCCTTCACTCAATCTTCTGTTACTTTTTACAGCCATGACTACATCCATACCAGTCATGGTGGGAACAGGATTTAGGAACTACTATCTCTGACAACACCTGGCAGCGGTTATGGGCACGAGCAGCCAAGACCTCTATTTACTTACAGCATAAGGACAAGTCTTATAAACTCCTTACAATATGGTACTTCACCCTGGTCTGACTGCATGCCATGGTAGGAACTCCTGATTCTTGCTGGTGGGGTGGTGACTCTAGAGGTGCTTATTTGCAGATGTGGTGGGAATGGGTACTTGTTAGGTGGACCAAGGTATGGCAAATTTACGCCATGGCACAATTGACTACTTTGGTTTCAGACACAATGTATACATTTGAGCTAACTTGGCTACCCTTTAAGACATACATCAAGAGGGATAGTGCAAGCATGAACCCTACCGCCACTGTATATTCTACCCAGCAACAAGCTTGTATGGGGGCCTTCTTGTCATCGGTTAGTAAACTGGAGCGGGAGGGTTGACAAGCAGTCATGATTAAGCCCGGTTCCCGTATCATAGTGTAAAGATGACCTACTTGCCTAATTGTCCTGTTCATGCTCAAAATATTGGATGTAATGCCCTGCCCTGTATGCTAATGTGATGATGTTACCTCCAGTGCTCATGTCCCTTTCCTGCTTTCTCCTGGTGTTGTGATCACCATGGTCTTCCCCATCCCCTTCCTTCCATCCTCACTTTTTTCTCCTCTGCTCTTCTTTTCTCTCTTTATTGTTCAAAAATTCTATAAATAAAGTTTTAAGAAAATATATTACATACATTTTTTAAAATAAACAGTATCCCTCAATCTCCCAAATAAAAGCACAAAAAACAAAAACTCCTATGATAACGAAAAATATTTTGAAATCTCCAAAAATATTTTGACATTTTAAACATTAACATTAGTTTCATGTACAACAACACACCTGTTCCCCCAGTATACCCCACAGCCCACATTCATAAATTAATACATATTTTTAATGAAAAAATTATATCATAATCACATTCTTCAATAGGTTCCTACATTGTATTACCTCTTCCACTATCACGTCCTCCCGCCCCTTACTCCCTTCCCCAAAAAGTGTCTGATGTGCTTATAGTCACTTTCTCCCACTCCTTTTTCTTTTCCCTGTATTGGGTTCTTATACTCATCCCTACACCTCCCTCCATCTGCTTTCTTCCAATACTTCCTGCTGTCCCAGAGAGTACGCTCCTCATTTCTCTATACCGCCCCTCCTTTACCCTTTTTCCCCCTGAACACCTGTCTATCTTATTGCTGCCAGAGGGAAGTCCCAGATTGCACTGCACACTTGCTGAGTAGTTGAATGCTCGCCTTGCCGATCAACTTCTATAAGAGTGCCATTGTGCCAACCCACACTCTCCATAAATGAATTGGAGCTGCAACAGTAGCAATGCTCAAGAGTCTGCAGCAGCTGGAGGATGTCCTAGCTGTGCTATGCAACTGACACACCAGAAAACTGTAAAAACATCACTTGCATTGTGGTGGCCTGCGCCCTTAGTTTTGGTGGGTGATTGCCACGGCTAGCAGTGCAATGGCCCTGCAGTGAAATATCAGCCACCACTGCTAAGGATTCTCTGCCACTTGCTGTTGCCCAGATAGCTAACTGTTTATCATTGCTAGGCATATTGTTACTGCCAGGGGCTTCTGTTTTATCTATGTGACTTATCCAGGAAGGCAAAAAGTTGAGCTGCATTGATAACATATACTAGTCTGTCCTCTCCATTCTCCTCACAAAATCCCATACAGCGAGAAAGTGGTGCAGGAAAAAGGATGACATGTTTTAATTAAGAGGAAGTTGTGTGCGTCATTTAGAAAGTCCTTGCTCTTCACTCAGCTGTTATCACTTTGCTTATTTATCCAGCTGCCTGAGCTTGAACTTTCAAAGGAACACAAATGCATTGTAATTCTATTAAAGTGTCCTAGATAAGTAGATAATTGATGTTGCTTTTCTCTGGCAGCATGGCAGATAGGGAGGAGGACAGTCATTAACTTGCTAGATTTTTTAGACCTGGCTTGACAGGGTAACTGTCAAATAGACTAATCACTGCAATGCCTACCGAGCACACTCTAAAACAAAAATATAAAAGCACTGCAACCGTTAATATTAAGGGGAGACAAGGGCAAAACACATCTTGATAAGATATTGCAGATTAACTGGGTGATGTTATTTGATAATCTGTCAAGAGTAGGACGCATACTCTCCCCTTTAAACATGAATGAAAATCTTTTTCTAAGATAAGAAGCCTTATGATAACCCAAAGAGGTAAAATATTTGAATCCACTTTTATTAACTCTTGGTTTCAACCCAAAACCTCAGAAAGGAATTTAAATAAATATCAGACTATGAGAAACAATCAGCACTTCAAACCATGTGGTGACTGGTCTATATGCAGGTCCCTGTGGACGGGAGACTGTCCCTCTTTCTCTCAGATTGGCAGAAGTCAGATCAGATCAGAGACAGCTGGGCTCTTCAGGTCCCAGAGGTACTCACTAGAGTTCACGTTTTTCCTCCAGAGAACCACTTTCATGTGATACATCTTCTAGGGGACGAGTAAAGAGTCTTGCTTTACAGGAAACATTGCTTTGGTGCTTCAGAAGAGGACAATTGTGCCTGTGTCAGATTCAGATGAACTCTCTTCAGCAAGTAATATCCTTGGTTGAGCAGGGAGATTTCCTAGCATCTTTAGATATTCAGGATGCTTATTAACTTATCAATTTTTTCCATCTCATCAGAAGTTCCTCAGGTTTGCCATGGGCAATAGTCATTGGCAGTTCAGAGTCTCCCCATGCCTCGGTAGCAAGCTATTTCTCTGGTAGTGCAATGCAAAGTACATAGGCCTGTTCCCTGTGTGTGAGAGTGCTGTGTACACCAATGGTAGTGTTGGTGCAGCCACTGACCAAGTGTATCCTTCGTCTCTTCCCCCCTTCTTGTTTTGTCACCCTGTCCTTATGTGCGTTAGCATCATCTGGCGGAGGAGCAGAGACACCAGTGCATTCCACAGGACCCTGGAGGCAGAGTTCACTGACGATGTGGGCACCAGTGGGATGGAGGGCGAGGGGAGCACCAAGGTGGAGACTGGAGGGGACAGTTCAGACACAAATGCCTCCTCTGATGGAAGCTTCCTGGTCGTGGCAGACACCTCTGTGACCACCCCAGCTACAGGTACAGCCGCCACTCCCCGTACCAGCACCGCCCTCCCAGCAGCCTCTCATTGAGGTGCCCATGCCCCTCACCCAGGAGGGTGGGCATCTCCTTCGCCCCAGGTATCTCAGGCCCTGCCCCAGTGAGCCCTGCTGCCCTCAGTGATGAGGCTATTGACCTCCTGAGATCGATCTCTGTAGGGCAGTCAACCATTTTGAATGCCATCCAGGGGCTGGCAGCCCAGATGCAACAGTCCAATGCATTCCTGTAGGGCATTCACACTGGCTTGGTGGCCCAACAGAGATCGATCCAGGCTCTGGCCTCCTCTCTGATGGCAGCCATTGTCCATGTTTCCACCCTCCCCCTCCAACTTCCTCTTCCCAATCCCATTCTCCTCAACCCCAACCTATCCCAAGCACACCAGCAAATGAGCATGCACAAAAGGCAACAGACAAGAGTGGTACAGGCAAACCCAAGCACCACACTTCATCCCACAGGCACTCACACAAACACCATCCAGATGCAGACATACCAACAGCCACAATCTCCACAGTCTCCCCCTCCTCCTCCTCCACCTCTCTCCCAGTTCCGTCTACACTCACACCTGCATTTACTACATCATCATCCACTACCAACATCACCACCACACAAAGAACACACACCTCACTGTCAGACACCTCCACAAAAGCCATGCACCCGTCCCCTGTGTCCTCTCCCACTGTGTCCGTCCCCCCATCTAAGGTACATAAAGCCAAGCACTCAGACACCCAACAGCCACCCACCTCACAACAGCATACAGCCCATGCACCTGCACCCAAAATCAGCTGACAGATACCTCATACAACCACTCCCTCTTCCTCCACTCCCAAACCTTCTCCCTCTTCCTGCCCCAATGTCCCTAACAAACTGTTCCTATCCACCATTGACCTCTTCCCTACCCCTCCCCCCTGTCCTGCACGTCTGGTCAGGGTGGGAAGAACCCAGCCGAGCACCTCAGCCACCCAGTCCATGGGCCCAGTCGTCACCACACCCACTCGTGGTGGAAAAGGATCCAGAGCACATGTCCCAAGGGTGAAGGAGCTTGCACCAGGCAGCCTCAAGGCAAAGGAGCCTGCCACAGCTGCTGGAATGAGCAAGGAGCCTGCCCAAGCTGCTGCCAGGAAGACAAAGGAGTCTGCCCAAGCTGCTGCCAGGAGGACAAAGGAGGCTTCCCAAACTGCTGCCAGGAAGACAAAGGAGCCTGCCCCAGCTGCTGCTAAGAAGGTTAAGGAGCCTGCCCCAGCTGCTGCTAAGACGTTTAAGGAGCCTGCCTCAGCTGACAGGAAGACTAAGGAATCTGCCCTAGATGCCAGGAAGAGCAAAGAGCATGCACCAGCAGGCAAGTAGAGCAAGGGGCCTGGGGCAGGAACTGTGATGGAGCCCCCACCACCAACCATGGTTGTGCAGCCGTCCTAGGTGGCAGGGGATGGGCAGGAGCCTTTCCCCACAAGCAGCAGCACCACCACCAGTGAGCAGCTGTCTGAGGTTGCAGGGGATGGGCAGCAGCCGTCATCACCGGCGGATGGAATGCAATCCTGCCTCCATGGGCTGCGGTGCGGCCTGCCCCCTGCAAATCCAGGGGTATGACACCCACCTGAGAGACTGTGACCTTGCTCTCCCCAGGATCAAGAGCACAGGGCATGATGCCCCCACCAGAACCAGTGGGTAAGACACCCACCTACCCCAGACTCCCCAGGATCAAGAGCACAGGGCACAATGCCCCCTCCAGAACCAGTGGGTAAGACACCCACTCGAGAGACCATGGGCTTGCACTCCCCAGGGCTAAGCACAGGGCATGTTGCCCCCTCCAGAGCAAGTGAGCAAGTCACCCACTTGAGAGACTGTGACCTTGCACTCCCCAGGACCAAGCACAGGCATGTTGCCCCCCTCCAGAGCAAGTGGGCAAGTCACCTACTTGAGAGACTGCGGCCTTGCACTCCCCAGGACCAAGCACAGGGCATGCTGCCCCCTCCACAGCAAGTAGGCAGGTCACCCACTTGAGAGACTGTGGCCATGCACTCCCCAGGACCAAGCACAGGGCATGTTGCCCTCTCCAGAGCAAGTGGGCAAGTCACCCACTAGAGAGACTGTGGCCTTGCACTCCCAGGACCAAGCACAGGGCATGTTGCCCCCTCCAGAGCAAGTGGTCTTGTTCCATCTGCCAAATGAGGTCCCCCCGTCATCCATCCCTAGGGGTGCCTGCCTATTTCCCAACTGATGCCCCTGCAGTGTTCTCTCCGTGTTGAGGCAGGTGCCATGTTTCGCCTTGGACTTTGGCCTGTGGCCATGTGGACAACGTGCATTGTGTACTGGGCTGTGTCCCTTTTTATGTACATATGTATATATCTATTATTTTACCTCACTTATTTATATTGATGTGTTGATCTCATTACATTCACTTTTTCAAATTCGTTTTGTCCTTGCATTATTCATCCGAGGTATGGGGTAAAATGTTTTAGTAATGCAGCTGATTGTGTGTATGGTGTTGGGGGGGTTGTTGTGCGTGTGTATGTGTCACTCTCTTTTTCCTCCCCCCTTGTGTGCTAGGCAGCTGTACTTACCATCGTCGTCTTCGCCGGTGTTGGTGTTCGTGGTGGAGCAGCACATAGAAGATCATGGGGAAGACATGCAGCTTGGGATCCATGGTAGCATGGTTGAGAGACTGTGACCTTGCACTCCCCAGGATCAAGAGCACAGGGCACGATGCCCCCACCACAACCAGTGGGTAAGACACCCACATACCCCAGACTCCCCAGGATCAAGAGCACAGGGCACAATGCCCCCTCCAGAACCAGTGGGTAAGACACCCACTCAAGAGACCGTGGCCTTGCACTCCCCAGGACCAAGCACAGGGCACGTTGCTCCCTCCAGAGCAAGTGGGCAAGTCACCCACTTGAGAGACTGTGACCTTGCACTCCCCAGGACCAAGCACAGGCATGTTGCCCCCCTCCAGAGCAAGTGGGCAAGTCACCTACTTGAGAGACTGTGGCCTTGCACTCCTCAGGACTAAGCACAGGGCATGTTGCCCCCTTGACAGCAAGTGGGCAAGTCACCCACTTGAGAGACTGTGGCCATGCAATCCCCAGGACCAAGCACAGGGCATGTTGCCCCCCCCAGAGCAAGTGGGCAAGTCACCCACTAGAGAGACTGTGGCCTTGCACTCCCCAGGACCAAGCACAGGGCATGTTGCCCCCTCCAGAGCAAGTGGGCAAGTCACCCACTCAAGAGACTGTGGCTTTGCACTTCCCAGGACCAAGCACAGGGCATGTTGCTCCCTCCAGAACCAGTGGTCTTGTTCCATGTGCCAGCTGAGGTGCCCCCTTCACCCATCCCTAGAGGTGCCTGCCTATTTCCCAGCTGATGCCCCTGCAGTGTTCTCTTCGTGTTGAGGCAGGTGCCATGTTTGGCCTTGGACTTTGGCCTGTAGCCATGTGGACAACGTACAATGTGTACTGGGCTGTGTCCCTTTTTATGTACATATGTATATATCTATTATCTTGCCTCACTTATTTATCTTGATGTGTTGATCTCATTACATTAACGTTTTCAAATTTGTTTTGTCCTTGCATTATTCATCCGAGCTACGGGGTAAAATGTTTTAGTAACGCAGCTGATTGTGTGCATGGTGTTGGGGGGGTTGTTGTGCGTGTGTGTGTGTCACTCTCTTTTTCCTCCCCCCCTTGTGTGCTAGGCGGCTGTACTCACCATTGTCGTCTTCGCCGGCGTTGGTGTTCGTGGTGGAGCAGCACATAGAAGATCATGGGGAAGACATGCAGCTCGGGCTCCATGGCAGCATGGTTGATCCCTCTGTCTCCAATGGTGAGTCCTTTCCCTTCTGAGGTCTGTTTCCGCCAGGCTTTTGATATCGTTGGTACCGCCCCGGAAAAGGTGGCGGTTTGCAGGTTCATAAAATGGTGGGTGGAACATTAACTTCTGCCTGGCTGTGGGTGGCTACCGCCGTGGTGCCTGTTGTTTCCGCCCTGGTAGTCGGTGTGGTACATTGGCTGTCTATCGGAGATCTTTCTGCCATGGTCATAATTTAGCAGTAATTACCGCCGGCCTGTTGGCGGTATTACGGCCACTTTAACACCAAACACCAGGGTTGTAATGAGGGTCTAAGTCTGCTGATTTTAGGAGGAGTGATTCCCTTTTCATTAATTTTGGTCCTGCAAACAAGGGTCAGAATTCTTCTTTTGCCACTGTGTCCCATTGGTTAAAGGAAGTGATTTAATTTCCTACTTCAGTATACGTCTTGTTCTTCCTCGTTCTGTTAAAGCATGCTCAACCTCTGGAATGGCTGCTTCTTGGGTGGAATAAGGTGGTGAATCTATTTCAGATATTTGTGCAGCTGCCACTTGGGCTTCTCACTCAAGCTTTGTTGATCATTATAGGTTGAATCTGGCTCAAGGACACTGTTGGACCTGGCCCTTTTTGTAGGGTCATTCCCAAACTTTTTGCCTCCTTCCTCCTACTTTTTCCCACCTGTTTTGTTGGCTTTAGGACCCCAGGCACTTTACCACTGCTAATCAGGGCTAAAGTGCATATGTTCTCTGTAAATTTGAGCGGTGATTGGTTTATCCATGATTGGCATATTTGATTTACTCGTAAATCCCCAGTAAGGTGCACCAGAGGTGTCCTGGGCCTGTAAATAAAATGCTTCTAGCGGGCCTGGATCACTGATTGGGCCACCCACATGAGTAGCCCTGTAAACATGCCTCAGACCTGCTACTGCAGTGTCTGTGTGTGCAGTCTTGCACTGCCAAATCGACCTGGCAAGTGTATCCACTTTCCAGGCCCGAACCTTCCCTTTTACTATATGTAAGTCACCCCTAAGGTAGGCCTATGGGCAGGTTGCTTTATATTTAAAAGGTAGGATATGTACTGGTGTGTTTTACTTGTGCTCCTAGTGAAATACTTCCAAATTTGGTCTTCACTATTGCAAGGCCTAGCTCTCCTATAGGTTAACATGCTGATGTAATTTCCCATTGGGAGCAGATAGCGATATGGAGTTTGGGGGTCTCTGAACTCACAATGTAAAAATACAGCTTTTGGTAAAATGTGTTTTTAGATTATAAGTTTGAGAATGCCACTTTTAGAAAGTGTGTATTTTCTTGCTTAACCATTCTATGCCTATGCCTGGCTGCTGAATACATGTCTGGGTCAGATTGACAGTTGGACTGTTTGTGAATTCACTCTAGACAGTGACACAAAGGCAGCTGAGTTGTGTCCTGCATATCCTGATGAGTCTTTCCACGCTCGAGTGGAAGGGAAACGCTGACATCTGCACTTGAAAGGGCTGTGCCTGTCCTCTCACAATTCAGTCTCCAACCCCCAGTGTGTGACTGGGGCAGGGCAAGTAAGAGGCCGGGTCTTGTGCACTACAAATACTTTTCTTTGAAGTTTGCCTACTTCAAAGGCAGAAATTAGTGTAAGTATTGGACTGCTAACCTCACAACTTTAGATTACTTTCTGGATCAAGAGGAACCTGTGCCAAGGAGAAGGACTTGATGCTTGAGGAGGACCTGCACCCTGCCTGTTGCTTTGCTGTGCTAGCCTGCTGCTGCTGCTTCTGCCTGAAGAGGGAAAAGACTGGATTTTGCTATCTTTCTGAAATCCTGCTTGTAAAGTTTCTCCAGGGGCTTTGTTCTGGATTTGCTTTCCGTTCTGAAGTCTCAGTGACATCAAAGACTTCATCTGCCAGTGCCTGGGCCCTTCCGCAGAGAGTCTTGACTTTCTAAATGTTGCCAAATCCAGTCCCTGGGCCCTTAGAAGTGGGAGCTGGTAACCTGCGATGGAAAATCCATGGACCGCTGTGTGCCCATCAGACAAATCGACGCAGCACCTGTTTCACAGCTGAAAATTTGGCACAGTGCCTGCCTCATGGCTGGGACTTGACACAGCACTAGTTCTCAAGGTGGACCCTTCACGCAGGGCGTCGGAATTTGCCATGCATCGACCCTGGGAGCCAAAATCTTCAACATCACCACACAGACCTGAGGCTGTTTGCCTGGAAATTGATGCATCCCTTCCCTGCGAGGAAAGAATCAAACCACAACCTCACTTGTGAGTATGAATCGACCCACCTCTTACTTTTCCTACACATGCTCACCCTTGTGGCTTCATTTTTGACACATACCAGGTACTTTGTGCTTAAACAACGCACCCATTGCTTTCTATGGATTAAGACTCTTTTTACTTTAAAAATTCATATCTTTGCTTGTGTATGTTGGATTTTTGTCGTTTTAGTCTTGCTTGATTTAGATAAATATTGGATATTTTCCGAAACTGGTGTGGAGTCCCTTTGTGGTTGTTTTCTCTGTGTTACTGTGTTTTTGTACAAATACTTAACACATTGCCTCTGAGATAAGCCTGACTACTTGTGCCAAGCTACCAAGGGGGTGAAAAGGGGCTATCTGAGCTATGCATCTCCCTTACCCTGACTAGAGTAGGGTCCCTACTTGTACAGGGTGCAAACTGACTGCCAGCTAGAGACCCCATTTCTAACAGATCAGAATTGAGTTTTGTACAACAGTTTTATCTTCCAATCCTGTATGGAGCTGTTTTTAGTTTTCTTTTATGACAGGTTCATGTCACTTGTTTGAAAATATGCAATATTTGAAACATTAACTACTTGTCTTGTTGTCTGTAAATGCTTGGTATTCTTGATTATAGTAAGGAATGCGACACGGAATGGATGAGGAGTGTTAGAAATGGGGTTTTTGGTTGGCAGTCAGGTTACCCTCTGTCCAAGCAAAAGCCCTCACTCTAGTCAGGGTAAGTCACACACTATCCAAGATTATCCTGTGCCCACCCTCTGGTAGCTTGGCACGAGCAGTCAGGCTTAACTTAGAAGGCAATGTGTAAAGTATTTGTGCAATAAGTCATACAATACCACCATATAACACCACAAAAATACACCACACAGTGTTTAGAAAAATATATAATATTTATCAGGATATTTGTAGGTCAAAAAGAATAAAGATGCAATGGAAAATTGTAGAACTATCACAGGAAAGTGATATAAAGTGTCTTAAGTCTTTAGAATGCAATACAGTGTCTTTCAAGCACAAAGTACCTGGTTTCTCGTGGAAAATCTCCTCAGAGGGCCACAGGAAAGTGGATGCGTGGAAAAAGGGTGTGTGCGTCGATTTCTTCTCAGCACACAAAGACTTGCGTCGGTCCTTTCCACGCGGGGAAGTCGGGCGTCGTTTTCCGGCGCGCAGACAGTCTCTTTTTGTGGATCGCGGGGATTACCAGATGTCCCGGGTCTGTGCGTGGATTCTCCTGCTTGTTTTCCGGCTGCGCGTCGTTCTGCGGGGCTGCGCGTCGAAGTTTCGATCTCACGGTAGGCGTCGCGTCGATTTCTCCTTGGAAGTCGGGCGGCGTTGTCCTTGCGAGGCCGTGCGTCGAAAGTTTGGTCTCACGGCAGGCGTCGCGTCGATTTCTCCTTGGAAGTCGGGCGGCGTTGTCCTTGCGAGGCCGTGCGTCAAAGTTTCGCACTCACGGTGGGCGTCGCGTCGATTTCTCCTGGAAAGTCGAGCGGCTTTGTCCTTGCGAGGTTGTGCGTCGAAGTCTCGATCGTCCCGAGGGCGTCGCGTCGATCAGCGTCGGTGTGCGGCGTTTTTCTCGCCGCGAAACAAGCTGTGCGTCGAAATTTTCGGCGCACGGAGCGTCCAAGTGAAAGGAAGAAGTCTTTTTGGTCCTGAGACTTCAAGGAACAGGAGGCAAGCTCTATCCAAGCCCTTGGAGAGCACTTTCACAGCCAGACAAGAGTTCAGCAAGGCAGCAGGGCAACAGCAAGGCAGCAGTCCTTTGAAGAAAGCAGACAGGTGAGTCCTTTGAGCAGCCAGGCAGTTCTTCTTGGCAGGATGTAGTTTCTGGTTCCGGTTTCTTCTCCAGCAAGTGTCTGATGAGGTAGGGCAGAGGCCCTGTTTTATACCCAAATGTGCCTTTGAAGTGGGGGAGACTTCAAAGAGTGGCTAAGAAGTGCACCAGGTTCCCTTTCAGTTCAATCCTGTCTGCCAGGGTCCCAGTAGGGGGTGTGGCAGTCCTTTGTGTGAGGGTAGGCCCTCCATCCTCCCAGCCCAGGAAGACCCATTCAAAATGCAGATGTATGCAAGTGAGGCTGAGTATCCTGTGTTTGGGGTGTGTATGAGTGAATGCTCAAGGAGCTGTCAACTAAACCTAGCCAGACGTGGATTGTAAGGCACAGAAGGATTTAAGTGCAAAGAAATGCTCACTTTCTAAAAGTGGCATTTCTAGAATAGTAATATTAAATCCGACTTCACCAGTCAGTAGGATTTTGTATTACCATTCTGGCCATACTAAATATGACCTCCCTGCTCCTTTCAGATCAGCAGCTGCCACTTCAACAGTGTATGAGGGCAGCCCCAATGTTAGCCTATGAAGGGAGCAGGTCTCACAGTAGTGCAAAAACGAATTGAGGGTTTTTTACACTACCAGGACATATAACTACACAGGTACATGTCCTGCCTTTTACCTACACAGCACCCTGCTCTAGGGGATACCCAGGGCACACATTAAGGGTGACTTACATGTAGAAAAAGGGGAGCTCTATGCTTGGCAGGTACTTTTAAATGCCAAGTCGAGGTGGCAGTGAAACTGCCCACACAGGCCTAGCAATGGTAGGCCTGAGACAAGGAAAAGGGGCTACTTAAGTGGGTGGCACAATCCGTGCTGCAGGTCCACTAGTAGCATTTAATCTATAGGCCCTAGGCACCTTGAGTGCACATTACTGGGGACTTATAAGTAGATTAAATAGTTCAATCAGGTATGATTCAAGGTTACCATGTTTACAGAGAGAGAGCATATGCACTTTAGCACTGGTTAGCAGTGGTAAAGTGCGCAGAGTCTAAAAACCAGCAAAAACAGTATCCACAAAGTGGAGGGAGGCAGGCAAAAAGTTAGGGGTGACTACCCTAAGGCTGTCAGGTCTAACATGTGTCCCCCCCAGCTGAAAGTGGGGAGAGCTACCCGACCTCTTGGGAGCTCTCATCGCTAAGGCGGAAGTACCTGGAGAGACCATCAGCATTGGCGTGGTCAACCCCTGGGCGATGTTCCACCGTAAAGTCCATCCCCTGTAGGGAAATGGACCACCTCAAGAGTTTTGGATTCTCACCCCTCATCTGCATGAGCCATCTGAGGGGCCTGTGGTCTGTCTGAACTAGGAAGTGAGTCCCAAACAGGTAGGGTCTCAGCTTCTTCAGTGCCCAGACCACAGCAAAAGCTTCTCTTTCAATAGCACTCCACCTCTGTTCCCGTGGTAATAGTCTTCTGCTAATAAAGACTACCGGTTGATCTCTGCCCTCCTCATTTAGCTGTGCTAGAACTGCCCCTATGCCATGCTCTGAAGCGTCTGTCTGCACGATAAATTCCTGGGAGTAGTCAGGGGCCTTGAGCACGGGGGCCGTGCACATGGCTTCCTTCAGGGCGTCAAAGGCTTTCTGACAAGCCTCTGTCCAATTCACCAACCTAGGTTGCTTCTTGGAAGTGAGTTCTGTCAAGGGTGTTGCAATGGTACCATAGCCCTTGACAAATCGGCGGTAGTATCCTGTGAGGCCTAGAAAGGCTCTCACCTCCGTCTGTGTTCGGGGTGGTTGCCAGGCCTTGATAGTTTCAATCTTGGCCTGGAGTGGCTGCACCTTGCCACCACCCACTAGGTGTCCTAAGTACACCACGGAACCCTGCCCAATCTGGCACTTACTGGCCTTGATGGTCAGGCCTGCCTGTTGCAGGGCCTGAAGCACCTCCTTGAGGTGAAGCAGGTGTTCCTCCCAGCTGGAACTGTAGACAGCTATGTCATCCAGGTAGGCTGCACAGAAGGCATCCTTGCCAGCTAGGACCCCGTTAACCAACCGTTGGAAGGTAGCGGGGGCATTTTTCAACCCAAACGGCATCACCCGGAACTGGTAATGGCCATCCGGGGTGGAAAATGCGGATCTTTCCTTGGCCCCCTCAGTTAGGCCGATCTGCCAGTACCCTGAAGTAAGATCAAACGTACTCAGGAACTTGGCAGCGCCTAGCCTGTCCACGAGCTCATCAGCTCGGGGGATGGGGTGAGCATCAGTCCGTGTGACTGAGTTGAGACCCCGGTAGTCCACACAGAACCGGAGTTCTGGCTTCGCACCTGGGGCAGTAGCCTTGGGGACCAATACCACTGGGCTGGCCCAGGGACTACTGGATTTCTCAATGACCCCGAGAGTCAACATCTTGGAGACCTCCTCCTTGATGCTGGCCTTCACCTTATCCGACAACCTGTAAATTTTGTTTTTCACAGGGAGGCTGTCACCGGTGTCAATATCATGAACACAGAGGTGGGTCAGCCCAGGAGTAAGGGAGAACAGGGGGGAGAACTGCTCCAACAGCTCATAACAGTCTCCTTTCTGATTTAGAGTCAGGGTGCCAGACAGAATGACCCCGCTTACTGACCCATCACCTTCTTGGGCAGAGAGGAGGTCGGGGAGAGGTTCACTCTCCTCTTCCGTTCCCTCATCTGTGACCAGAAGCATGTTGATCTCCGACCTCTCACAATGAGCTTTTAGTCGGTTCACATGGAGCACCCTTAGGGGATTCCTAGGGGTTTTGAGGTCCACTAGGTAAGTGGCCTCCCCTTTCCGCTCCTTTATTTCAAATGGGCCAGACCAGCGGTCCTGGAGAGCTCTGGGCTCTACTGGCTCCATTACCCACACTTTGTCTCCAGGTTGAAACTCTACCAGGGTGGCCTTCTGGTCATACCATTGTTTCATCACCTCTTGACTGGCCTCAAGGTTATCTTGGGCTTCTTTCCAGAAGCGGGTCATCTGGTTGCGGAGGGCCAACATATAGCTGACCACATCCTGAGGGGGTGCCTTTGGAGCTTTCTCCAATCCCTCCTGGACAATGCTTAAGGGTCCCCTGACAGGGTACCCATAGAGAAGTTCAAAGGGACTGAACCCTACCCCTCTCTGGGGGACCTCTCTGTAAGCAAAGAGCAGGCATGGTAAGAGGACGTCCCACTTACGCCTCATGGCCTCAGGGAGGCCACCAATCATGCCTTTCAGGGTCTTGTTGAATCTCTCCACAAGACCGTTCGTCTGGGGGTGATAGGGTGTGGTGAAAGTGTAAGTTACACCACACGCATCCCACAGCGACTTCATGTATGCGGACATGAAGTTAGTGCCTCTGTCAGACACTATTTCCTTGGGGAACCCCACACGGGTAAATATCCCCATCAGGGTTCTGGCCACCACCGGTGCAGTTACTGTCCTTAGAGGGATTGCCTCTGGGTAACGGGTGGCATGGTCCACCAAAACCAGGATGAACCTGTTGCCTAAGGCAGTTTTGGGGTCCAAGGGGCCAACAATGTCGATGCCCACCCTTTCAAAGGGGGTGCCAACGACAGGAAGTGGAATCAGGGGGGTTTTAACCCTTTTTCCTGCTTTACCACTGGCCTGGCAGGTAGGACAGGATCTGCAGAACTTGTCTGAGTGTGTCCTCATTTTGGGCAAATAAAAGTGGGTGACAAGCCTGTTAAAGGTCTTGCCCTGCCCCAAATGTCCTGCCAGGGGAATGTCGTGAGCCAGACCCAGTAGGAAGGTTCGGTAACATTGGGGGACCACCAGCACACGGGCTGCCCCAAAGCCCGGAACCTTAGGCTCACTGTAAAGGAGATCATTCTCCCAATATAGGTGGTGATCGCCAGAGGCGTCGCCGGCTGCCTGGTTTGAGGCTTGTTTCCTCAAACCTTCTAGAGTGGGACATTCTTTCTGCGCCTTGCAGAAGTCCTCCCTGGTGGGTCCACCCTCAACTTGCCAACCAGCAAGCTCAGGTAAGTTTCCTAGGGCGGCGATGTCTTCCCCAGTTGGCTCGGAAGCCTCCTCCTCAGGAGCCCCGTCAGCCACTGTGGGAACAGCGGGGGCCGGTTTCCCGCACCCCTGGTCCCTCCTCCTGGCAGCTCTCTGGGCCATCGTTCCAGGCTCCAGATGCCCTTGACTTCCCTCTCGGTCAGCCATGGACCGTGTGGTCATGCAGACCCACTCAGGTAACCCTAACATCTCCAGGTGAGACCTGAGCTCCACTTCTTTCCAAGCAGTGTGCTCAAGGTCATTGCCTAACAGACAATCTACAGGCATGGCAGGACTCACAGCTACTTTCAGAGTACCAGAGACCCCCCCCCACTCAAAGGGAACCAGAGCCACCGGTAGGTGACTCTCGCGATTGTCAGCTACTCTGACCTGGTGGAATGTATTAGGCATTATCTGCTCTGCTGACACCAGCTGACCCTTGATAGTAGTCATACTGGCTCCTGTGTCACGCAGAGCCTCCACCCTCTGCCCATCAATGGTGACCCACTGCCGGTACTTGGAAGTATTTCTAGGCATGTGGGCCTTGGGCACCATTTCTCCTTCTCCCAGGGACACTAGGGAAATCTCTACCTGTTCCCCAAAGCTAGTTGGGTCCATCTCCCCCCCGAGTGCTACACTAGTCAACCCAGGTGCCTGTCCGGTAGTGGACGGTGCCCTCTTGGGGCACTGAGGATCGCCTTTGTAGTGACCATATTGGTAACATTCCATGCATTTGGGGCTAGATTTTCCTGACTTGTCAAATGTCCCTGGCTTTCTCCCAAATTTGGAAAAGGAAGGGTTGCCACCCCCTCCCTGGGAATTCTTTTGGGGGCCTTTAGAGAGTTCCTTATCTGTAAGTTTATCTCCCCCCTCTTTCTTCTGTTGGGAACCCTGACCACCTTTGTGGGAGTCCCCCCCAGGTACCTTTTTGGACACTCTGGTGCTAACCCAGAGGTCCGCCTCCTCAGCAAGCTTCCTGGGATCAGTCAGCTTACTATCCACTAGGTGCTGGCGCAAATCTGTATAAGTAACATTAAGCATATGCTCTCTCAGGATCAAGTCATATAAACTTTTATAATCTGCTACTTTGTTGCCCCGCACCCATCCATTCAGTGCCTTACTAGAGAAATCAAAGAAATCTACCCATGTTTGTGTGGTTTGTTTGGTGCTGTCCCTGAACCTCTGACGGTATCCCTCAGGGGTCAGCCCAAACTTGGCAAGTAAAGTGGCTTTCTGGAGTGGGTATGTGTTTTGATCCGGTGGATCCAATGTGAGAAGTGTGTCCCTCCCCAATGGCAGCACATAACCCCACATAGCTACCCCCCATTGCCCTTCAGGAACCTCATGAGCCCTTAGTGCAACTTCATAAGCAGCTAACCATTTATCTATGTCATCTCCCACCACAAAACTGGGCACCACATTTTTGGGTATACGAACCTTCTTTTCTCCAGCAGGTCCTGTCTGTATGCTGCCACCATTATTGCTGGATTCAGACTGTCTTGCCTTGATCTCCAGCTCCTTGAGACTCAGTTCATGAGCCAACAATAGTTTCTTTTCAGCCAAAGCTCTTTCAGCTTCCACTTGTTTGGCTGCTCTTTCAGCTTCTGCTTGTTTGGCTGCCCTTTCAGCTTCTGCTTGAATCTGTTTGGCTGTCCTTTCAGCTTCAATCTGTTTGGCTGCTCTTTCAGCCTCAGCTTGTTTGGCTTCTCTTTCTGCCCTCCTCTCCTCCTGTTGCGCCTCAATTTTCAGTTTTGCCATTTGCAATTGGAACTCCCTTTCCTCTCTCCTTTCCTCTGCGGTCAGGCTTTGCATGGAGACACTGCTCCCTGGTCTGGAAGGGTGCACAATTGCAGTGGTAACACCATCCATAGATAGTGAAAATCCTTCTGAGGGGCCATTTTCTGGCTCCCCTTCCTCATCATCCTCTAAATGGGCTTCTGCCCAGGCCCTCAGCGCCACTTGAAAGTCCTCCTTTCTGGAGGCCCCTTGGGTGGGTACCCTCAATGCCCTGCAGAATCCTCTTAGTTGTTTGACCGTGTATGTATCCAACTGGACTAGGTCAAAGTCCCCTGTCTGAGACCCAGTCAGAGACATGTTGAGTGAGGATTTAGTTTTTGAAAATTGTCAGGAAAAAACGGATTTTCAAAAAGAGATAAAAACCAAGTTGACCTTCAACTGTGGGTAGGTAGTGAGATACTTAGCTACTGTATGTCACTGCACAAATACAAGTCCTATCCTCACCGCTGATCACCAATGTTAGAAATGGGGTTTTTGGTTGGCAGTCAGGTTACCCTCTGTCCAAGCAAAAGCCCTCACTCTAGTCAGGGTAAGTCACACACTATCCAAGATTATCCTGTGCCCACCCTCTGGTAGCTTGGCACGAGCAGTCAGGCTTAACTTAGAAGGCAATGTGTAAAGTATTTGTGCAATAAGTCATACAATACCACCATATAACACCACAAAAATACACCACACAGTGTTTAGAAAAATATATAATATTTATCAGGATATTTGTAGGTCAAAAAGAATAAAGATGCAATGGAAAATTGTAGAACTATCACAGGAAAGTGATATAAAGTGTCTTAAGTCTTTAGAATGCAATACAGTGTCTTTCAAGCACAAAGTACCTGGTTTCTGGTGGAAAATCTCCTCAGAGGGCCACAGGAAAGTGGATGCGTGGAAAAAGGGTGTGTGCGTCGATTTCTTCTCAGCACACAAAGACTTGCGTCGGTCCTTTCCACGCGGGGAAGTCGGGCGTCGTTTTCCGGCGCGCAGACAGTCTCTTTTTGTGGATCGCGGGGATTACCAGATGTCCCGGGTCTGTGCGTGGATTCTCCTGCTTGTTTTCCGGCTGCGCGTCGTTCTGCGGGGCTGCGCGTCGAAGTTTCGATCTCACGGTAGGCGTCGCGTCGATTTCTCCTTGGAAGTCGGGCGGCGTTGTCCTTGCGAGGCCGTGCGTCGAAAGTTTGGTCTCACGGCAGGCGTCGCGTCGATTTCTCCTTGGAAGTCGGGCGGCGTTGTCCTTGCGAGGCCGTGCGTCAAAGTTTCGCACTCACGTGGGCGTCGCGTCGATTTCTCCTGGAAAGTCGAGCGGCTTTGTCCTTGCGAGGTTGTGCGTCGAAGTCTCGATCGTCCCGAGGGCGTCGCGTCGATCAGCGTCGGTGTGCGGCGTTTTTCTCGCCGCGAAACAAGCTGTGCGTCGAAATTTTCGGCGCACGGAGCGTCCAAGTGAAAGGAAGAAGTCTTTTTGGTCCTGAGACTTCAAGGAACAGGAGGCAAGCTCTATCCAAGCCCTTGGAGAGCACTTTCACAGCCAGACAAGAGTTCAGCAAGGCAGCAGGGCAACAGCAAGGCAGCAGTCCTTTGTAGAAAGCAGACAGGTGAGTCCTTTGAGCAGCCAGGCAGTTCTTCTTGGCAGGATGTAGTTTCTGGTTCCGGTTTCTTCTCCAGCAAGTGTCTGATGAGGTAGGGCAGAGGCCCTGTTTTATACCCAAATGTGCCTTTGAAGTGGGGGAGACTTCAAAGAGTGGCTAAGAAGTGCACCAGGTTCCCTTTCAGTTCAATCCTGTCTGCCAGGGTCCCAGTAGGGGGTGTGGCAGTCCTTTGTGTGAGGGTAGGCCCTCCACCCTCCCAGCCCAGGAAGACCCATTCAAAATGCAGATGTATGCAAGTGAGGCTGAGTACCCTGTGTTTGGGGTGTGTCTGAGTGAATGCACAAGGAGCTGTCAACTAAACCTAGCCAGACGTGGATTGTAAGGCACAGAAGGATTTAAGTGCAAAGAAATGCTCACTTTCTAAAAGTGGCATTTCTAGAATAGTAATATTAAATCCGACTTCACCAGTCAGTAGGATTTTGTATTACCATTCTGGCCATACTAAATATGACCTCCCTGCTCCTTTCAGATCAGCAGCTGCCACTTCAACAGTGTATGAGGGCAGCCCCAATGTTAGCCTATGAAGGGAGCAGGTCTCACAGTAGTGCAAAAACGAATTGAGGGTTTTTTACACTACCAGGACATATAACTACACAGGTACATGTCCTGCCTTTTACCTACACAGCACCCTGCTCTAGGGGATACCCAGGGCACACATTAAGGGTGACTTACATGTAGAAAAAGGGGAGCTCTATGCTTGGCAGGTACTTTTAAATGCCAAGTCGAGGTGGCAGTGAAACTGCCCACACAGGCCTAGCAATGGTAGGCCTGAGACAAGGAAAAGGGGCTACTTAAGTGGGTGGCACAATCCGTGCTGCAGGTCCACTAGTAGCATTTAATCTATAGGCCCTAGGCACCTTGAGTGCACATTACTGGGGACTTATAAGTAGATTAAATAGTTCAATCAGGTATGATTCAAGGTTACCATGTTTACAGAGAGAGCATATGCACTTTAGCACTGGTTAGCAGTGGTAAAGTGCGCAGAGTCTAAAAACCAGCAAAAACAGTATCCACAAAGTGGAGGGAGGCAGGCAAAAAGTTAGGGGTGACTACCCTAAGGCTGTCAGGTCTAACAAGGAGGTAATGTTTGAATTACTTACTGGAAATCTTCATTACTCCAATTCCTAAATCCTCATCCCATTACTTAAGTTCTCTGCATCCCTCCCTCCCTCACTCTTTCTCTTTTAAGGAGTGGCTGTGGAGGCTTGCTATGTCAGGATGCGCTTTTCCCTGGTCTTCCTTTAATAGATGATGGGATGGCCTGTTATTTTTTGGCTTTAGTGCTGTAGTAGTGGTGAGGCCATGATCAACAAAAAGGAGCTTTCAGAGTCATACTGAGAGAGGGGATTAGGCTCCATCCTCATACTTCTCCCCTGAGAACAGGATATGACTGGGTCGCTTTTGTGTGTTTCCACTAAAAAGATTGCCACAAGCAAAAAAAGTGCAATATTTGCAAAGTTTATATTCAATGCAGCAGGACTGTGTTGGTTATGGTGGTGAGTTAATGATCATGGCTGTAAGTCTTATCTGTTTGTTATGAAAAGTTATGACAAAGGTACAAGGCCTAACATAGTTATTGTGAAAAGCATATGCAAAGGTTGATAGACATTTAGGCATGGATTGTTATTACTCTGCATTAAAGCTTCCAGATGGGTGTTTTTTGCATGGAATATCATAGATTGTCTTACTAAGCAAGGGGCTTGGGGTTATTAGCCCCTCTGGCAAACCATGAGCATAGAGGATTTGCATAGTGAGAATCCTTGTTAAGCCCTCTTAACAGAAATATTTTGTTTTCCCAACTGTAATTTTGTATGCATTTCCAATTTTATGACCGTATGCCTGATGAATGCACTGGGGGAAAGCTTAAGCTCAGCACAGTAGACTTGAGTTGGTTATGGTGATAAGCGCTATCTGCTTGATTGGTATGCAGGAAAAATGTTAAGTGTGGTGCCATAGGCATGGCATGTTCCTTGTGAAATGTTATTGCAGAGGCAGCAGGCCTGGTTTATTTATTGTGAAAATCATATTCTCATGTCAATAGGCATATAAGAGTGGATTGTTATCACATTATGTTACAGGCCATTGAAACATACTTGGTTACATGTAATAGGACAGATTGCCATAGTTGGCTTGGGTTTTGGTCACCAACTCTGAAAAATCCTGGGATTACAGTTTCACTTGGATGATTCTTGTTAGACCCAATTGAGAGGGGTTTTGGATGTATGCCTGATTGATGCCAGCTTCTGTATATAACAGTAGGCATGAGTTGTACGTAGTGTCAAGCCATTGGTAAAGCCTAGAGTCCTTATCAGTTCACTGGGGAAAGTTATGTCAGATTCCGTAAGTTTGATGCATTCATAATGAAAAGTTATGACAAAGAAAGTAGGCCTTACCTACTTATTGTGAAAAGCATGCATAAAGGCAATGGGCTTCTAATGCTGGATTGTTATTATAATTTGCTAAAGCCTTTAGGCATATATTTAATTACATGGAATATCACAGATTACTGTAATAAGTGAGGGTTTTAGTGTTGGTGACCCACCTGAACAATCCATCAGAATAGATGATTTGCACTATGGTAAGCCTTATTAGGCTCTATACGTACAGATTTTATATTGTTTTCACAACAGTATTTTGTGCTTATTTGTTAATTGTATTATGGTATACCTGATAGTTGCCTTGGGGGAAGATTTATGAACAAGCAACGTAGGTCTCAGTAGGTTATGGTGTAAAGCCAATGATAAAGGTTATAGGCCCAATTATTTTTGATGTAAGTAATGGCAAAGGCAGTATTGAACATAAAAAGCATATGTTAAAGTCAATAGGCATGTACGGTTACATTGTTATTACTCTGTTTTAAAGCCGAAAGATAGGTATTTTGTTACAAATAATGTCACACGTTAGCATAGTAGGCAAGCATTTTGCTACTGGGTAACTCCCCCAGAAAACGTTAAGTATATAAGATTGTACTGTCCGGGGCCTTGTTGTGCTCACTTAGAAGAAATATATTTTCTTTGGCAACTACAATTTTGTTTTCTCCCCAATTGTGGTTGGGCAACATACTTAATGCATTCATGTGTGCTTCTGCTTGGCACCATAAGTAGTTTGCAGTGTAGGTGTATATATGTGTGAAGGGCTGTATTTATAGGTGTATCTGTATTTGCCTTTGTGAGCACGTGTGTGTGGGTCTGCGCCAAACAGGTCTGAGTTTAATGTGATAATGCATGCAGAACCATTCATGCAAAAATGCTGTTTTCTTGCGCTAACGCGCTAAATCCAGACATTTTGGATTTGCTAGTGCTTGTTTCAGAGTTCTTTACACTTATGTTTGCAGCTGGCTTAGTGAAGTAGAACTGCCGAGGCCAGAGCTCTGCGATAGTCATCAGCAATCAAATACAGCTTCAGCTCCTGCGTGCAAGAAAAGGATCAAACCTCACTGTCTCCCAGAAGCATGAAAATAATTACAGGCAGTAACATAAAACGTCCTATTGATCTGGAACGATTTAGTGCTCACAAGGTGGTTTAAGGGTTCAATTGAATGAATATATATTTTGGCTACTTCGACTTTCATTTATTTCATCCTTTCTCACCGCTGGAATTTGGCAGGGCCCAGTTAACATAACCCATGGTAAATAAAGACCACTTAACATTTACTTTCTGAGTCACATAGGACCATCTTCATAAAACCTTCAACATGTGTTGAGAAAGTACCCAGATGTCAACCAGCTGAAATAATACAGAGCAAGTATATTTTTGCAGCTAATAAAAGCGTCCCTCCCCACCTTGACATACTGTTAGTGGATGCAAGAACCAGAAATGTTACGAGTTCCTAATCAGTGCCTACAGTGAACTTGCACATCAAAGGATGGCTCGGTGATGAGAGTTTCCTGAGTTGGGACTGACAATCAGACGTGGGAACAAGGTTCAGGATGCTGATGTGAAACCTTCACTCCGATAAGAACGAATCCAATACCGTGTATATCTAAACTTCAGTTTTATGTAAGTGATGGCTTCAGGGCCTTGAACTACAAAGGCTCTCAGATGAAAGAACTCAACAAACCAACAAACGTGGAGTTAACCCTTTCAAGTACCTCATTTGCAGCCTAAGAAATCCCACATTCTTGCAATTACCGGTTTCACAGCAAAGGCCTAATATGTTGTGGAAATGCTCTAGCGCTTATGTTATGTTATGAGGAAACACTGATCTGTGCTATTTAGTTTAACAGTGTCAAGATACAAATGATAGGCAAGTCACTCTGCAACCCACACGTGGAGGGATCGGTTTCGCCTGACCTGCTACAATAGTATTCGCTCAGACAAAAATTTCGATTGCTCGAAAAGTTCCCGACTGATAAACTTCTGTGCTAGTTTAGTTGGGTATCCAATTGAGGAGTGAAAAATGTCTCTGTCATTTGAGCTCTAGATTTTTTCTTCAGAGATGCCTTTGCCAAGACATATTTTTTGACATATTAGAAAAAATAGGGTGGGGTTTGGGCCAGCTCCTTTTAGCCATTACTTTTAGATAGTAACGGTCACATCGTGGGCAACCCAGAAATGTATTTGTAAATCACTGGTATGCTATTAGCTATTAAGTGTATTATTCCATCTCTTAGTGAGTGCTTTCATTCCAATGCATCTGGCAAGGATTGTTTTATGAACGCAGAAGCTATCCTGGAAAGACATCTTCCCTCTCTAAAAGCAACATATTTTAAACTTCAGACGTAGCAGACCTTGTTGCCTATCACAATCTTGATGCACTAATAATCATAAATGTATGTGATTCAATACCACCTCCTCACACATCCTAAATATACTAGATAGCACTGGCTACAGATTCCAGCATGCAGAGCACACACATGTGTAAGTAGGGAGCTTTGCCATCATCCGTAAGGTCTTCTGATCTTGCACTTGAGGCAAGTAAGCAAACACTCAACTCTACTGAGCTCCTCAAATTCTACTTCCTGTTCTCAGCAAATAAGTCCTCCTCTTTCCAAATCAGACTCCCTGGACAGAGCAATCCAGAGACAGCTACCTAACAAATGGTACATTGTGATCATCCATCTGGACAGGAAGAGACATCACTGGATTTGCTGTCATCCATCTGCAGGGGAAGTCTTAGCTCTGCATTTCCCATCATCCATCTGCACAGGAAGCGACATCACTAGTTTCCCAGCAAACCCTTATATAAAAGAGGTAACCAGTTATTAGGACTTAATTTTCCATCAACCTTCTGCACTGGTATGAAATCATTGGATGTTCCACCATCGTTCTTGCCTTCTCTCTACTTTAGTCAAGTCTACAAGGCGTCCCTTCTCTAGGAATCCCCAGCAAAGGGCGGGCACAGAAAATCCCCACAACCAAACCCAGATATGTACGAACCAAACTTTCACATAGCATTTGTGCAACACATAGACAAAATCTTGTGCCCATCCCATTAAGTACCACACACCTTGAGACTACAGAACTCACATTCCAACTCATGCACATTAACTCTTAGTCTGCAGTACTCCATATATCAGACATTACAGACCTCTTGACACCCTTTTGATCACAGAAATGCAATTCATCTACATCCTTTCACATCCTAGAAGTTCTTCTTCCCACAGACTGAAGCATCCATTCTGTGGACCATGTACATGACAAAGCAGGCGACCCCTCTGTCATTCATAATTCCTCCTGGCTCAGCGCCTTAGGTAAGCAAGTACCACTCACCTCCATGGAGCTGCTACCATGCCATTTCCACTCTCTGTAACTCAGACCACTGCCTTCCATTTCATCTATTGGCCTTACAGGTGCAACAATGACTTCATTGCCAATTCATCTCAGATCACCCCACCCTTTGTCCATTTAAGATTCCCAAACCACCCTCTTTGGTGACTTCAACCTCCCAGGCAACACAAGCTCAAAAAAAGAAGAGAAACTCATCAGCATACTCAACATGGTATATTTTGGCACATAACCAACACACTCCAATGGCCACATCCACAGCCCTGTCTTCTCAACATCACCAACAGTTCAGTGCAACCACCCATACCCCTGAACTGGACAACCACTTTGCCATTCCTCTCTCCCTGCTCAGCATCCTACCAACACATCATGGTCAACTTAAGATAAAATAAAATACCATCAGATCCTCCATAGACAATCTATTGCTTGGAATCAGCTCTCAAGCTATCAACTCCACATCTAATGTCAACACTCTTCTAAACATTTTCAACACTTTTACTTTTTTGCAAAACTATATGAACATCCATTCCCAAATTAAAATGCACAAGTGTAACTCACAGCCTTTAGTACCCTAGTACTCTAAAGACCTTGCTCACAATAGGCAATCCATCTGTAGACAAGAAAGAAAATAGAGAAAAAAAGAACTCCTGATGACCTTGTGACACTGAAGTCCCCCTTGTGACACAAAGACAGCTGATCACATAACCCAAAGCACAGTATTGTACCAAAACTAACAGAAGCAGAATGCTTTCTGAGACAATCAGCACTGCTTCAACCTCCTGCCATATCCACTTATCACCACACCACAGAAAAGTGCAATGCCAAATACCACTTCTTCAATGAAAAAATACAGATGATCCTGTTAACGCAAATATATTAATTCGAAATTTGTAATGAATGTTTATGTATTTTGAATGATGAAAAATGAAGAAAATAATTAACATAGAAAAAAAACGTGCACGTTTGAAACTGTGCCCTCGGAGAGTGACTACCAAGATTCACAAATTATATTACAAAATGGCTAACATATGTGGAACATTGAAAATGTATTAAAAAAAATTAATGTAGTAGTATGTCATATTGAGAGATGTAACTTATGTTTGCATTATATTGTAGAGCTTAACTTAGCCAAAGTCGTGGCCTTTTTTTGCCAAGCCTCATGCAGAATATGAATATTAACGTTCAATGTGGAGATGGTGAAGTGCTGAACTGACCGTGAACTGCTCATTGTTTCATAAAATCTGCACAGTTAGAATCCTTTGAGAAGAAACCGGCAGACAGGAGATGATGGAATCAAATTGTATCAAAGACTATGTAAACCATTCAGAGTGTACTTTCCCAGGACTTGAACAATAGAGACACTGACTGGAGAAGAAGATGCAACATTTTCGATACCTGACGAACCGGATGATGAGGACATCGTAAAGTGAACCAAGCAACTACATGTGAACTGTGTAGTGTTAGAACTCATAGGTTTGAATTATAAGGATCATCAGTAAAATAAAATAGTGTGATTAGTTGACCAATCAGGAATTGGGGGATAGTCTGGGTGACTTTGATATAACGTCGTGACAAAGGGAAAAAACTTAGGATGGAGACAGATGTTAGGTGCAGATGTCTGGAGAGAGACTACAAGATCGAAGAGATTTGAGATTCTGTCATTGGGCTCATGCTTTTGAGAGCCTGATGCGATGCTGATCGATTGATGACGTGAAGACGAAGACTTACTTTGTTGCTGATCCATACTGTGGATAGGTCGCTATGCAATGTGACTGAATTACCTTTTGTGCCTTTTCTTTCTAGGTACCAACTGCACTGTCTAAATAGTTTTTGTCTTAGCTAGATGTTTTTCCCAAATTCATGATCTAAACTGTTTTCGCATGAAGTCCCACATGCTGATGATAATCTGGGTTAGATGAGGTTCCTATTCTAAGACGTTGACATATACAGTGACAAATTGATTGACGGACTGATTTGCTGAACTCTGTTACTCATGTTGACGTATTCACCTTTGATTCACATGTTGACTTATGAAATTGCTTTATAATGTATTCTTTCTCAAGTTCTGATTAGATTGTGATATTGGTTGTTACTAATGAAGTAATCTTGATTTGATTTGAATAAAGTTTGAATTAATCTCATGACTTAGCACTGTAACCAATAGGGAATACAAATTGTTAAAATGTATACTGAGTTGTGGTTATTCATGACTGAAGGGTCATGGTGTGATGTTATTAACTGTTGATTAATGATTAGCTTAATGGTTATTGATTTTTTGTTTGTGGATTGATTATTGAGAAACATTGGTCACACCATAGCTACAATACTCCATGCAAATCAAAAGGTTCATCAACCTGTACGCGTCCCCTTGTAAGTTTACTTATTAAGGACCAGGCACGCTAACAATCCTGAAGAACATCAACAGCACCAAGCCTGCCTCATCTCTTTACCCTCCCCTTTCTGTAAAATCCTGCAATAGTCAGCTTTCAGTGTAATGTCTCTTGCAGATCACACTGACATATTCAACTCCTGCAAGTCATTTATAAAGATGATTTTTTAAGCGCCTCCTTCATTAAGGCTCCCTCTGGGGATGCTCTTTCACCCTTGCTCACCATTGTTAATGCCTCCCTCACTCAAGGCATCTTTCCAAAAGCTCTCAACACAGGATACTCCTAAAGAAACCTACAATAGAGTCGGATGGCCACTTCAACTAATGGCCCAACATTCACCTACCATCCATCAGCAAGAGAATTAAAAAATAAGTCTGTTTGACTCCAAGATGACAACAGTGGTAACTACCTCCTGTAAAAACATTCGCATCACCTGTGGCATCCCCAGGGTTCCATTTTGTCTCATGTTATGTTCAACCTCTACGTGGAGCTGTGTGGTGCTCTACTCATAAATAACAGCGTCAATATTCACCATATGCCAATGATTCCCAACTCTTCTTAAACATGTTTTCAGTTTCAGACATCTAACGCCTCAAACACATCCTGCACATCAACTAGAGGTGGTTGTCTAGCACCTGACTGAAGCTCAACCCAACAAAGGCAAAATTCCTGAACAACAGACAAGTAACAGTACACACCTGGTGCAATGCCATGTAACTTGATGTCTTTGAACCCCAACTATCACTAAATACCGAGTCACTTGTATTCACGCTGGACTCCAACCTCACTCTGAAGGAAAGCATTGCCAAAAAAAACAAAGACCTGATATCAGCTCTCTCTTTTAAAGGAAGTGAAATAATTTCTTCCACAAAGTGACTTCAGAACTTCTGTTCAAACCCTCAAACTCATGCATTTAAATGGTGGCACTGCCCGGTTCCATGGCCACTCAGAATATACACTGACACCATTTAAGAGCATCCTACAGCATCACACCCAACTCAGGGTCTAAAGAAAAATCATCCTCATCCTGATGGAGCACCATTGGCTCTCCTTGCTGGCCTGCACAATTTTAATAAAACATATTCAATGCATCATTTGCAAAGCCATCACAACCAGCACGTCCACTTACCTTACTGACAATCTCACCACCTCTGTTGGTTTCCGGAAAACCCACAATCAGTACATTATTGGACTATAGAATAAGTGAAAAAAGAAAAAGAATGGCAGAATATGTTTTCCATCTCTGCATCCAGAATCTGGAACAATATCCTTGTATCCATCAGGACCATCCCAGCTCTGCTCCAGTTTAGGAAAAAGTTAATGACTCACCTTTTTAAGGAGCACTATATCATAATACATTCACCAACCGCAACCCAGCAACCTCTCCCAACACTCATCAACTATATTACTGTCTTTGACCTTGAACTGACCACCACTGCCTTTTGTCAAGGTTCACACTCTAAAAATACTGTAAATATACATACATACATACATACATGACATCCTCCTGACAACAGATAAAAAAGAGCATTGCTCATTATATTGCTGCTTCTCTTTGCAGCATTCAACACCATTAATCATGTCAACCCCATGTACACCCCTAAGTGTTGAATGGGATTGACTTCAAATGTCCTTCATTGGATCTCCTCCTACTAATCCATCCACTGATAGCTCTTTCACATGGGCAACTCCAGTTCTCTGCACATACTTATAGCAGGTGATGTACCGGTAGCTTCATCTTGTTCCCAATTGCATTCAACTTTGAGACTCTACTCACCGATAACAGCAAGCAAACTTCACCAATACATTGGAGAAAAACAACTCTATTTTATAAAATCTTCAGTACCACAAACGCTGCCTCCAGCGCTTCTATATCTTAATGTCCAGAAACCACCTGAAGCTCCACCACACCAAACCAGAAATCCTAATATTCGAACAACAAGCACAATGAGTCCAAACATGACTCAAAAACATAAAAACCTGGATGAATTTGAATGCCAAGTTCTACCCAATGCCAAGTCATTTGGATTCACAAATGGCACCAATCTCACCCTTAAGGAATATATCAGTAGGAAATCCAAGGCAGTCTGGTACTAGCTCTTGCTAAAAAAAAAACTGTCTTTCAAGCTCTCTAACTCAAAAAATTGGATGAAGGCAACTCTGCTGCACAGCTTTGAAGACTTCGCTCTGACTCCACTTAATAGCATCATGCAAGCTGCAGTATGCCTCATGAAGGGCTTGTAGAAATATGTCCATATCACCACCAGCCTGATGAAAGTCTACTGGCTCCCACTGGAAACGTATTCTTCTAAATCAGCTGCATCTCCTACAAAGAGTTTAACACTACATCAGTATATTTGTCTGGACACTTCTATCTTTATGATGCTTTCTAAATGTTGCCAGTTTTCCACCACCGTCAATGGTGCTGTTTATATATGTGCTTTTGAATGCTTTGGTTTCTCCAAGATAAATACTAAATCACACATGCTAACATTTTGGAATGACTGAAGGGACATTAGGAGAAACAAAATCAGAGGGATTTAATTTTCTCATTAATGTAAATAGGAGTAGATGGCGTTAGTGGGAAAAGGCTAAATTAATATAAGGCTTAATGTACAAACCACAAATCGCAAACCAGTCAGTGCATTTTACACACTGTTCGCAACCTGGTTTTCATTTTGCAAGTGACGTGCTAATAGGGCACGAAATACAAATATAAAATTGCAGGAGGTAACAGAACCTCGTACTTCATTAATAGTAATGCAAGGGACTGCAGACACCTATCCCAGCATTCGGATTCCTTGAATGATTAGTCTTTTTTTAAAGCAGCTTGTTTTTCTCAAAGGACAGAGTAATCAGCTGCTTTTACAATTACAATTATTTGCCATTCAGTGAATGGTGTTGAGAGGAGAATGCAGTAGCCTCCATCTAGACACACAAATTGAAAGCTGTCCGAGAGGCACAGATGTGATTTTGTATGTGAAAGCCACCAACTTTTACAGTTTGGTATTTGATTAATGATTTGCAACCACAATAGAAGTGACAAGCCACTGATATCTTCTGTAAAAATTGCAAAGGCAAGGACACTGGATTAATATAGCTGCTTTCATTGGCAACGTGGTATGAGTCACAAAGGACACACTGTGAGTTTAAAAGGCTTTTCCTGCTCACAGTGTCACTTTTGCACATTGTGACATATATTTATTTGTGGTCTCCCAGTCAAATAATTTGATACATTAGGCCCATCATTCTTAGCTTAAAATTAGGAGCCTCCAGTTTAAGCCTGGTATATTTTAAATCCAATCTCACTGACATGAACATATTTACTATGTCCTGGGCTCATTATGCCACTGGATTTAAGCTAGCCTGGCTGATGAAGGGTGATACCCTGAAACCGGTCAGAGGATTCTTTTTGCCGGTACAGGGAGGACCTGGCCTTGCAGTTCAGGCTGAAATGTTCCAATGGGTAACAGGGTCAAGACTGATTTGCATATGGCTGGGTCCAATCTGGGATGGCATGGTGAGAAAAAGAATTGATGGATTAAACCCAGATTTGTGACTGGGGATGAATTTTTTTATTAGTTCCACATTCCGTCCATCATTTGTGTTTCTTTACTTTTGCACATTGTGAAATTTTTTTTGTGGCTTCACAGTCAAATAATTTTATACATTAGGTCCATCATTCTAATCTTAAAATTAGCAGTACCCAATTTAAGCCTTGTGTATTTTAACTCCAATGGCACTAACAATAGGGAACATGAACATATTTACTATTCTAACCCAGGAAAATTGAGAAAAGTGCATATAGTTATGAGGGTGTTATTTACTTTTCTAAATGGTGTTCTTCAAACACTGGGGAAAGTGCAGTTTGGGAGTGTCACATTTTCTATTCTAATTCCAGTCACAATACATTGGGGAGATATCATGTATTGAGGAGGGTGTATTTAAGTACATGTAATTGGATGTGAGGCATGTTTACTATTACAACTTAAATCCTACAAACAATGAGGTAAACACATATATTTACTATCTGAACTCCAGTCCCCTAAAACTGGGGGAAGTACATATATTTGTTAGGGTATCAGATTAACTACTCGAACTCCAGTCCTACAGACATTGAGGAAAGTTCATATTTTGGAGGAAGGACATATTTACTGGTCTAACTCCAGTCCCACGAAAACCATTGGGGGAAGCGCGTATAATTGCAGACGTTCGTGTTCAAACAGTCTAACGCCTATAAACACTTAGGAAATCCCAGGTGGGTAGTGAAATGAGTTACTTCCATAATTTCCATCACAAACATTGTTGAAAGTAAGTTTCTTTTTAAAAAAAATGTATTTACTACAAGTCCTCTATTACAGTTTTATATTTATGCAAACATTGTGGTGTAGCACATTTGGTATTAAAACTACATTCTCACAAACATTTATTTAAAAAAAAAGATTTTTGAAAAATTAATTTTAAAATACAAAATATAAAACTACATAAATATACAAACGTTATTAGCTTTTAAATTAGAACTCGTTTACTAAAAATGCATTTTAAATCAATTACCTATATACATCATCGCATTTTTTCTGTATTTTTTAAATATCAAATCTTATTTCAACAACACTTACTAATAATAAAATTCACAAACATATTTTGATGCATATTTAAATTAATTAATATTTACTTATTTAATCAATTATATTCAACATATTTAGTCCATAATATTCTGGTGAAATAGTGCCTTGGAACTCTCAAGTCCTAGGCACATTTGGTGAAGTACTGGGACAATCGAAGAATATAACTACGTTGCCTCTGCAGTACCAAAATACAAAAGTGCTACTTGCTGCACAGATTTAGGAAACCTTTCAATTTGCAACATTTTTCTTCATGCGTCTATCGATATTCCTATAAAGTGTCTTGGGAATATAATAGAAAATTACCCTTCCTGTTATTACGCTAGCAATTAACATTTTAATGTATTGGTGAACTTAGGGCCATATTTATACTTTTTGACGCAAAACTGCGCTAATGCAGTTTTGCGTCAAAAAATATAACGCGGGCTAACCCCATTCCAATGTGCCAGCAGTGCGTCATATTTATGGAATGACGCTAGCCGGCGCTGCTGCCTGGTGAGCGTCAAAAGAAATGATGCGAATCCGGCAGCACTGGCGTAGGAAATAATGTGGGTTGAGCGTCATAAAATGGTGCAAGTCAGGTTAGAATCAAAATTATGACGCTAACCTGACTCGCGTCATTTTATGACGCACAACCACCATGGAAATGACTCCTGTCTTAGCAAAGACAGGAGTCATGCCCCACTGCCCAATGGCCATGCCCAGGGGACATCTGTCCCCTGGGCATGGCCATTGGGCACAGTGGCATGTAGGGGGGCCCAAGTTAGGCCCCCCTATGCCACTTAAAAATAAAAATAAAAATACTTACCTCAACCTACCTGTACTTACCTGGGATGGGTCCCCCCATCCACGGGTGTCCTCCAGGGGTGGGCGAGGGTGGCAGGGGGTGTCCCTGGGGGCATGGGAGGGCACCTCTGGGCTCCTTCCGAGCCCACAGATCCCTTAACGCCTGCCCTGACCAGGCGTTAGAAAATTACGCAAATGCGGCTGCACGTCATTTTTTAAGGCCAGCCACCTCCCGTGCGTCATTTTTGCATGGGAGTTTAAATAAGGCGCAAAGGCCTTAGAGTCATTTTTGGCGTGGAAACGCCTACCCTGCATCTCATTAACGCAAGGTAGGTGTCCACGCCAAAAAATGACGTAAACTCCATGGATTTTGACGCTAGACGGGTCTAGCGTCAAAGTATAAATATGGGGTTAGCTTTGCGTCGGATTTGCGTAAAAAAAAAACTATGCAAATCCGGCGCAAACAGAGTATTAATATGCCCCGTAATGTATTAGTCAGAAAAGTTGGTCTTGAGCCATGTCAGTTCAAAACACTTTCTTGGCTATTGTTTCAAGTATATGCACATGCGCTATAGGCG
Organism: Pleurodeles waltl; assembly: GCF_031143425.1. Taxonomy (NCBI): domain Eukaryota; kingdom Metazoa; phylum Chordata; class Amphibia; order Caudata; family Salamandridae; genus Pleurodeles; species Pleurodeles waltl. The sequence continues at coordinate 781,723,840 of NC_090437.1, read as the reverse complement.
CCAACATTTAAGGCTTCAGCAGAGCCCTAATTAGTTTGACCTTTGACCCACTTCTTGGCCGTAGTGTCCTGCTTTGACCTCTTGCACAGTTTTTACCTCCTGGAAAACACGTGAGAAAGTAAAACTGTAGACAATGACAAACTACAAGATTTTACTTGACCCACACTTCATGACGGCCACCTTGAAAGTTAACTTGGACCAAGTCACCAGATAGGTAAATACTCAATTTAATTGTGACCTTCCCATTGATTTATTTTGAAACATTTTATTTTTTGTATAAAAAAATAGTTACTCCTGGAGCACTATACTAATTTTCGTTGTTTTACCTCTCTCTACTATTTTGTTTTATTTCTTAATTTTATAGTTTTGTTGATTCTGTTAAAAGTTGTGAACAACAAAAGAGGTGAACCCATTAACCCTAACCTGACCTGGGTTCATGAACATAATACAAAATAGGGTCGGTCTAAGGTAGGGATCAATAATCGAAATTACAGAAGAAAGAGTAATCAATGCTTTCTTCGTGGTAGAATAACTTACCAAAATTTATTAATTACAAATTGTCTCGGGCAAACAGTGAATTATGAGATTATTTCAATGACAGAAATGTCTAAATTCTGGCAACACATATCACAAACATTACATACATAATACACATCACGAGCCATGAACTTTTCGAGAGCACACCCAAAAGTATAGCTAATTAGGCTGCAGATGATTTGGCGTCCAAGGGTTGTCCCCAGCTTAATCTCTTGAAAACCCTGTTTTGTATTATGCTGCTAAAAGTTGTAACACTCATTGATGGAAGCCTATGTCTTAAAGCCACATTTTTCTCGGCTAAGGATAGGATTCCTCACTGAAACCTGCTTCTCGTTGTGCTGCCTTGCAATGACTCTTAAGTGAGGCTTCTCCTTCCAGGTCTTCTGCCTGCTGGTCTTGAAAATGTTCTCTTTGTTGTTTTTGGCATCTTCCAATAGTGGTGTCAAGTTTCTGCTTCTTCACTATGTTGAGTCAATATTATCCATTACCTATGACTTCAAGGGCTTTTCCTTTTTGATCCGGAGCTGGGTTAGTCCTTTAATTTGTTGTCTGCCTTTTGGCTGGTTTGGGTGGGCCCTTGTACAGAATGTTAGTAGGCTTACTTCTCTCTTTGTCACAACTGATGCCTGGACTTTGTGCTGAATATCTGGCACCTCAGTGCCCCCATTGTACCAGCACTGTGTTAACTTGGGTAGCACTACATGTGTCGGACCTCATCCCATAACAGTGATAGCAAAAATCTTGACTGATTCAGATTTGACCAGACGCCAAGGTAACAGCTTGGCTAATATTTCAACTTTCGCCTTTATAGGAGGTGCAATCTTCTGGTGATTTCCCTTCCTGACGAATGACTACAATGGTGGCCAGCCTTTGATCATGTGGCAGAGCACACCTCTGTCTACTCTCTTCATACATATTTAACAGGTGGAGGGGCTTCCTTAGTGGGTATCATTTTATACAGTTTGATTGGTGAGCTCCCTCACAGCCCCCAGCAGTTCCTCTTCGGTAATGTCCGCTTCCAAGAGTTCCTGATCTGTCTCTGACAGGCTTGGCAGGCGTACCTCATGGAGAAAGGCCCAGGAGTCATTGGCCATTGTCTGTACAGCTGGGGAACATAGATGGGCATAATAGTCTGCAAACAATTCAGCTCTGCAACTTCTCTCCCTGACCAGCATTCCCTCACCTGTCTTGACTTCTAGTGCCCAGTGTCTAGACTGATCTCTTTTGTTAAGCCACACCAACAGCTCTCCTGCTTTATTTCCTACCTCGACAGTCAATATTGCGTGGTGTGGTGTACAGCCCTGGCAACATCTATTGCTAGGTCCTGACATTCCCTCGGCTTCAGGGCTAGAGTTTGTTGTGCTTCTGCTCTTTCTATTGCAGTGAGGAGGTGCTCCTGGGATAAAATGTATTTCTCGAGTTCCTCCATTTCAGTTCTCTTGTTTTTCTTAATTCCTGAAATGAGGGAAATCGACTGGCCCCTGGCTACGGTCTTCTAGGCCTCCAAAAGAGTTGGTGCAGACTCAGCTGGGATCAGGTTGTCTGTGAAGTAGTGTTCCATACTGCTTTTTCACCCTTCTTGTATGATGTGTTGCTTCAGGTAAAAGGGATTAATCAGAGAGACCCCCTCCCCATGATCCTTTGTTTCAAAACAAATCTCACCCATATCAGGGAGTGATCTGTAATCCCCTTCACCAGATGTCAAACATCAGAGTAACATTGTGTGTGCTGGTTCTGTGCAAGAAGGTAGTCTATTTGAGACAAGCTTCCATGTGCGCTCAAGTGGAAAGTGCATTACTGCCCCCTGGTTTTGTGTGCCCACCATGGATCTACCATTGCCAGGTCATTTAAGAATTCAGAGAGTGGGCTGTGGGTTGACCCTGTCAGTTTGGGTGGCCAGCAGACTTGCTACAGGCTCATTGCTAAATTAATTGTGTCACCCATGAGTATCATATGGTCTGGTAAATATAGCAGTAGGGCACTCAGGTCAGGGAATGTGGAGGTTTATAGATGTGGTGGAACATTGATTGAGCAGATATTAAGTATCCAACCCTCCTATTTCCCAGAGAGAGACACATATCTCCCCTGTGAATCCCACCAAGTCTGTTGAATCATAAGGGGAAGCATTCGCTTCACCAGAATTCCCACCCCTCCTGTGCCTGATGTATAGCCTGCATGGGCCACCATCTTGAACCCCATCTATCAAGAGCAGAGTAGTTGCTGCCCAGCATGTGTGTTTCTAGCAATAGCACCACATCAGGCGTATGGGCCTTGAGATATTGCAGCACTACCCCTCTCTTAGTTTTACTCCCCAGCCCCTTATAATTGCAGGACAAGATCTTCATGCAGGTGCCCTATCATTCCACCCGCATCCTATCCAGAGTCTGAATCCTTGAGTGAGTAGGTGGTTTCCACACAAACCGTAGGGCCTGAAGAGGGCTGTGTGTGAGGCTGTGCTAGTTACTGTGTTTTGAACGTGTTTTCAGACAAAGCAAAACCTTTAACAACCAGAAACTTAAAATAGAACATTCCCTTTAAATCCCCCCTCCCTGCATCCCTGAATGACAGACTCAGAACTGCCCGCCCCCCAACATTACAGAGCACCTGTTGCCCCAACCTGAATCTAACGCACCAGGGATTAGTCGTAACCAAATATTTACCCCTTACTTTCCCATCCTCCTATGTCTTACTGTACACAATTGTCAACCCAGTGACCATTCAGCGGCTAAGTCTTTCACTAGTTCAACAATGTGCTTCACTTCAGTTCTCCAAACCTTCTATTATCTGGTCCCAGTTCCAGTTTCATGCCAGCAGCCTTGAACGTCAGCCAGAGGAGTCAAACCCGTCCCCTATAGCCTCCCCATTAGCATTTTCTTGTGGATCTATTTGCTGTAGTGAACTTTGGAATCGATCTTCCTCCTCCTCAGAGGCTCCTCTAACTAGGCCCTTCCAGTCAGTTTACAGTCACAGGTGTGATGAGGATATTTTGCTTCCTGCGTTTGCCACCAACACTCAAGCCAGTTCCAGGCCTTCTCTGAGGATCCGAAATACCATGTTTTCCCCTCTGCCACTACTGACAATTTGGCTGGAAACATCATTGAATATTTGAGACCATGTTTCCTCAATTTTTTCTTCACTTCATCAAAAAAAAAGTTAGGCACAGCCATTGGACCTGAACAGTAAAATCTGGGAAGAAGCTGATGGCTGCATTACTAAATTTAAAAGGTGGGCTACAACACGCAGCTTAAGGATCACAGTGGTGTCTCTGTGATTAAAGATACAGGCAATGCTGGCACATGGTGTACTGCACCTGGCTTTGGAGGGGCACCCAGAGCCCTGTGTGCATGCTCAACAGAGGAAGATTTGGACTGACCACGTGGCTTGAGTGTGTTGAGAATCAGGTCCTCCAAAAGGAGATCTGCATGTGGGTCCTCAGCCATTTCAGGGCCCAGAATAGCCTAATGTTATTTCTTCTTCTGCAGCCCTCATATTCTTCCAGTGGTGCCTCCATCACATCTGCGTTAGTCTGCAGTTCATCTACTTGTCCTTTCAAATTTCTGGTCTCCGCCGTGAGGGCCAAAATGGAGTATCATGCCTCTTTCACTTTCTCTCCCATTTTGTCACCGTCTGCCCGGATCAGTGTACCTTCTGTAACTACCAAGTCAGTGTTCAATCCCAAGGAGCTGCAGACCCTCCTATATTGGCTCCATAATGTTCTTAAGGTTGAGCCTCTTGCCATCTCAGGGAGGTTCTCCTCCGATTCTTGTGTCCCCCCACTGCTGGTCCCTGCATTGAGCCTTGGGGAGGGTGTATTTATTCATCTTGCTTTGCAGATACGTCCGGGCCCGTTTCCCTCCTGCCATCATGGTTCCCGATACTCGGCCAGACCTCACTCAGAGTTGTAGTGGAAATCACCACCCCCTGAACAGGTCACTCCTATATACGAAGTCCTCCCAGTTGCCTTTTGGTTTTCACCACACTAGCCGGTGTTCCTCTTTCTGCTTTTCAGGGAGCAGCCAAGACCGATTGTTCCCTGGAATCTCCGTCTGTGGGACTGCCTTGAGATCGGGAGCCCCTTTTTTGTAGTGAGTGATCTAGATCACTTGTTCGCCAGCCATGTGCTGTCACCGTTTATTTCCTCATAAGTGCCCTCAGGCTATCAGATGTCTGTGCCCCACCTTGCTCGGTGGCTCCTCTGGCCCGCCAGCTGTTGTCTTCACATATCACACATGATTCATAAGGGGTCCTCTCCACTGCCTCCTCACCTTGTCTTGTCAACTATGTCGGCTTCTGTCCTAGGTCCCGTAGTTTCAGGTACCCGACTTTGCCACACCTTGTCTGGAGCCTTTTTTGTGCCTTTAGGGCAGGGTGCTGAGGCCCTCCTCTCATCTGCCACCCAGACTGGAGGTGGTCAACGGGCTGCTCCTTGCTGCCCTCAGAACTACCTTGGCTTGTCCCTGCCTACAGCTGAGGCTTTTACATCCCTTTAGAAAGGACAGGGGCCTCTCCTGCCTGCTGCTCAGACTATGGTGAGCAGCTGCCACCATTTTTCTCCCCCTGGAGCCACGCTGGCTTGTCCTTATGTCCAACCCCCAAAGTGGAATGGCCTCACTGCCTTTACTGCTCGTCAGTTAGCCACTGGGGTGCCACAGTCATACTGCTCTTGATGGGCCGTCTCAGTTTTGGAGCCCCTGGTGTCTAGTCTGTCTCGTTTCCATCAGCTCTGTTATATGAGACTATGACTTCCCTCACAACTCAGGCCTCACTCAGTTTCATGCCATATATCTGTGTGACAACCATCTCCTCCTGTTCCCACCAGCACCATATGTCACCAGGCATGCAAGGGAAAATGGATATATGGGCAGATAGTTGAGGGTTTGTCCCATCGGGCAGCAGAGCCACTTCAACAAGGTGGCCATCTCACTCTGTAGTTGGCCACACATCCTTGTTTCTCTATTTCTAACAGAGAGGGAAGCTTTATGTCTTTCAACCATTCTCTTAAATTCCCTGTTACTACTATTGATGGAGTCTCTGTATAAAGAGTTTAGAACATTTTTGACAATCTGTGACTTCCTCCCATCAGCATTGTTAGATATGCTCCCACTGTCTTCTATAGTTAACTTGATAATTGTATTTTTCTTTCTGTCTGTCTTCCATTTTCCAAGCTAAGTGACAACCACTCCTTTCTTCATACTCAAAGTGAGAAAATGTACTGGCTTCCCACCAGTCCCTACAATTATTCTCCAGTAATTCTTTAAAAGTGATCTGATTCTCTTACAATTGCTGCAATTTGCTTTGTCTCTCTCCCTCTGCACTGGGCCCAGTAGGGCCCTCCCTAGTCTCCCTATCCCCTCTTCCAGCTTTGGGGATCTTCTTGAGGTTTTCTCTTTTGTAACTTCCCAACATTGTAGGATGCCCCTCATATATGCCTTGTAGGCATCTCAGACGATGGCCAGTTTTGTGGATCCAAGATTACCTTTGAAATATTGGATTGTATGCCTCTCTAACTGTCTCACTACCTTAAAATCCAATAAGAGTTTAGTTTACCATCCACCTAGAATTAGTCAAAAGGCCAGTTAACCCCGCAATTTATATCTCATGTCATAGAAATACAACCTTCATTCAGCCAATCCTTGCCATTTGTCTTAAAAATAGGAGAGTAGGGAGGTTGCCCACCATTTAATCTGCTGCAATGAATCTTAATAATAAGCCAACATATATTCCACCCAACCACATCCTTGACACAGGGCCGAACTGGGTGGCAGGAAAGAGGAGTGTGAGTGCTGAAAAATGCAACAGGGCGGGAGGCCAGAGAAACACTGAAAAAACGCTTGATGAGAAAATTCAGTGCAATGGTACAGAAGACAACTAGGGCCTGGAAAGAAGTAAATCAAAATTGATAATATGATAGAAAGAAAACCACTGTGTCTGTAATTATTTGGCGAATAAAAAAAACAGTAAACACTGATAATTAATTACAATAAATGAAAACACCAGAAATACTGAAAAAAAACATTGGATTTCACAAAAAACAGGAAAGCCTCTCTGTGGTATATACACTCCTAAAACTGTCCATGTAGATCCTGAAAAACTCAAAGTCCCCATCCTAATTGATTTAACTACATGTAGTAATTACCCATCAAACCAATTAACATATTCATGGTAACTTATAGAAATGTCAAGGCTTTCATGTTCTGCATATCCAAAAAGAATTCTTGATGGTTTGTAGCTGGGAAAGTCCTTGGTATCAGTCCAAACACGAGCAAATTATAATCATGAGTAAAAGATTTCCAATGGATTGGTTTGACTCACTGTGACAACCAATACTACTTGGCTCCAGGTAGCCGGAAAACCTATTGACATAATAAACTTGGTTACAAGACCCTGAACATTCACACTTACTAGTACCTCCCCATTCAGCATTTTGCAGCACATTCAGAATAAGACTCAAAGCTCACACAAATAATGGGGAATCCTTTTTCATATTATGTTTAACAAATCCTTTCTCAAACCATGGGATCATAGTTTGATCTAAGGGAGAAATGTTGACCAATTTTAAATTTACATCTCAGGTTACTCAATTTATTAGTGCATCCGAATTGGCATCATGTTGTGTTACACTGTTGTGTCACTTTTTTGTTGCAGCCCAGGTGCAAAGTCTTTTTTGTGATTTACAAAGTCATGCAAAGGCTTTGGAAAAAAAAGAACTAAAAATAAACGGAAAGCAGTGCATCAGGCATCCATTATATGGTTGTAGCTTCGACATTCTCGTGTATCCACCCATGTATTTTGCCCCATACACATATGTACAAGGACTTGTAAAAATGAAGCACCTCCCCAAAGCTGGCATAAGGCGGAGAAATATCTTTATTTCTCTTTGTTGCTTCCTCTTTGCATGTGCACCATATTGGGAACCACATTCTGCAGCACACATACAAACAGGAATAATCTTCAAAGCAAGATACTTCTTCCCGCAAAAAGCTATCCTGATCTTAACAAGACACAAAAGTGCCTGTGTTGGTCACTAGCAGACCAATGTGCACCTGCATAAGGTGCAGTTCTATTCTCTTCTTTTCACACAGCACAACATCTTTCCGTGCTGCGCTTCTTTGTCTGAAATGTTAGTAAATCCAGCCCTAAATCCCCTCTTTCATTACATAATGGCTAATAATTAGCACGCAAAGGGTTGTCATTGTAAGGACTGCACAGGATTATTTGTATATATGTATGCTAAGGTCAAACAGCCTGAGTTGCCTGCAAGTACATTTTATTTTTCTGAGAAGCCATGGTGTTACCACTCTGCAAACTTGGTAGGAAGACAACGAGTTGGAGTTGAAATAGTTCCCCTCTCTCAGAAATAACTGAGAACGCTTTTTTTATATTGATTTTCTAGACAATTGTGGGAAAAACGTAACCAACAATCATGATGTCACATGAGAAAAACAAATTAGGATTATTTTCACCTTTTACACACACAGGGCCTCATTACGATGTTGGTGGTTCCATGACCGCCACGTTGGCAGTTGTAGTGCCAACAGGCTGGCTGAGAAGACCGCCAAATTATGACCATGGCAGTATTCACAACAGAATACAGCCAAACCACCACCGGCACCATCAGTGCGGTCAGATCGTCAGGGACGACTGGAGGCACCTTCAGGCCACGGAGACCATGTTTCTGCCAGACAGATTATGAAGGAGCACACTGCCAAGGTTTCTGCTGCTGTCGCATCATCACAGAAACCCTGGCGGAAACCAACAGTATCAATCAATCAATCATTGTATTTATGAAGCGCTCTACTTACCCGCAAGGGTCTCAAGGCGCTGAGGGGGGGGGTGATGCTATTTCTCGAGGCGTCTTCTGAAGGTGAGCAGGTCTTGGAGTTGACGTAGGCTGGTCGGGAGGGTGTTCCAGGTCTTGGCGGCGAGATAGGAGAAGGATCTGCCACCGGAGGTCTTACGTTGAATGCGGGGAACGACGGCGAGAGTGAGGTTTGTGGAGCGGAGCTGTCGGGTGGGGGTGTAGAAGCTGAGTCTGTTGTTCAGGTAAGCTGGTCCGACGTTGTGGAGTGCTTTGTGTGCGTGGGTGAGGAGCTTGAAGGTGATCCTCTTGTCGACGGGGAGCCAGTGAAGGTCTCTCAGATGGGGGGTGATGTGGCTGCGTAGGTGCATGTTGAGGATTAGTCTGGCAGAGGCGTTTTGGATGCGTTGTAGGCGTTGCAAGTGCTTGGCCGGGATGCCTGCGTATAGTGCATTGCCGTAGTCTAGCCTGCTGCTAATGAGGGCCTGTGTCACTGTTCTTCTTGTTTCGGTCGGGATCCACTTGTAGATCCTGCGGAGCATGCAGAGGGTGTTGTAGCAGGAGGAGGAGATAGCATTGACCTGTTTAGACATGGAAAGGGAGGAGTCGAGGACGAATCCAAGGTTGCGTGTGTGGTTGGTCGGTGTCGGTGGGGTTCCCAGCGAGGTTGGCCATCATGAGTCATCCCAGGCGGAGAGGGTGGGCCCAAGGATGAGGACCTCCGTCTTGTCCGAGTTCAGTTTCAGATGGCTGTTTCTCATCCAGTCGGCGACGGCATTCATTCCCTTGTGGAGGTTGGTTTTGGTGGTGTGCGGGTCCTTGGTTAGGGAGAGGATGAGTTGGGTGTCGTCGGCGTAGGAGATGATGTTGAGGTTGTGTTGGGGGGCCACTTGTGCGAAGGGGGCCTTGTAGATATTGAACAGCGTCGGGCTGAGGGAAGAGCCCTTGGGTACGCCGCAGATGATGTCGGTGGCTTCGGATCGGTAGGGGGGGAGGCAGACTCTCTGGGTTCTGCTGGAGAGGAAGGATATGGTCCAGTCGAGGACCTTTTCTTGGATACCGGCTGCATGGAGGCGTGTTTTCAGAGTGCAGTGGAAGACCGTGTCGAAGGCGGCTGACAGGTCCAGAAGGATGAGGGCAGATGTTTTGCCGTTGTCGAGTTGGTGTCTGATGTCGTCTGTGGCGGCGAGGAGGGCCGTCTCGGTGCTGTGGTTTCATCTGAATCCGGACTGGGAAGAGTCCAGGATGTCGTTGGCTTCGAAGTGGCGAGTCAGTTGCGTGTTGACTATTTTCTCGATGACCTTCGCCGGGAACGGGAGAAGGGAGATGGTGCGGAAGTTCTTGAGGTCCTTGTGGTCGGCCTTGGGCTTCTTGAGGAGGGCGTTGATTTCGGCGTGCCTCCAGCTTTCTGGGAAAGTTGCTGTTTAGAAGGAGATGTTGATAACCTTCCGTAGATGGGGTGCGATGGTTGCATCGGCTTTGTTGTATACGTGGTGCGGGCATGGGTCTGACGGTGATCCTGAGTGGATGGAGTTCATGATCTTGCGTGTTTCATCGTCGTTGACCTTGGTCCATGAGGTCAGGCGGTTGGTACGGGTGGTGTTCCCGGAGGTGGGGTCTGGTGTGGTCGGGGTGGACGTGGTGTTGAAGCTGTCGTGGATGTCGGTGATCTTCCGGTGGAAGAAAGTGGCCAGTGAGTCGCACAGTTCTTGAGAGGGTGGGATGTCGTTGATGTTGGCGTTGTGGTTGGAGAGTTCCTTCACTATGCTGAAGAGCTCTTTGCTGTTGTGTGCGTTGTAATCCAGGCGGTATTTGAAGGAGGATCTCTTGGCTTGTCTGATGAGTTGGTGATGCCTGCTGGTGGTGTCCTTGTGAGTCGTGTGGTTGTCAGGTGTGCGTTCGTGGAGCCATATCTTCTTTAGTTTCCGGCAGTTGCGCTTGGAGTTTTGGAGTTCGTCGGTGAACCAGGTTGCTTTATTGCTGGCTTGGTTGTTGGTGGACTTCTTGAGTGGTGCGAGGAGGTTGGCGCAGTCGTTGATCCACTGTCTGAGGTTGTGAGCTGCGTTGTCTGGGTGGGTGGGGTCGGTTGGCGGGTTCTGGGCAAGGGCGCTGGTCAGCTGATCTTCGGTGACTTTGCTCCAGCAGCGACGGGGCGGTTGTTGGGTGCGGTGGTGCTTGGTTTGTTTCTTGAAGGTGAAGTGGATGCAGTGGTGGTCGGTCCAGTGGAGCTCGGTCGTGTGGCCGGCGAAGTGGATGGGTGCGGTGACGAGTTGTCTGAGGCCGAGGTTGGCGAGGTTGTCGATCAGAGTGGTGGAGTTGGCGTTGTTGTTGTTCTCAAGGTGAAAGTTTAGGTCTCCGAGGAGGATGTAGTCCGTGAAGGTGAGTGCGTGGGTGCTGGCGAGGTTGGTGATGGAGTCGCTGAATGGTGCCTGGGGTCCGGGGGGTCTGTAGACGAGCGTTCCTCTGAGGGTGGTGTTGGGGTCGGTGTGGATTCGGAAGTGCAGGTGCTCGGCGGTCTTGAGGGTGTCGTCCGTGTGGGTGTAGACTTTGAGGGTGGACTTGTGGACGAGGGCTATTCCTCCTCTGATTCCGTTGTCGCGATCTCTACGGGTGATCTTGTAGCCTTCCGGGATGGCTTTGGTGATGTTGGGCACTGAAGAGTCGTTCCACCAGGTTTCGGTCAGGAAGGCTACGTCCAGGGCAGCGGTGTCGAGCAGGTCCCAGAGTTCGATGGCATGCTTGCGTGCGGAGCGGGTGTTGAGGAGTATGCAGTGGATGTGATTGGTTCCGGTCCTTGGAAGTTTAGTGGCTCTGTCGCAGGTGAAGCTGCAGGTGCGGCAGGAGAAGGGTCCGTGTGTGCGCTTCGGGGTGGCCTGGAAGCAGGTGGTGTTCCGGCCGGTGTTGAGTGTGAGGAGGGTGCTGGCGTCGTAGCGGAGTCTGATGATGTGGGGATCGCGGGGGCCAGGGGTCCTGGCGCTGGGCACGGTCCAGGCGCAGACAGATGCAGACAGGCTTGCCTCTGGCACGCCAACGGCACGCCCGCTGCACGCGGTCATGCAGCATCCGCCATTAAGAAGCAGAGGTGGGAGGGAGGAGCAGCTGGGAGGTGGGAGGCGTGGGCGAATGGGGGCACGAGGGGGGCTGGGCCACAGGGACGCAGCGGCGGGAAAGGTGAGACGGCTCAGGGAGCCGAGGCGCTGGGGGGCAAGGGGACACAGAGAGCGGCACAAATACAGGAGAAAAAAACAGGCACAAACAGGAAATAGACAAAATACAAATAAACAGTGAATAGAATGAATACAATATTAAACAGGCACTACAACACTAACGCTTACCACTGGACGCCAGGGATGATCAGGTCCAGGAGGGCCTCGATCACTTGGCAGCAGCAAGGATGGGGTGGGGAGACACGGGCACGGCTAGGTGGTGCTGTGCGCGCGGGGAGTGCTCACCTGGCCAAAACAGGTCAGGGGTCACTCACCTCAGCGCGCAGCGACTGCCATTAAGAAGGGGAGGTGGGAGGGAGGAGCAACTGGGAGGCGGGGGTGAATGGGGGCGCGAGGGGGGTGGGGCCGCAGGGACGCAGCGACGGGAAAGGGTAGATGGCTCGGGTAGCCGAGGCACTGGGGGGCGAGAGGCACAGAGAGCGTCACAAATACAGGAGAAAAAACAGGCGCAAACAGGAAATAGGCAAAATACAAATAAACAGTGAATACAATGAATACAATATTAAACAGGTACTACAACACTAACGCTTACCACTAGACGCCAGGGATGATCAGGTCCAGGAGGGCCTTGATCACTTGGCAGCAGCGAGGGCAGGTGGGGAGACACGGGCACAGCTAGGTGGTACTGTGCGCGCGGGGAGTGCTCACCTGGCAAAAACAGGTCAGGGGTCACTCACCTCTGCGCGCAGCGACTGCCATTAAGAAGGGGAGGTGGGAGGGAGGAGCAACTGGGAGGCGGGGTGAATGGGGGCGCGAGGGGGGTGGGGCCGCAGGGACGCAGCGACGGGAAAGGGGAGATGGCTCGGGTAGCCGAGGCACTGGGGGGCGAGGGGGCACAGAGAGCGTCACAAATACAGGAGAAAAAACAGGCGCAAACAGGAAATAGGCAAAATACAAATAAACAGTGAATACAATGAATACAATATTAAACAGGTAGTACAACACTAACGCTTACCACTAGACGCCAGGGATGATCAGGTCCAGGAGGGCCTCGATCACTTGGCAGCAGCGAGGGTGGGGTGGGGAGACACGGGCACACCTAGGTGGTGCTGTGCGCGTGGGGAGTGCTCACCTGGCCAAAACAGGTCAGGGGTCACTCACCTCAGCCCGCAGCGACTGCCATTAAGAAGGGGAGGTGGGAGGGAGGAGCAGCTGGGAGGCGGGAGGTGGGGGCGAAATGGGGCGTGAGGGGGTCAGAGCCGCAGAGACGCAGCGGCGGGAAAGGGGAGACGGCTCAGGGAGCCGAGGTGCTGGGTGTCGAAGGGGCACAGAGAGCGGCACAAATACGGGAGAAAAAAACAGGCGCAAACAGGAAATAGGCAAAATACAAATAAACAGTGAATACAATATTAAACAGGCACTACAACACTAACGCTTACCACTAGACGCCAGGGATGATCAGGTCCAGGAGGGCCGCGATCACTTGGCAGGAGCGAGGGCGGGGTAGGGAGATACGGGCATGGCTAGGTGGTGCTGTGCACGCGGGGAGTGTTCACCTGCCCAAAACAGGTCAGGGGTCACTCACCTCAGCGCGCAGCGACCGCAATTAAGAAGGGGAGGTGAGAGGGAGGAGCAACTGGGAGGTGGGGGTGAATGGGGGCGCGAGGGGGGTGGGGCCGCAGGGATGCAGCGGCGGGAAAGGGGAGATGGCTCAGGAAGCCGAGGCGCTGGGGGGCGAGGGGGCACAGAGAGCATCACAAATACAGGATAAAAAACAGGCGCAAACAGGAAATAGGCAAAATACACATAAACAGTGAATACAATGAATACAATATTAAACAGGCACTACAACACTAACGCTTACCACTAGATGCCAGGGATGATCAGGTCCAGGAGGGCCTTGATCACTTTGCAGCAGCTAGGGCGGGTGGGGAGACACGGGCACAGCTAGGTGGTGCTGTGTGCGCTGGGGGTGCTCACCTGGCAAAAACAGGTCAGGGGTCACTCACCTCAGCGCGCAGTGACCGCCATTAAGAAGGGGAGGTGAGAGGGAGGAGCAGCTGGGAGGCGGGAGGCGGGGGCAAATGGGAGTGCGAGGGGGCGGGCTGCAGGGACGCAGCGGCGGGAAAGTAGAGACAGCTCGGGGAGCCGAGTCGCTGGGGGGCGAGGGGCACAGAGAGCGGCATAAATTCCTGGAGAAAAAACAGGCGCAAACAGGAAATAGGCAAAATACAAATAAACAGTGAATACAATTAATACAATATTAAACAGGCACTACAACACTAACGCTTACCACTAGACGCCAGGGATGATCAGGTCCAGGAGGGCCTCGATCACTTTGCAGCAGCGAGGGTGGGGTGGGGAGACACGGGCACACCTAGGTGCTGCTGTGCGCGCGGGGAGTGCTCACCTGGCCAAAACAGGTCAGGGGTCACTCACCTCAGCCCGCAGCGACTGCCATTAAGAAGGGGAGGTGGGAAGGAGGAGCAGCTGGGAGGCAGGAGGTGGGGCGAATGGGGGCATGAGGGGGGCGGAGCCTCAGGGACGCAGCGGCGGGAAAGGGGAGACGGCTCAGGGAGCTGAGGCGCTGGGGGGCAAAGGGGCACAGAGAGCGGCACAAATACAAGAGAAAAAAACAGGCGCAAACAGGAAATAGGCAAAATACAAATAAACAGTGAATACAATATTAAAGAGGCACTACAACACTAACGCTTACCACTAGACGCCAGGGATGATCAGGTCCAGGAGGGCCACGATCACTTGGCAGCAGCGAGGGAGGGGTGGGGAGATACGGACACGGCTAGGTGGTGCTGTGCAGGCGGGGAGTGCTCACCTGGCCAAAACAGGATAAATGGAGACACCCACCTTCAGGAAGCCACACACCAGTCTGGATCCGCCATGGTATCTGAACTACACATCTTCCCGCTGCTCGTGCTCGCCCAACGACTCCGGAACCCTACGACAATGACAACAGCAGCAACCATAAGTACACACACTTACCTGTCACTGTTGCAAAATGGCAAGGTCATGACACACACACAACATACACATCCGGAACGGGTGGTGAGGGCGACACATGCACGTGCCCCTACACTGACATACACATTCACACAGCCATAAACACACATGAACAGACCCAGGACAGACACAACGGCCAACACACACTACCAAAACACATACCGAGCTGCATACACACAGCACTGGTACTGTCAAACAAAACAATACACAACACTACCAAACTACGCAACTACACAACAACCGTAACACCTCAAACACACCGTCCAAACACCACAACACACACCTTCAGCTGACAATTCATATATACAATACAACGTTACAACACCATTGTACCAAGACATACAATCACACAACCATACAACCAGGCATATGTCACACCACGCAAACACACCACACAGCGGTTTGGACATACCAATCACCACACATACACAGTACAACCACCGAAGGGTACACCACAACCCAAACCACAACAGCCAACACAATCAATCAACACAAAGCAATATAATTGTTTGTCCCACACACATACATGCCCAACACACCATACCAAGCCATCACTGCAGGAGAAATGCAAAGCACACAGCCCCACAAGCAGCTCAGACACATCAGGTAGCACATCCACCACACACAAATAACGCACTCACACACAACATGAAGCTGGCAAGACCATAACAGCCATGAGGAATGAAAGGAAGGACAAAGATGATAACGTTGGAACCAACAACTGGCTTGTCCATAAGTATGTTTATAAATAAAGGTAAAAATCTCAAAGATGGCATAATTTACAAATATCAAAGGCCTCAGGCCAGTCCCAAAGTCCAAAGTGCAACATGCACAGCTGTCATGTCAGACTGCCAAATACCTCCACGCATGAAGAAGGCAGGCAGGCACCTCAGGGGTTGGGGGGGCGGTGGTGGGCGTTTGGACCTAGGTTTGGGAGGAGGGTCTTTGGGCTTGGGAGGTTGGGGCTTTGGATGTGGCTTAGTGGAGGGCTGGGAACTCTTAGGAGGGGTCGACTTCTTGGCAGGGGGAGGGGCATGGGTACTTGCAGAGGGAGGAGTTGGAGGTAGTAGGGCTAGACTTGGGGAGGGAAATGGATCTTTTGGGGGGTCACACGGGGTGGTAGTGGAGTGGGGAAAAGTTTCAACTCCGAGAGGAACAACTTCTTAGACACACAGGGACAGTCATGGCAAAAGGGTTTGGGAGTGGAGGGAGAGAGGGTGCTTGTAAGAGGTGTTTTGGTGGATGTTTTGGGTGCAGGTGTGTGTGAGAAATGCTTGTGTGTACTGGGTGTATGTTGGGTGTGTGAGTGTGGGAGGCGGAGTTGGAGGGGCTGGGAGATGCCGTGCTGGATGGATGACTGTCTGTTGGGGTGGTGACTGCAGGTATGGTGGATGTGCTGCATGTGGGTGTGTCAGTGACTGTGGTGGCTGCAGATGTGGTGACTGTTGTGGAATTCTGTAGGTCTACTATTGTGCTGGCTGTGGGTAGGATTAGAGTTGTGCCTGGATCTGTGAAAGTTGGTGTGGTGTCTGCTGGTGTGCCAAGTGTGGTGTCTGTGAAGGTGGGAGTATTGGGGGAGTCTGTGGAGGTAGTGGCTGTTGATGTGTCTGCAGGTGGGTGTTGTCTGTGTGTATGCCGGTGGTGGGTCTTGTGGTGCTTGTGTTTGACTGAAGTATCTTTGGCTGTTGAGGTGGATGCATGCTTGTCTGTCTGTGTGCTTTGGCTGGGACGGGGAAGAGGGGTGTGGGATTTGGTAGAGGAAGATGGAGGGGGACGGAAGACAAAGGGTGTCTGGTTGCTGTCAGTGAGGAGGCCAGAGCCTGAAAGGATCTCTGTAGGCCAACCAGTGCACCGTGAACGCGCTCCAGGAGCGCATGTCTCTGTTGGACTTGAACTGCATGTCCCTAGATTGTATTCACAATAGTGGACTGACACACAGAGATCAACCTCAGGAGGTCAATAGCCTCCTCACAGAGGGCAACAGGGCTGCCTGGGTCAGGGGCAGAAGTGGCTGTGGCAAAGGAGACGCCCACCCTCCTGGGTGAGTGGGCACGGACAACTGGGTAGGGAGCTACAGGGAGGGCAGTGGTAGTAAGGGGGTGGCGGATAAAGATGGTGCTGGGGTGGTCCTAGATGGGTTTGCCACTGCCAGGCAGTGTCCACTGGAGGAGGATTCCGATGATGATGTTCCAGTCCCCCCCCCATGGCACTGGGTCCCTCGCATCACTCCGGGTCCCGTTACCAGCAGCATCCCCACTCACCTGTGCCCCATCTCCTTCACCTGCCGTCGCTGATGCACACAAATAGAGAGAGAGGGAAGGAGATACAGAGAGGGGGAGAAAGGGTCATCCAATACCTTATGTACACACATGGAGACATGCAGTACTGCAGGTGAGGAGGTCCAGGCAACGCTATCTCAGTTGGCATTACAAATATCCTATCCCAAGTCACCTCATGTAAATACTATCCACCACTTCAGGTCATCCCTCTCACACACATAGAAATTTGAGTAATTTTGCACAACTGGACTAATCCATCTGTACACCTGTAAAGCCATGCCTACATGCTACTCATGCCCTTGCTGAAGTAGATACATCATGCATATTCCAGATCCGATCTCTCCATACTCCCATCAACAACTGGAAGAGCAGGTGAGTGATCCCAACACATCATGCATGTCCTGAAGTACACCTGACCAGTCCATCTCAAATTCTAATGTCCCTTCAAAGTGTAGACTACCCAAATCACATCCCACACAGTACATGCCATACATATCACATTGATGGCTGACCCCAATACATATATGCCAACAGTGGCACTCACATACAGGTGACAACTATTGTGTAGAAAACATGTCTGGATAACATCCATGGCATGACATTCCCACAATTACAGAGGAATATCAGCACACACCAAACAAAGATATACCATTACACATTCATAGCCAATCACAGAGTGTAGTGTCAAAACAACTACACAACAGGCACCCACTATGGACATGATAGGCCACCTACCATTCCACCTGACATGCAGTCAAAGTTCCAGGACTTGACAATATGGGTACACCTACATCACTCACACCGTACCTGACATGTGATTACATATACTTAATTCCAGACTACACAAATGTCACACAGACAACACATTGACACATGATTTACAAATGACCCAACACGACTGCCAGTGCAGTAAATACATCTACAATTACAACACATACCTGCTTTCTACATAGTGGTACAGCCAGACCATCACTTCATGATCACAGAAGTGATGCAATACATATTCCTTATCTGACTAGACACATCAGCTAGGCCAAGGGTAACTAGATTATCCTACTCCACATGGTGTACCCCCAATTAACCATTGAGACATGATGTAGGCAGCATATTACCAAGGATACAAAGGAATTGGCAGGGCATATCTACACATACCATTGACATCACATTTTGTATAAGGCTGGCTCTGGCAAACCACTAACATTCTCTAATACCCACCCATTGGAACTGAGATGAAATCCCCATATGTCAATCACATGGAAAAGTAATTGTATTACGAATACCCAAAGCATACCCCTAAGTAGAATGTCCCTTTGTTGGTAACTTCACACACCCCATTGAACGGAAAATTGAGTTACAAGGACAAACACAGATATGTACTGGCCTAGACAGGCCATTTCTGTGTTTTACATGAGATGGCAGCCTCACATGGAGTCCAGACCTTTAGCAGTAAAAAGGTAATGTACGGAGCCTGTACCAAATAAGTGACTCTACCTGTTGCTACAACAGGTGATCAGCCCAGATGGGAGTAGTCAGACACCTTAGAGCCACTGACGAACATATGCAGAGGGATGGTACGGGATAGGCTAAAAGGGTATGGTGAAACACCAGCTCACATGCATAGGGAGGGCAGGATGTGCAACACATCTGCCATTTACATTGGGCATCTCCACATGCTGTCAGAATGATGTCATGATGCATGATTCCAAAACCCACACATAGCAAACCATGATGGCTGCTCCACATCTCTTACACTGGCAAGGTGGTACCAACTGATTACCACTAGTCTAGAAACATTTGTCAACCACTAAATTGTCCCTGAAGGTACAGTGAGACAGCAAACAGCATTCAACCAGAGCCAAGTACCAGGTAACAGTCAGTACTTACCCTGTTGTGGCTGCTGTGCTGCCCTCAAATGCCTATCCACCTCAGGGTATGCCACCGCCAAAATGCGGGTTGTTCGTTGGGTCAGGGTCTGATGGGCACCCCTCCCTTGTTGGGAGGACATCCCCAGCTGGGCCTCTGCGGTCTTTCGGGCCCAGCATCTCAGGTCCTCCCACCCCTTGAGACAGTGGGTGCTCTGCCGGTTGTGGACTCCCAGGGTCCGCACTTGCTTGCCGATGGCACACCAGATCCCTTTCTTCTGATGGGTGTTCACCTGCATGGATGACACAGATAAAAGGAGAAAGTCATGTACACATGCACCTTACCAACAGTAGTTGACACTACACAATTGTAACAGCAAATGGGCTCACATACCCATTCTTCCTTCCCACATGCCTGTACGGTATGCCAAATGCATGCATCTACACCAACTACTGTTCACATGGCCAACTCAGCGTCACACACAACACTGGGGCATTGGACTCACCTGTTCATCTGGTGTGCCAGATAGCTGTCTATACAGGGGTAGGATCTCCTCCACCAGGTTTTCCAGCTCTTCCTGTGTGAAGGCAGGAGCCCTATCACCTGCAGGATGTGGCATGATGGCTCCCAGAGGCAGTACACAGCAGATCACGTAGTGGAGATCTTATAGCAACAGTGCCAGGAGTCAAGTGAAAAACAGTGCAGAAAATGGCAGGCACTACCACCACGTACAGGATCATCACCACTGGCAGTCACTGCCATTGACCCAACTCCGCCATAGGCAGCAATGTTAACCTATGACAAATTACTCCCCAGTTGCGACCGCCTACCGCAATAATGACTTCTGCCAGTGGACTGAAGTCACTTCCAACTGTCCAGAACAGTAGGTCAGGCACCTGCCTTTTTGGGCATATGTACCTGATGCATGTTCTTACATAAGTGCATCATACACCTGATCGACCTTAAATCTATGTTACCCAATGTAGTGAGTTCATGATAGTGCCACAGTATTGGACAAACATGAAAATATGATGTGTTGAGCCTGTATATATGTGAATAGGTCTGTGTAGCTACTCTGAGGTACATAGTTGTTTGCTAGAAATAGATTAATTTAGTAACATGTGTCATCAGTGCAGGACTGTAACCCACACATGTTCACTTACATATGTGTCACATCTATCAGCCAATGTGCTGCAATGACGGTGTCATATGTGCATTATTATGGTCTGTGATGTTTATGTCAGCACTGTTATGCATCCCCTACATATGTGTAGTTGTCTGCAAGTATACAATGTGCTGCTGTCATGTGCCAACTGCATGACTGATTGTCCATTTTCTCCTCTCAAATTAGATATCCTGCCATGAGGGAAATGTGACAACCACCAGTGTACCATTCACTGGTAGACCTGGCAACCATGCAGGACAGGCATGTCATCCAGACCTACCATCTGAATCTCCGTGCCATCATGGATCTATGTAGACAGTCGGAGCCAGATCTGATTCGAGGCAATCACAATCTATATTCCATACCACATATCGCTCAAGTATTGCCAGTGCTACACTTCATACTGTGTCATCTGTCCAGTGACATTACTGTTGTCATGTGTGTCCTGCTGAGAGGGCCTCCATCTGATGGCCAATACATTGCCAGTTGGAATCAGGGGTCCATTACAAGACCACATTTTGTTGACGGGCATATGTTGTTGTACTATTAAACACACATGTGCAGTAGCTGTGTCCAAAAGTGATTTATTGTGCATATCAGTATTGTGAGTAGTCAAATCAAAGTGTACAACATAATAAATGGGTGATGAATGGAGTCACAGGAGGTTGATCAGAGTAGCTGCTACAACATTTGGTCACACAGTTCCTGTGCCCTTGTCTCATGGGAAAATGGAGCTAGGATTCAGAACAGTCAACAGGGTGTCTCTGAGGTGCACAAGGGTCACAAGTCAGGAGAGGTTCACTTCCTGGCAGTGGGTTTGGTCTTGGCATCTGCTGCAACTGGATGTCTGGATAGAAGTCCATGTTTGCAGGAGTGGTTCTTCTGCAACAGAGGGAGGGGCGTCTGAGGCTTGAGGCTCCCTGGAAGGGCCTCCATTCCCCTTGCTGCCACTGATGTAGAGGGGGCAGATGTAACGTTGCAAGTGGAAGGGGTCTGATGGTGGGTAGCTATATCACGAAGGGTGGTGTTGATTTCCCTCAGCACCCCTGCTATGGAGGCCATGGTGGCATTGTGTGCCTGCCACTGCTGCATGGCCTCCTGGTGGTATTCCCTCTGCAGCCTTTGATTTTCCCCCAACATGGTGATGATCTGGCCTATCCTGTCCTGGGAAGATTTGTATGCTCCCAGGACTTTGGAAATGGTATCCTGGTCAGTGGAGTGCCTTGGCTGCTCCATCCTCTTCCCTACAGCATCCCCCTCATACCCCTTCCCCCACATGCCTGTGCCCACAGTGTGCCCACTCCCAGTGTTAGCAGGGCCATCATTGTCTGGGGTGTCAAGATCAGACTCAGGACCCTGTACTGTGGGGCACCTGGAATCCTTGGCATGATCTCCCCTAACCTTTTGCCTCTACTGCCCAGGTTGTTGCTGTGTGCAGGACTATGTTTTTGGCTGTTTTTGCTACTCTGGGCACTTTACCACTGCTGACCAGTGCTAAAGTGCAAGTGCTCCCTACGTGTAAATTCTATGTGTAATTGGCTTTTCCATGATTGGCAAATCTGATTTATTAGTAAGTCCCTAGTAAAGTTCACTAAAGGTGCCCAGGACCTCTAAATCAAATGCTACTAGTGGACCTGCAGCACTGGTTGAGTAGCCCTGAAAACTTGGCTCAGGCCTGCTACTGCAGTGTCTGTGTTTGCAGTTTTTAAACTGCCAACTCGACTTGCACCCACTTGCCAAGCCTAAACCTTCCCTTTTTATACATGTAAGGCACCCCTAAGGTAGGCCCTAAGTTTGCCCCAGGGGCAGGGTGCAGTGTTTGTTAAAGGCAGGACATCTGCTGGTGTGTTTCTTCATGTCCTAACAGTGAAATACTGCCAAATGCAGTTTTCACTGTTGCAAGGCCTATCTCTCTCACAGGTTAACATGGGGACTGCCTTTAAATTTAAATATCCTTAAAGTACTGTTTCCCTTTGAGAGCAGATAGAAATGTGGAGTTTGGGGTCTCTGAACTCACAATTTAAAAATACATCTTTTTTAGATTTTTAAGATTGTTAGTTTGAAAATGCCACTTTTAGAAAGCGGGCATTTTCTTGCTTAAACTATTCTGTGGCTCTGCCTGTTTGTGGATTCTTTGTCTGGGTCAGACTGACAGTTGGGATGTTTGTGCATCTCCACCGGACAGTGAGACAAAGAGAGCTGGGAAGTAGCCTGCATATCCTGATAGGCCACCTGGGCTAGAGTGGAGGGAGGAGTGGTCACTTACTCCTGAAAAGGCTGTGCCTGCCCTTGCACAATGTAGTCTCTGACCCCCTGGTGTGCGTCTGGAGCCATGCCTGGGAAAGGCAGGATCCTGTAAACAAGTGAGACATTTATTTGAAGTTGGGGAACTTCAAAGGTATAAAGGGGTATAAGCATTGGACCCAAAGCCCCAGAATTCGGATTACTTCAAGGATTCAAGAGGAACCTCTGCCAGAAGAGCTGAGGAGAACTGCTGCCCCTGCCTGGTACTGTGCTGTGTTGGAGTATCCTGCAGTTGTTGCTTCTGCCTGTGAAAGGGGAAAAATACTGGACTTTGTTGTGCATTCCTGCTTGAGAGGTATCTCTAAGGGCTTGGACTGAGGTTGCCTCCTGTTTTTGAAACCTCAGGGACAGCAAAGGCTTCACCAACCAGTTCTGAGTCTGCATGCTGTGGACTCTAGCTTGCCAGAGGGTGTCATTCCAGATTCTTGGCCCCTGGAAGTGAATTTCTGGTGAAAACCCATGAAACGGCGCCCGACGACTCCTTTTGACTTCACTAAGGATGTCGCTGCATGAAACCCTTGACACCGCCTACACCTGGATCCATGGACTTCCGTGAAGTGCGACGACCCCACCGTGAACGTAAGCCAAATGTCGCTGCAGCTGCTAATGTCCTCCGAAACACGTGAGTTGGAGTGTTGTACACCAGATGTTTGTGACATACAACTCCGTCGCAGTACCTGTGACGTGATCGCAACCCCGTGAGTTCACCCCGCAGCATTGTGACTTTGCCAGACTTTGACTTTGCTGGGGGTGCCAAGGGACCGACTCCTCGTAACCGACGCCACCTCATCTACACCGCTCCACAGCAAGGACCTGATGCCTCTTCGTGATGCCTCCGCTCCTTCACCCCGCAGCACCGGAAACAACACTGCATCGGACCCAGCAACGCCTAGCTCCCTGGCTCTATGCACCGGCCTGTTCTTCCACACTTTTGCTAAGGTACTGTACCTCGGGGTCCACGTGACTCTGCAAATGGTGCTAGTGGTGTCACATTGTGGGAAACAACTCCATCACAACGCCGCTTTAATATCGGATTGCAGCAGTTGTGCCCCTGGGCCCTATTTTTGTGTTATTAATTGCTAACGCCATATTTTTACTTGTGTATGGTGGATCTTTATCATATTTGGTCTTGTTTTATTTAGACAAATATGTCTATTTTTCTAAACCTGTGTGGTGGCAATTTAATAGTGTTTCACTCTATTACCATGTGTGTTGGTACAAATACTTTAAACATTGCCTCTGGGTTATGCCTTTCTGCTCATGCCAAGCTACCAAAGGGGTGAGCGGGCGATAACCGGGTGTGTTTCTCCTTTACCTTGACTAAAGTGAGGGTCCTTGCTTGGACAGGGGGGCATTCTTACTGCCAACCAAAGATCCCATTTCTAACAGGCACAGAATAGTTTGAACAGTCCTTGGGACACAGGTTTAGGATTGCTTGCTTGGTGTGATGTCTGAGCAACTGTGGTGGGGGAACTGATCGGGCTGAGTGTGGCTAGGAGTCATCAACTGACCAGATGTCCCAGATGGGCCAGGTTGGTCGTCACTGTCCAGACATCCAGGCATGTTGTCCTCACTGGGGCCTTCATCCTGTGGAGGGCTGACAGTGTCTGGTATCCTCTCCATGGTGGCAATGGCAGGGTTACCTGTGGATGAAGTGAGACACAGTGTACAGATAAGAAAGTATGTTTGGTACCCTCTTTGTGTGATACAGACAATGGCTTAGCATGATTTCCAGCAATGAAAATGACAGTTACTGAAATACATAGCTTGGTGGTACAAGGGACTCTGTGACAGGAGTGCCAAACTCCATATTGTGTGCTGTCATCAATGTTTGGTACATATGGCACTGCAGATGGGTTCTGTAACTATTTGATGCTAGACATGACAAATAGACTCTGGTACCTGGTATGTAGCCAGGCTTGGTAGCAATGTCACATAATGACTGTACATTGCCACATGATGTTCCATAGGGAACAGAGTATGTGGGTATGCAGGCTCATACTTCTATCTCTGGATCTTTTTGTGAGCATGGAGTCTGGCATCATACTTTCCAATCCATGGTCGGTCCATTAAAGGCTTGGGCAAATGGAGCAGTGTTCATTTTGATTAGCTACAGGGCTTTTGCTGTGTTTTGCCTTACTTGCTATAGTGACGTGCCATTTCATTGCTGTCATTGCCATGTACTGGTCCTCAGTCATACATTCTAGATGGTTTAGGTTGTACCATAGTCATACATGCATGAAATGTGACCTGATATGCACATTGCTGGTTTTACCATTAATGGTTTGGTGCATTGTGGGAGTGATAGGATTAGGCTGTGGTATCCTTGCTCTTGCCAAGGGCTGTGTGAGCAGTAGGGCTATATGGGTGGTGGCATGCAGGAGAGGGGCATTGAGTGATTTGCACATAGGTGAACTGGGAAAAACAGTGATTTATGGGATATTTGGGTGGTGAGGAAGCATGCAGGACATAACAATTGCATTACATTGATGTTGTGGGTACTTACCAGACTTCAGTCTCCCAGGTACTACAGTCAGGGCCTCAGAATGGAGTTTCTCCAAAACCTTCTTCTCTCAAGATGTGAAGTGTGGGGGAGGAGGTGGGGCCCCCCGCCAGTCTTGTGCATGGCTATTTGGTGTCTCAAGGCCATGGAACGCACCTTTCCCCGTAGGTCATTCCAGCACTTCTTGTTGTCGTCCCTTGTGCATGGATAGCTGTCCACAGAGTTGACCCTGTCTACTATTCTTTGCCATAACTCAATTTTCCCGGCAATTGATGTTAGCTGGACCTGTGCTCCAAACAGTTGTGGTTCTACCCTGATAATTTCATCCACCATGACCCTCAACTCATCATTGGTGAATCTTGGGAGCTTTTGTGGGACATGTTTGTGATTGTGTTTACGGTGTGGGGGGTGTTGCGTGTGAAAGGTAAAGTGTTGGGTGAATGATGGGGTGTGGGTGCTGCGTTGTGAGGGATGGATGGATGTAGCAGAATATGTATAGTGGCTATGTGTGTGTCGTGTTTGCTTATTAGATGTGTGATGCACGTGATGTGTGTGTGCCTAGAGTGTCCGAGTGCTCTCTCTGTGTATGTGCCTGCTCTCAGTGTCTCTGTATGGCAAGGTACATTGCGGGTGAACGTGGTAGAAGTTTAGTCTCCAACATTCTTAGAAAACACTCATCCTTCTGTAGGGACATTTTCTCAGAACATCAGCTGTGTTATTATAAAAACACTTCCTCGTCCCTTACACGTTAGAGGGAGATTCCAGCCAGAGAACCACGACTGTATGCTGATTGCCGAATGCTTCGGTACAGATGCTAACGCAGACCACAGGCCTTTGCTCAGGTATGGGGGATGATGTCTTCCCAGGGGAACCTGAAGTGCAGAATTAGAGCTTAACATGCTGTCTCTATCATAGCCTAGGTAGGAGTTAGTCTACCGACTATAGTGACAATATGGTAGCGTTATTCTTATGCTTCACTCTCATTGT
This sequence comes from Pleurodeles waltl, assembly GCF_031143425.1. Lineage (NCBI taxonomy): Eukaryota > Metazoa > Chordata > Amphibia > Caudata > Salamandridae > Pleurodeles > Pleurodeles waltl. The sequence continues at coordinate 781,698,219 of NC_090437.1, read as the reverse complement.
CACAATTTTAATATTGTCATGTTGTGTCATCCTGATTATTGCAGCTCACGCTTTTCTATCTAAGATGCAGTTGTTTTATTAAAATCATTATTGAAACATATACTGCCTCTGTTTGTCGTATATATGAGACTAAATGTAACTGAGAGAAACGGATGAGACCTGAGTGACCACGGCTTCCTTGAGAAATCAATTATGTTATGCGCTCGGCTGCCTAGTCATCCCTGCCCTTGGGTAGAGGTGAGGCACTGCTAGTTAACCGGAGCTAAACCCTTATTGGAGCGACAGGTGTTACCTGCAGTGGGTCAGACTTAGTCTCCCACACCCCAGACGATTCTGCCGCTCAAAATCCAGTAGTCTCATTGGAATAATGCGAGCCTATGTGACATGGCACCGCCAACGTTTGGTCAGGCTCTAAGTTTTGGGTCCTCCTGAGTATTTTTGTCTCATTATATACAACAATACCTCAATACTGTAGACGTCCGTGGTACTGAGGATTTCCGCCCCAGCTACGTAGGCTATCCTATCTGGTGCTGGAGGTTGTTCAAGCTTGAACTCTAAAAGGAAAAACCCTATTTTGTGTGCCTTCTCTGAACATATCTTCTATCTAGCAGGGCTAATCCGCAGCAGGTACCAATAGCAGTCAATATGAGACAACCTCTGACTACACATTTATTAGCAAATGGCCTAACGACCCAGGGGGGTCCAGTCACATTTGTGGTGGATGCCCATCCACCAAATAGAACATAACTTTTCTATTCTTGGGTCACATTTCCAGCAGTTGATGGGAACACAAACACATTTCACCATTATACACTTGGAAATGTACCTGCACAATACAGGGCATATGCATATTTAGAAATACCATTATCTTATCAAGAACATAATAATTGGCTTGATGGCGCCCTTTCCCACACAATACTACCAGTAAGGTTAGGTCCTCTAAGTAATGATGGTCCTACCTGGCCTTTATTGGCCACCTATACACCACACCCTGCAGTAGCGACTTTAGCAGTTGCTGAGGTTCGTCACTTATATCCTGAATTAACAGCGACATATAGACGATTAGTACAGTTTGTGATGAAAACATTAAATACAAACCCAGCACGTGCTGCGCCAGCACAACCACATGCAGTGATGCCAGGTATAAACCCTGCAACTGTACATTCGATCATGGGTAAAGTACCCACCAAACGAGAGGAAACTCTGTTTTGGTTAGCACAAAAAATAAATGCGCTGGAAGCAGTATTTCCCCATACAGGACCTCAGGATAAACATAGAATTCTAACGATGTGCTTGCCATTTGGATTGGTCCCTACAATGGATAACTGTAATACCTGGGGCAGGGTATTAGCTGGGGGCACGGTATTAGCTGCGCTCTATACAACCGCACATGGTACACTATCACTTGCCAATTTGCCGGAGGTGTTGAAGCAGATTCAGGATGAATACGGGGCTACCCCGGCCCTGGTCTTGGGGATGCAACTAATGGGCAATTTTGCCACAGTATCCTCAATTATTTTAAGTAATCTTAAAGGGGAAGCAGTCGCACTAGCAGTGCGCATGCGGCTCTGTGACGTTCCTACAACAGGATCAGGAACGCGAGCTGCCCAAGATTATCGCAGAGACCTATTTTAGCATTGGTTGAGATAGTCTAGGGGCCAGACCAACTAAACCACAATTTCAGGGCAAATCTAATAAAGATTTTTCCAAGCAAGCTCCTGAGGGTAATAAGAAATGCTCGGATAAAAAACAACAAACTCCTAAAAAAGAGAGGGGAGAATCTCCGCGTACGGAGACCCCACAGAATAGATATAATCTCAGAAATAGGGATAATATAAAAACCCCTGATAGATATCTTTCATTTTTTCTTTTTTTTCTTTTTTTTACCATTGGAAGCTGCCCTTATTGCTCTAATAACTTCTAGAGAGGTAATAGGAGATAATAATAAAGTCTGAGCCTCCGTATCTAACCTGGGTAGAAGTATTGTATCTAAAAAAAATCGAATTTGTGAATTATTTACTTGTTTTTCCTCTCTATATAGCTTAGCATAGTGTGAAAGAAATCCTTTTTTAATCTCATTAGATTGCATAACCATCCTACCCTGCTCTTCATTAAAAATGGCTTTTACTAAATGAATACTGGAGCGTTTTTTGATTGACCAAGCTAGAGATCTACCGGCATGCTCGCTTTCTTCATATTGAAGTTGATAACTGGTATGTCTGTTGAGAATTTCCTAAGAAACAACATTTTTTTTAGATTAGCCTGGGCCCTTGCCAACCTTTATATTGTCTCCAGACTAGAAAGTAGTTGTTTGTTCCTTAATGCCTGTTCTACCTCGTTTTGCAGTTTGGAACTATTTTCACGAGCTATTCTAGCTAGATGGGCTTTGAATGAGATAGCCTCCCCTCGTATGAAGGCCTTGACTGCTCCCCAGATATAATAAATAGGGGCGGATCCCTTATTTATCTTCAGGAAGTCAGTTACTAATACTTTGAGATTAGTTACCCAATCTTCCTCTGCCAGAAGCGACCTGTCGAGGCGCCATTGTGAACGACGATGCTGGTTAGCCGAATCCTTGAAATCGTCAATATCGATCCAAGGAACTGAATGATCTGAAAAAGAGTTTGCAAGTATTCCTGTTCTATGCCATTTTAATCTGAACGAGACCAAAATGTAGTCAATTCTTGATGCCATGTTATGCCTTTTCGAGAAACACGTATACTCTTTAACGTACAGATGATCAGCTCGCCAGGCATCTACTAAACCTAGCTCTTTTATCAGTTTTGCCAAAAATTGAGAGGCTTTTGTTTTTTTCTGTGCTTTATTCTTACATGATGCGTCCCACAGGGTATTTGGCATAACATTAAGTCCCCTCGCCTGATAGATATCAATAAACTGATACACGCCAATCTCATTCCTTTCAGGACTCATCGGAAAAACAAATTGAGAGAGTTGGGCGATCAGAGCGAAGAACAGAGCACATGAAACCGAGACAGGAATCACAACGCTCATCGGAGGTTTCTGTTAAAAAGGAAGAGAAACTTGCCCAACAAAAACCCCAATTAAAAAGAAAAAAGTGACAGCAGACGCAATTCGACAAGCCACTCAAGAAGAGGGTCCTCTTGAAGAACAGGAAGTAGGCACTAGCAATGCTAGACAGCGTGGCACAGGTCACAATAGTTCGCCGGAGTCTTCTAGAGCATCTGGGGGTGAAAGCAACTGATGACTTTTTACAAGTAGAAACTGCGGACAAGCGTGCCTCCACGCCTCATAGGGTGTATAAAGTAACGCTACAGTTTGAGGGAGACATTGAGCACAAAATAGACGCAATATTTTGGGATTGCGTAGTAAACACATATGATGTTTTGTTGGCCGAACAGGATTGGCCACCTGAATTTGTCCGTACCTGCCCATGTGGGGAAGATGTTATTAAACCTTCTTTCTCGCCCCTTGTTCTGGAGGAACTCGTGGAATCCTATGCCATTGATTGGGCTTTGGCACAGGCACCTGCGTGATATCACAACCACGTCGGATGGGATAAAGAATCCCCCTACCATGTAATTCCTCTTAAAAATCAACCCCGACTACAACCTCAGTATCCAATAAAACATGATGCTAAAACACCTGTGAGGGAAATACTCACACGACCAGAGTACCAGGGCGTAATTGAACCCTGCGTCTCCCCAATGAATAATCCTTTATTCCCAGTAGCTAAACCAGACCATTCATACAGAATAGTCTTAGACTACAGACACTTAAACAGTCATACACGCACATATGCTATGCAAAACTCACATAGCACAGCACTGATGAACAATATAGTGCGTAAAAAATACAAAACAACACTGGACATTTCCAACGGTTTCTTCTGCCAGAATATAGCACCTGAGAGTAGAGACTTAATAAGTTTCAGTGCACTAGGATCCCAGAAAAAAATCTGTTGTTTAACTAAGGGGTATAAGAACAGCCCAGGACTGTTCACAGCTCGTGTCACTGCAATTTTGCACAAGATTGACCCTGAAACATTGTCCTACGTAGATGATATTTATCCTACGGATGATGAATTACTACAACATTTAAGACGGGTAGCCCGCATTGTTGTTGGATTTCCTGAATTTGGCTACAAATTAAACTTTAAAAAAACAAAAATTGCCTTCCTCAGCGTCCTGTTCCTGGGATATGAGCTATCAAGTGAAGGAAAGAGCCTAGCGCCACAATTCTTAGAAAAATGTGCACAACTACAACCTCCAAACATGATAAAAAACTCCAGTCTCTATTGGGTTTTCTAAATTTTGGCAGAATTTACATTCCAGATTATGCTTCACGCATAAAACCTTTATATGACTTGATACGTCCTGATTTGTCAAGTAAATTTTGAACAATTTAACATACACGCATTCTCAGAGATCTGCAGACAGACATGCTTGCAGCACAACATCTACACACAAGGGACAACAAAACACATTTGGTCACCAGAGTAATAGCTGGTGCCATTGGTTTCACCTATGTGACATTTAATGAAGGAGAGACAGTCCTGATTGCATACAAATCACACTTATACTGAGCAGCAGAACAATGCTTTGCTCCCACTGAGAGAATTCTCACTGCTGTACAGATGGCTGTCATTAAAGAAAGACCTCTAGCCCAGGGCAAACGCATAACTGTTGTTTCCCCAATCCCAGCCCTAGAGGCTGTCACAAAAGCCAGCGTTCCAAACGCAAATGCATTACATCCACGTTGGATACAATGGGCCACGTCTTTGACAGCCACTGATGTACACTACATTTTTGACCCAAAATTACAAACTCAAGAATTTTTGCAGTACGAACTAGAATACCCAGTTCCAGCAAACACACTACCTATCGAACAATAGCATAGAGTCATGTACACCGATGGCTCTGCACAACCTGCAATTGGCACAAGGAACCAATACTCTGCTGCTTGCGAAATCGTAAGCGGCTATATGGAGGACAATAAATGTTATCCCCTACATACATTCACGCAAACCCTGGGGGATTGCACGGCACAATTGGCAGAGCTAAAAGCTCTGTTGATTGCACTGGAACATACGGATCCTGCAAAGCCAACGCTGATTGTTTGTGATTTGTACTATTGTGTCCAGTCCTTCAATGAATACCTGCATTACTGGTGCCAGAATGGGTTCAGAAATTCTGAAGGTAACACCATTAAACACAGACTTCTGTGGGGGAAAGTAGCAGATCTAAAAGAAACGCTACCAAATGTCCATGTTGTACACTCACTTGGACACCAGCGCGTTGGAATACACGTTGCTGGGAATACACTGGCTGATGAAGCCGCAAAGTCAGCAGTGGCTGTGGCTGCTGTTGCTGCAGTAACTCGTTTGAGTTCAAAACCAGACGTAGACATATGGGCTCCCGTGAAAGCTACGGCTGATGGTACGCCCTATCCAAAAGCAATTCCTGACAAATATTCCTACCGAATGGGAGGTTTCCTGAACGCTGAAGTTAAGATACCAGGCGTAAGGGTGCGAGATATTCCCAACAGAGATATAAGACCACAATTGATCAAAGCAGCACATAAAGGGGTGGCATCTGCCCATGCTGGTGTGGCGGTTACAATCTCAATCTGACAAGCCTGCTATTGGTGGCCAGGTGACATCTGCCAACAACTTAAAGTTTCCACTGACAAACGCCCACCGCAGGCACCCCTCTTGATTTCAAATAAACCTTTACAATGTGTGTACTTGGACCATTGCGGTCCCCTAATACCGGACAGTGCATACAGGTATATTTTGGTCACTGTTGACTCCAGATTTTTATGGGTATGGCCACAATGCTCAGCTGACACTCGGACTGTTATTAAAGATTTGAGTGTCTGTATCGGTACATATGCAGCGGCGGCTTTCCACTCGGACCAGGGCCCTGCTCTCGCCTCAAGGCAATTAGGGATGCCATGGCTTCTTGGGGGTCCATCTCCAGTACTCATCTCCATTTCATCCCAGAGAAATAGTGTTGTGGAGCAATTAAACCGTGATTTAGAGCAATCCTTAACAGCCAGAGTCTTAGGTACGGGTTGTAGTTGGCTTAATCACCTGCATGGAGTTCAGAGAGCAGTTAACAATCTCCCTAGAAGGTCCCTGGGGGGTCGTACTTCATATGAGTGCCTTTTTGGAACTCGAATGTATGTTACAGATCTTGATGGTCCTGGTGTGGAGGCGGCAGAAACACCTTTTGACATAAATGACCATGTCACTGTCTTACAGGAATTACAACAGTTCCATGATGCCAATTCTTCTGCCAGTATTGCCTCCGTAGGAATTAAGGATGTACCTGTAACATCTACCAGCTAGATTCCTAGAGTTGGGGATCTAGTACATGGAAAGGTTGCTGTGAAAAATAAATTTGGTTATTCTTATTGAGCACCAGTCCCAGTCTTGGGGATACACAGTACCAGAACTGTAATTCTACCGCCGTTGGCAGGTGCCAAAAATCATTTTTTCTCCATCGACAGCAGACCAAGAGGAACAACCAGTAGTTCCCGAATCCCTCTCTCTACGGGTCAAGAAGTCCCTCTACAAGTTGTAAGCAGCAACACTGACACCTCTCCGAGCTTAGGGAGGGTGGAACATGATCTTGCATTGGTTCCATTAACATCAAATAATACAGAAGTTGATCGATTCAATACAGCTTCAACACAAAAGGATGGTGCTATTTATTCTGTGCCACCGCAAAAAACACCAACTCCACCAACTAACACAGCTCCAGTTTTTGCATGAACTGCTTCTGGATATTTTGCTGACATCAATGGCAACGTCTCAGACTCGTTTGCCTCTTCAACACCTGAACTGTCAAAAACATGTAAGCTAATGAACTGCCTTAAAATAGCATACTTTATTTTTCCATGGAACTATCTTGTCTTTCCTTGACTGTACTAGCTTTCCTACTTTGGATTGGTTTTGTCATCACTTTCTTTTTATTAATAGATGGTCATTTTCTTCCTGAAAAATCAACAGTTGAATTGGTGGATGAGGTCCTAAAACCACATTTTTCATCACACAAGGTCCAAAGAGACTTGTCTTTTGTGAACATTTCCGTGATACCAATTCCTGATGGGATTGTTTGGAATAAAGTAACATTTGATATATACGGTCCCACTGAGGTCATTCAAATACCAGGTGTGTTCAAACTTTCCATGAATGATATAATAATACCAGGCATTGTTTCTGATGATTGGGATGTGAAAACAGTTGATTCTATGATGACTGAATTTGAGTATTATACTGTATTTGAAAATAAAGATGTTTATCAATCTAAAGAAAATTATGGTGACATGTTTTGCTAAAATTATTAAGGGCACCATTTCATACACGGAGCAAGCAGCCCCAAAACTGCTTTTAATTATACACAATGGGAACATTGTCCGACTCCACCACAAGGGAGTTCCAAAACATATTCTGAAACGTTCACATATTTTTCTGGGCATGATGTTAAAAATGCTGAGTTGTATTATTTTAAATTGCCACCTACTACAAACATACACATATTATTGACGAATACGAAATTTATATATTCGGAATCCTTTGTTTCCCGGTTGACTATAGAAGGCTATGAATATTGGCTGAATTCGATTGACCTAAAAAGTGTGTGGGGAACTAGACATTGGCAAATAAGAGGGAAGGAAGCTTTATTCAGAGCATATCTAATACCTGTACAAATGATATTCTTAAATGAAACAGTACAACAAAACAAGTTGTCTAGGCTTAGCAAAGATTAAAGAATTAAATACGGCCAGTATTCCTGGCAAAAATATACAAATGCAACTGAAGATCAATGAATGGGTCCAGAATGGTACATTTAGGGCCATATTTATACTTTTTGATGCAAAACTGCGCTAACGCAGTTTTGCGTCAAAAAAATTAGCGCCGGCTAACGCCATTCTGAAGCGCCATGCGGGCGCCGTATTTAATCAATGACGTTAGCCGGCGTTAGCCGCCGGCGCTGCCTGGTGTGCGTGGAAAAAAACAACGTACACCAGGCAGCGCCGGCGTAAGGGGATATGGAGCTTGGGCGTCAAAAAATGGGGCAAGTCAGGCTGAGGCAAATTTTTCGCCTCAACCCGATTTGCGCCATTTTTTTCGACTCCCAACCCCCATAGAAATGACTCCTGTCTTAGCAAAGACAGGAGTCATGCCCCCTTGCCCAATGGCCATGCCCAGGGGACTTCTGTCCCCTGGGCATGGTCATTGGGCATAGTGGCATGTAGGGGGGCACAAATCAGGCCCCCCTATGCCACAAAAAAAAAAAAATACTTACCGGAACTTACCTTAAGGTCCCTGGGATGGGTCCCTCCAGCCTTGGGTGTCCTCCTGGGGTGGGCAAGGGTGACAGGGGGTGTCCCTGGGGGCATGGGAGGGCACCTCTGGGCTCCTTCCGAACCCACAGGTCCCTTAACGCCTGCCTTTTCCAGGTGCTAAAAAACGGCGCAAAAGCGGCCGTACGTAATTTTTTTTTCCCCGCCCACTCCTGTGAATTTTGCCCGGGAGTGTAAATACAGCGCACATGCCTCGGAGTCAATTTTTTAGACGGGAACGCCTACCTTGCATCTCATTAACGCAAAGTAGGTGTCCACGCTAAAAAATGACGCAAACTCCATGGACTTTGGCACTAGATACGTCTAACGCCAAAGTATAAATATGGAGTTAGTTTTGCGTCGGAATTGCAATTCCGGCGCAAACGGAGTATAAATATGCCCCTTAATGTTTCACTGACACGTCCTGGTGGGTGGTTATTGTGGCCAGTAGATACCAATGGGAGTCACCAATGTTTTATCAACTCCTCGGGGGGGTTTTAGAGCTAATAGGCCGGACCCTCGCTATATATCATCCGAACATGCTGGTATAGTTACAACATATAGTGTAGGGAAACTATGCCAGCAATGGTTAAGAACTTCCTTACTTGATGCAGTTAGAGAACACCTCAGTCTCCTGTCTAATAATACTGACTTACAGGATTTTCTTTTAGGCCCCAGAAAACAATGCAGAAAGTGCTTCTTATATGCAGTATACAATTAAATTTGGAAGCTTTCCCAACAAGAAGCTGCTGCCCGGTTAAGGCAAATAGCTCAGGAAAACATACAGAAGGCATTAGCTGTTGTAGATAGTGGTATTAATACCCTGTGCGACCGGATATACACCTTAAACAACATTGTTTCTTCTGCAATAGACATACTTCAAATTGATATGTCTTCTTTACACCATGGACAGAGACAACTAAGGTCCATTATGTAGTTGGGTTGGACACTACAAACATTAAGGGCAGGTCGCATTTCCTGGCAACATGTTAGCGCAAGGGACATATTTTCTACGTTTAATTAACATGTCACCAACAACTAATGGCTAAGAAAGAAGCGACTTATGTCATGTTAAATATTGAAAAGTTAGAAAAGTTGCCTTTTAATGTGGCTGAAATACCATCTGCTGAGTGGTTCATACACCTGGTCATTAATCTGATTATTTCAACACTTCAGTTCAAGTCCTGCTTAAAACACATTCCAGTAGGCAGATATGAAAGGCTAGGAGATAGTTACATCCATGAGGTGTGAGAGCTACCCTTCTTGTACAAATGTCTCAGTGGCATGAAAGCGGTCTTTCTTAATGTTAGTGAATGCAAGACTTCTGTCAGCCATTCAATGGTTTGTAAACAGCTGTCTTTGCATGGGGAGTGTAACGCTTTGGCAGCGAACTTGGCTTTTTATCTGCAAGGAGTTCCAGTCCCCTTGATTAGACCTGGTTCCAGGTGCTCTACAATGGCAACGTACTTTTTCCTCCCACAAAACAGAGGGAAGTAGCTGAGATTTGGCCCCATATCGCTACTTTAAATGTGAATTTTGACAGGTTGAGCAGACTCAAGGCTTTATTGTTCCAAAAACATGTAACACTTACATCTGCATGCGAGACCTCTGTGCTTCAGGTGGCAAGGTCATCAGCAGAGATACATCCCTTTTAAGTACTATCTTTCCGAGACACTTTGGTGAACTCATGGGATGAATATTTTTCATCCACAAAGACCACATCAATTGCTCTTCCACAGACAACAACACTACTCATGGAACACCAAACTTCTAGATCAAGCCAGACATCAACACCACCTTCAGGGGAACCCTCACATACAGACCCCCCGGTCCCTGCTCTAACTTTTGTAAACACATCTCCAACTTCTTCACACCCCTGTCAACAGACTCCAATCACTACCTCTTCCTAGGAAACCTCAACTTACACCTAGAAGACCCGGAGGACACTAACTCCACCGAAATCATCGAAAACATGAGCATCTTAGGCCTCTCTCAGCTGGTCACTTCCCCAACTCACTGTGCAAGACACACCCTCAACCCCATTTTCTCCTGGAGTGACAGAGTCAAGTTCTCCCACACCACCCAGGTAACCTGGACAGACCCCAACATCATACACTTCACCGTAGACTGATTACCCGATGCCACTACCAGAACCCACTCTCCCCTCTATCGAAATTGAACCAAGGTAAAGAAAACCCCAAGGACCACCGCCCTGAAAAAATCCAGACCCAACTCTGCTGTCTCCCTCGAAAAAATGCATTCAAAACCTCTTCATCTTGCTCCCTTCCGCCGTTGACTCTGTCTCCCCACTCAGAAATCCCGCAAGCCCAACAAACATGCTCGCTGGTTCATCACAGAACTCCAAACCCTCAAACAATACTGCAGGAAGCTGGAAAGACACTGGCTCACAAAAAAAACACCCGACAACCTCAACTGCTTCAAGGCTGCCCTCAGCCTCTACCACCACTAACTCAGGGAGTCCAGTAAAGCAATCTCTGCAAAAAATACTTCTACATAATCCACATCTACAGCAACTTCAACCCCCAGCCCTCCGACGTCGTCCTCCCTCGCACCCCAACCCACCCCACTCCGCCTCACCCGTGAAATGGAAACAGATCTCCACAGAAGACACAGTCATCATCAGGTCTTTCACTTACTCAGGATCATCCGCTGATCCCCTGTCCCCACCACTTCTACAACCTGGGAAAAGAACTTATAGGAGTGTCCCTCAATGAAATACTCAACACCTCGATCTACACAGCCACCATTCCCAACTCCTGGAAACATGCAGCGGTTAAGCCCCTCCTGAAGAAACCCACAGCCAACCCCAGCGAGCTCAAAAACTATCTTCCCATCTTGCTCCTCCCATTCCCCGCAAAGGTACTGGAAAAGTTCATCAACTACCACCTCACAGAATACCTCAAACTGAACAACCTAACGGACCCTTCCGGCTACTGCCCAAACCATAGCACAGAGACTGCCCTCATTTCAGTCGCCTACGACATCAGATGCCTCCTTGACCGCAGTGGATCGGCAGCCCTCATCCTTTTCGACCTCTCTGCCGCCTTCAACACCGTCTCTCACCACACACTCATCACCAAACTCAACAGGACAGGCATCCAGGGCAATGCACTCAATGGATCACATCCTTCCTTTCAGGCCACAGACAGAGAATTCTCCTCCCTCTCTACATCCGATCCGAAGGACATCATTTGGGGCATACCTCAGGGCTCCTCTCTCATACATCTCATACACTGACGGCACACAACTTGTCCTCTCTCCGATGACGACGCACATGCAACCAGAGCCAACTATCAAAACACCATGACTGATGTAGCAGAATGGATGAACCTCAAACTGAACTCAGACAAAACCAAAATACTCATCTTCGGAAGAAAACCTTACCCCTTGAATGACTTGTGATGGCCACTCACCCTAGGATCCCCACCCAGATCTGCGAAACAAGCACACATCCTAGGAATCATCCTGGATACCCAAATCCCCATCTGGCAACAGGTCAATGCCATCTCATCCTCATGCTTTTACATTCTCTGAATTCTCCAGAAAATCTTCTGTTGGCTATCTTTCCACATCAGGAAGACCGTCACCCAAGCCCTCATCACCAGCTGTCTGGACTACATCAACACTCTCTATGCCGGAATCTCTAAGCAGCTCCTCAACAGCCTCCAGACTACCCAAAATGCCTCAGCAAGACTGGCCCTCGACCTCTCCAGAAGAACCAGGACCACCCCCTCCCTAAGGAATCTCCACTGGCTCCATGTGCAACAGCGCTGCCACTTCAAACTCCTCACCCACACTTACAAGGCCCTCCACAACACAGGACCTGCCTACCTCAACCGTCACCTCTACTTCCACCAACCAGTGAGAGAATTCCGCTCAGCCACCCTCGCACAGGCACAAATCCACGCATCCACTATGAGCATACCAGAGGACATTCCTTCTCCTACCTCATCGCTGAGACCTGGAACAACTGACCCCTCCCCCTTCGCACCGCTCCCTCTCTCACTGTGTTCAGTAAGCAACTCAAGACCTGGCTCTTTGGCCACCTCCACCATTAGGATGACGCACACATCCTAACTACAGTGCCTGGAGACCCCCCGGGAGTGACAAGTTTATGCTCTATAAGTACTTCAATTGATTTATTGATTGATTAACATGCACATTTGTGAAGGGCTCAGGTCTACCTGTTACTGTAAACATTAACTTACTAGAAGTTTGCTGAACAAACTGCTTTCAAACATGTGTCAGATAAGAAATGATGACACTGTACAAAGAACACCAATGCTTTAGGTGCAGTTGCACATTCTCATATTGTCATAGCACCAACTTACCAATGTCAAGTCTGATATGCATCATAATTGTGCAGTTATCAGTAGTGAAACCTACATTCACTACACACATTTGTGACGCACCATCACAACTGACTAAATCATGACATGGGGCATGTTTTGTGAAACTATCCCTTATGTCATTGTGAAAATGCTAGCAATCCCTTTGTTTGCATGCAGCCATGTGTCTACCCACAACAGTACTTGCCTTGTGAGGAGGAATCAAGTGGCAGTCTTCATCACAAAGCAATACACCACATCCATCATCAGACAATGTCTGATCAAGTTACATCTCCAGAAATCCTCACAGGCTTTGGATTTGTGTCAACCTCAAAACTGATGCCATACAACATAACTGGAAAGTAAATAGGTTAAACCACAACAATACCTACAGATAATGGCTTCCCTTTTGGTTCTGCTATAGAGCCCTCATCAAGATCTGGGTAAGCCACCGTGAGGAAGTGGGCCATTAGGGAGGCCAGGGTGCAGAACTCCTGTCTGGGTCACTGGGAGGACTGCCCAACTTGGCTCTCGGCTAACTTTCTTGTTGCCTGATGCAGGTCCTCCCACCTCTTCCGACAATGCAGGCTACGATGCTTGTGTACCCCCAGGGTCTGCACCTTCTTTGCGATGGCCTACCAGATGTCCTATTTCTGATGGGCGTTGACCTGTATAGATGACATAAAAGAATGAGAAAAGAAGATTCAGTGTTACTGTGGGGGAGTACCGCTGTGAAAATACATTTTGGAAATTCACAGGCACATTACCAAACAGTTAGTTGATTTTGTTTTCTCCAGCATATTGTTACAGGTAGAGCAGAAATACTGACTTGCAGTGATCTTATGTGCACCATCAATACATGCTACCTTCTCATGTTACTTATTCAGGCCTACAACCTCATCTTGGCCAGAGCTATGCAACAAATCCTGTTGTGAGAGCTACCCCTGATTACTCAAAATCCTTCTGAGTTACTAACGGCCAAACCTCCTATACAATTCTTGCACATAATCATATTCACAGCTACATTGGCTTCCAACCTCTAATCCCAAGAGTCAAAACCCATGGTGTACATCACATACAGCGACTGAGGGCAAGATAGAAGCACTGCTATGTGTCAATGAGAGGATTTGTGGGTTGTTCGAACAGGTTTGTTTTCAAATGTGACAGACTGGGATGGATGATCGTGAGCCAGTATCAGCTGAACTTGCTGCACCTAAAATACTTTTACCGATATGTGGCTTAATGACAGGTTTAAACCATACAGAGCAACCTAAAACATATTAGATTATTCAAGACCCTCCAGACCTTCTACATTTTTCCCTCAACATCACTATCATTTCAACATTGGCTATATGTTATCTGTCATACTACTGGTACACTGTCTACTGGCCACAGGTAGTCAGTAGTCTGCAACTTCTGTGATGAAATAGGATTTATGTGTTACATAGACACACATTACAGCTTTTACTTTTAGGTGACTTAACATTGGAACCAAATAGCCTGTGAATCAGAAAGGAAGGAGTTACTCAGTCAGACATTCCCAAATCAGACATGTACCTGTTCCTCTAGGGTTCCATAGAGTTGGCTGTACAGGGACAGGACCTCCCTTGCAAGGAGCCCCAGCTCCTCATGGGAAAAGGCAGGGGGCCTGTCACCTGCTTTGCCCAGCATCCTGGCTCCCAGAGGTCGGTAACAGCAGCAGAAAATGAGGAGGTTTTGATGGCTACAGTGTTAGGAGGCAAGTGAGTGTTTTTCCACAATGAGGCATACAACCACACAGCGGACACAATCCATGACGGAGATGGACACAGCCATTGACTTTCATGCAAAGCCATCAAACACAGCCTATGGCAGGGCCTGTTGTGGAGGCTACCACCTGCTATGCAGTAAACTTCCACTGATGGCCATCGGGTAGCCAATGTCCTGATGGCAAGGACAGGCAGCTGCCATTTTAGGGTGTGAAGCTTCACATTTTTCGTTTCTCAGTGCATCTTCAGCACTCTAAATGGTTGGCTAATGCATTTCTAAATGTCAGCAATATATGGCATGATTATTGCCTTGGGGCCACCACACATGGGGAAACAGGACTACCACAACTGGAAGAACCTCTATTCCATCAGTGTGCAAGTTGTCTGCTTACCAAACTTATACATCTCAAGTGTGTGTGCCCTCTTCCCTGGGTCAACAAATGAGTTATTCATACTATGGAACAGCAATATACCATGCAGATGTCACAACTTGGACCAGAGAGGGCCTGGCTTGTTGGCGAGTACAATATGAATTGTTGATCTTTCACCTGAATCCTAGTTTAGGAAGGGACAATGGCTTCATATGGGAGTAATCTGTTGATGTGTTGCTTCTGTGTAGGAGGGGAGACGTCCTGAACAACACGTTGAGAAAAACACAGACGTTTCCTTTGCAACGGTAACCACGTTTGCCGGGACAACAACTGCCTTTTTCTCTGCCTTCACCACGCATGTGTTGAACTACGCATATGCGTGGCAAAAGCAGAAAAAAGTCAGAGTGAATCGAGAGTGGACGCTGTCAGGTAAGTGGGGTTGGGGTAGTTTTTAGGGACGTGGGTGGGTAAAGGTCTTGGGGGTGGGCTATTTTTTTTAGAGGCGGGTGGGGGTGTTTGGGATCTTTTTTAAGGGTAGGGCTTAGGGTGGGGGTTGTGGAGGGTTCGGGTAGTTTTTAGGGGTGGGATGGATAAAGGGCTTGGTGTGGGGTTGGGGGGGTTGCAATATTTTTTTTTTTTAGGGCTCAGGGTTGGGGGATTTTTTTTTAGGGTGGATTGGGACAGGGCATGGTCAGGTAATTGGGGCTGGGGCAGGGTTAGTGGTAGTTTTGGGGGATGAGGGTGGATTAAGGGTTTGGGTTGAGGGTTGGGCTATTTTTTTTTCGAGGCTGGGGTGAGGGGGTCGGGGTAATTTGTTTTTAGGGCAGGTGGGGGTCGGGGTAGTTTTCTTTTTAGTGGCGGGGTGGGGGTCTGGTAGTTTTGTTTTTAGGGCGGGTGGGAGGGGTCAGGGAAGCATTTAGGTCTCAGGGCGAGTGGGTGTGTACGGGTAGTTAAGTTTTTAGGGGTGGGGTGGGGGGTTGGAGTAGTTTTGATTTTAGGGGCGGGGGTCAGGGTAGTTGTGTTTTTAGGGCAGGTGGGGGGTCAGGGTAGTTTTGTTTTCGGGAGTCAGAGTAGTTTTGTTTTTGGGGCAGGGGTCAGATAGTTTAGTTTTTAGGGTTGGGGTGGGCGGAGTCAGGGTACTTTTGTTTTTAGGGTTGGTGGGGGGGTTGGTTGTTTCTAGGGGGGTCGGGAAGGTTTTACAGCTCAGGGTGGGTGGGAGGTGTTGGAGTAGTTCTGTTTTTAGGGGTGGGGGATCAAGATAGTTTTGGTTTTAGGGGCCGGGGCAGGGGGTCAGGGTAGTTTTGTTTTTAGGGCGGGTGGGGGTTCGGGTAGTTCAAGTATTATGGGTGGGATACTTTTGGGCCATAGGACGGGTGGGGGATGGCATGATAGGAACACCCATGCTGTTCCCACACATGCCTTTGCTAGGCATTCTTTTCCAACAAAAACGGTTGTTCCGACCGTGTTGTTAAGGCACGCGTGGTTCCCGCATGCGTTGTTCCATCATACATTTGTGTAGGAGACTCAGTATATCCTAACCTACAGTGGTTATAGGCGCCGATGAGGAATCCAACAATGCCAGGGGAAGTCCGCTTCAATGAGGCCCATGGAAGAACATGAAGGCTAGTGGAGTGGGCTTTTGGGCTTCGAAGACTAGGTTTAGGTGCCTTGACAAGACTGGTGAATCCTTCCTCTACTCACCCGATAAGGTGTGCAAAATCACAGTTGCCTGCTGCAAACTCCATAACATCCCCCTGAGTAGAGACATCCTTATAATTGCTGAGGAGAGAGACCGTGATGAGCCCCTGGGTGAAGATGTTGAATTTCCCAATAAAGATGACAGTGGTGAAGAAGAAGAAGTTGACTGAAGTAAAGATGTGATTGACCACTTATTCACCTGAGTGAATTTTAACATTCAATGCAGTACAACTTGTGACCTAGGGAACATATCTGTCTGCTATGGTAATTCATTATGAATGGTCAGTGTAGAAATGTTCAAGGCAAAGATATTAGTGGGTCAGAGTTTCTTTACATTGGGTAATGTGGTCATTGACATAGATAAAATGTGCTTGTGTTAAGTGTGTGTGTCCTCATGACTTGTCAATTGAGTTCAATTTAATATGTGGTAAAATTAAATTTTCCCTTGTTATTCATTTTCAGGACCGTTCACCATGTCTTCTTCATTTGGACATTTCAAAGTTGTGACATTCTCTGTGGTACGTCGATGTCTGCAAGTACAAAATGAACATGTGTTGATCCTCTGACAGATACCCACTTAGGACAGACAAATCTTTTCCAGAGACAACTTGCACTCCCACAGTATGGAAGTTCAGAAGATTGTATCTGACCTGTCTTCTGTGTGAGGCTGCCATCAAGGCTATATGTGACACTTGAGTTGCTCAAACAACATGTGTCTGTAAAGCCCTAGCATGTTATTCTTCCTTCACCTTGGCTAAATCTTTAACTTGTGGACAGTGGAGGTGATAGTGGAGGCTACTAGCATCCAACCAATGGCCACAGCCATAGTACTATACCGAGGGACTCCCGCCATCATGGACCCGCAACTGACACAGCACCAGCAGAACTATGTGATCTAAAGAGGCTTGGCAGGATGCCACCGTCAAGACGGCAACAAATTGTTAATTGTTGGTATTGGACTCCACTGCATCGGTTGCGGGATGCAGCTGGTGTGACGGAGTACACTCCGTTATGGCGGTCTTTGGTTTAGTAGCAATACATCTAAATAGTGCGAGTGGAAGACTGCCGACATGAGGATCTTTTCAGGCGTGCCGCCAACGCGGGCTTGTGGTAATACTGCCAATATCTAAATCAGTCCCTTAGTGATGTCCTATTTGGATTATAAATGCTCTGCATCCACTGTTAAATGTTCATAGACTTTGTGTATTAGCTGTGTAAAATCAATGGTTACAAATGTTTTAGAATAAGTATTTGTACCGCTTATAATGTAAGTACACATGTAAAACACTTTTAAGAGTTGATTGCAAGTGCCTGGGTAATCCAGATGGGACAGTAACAAAAGTCACCAGCCCCATCAGGATTATAAGCATTGAAGCAAATTTATAGATTGTGTGCATTTCACAAAAAGAGATACTTTGGGTTCTGAACACAGCCAAAATCTCCCGGTGAAAAGCCAGGGCATAATGAGGAGTTGTGAGAAATTGGGTTACTGGTTGAGGTGGATAAAACCCCACGTAAGCAGCGACCACAATCCTTGTCAGGTTGAGGCATAAGCAAACCCCAAATTAATCTGTGCTCAACCCTCTGGTAGCTTGGCACAGAGCAGTCAAGCTTAACTGAGAGGCAATGTGTGAAGCATGTATGCATACTTCAGACAGTGATAAAGAAACACACAACACAAGAAAAAAATCCAACACCAATTTAGAAAACTAGATTTTAATAAATAAATCAATACAAAATCCAATCAGTAGAATCAGAGACATGCAAATTTCAATATTTCAGTGAAAATACCACCGAAAACCTCAAAAGGCTAACTGTGGATATCTGGTTGCACCAGACCCGGTCAAAGTAAAAAGTTCAGGCTGACCGCAATCTAGTGAGCGCTGGCTACTGGGACCGAGCTAGGGCCATTAAACCAGAGTACCTTTAATCCTGGTTGTGGAGCATTGGGTGGGCCTGCATCCAGGATGCATTCTGCAGCTGAGGCGATGCGTTGGTTTAGAGGAGTGACGAGGCTGCGATGCAAGAACATGCATCATCATAGAGGCTGTCTTTGATGAGAGATTTGCAATGTGAGAATCTGCATTGTGAAAGCTTTGTCTAGCAGTGGTTCTGATGTGGGCTGTGAGGATGATACAGAATCCTTGCCCTGGAAGATTCCTCACAGCAGAGTTGGTTCTGTGTTTGGTTTGCCTATGCAGCAGAGGAGGTGCATCATTCTGCTGGCTCCATAGATGGGCTGGCAGTGCACCTTAAGGGACATTTTTAAGGGTCCAGGACTGGGGTGGCAGGGTAGGACTCGAAGACAACAGAGTCCAGATGCTCGGGTGCTGGGTTCAAGGTGAATGGAGCCTTCAGTCCGTGAGGATCTAGTAAGGAGTCCAGCCAGCAAGCCCTTGTAGGCACTCTTTACATTTATTTTTCTCCCATACCTCAATATGAAGAGGTGAATAAATTGTATATAGTGAGCAAATGGTGAACATATGAGAGAGGTGGAGAGACTTATCTACGATCCTTTGAGATGCAACACATTGCCAGACTATAAGCAAAATAAGGACATGTACACAATATAGGCAATTGGACTCTATATGATCTATTCACCTCCTCATATTGAACTATGGGAGAAAAATAAATGTATATAATATGCTAACCCATAAGGCAGGTCTGTGAATGGTTAGCTGTTTGTTTACTGAAATTTCTAAAAATGACATTTTTAAAATGGTAATTTTAAATACGACATCACCTAAAGGCAGCAATCATGAACTGGGTAACTGTTCCCATTTGGAAGTTACAGCTTATTAAATAAAATAGGGCAACTCCATTGTAGTCCTATTGGAGGGATAGGCCTTGCATTAGTGACAAATTAACTTAAAGGTTTTTTAAATCAGGACATGTTAAACTTGAAAGTGCATGTCCGGCCTTTTAAATACAACACACCCTGCACTCTAGTCTGTCCAGGCCCTACCCTAGGGTGACATATGTACTAAAGAGGTATGTTTGGACATGGCAAAAGGTTCACTTTGCCAGGTTGACATGGCAGTTTAAAAGCTGCACACACAGGCTGCAGTGGCAGACCTGAGACATATTTCAAGGGCTACTTAAGCGGGGTGGCACAATCAGTGCTTCAGGCCCACTAGTATCCTAGTAATTTAATTTACAGGCCCTGGGCACAGGTAGTGCCACTTTACTAGGGGCTTATAAGTAAATTAAATATGCCAGTTGGGTATAAGCCAATTCTACCATTTTTAAGAAGAGAGCACAAACATTTTAGCCCCGGTTAGAAGTGGTAAAGTGTGCAGAGCACTAAGGCCAGAAAAAAGAATCACCAAAACAGGAGGGTTGAAATAAAAAGTTACTGGGAAATCAACGGCTATGATGGCAGGTCTAACAGGAGTAATCAGGAAACTTATGATCACCAGAATGAAAGATTCCCCTAGTATGTACCAAGGAGATGCTTAGGGGGTCACTCGTAAAACCCATTAACCCCACTACCCAGAGAATCGGTAACACCACTGTTGCATACTAAAGAGGGCAGGCACCGGGACCCTCATAATGAGGCTCTTAAAGATCAAAGAAGGGCTTATAAATTTCCTTTCCATTCATTAACCCCAATAACCCCCCCTCCTCTCTGTAAATTATCATGGATCATAATCATGGCCGCCTTCTATGCTCAGTGCTCAAATTCATCTGGCTAGGTTTGTGATATGCAAATGCATATGTTCAAACATATGTTCAGATAAAAGCAGTGCTTAATTTCAGCAGCTGGTTTCTGGTGCGGGCACCGGCACTTATTTGTGAGGGCGGCCCTTATTTTTCTGCCGGAGGCATTTACCTCGAGCAAAAGACACACAAGGGAAAGACAGAAGAAGAGGAAAACGAAAACAACACAAGGAGAGAAAGCAGAAAGCTGCAAGAGTGAGCTAAAGAGGCAGGGAATGACTGTAAATGGATTAAAGAGGCCCGAGATGGCTTCAGGATTACATTGCCCCCATTTGTGGCTCACTGAACTGAAAAGGGGTGGGGCGGGTGCAGCACGTGCTCGGGGGGAGTAACAGTTAATATTTTTTTAAAACATACCTCCTCTGTTGCCGTGCCGCTTCTCTCTCCCTCGTCATCGCTGCAGGCAGGCACAGTCTCCCAGCCTATCCTGCGGCCAATCATGACACTGCTCAGAGCAGCATCAGGATTGGCTGGGAGCGCCCTGGCTGGGCATTCCCAGGCAGACTGGGAGCCGGTGCAGGCTCTATCCAACCCGGCAACACAGTGCGAGCTGGAGAGAGCCTACTGCACATGTGTTTTTGGCTGGCCCGAGATGGCCAGCCAAACACACATGCGCTCTGAGGGAAGTGCTCTGTGCACTCCCTTCACTGCCCATCACCTCCATGGCCCCATCCCTTTCACCAAACCTTTCAGTTTATTATCACTTTGTGGTGAAAGGTTTGCAGCTTCTACTGCTAGCGGGGGGGGTGACACTCCTCCGCCATAATGGAGGAGCCGCCATAGTCCGTGCTTGCACATTTAAATGCAGCAGCCGCGTGTTTCAGAAGAGAGCTTTGGGCGCCGGCATGTTTTCATTTACAAATTAAGCACTGGATAAAAGCATTCCTTGGAGTAAGCTCGGATAGTGGCGTGTTTATCAAAACTTTTCCACCATCCTCTACCGGAGATGAAAATGCTGCTTCATTAGAAAAAATGGATTGCAATATTGACAGATGTTATTTTGTTTTCTAAAAAAAATCCATTCAATTGCCCACATTCTGCCCCCATTGACTCAACTACCACAGTCAGTGCCCCCACAAATCATACAATCCCACTAAAACTCACGAGTTCAGAACTTCAAAAGAAGGATTGCATGCTGATTGTAGTGTAATGTAACATTTATATAGCATTCACTACCCTCATATAGGGCTCGAAGCGCGTGCTTCAGTGGTCTGATTGGAAGGGCGTTGCATGTCGCGTCTGATGAGCACCGAGGCGCGGTGATTGGGATGCCTGAAACCGTCCTCCCAAAATGAATCACAGCAGAACAGTCTGTGTACTCTTATTTTTCAGAATGTTTGCTAATCAGGCCAAGCGAAGCTAGTTGTGAATACGCCTTCAAAAATATTTTGCATTTTGGTACTCGTCAGATGTCTGAAACGTGGCTCCCAAAAACGTTGTTTCCGAGTGTTTTTGTTGAACATCCAAGAGGGTGTCTATCGGGGGACTTTTTCTTAAGAGCTTAGGTGGAGGAAGAATGTCAGATTCGCATTGTTAAATTGCACCAGCTTTGCATGTATGCATATCGTTGCCTAATATACCGTGTTTTATTTTATATTTACTCCGTGAGCACTCTGTAAGGAACGAGGAAAGAAAATCTTAATATGTAACTTAAAAATCTGGAATAAAGACATCAATATTGATTTTTATTTTGCATCTGTGTTTACCGGACAATGATGCCCTCATTATGAGCTGGACGTATATTTATTGCTTGTGTGACAGCATTTAGACATTTTAATTGCTGTACTCTTTGAGATGAGAGAGAACCAGCCCCTGGCTAAATCCAGTTTTTGTTGTTTTTGTTTTTTTTACTAAATGCAAATGTCTAAAACAAAATCAACAAAGGCAACGTTAGCTTTCAACCATGACTTTGATTTAGACTGTGGATGAGCCAACCAAAGGATATAAAACAGCTGGCCTGTGCTCGCCATTGAGGCACTGTGAAGGGTCAAAACAACTTGTCCTGTGTCCTCGTGGCTACCTTCTTATTTTACATTCTAGAATATCTAGTTTGGTTTCTTGAGCACGACCCCTGTTGCACAAGTGTCCTATCAAATGCCCAACATGAGTATGATATGTTACTCAACTACTAAGTGCTGGACTGTTGGGTATTTAGGAGTTCACTCAAAGCGGTACTCCTTTTATCGTGTAAGGCTACTAACCAGATGATCAGTTTATAAAACTACTATCAGTAGGTGGCAGGTGATTGCAGTTCTAGTTACCTGAAACTAAGTGGTGAGCTTATTCTATGCGCAGCACGTATGTGAGAGTATGTGAAACATGTGAGGCAGTGTAGCTATTTTGGGGCCCTGGAATGCTTCGAACTCCTAGTTTTTGTAAGGTTCTCCAAGGGGGTAGTGGTAGTTATAGAGGCCAGTCTCCTCTCCTCCTGCATGCCCCCTGCATTACTCCTCTTATTACTCCCTTTCCTTTAGAACGGTATGTTAAATCTGACGCAAATATCTGACTTCCCATATTCATCCTGAAGAAAGCCAAAGCATTGCCCCATTGTTGTTTGTGGACTTGGATAAGTCAGATCCAGTAGGCCAGTCTGTGTCCTGGCTTGAGAGACCCTGACAAAGAAATAACCAAAAGGCAAGGCCACCCTTCACATCTCCTACAGTGAAGAGGGGCTGTCTGTTCCACAGTCTCATCCTGCATTTCGTACTGCTGTCAAGAACTGTCTGAGTGGCAATGCACTCGTCTGACATTGATCACCATAGAGATGTGACACCTTGAAAGGAACATGTACATTTTATTTATTGGTTCCTTCCGAACATTTAAGGCTGACATTTAATTTGACTGGCCTGTTTATCAGACCAAGAAGTGCTTGCTCTTCCACCATATCTAGTGTGCACCTTTTTAGTCTTGGACACCAGAGTAGAGAAAGTCAAGAAACTCACACAGGAATCATGGCTGTCTTCATTCAATGATTGGTATCATGACTTAAAGACTGAGGAAGAAACTGTATTACTGATGCTCGTTAGACCTGACAGCCTTATTGTAGTCATCCCAAACTTTTTGCCTGCCTCCCTCCATTTTTCTGACACTGCTTTTACTGGTTTTAGGACTCTGCGCCTTTTACCACTGCTGACCAGTGCTAAAGTGCATATGCTCTCTTCCCTAAACATGGTAACATTGATTCCTACCCAATTGGCATATTTAATTTACCGGTCAGCCCCTAGTAAAGTGCACTACATTTTTCTACATATGCAACCCCTAAAGCAGACCCTAGGTAGCCCATAGGTCAGAGTGCTATGTAAGTAAAAGGAAGGACATGTACTTATGTGTTTTACCTGTCCTGGTAGTTAAAAACTCACAAATTCGTTTACCACTACTGTGAGGATTGCTCCTCTCATAGACTAGCATTAGAACTGCCATCATATACTTTAAGTGGTAGATTCTGATCTGGAAGGAGTAGCCCTGTCATGTTTAGTATGGCCAGGATGGTAATAAGAAATCCTACTTATTGGTGAAGTTGGATTTAATATTACTATTTTAGAAATGCCACTTTTAGGGAGTGAGCATTTCTTTGCACTTGCTGCCATCTGTGCCTTACAGCCTATCTCCAACCCACATCTGGTCTGTGCTGGTTGATAGCTCCCCTTGTGCATTCCACCCAGACAGCCATAAATACAGGACACTCAGTAACATCTCCATTTATCTGCATACTGAATGGGTCTTCCTGGGTAGGAAGGGTGGAGGGGCGCTCTCTTGCACTTCAAAGGCCAGTGGCGTGCGCTCACACAAAGGACTGATAGTCCCCCACAGGGATCCTGGCAGACAGGACTGGGCTGAAAGGGGAACTTGTGCACTTCAAAACAACTCTTTGAAGTTTCCCCCACTTCAAAGGCATTTTTGGGTATATAAACTGGGTCTCTCACCCCACCAAATGAGACGCTTCTGGAATCACCTGGCTCCCCAAAGGACTCATCTGGACTGCTTTGCTGAGAAGGGCTGCTGCTGTGCTTGTTGCCTTGCTGCCTGTTGACCTCTGACTTTGCTGGAAGGACTCTGCCTTACCCAAAAGTGCTGTCCAAGGGCTTGGATTGAGCTTGCCTCCTGTTCTGAAGCCTCAGGGCCAACAAAGACTTCACCTTCTAGCTTCTAGCTAGTTCACAGACTTTAGCAACTCCAGTACTGACTTCAGTAACTCCAGCACCGATGCTGCTGCCCGATGCCACACTGCTGCCTGCTCCGGGTCCATGGTCTGCGCTGCACGCAATGACTGCAGCCTTCAATGCAAGTCTGACATTGCCATGATGCTTCTGACATCCCACAGTGTGATCGCGACACTGTGAAGTCAACACATCACGTGTTGACCGACTGGATCCATCGATGCTGCTGGATCACAAGGAACCGACTGCCTTACCATCGATGCTGCCCCAGTTCCTCTTGCAACCGGATGGAACCAATGCTACACCTCCCCTGATGCCATAAGGGACTTACGCTGCACCAGCTCCAATAACATATCACCTCCATGACTCTGCGCATCGTCTTTGTTGCTTCATTTTCAAAGGTACTGTGCCTGGGGGTCCAAGCGACTCCGTGACTGGCACCTCTGACGTCAGACTATTGGGAATGAGTCTGTCAACTATGCTGTGAAAGCTCCATTTGGAGCTATTGTGTTTCTAAGTGCTTTAGTGGGATTTAATCTTTAAAAATTCATAACTTTGCTTGTGTATATTGGAATTTCGTCATTTTTACCTTATTTTATTCAGATAAATATTATCTAATTTTCTAAACTTGTGCAGTGTACTTCTGTGGTGTTTTCACTGTGTTACTATATGAGTTATTGCACAAATACTTTACAGATGGCCTTCTAAGTTAAGCCTGCTTGCTCTGTGCCAAGCTGCCAGAGGGCGAGCACAGGATAATTTGGGTTGTGTTGTGACTTACCCTGACTATGATTGTGGTCCCTACTTGGACAAGAGTGTATACCTCTGGCAACTAGAGACACCATTTCTAACATTGGTGCTCAGCTGTGTTTGTGCAGTGCCACACAATAGCTTTGTGTACACTGCCCAAACACAGTTAACGGTCACTTTGATTTGTTTTCTTTTTCTACAAATTTCCCTGCTTTGCATCTTTTAAATCCTATACATAATGTCTCTGGTTGGGTCCACAGGTGGAGCTGGGGAGTTTGACCTGACTAAACTGGAAGTTTACACAGTCACCCAGCTGAATGGCTTTTGTAGGGATATGGGGTTACCTGCCTGTGGATCTTCCAAGAAGGGAGAATTTCAAAAGGTGCTGAGGGCCTGGCAGCGTCTCACATCCAAGAGGACAATGAGTTGGGGGAGCCTGAGAAGGGCTCTTCCGAGGAGTTGACACCCCTGGATTTGTTCCTCCTGTGAGACCAGGAAGCAGTGTCTCCAGGCATAGCCTGACCACAGAGGAAAGGAGAGAGGAGAGAGAATTCAGGCTGCAGTTGTCGAAATTAAAAATGGAGGCAATGGGGGTTGGGGTAGTTTTTAGGGGTGGGGGAGGGTAAAGG
The DNA here is from genome assembly GCF_031143425.1 of Pleurodeles waltl. Lineage (NCBI taxonomy): Eukaryota > Metazoa > Chordata > Amphibia > Caudata > Salamandridae > Pleurodeles > Pleurodeles waltl. The sequence goes on along the minus strand of NC_090437.1, from coordinate 781,672,466 downwards.
TCTTGGGAGCGGGCTATTATTTTTAGAGGCGAGGTGGGGGTGTTTGGGATCTTTTTTAAGGGTAGGCTTGAGGGTGGGGGGTAGTGTTTAGGGGTGAGGTGGATAAAGGGCTTGGGGTGGGGGCGGGGTTTGGGATATTTTTTTTTAGGGGCCAAGGTTGGTGGATTTTTTTTTTAGGGCGGATTGGGACAGGGCACGGTCAGGTTAGTGGGGCGGGGGCAGGGTTGGGGTAGTTTGTGGGGGTGACAGTGGATTAAGGGTTTGGGGTGGGGTTGGGCTATTGTTTTTTCGAGGCTGGGGTGAGGGGGTCGGGGTAATTTGTTTTTAGGGCAGGTGGGGAGTCGGGTAGTTTTCTTTCTAGTGGTGGGGGTCTGGTAGTTTTGTTTTTAGGACAAGTGGGGTTTGATTGTTTTTAGATCAGGTGGGAGGGGTGAGGGAAGGCTTTAAGGTTCATGGTGGGTGGGGGTGTCTGGGTAGTTCAGTTTTTAGGGGTAGGTTGGGGGGTTGGAGTAGTTTTGTTTTTGTGGGTGGGAGGTCGGAGTAGTCTTGTTTTTAGGGCGGGTTGGGGTCAGGGTAGTTTTGTTTTTGGGGGTCAGAGTAGTTTTGTTTTTGGGGCTTGGGGTCAGATAGTTTTGTTTTTAGGGGCAGGGGTGGGCGGAGTCGGGGTACTTTTGTTTTTAGGGCTGGTGGGGGGGTTGGTTGTTTATAAGGGGGCCTGGAAAGTTCTAGAGCCCAGGTTGGGTGGGGGGGGGTGTTGGGGTAGTTCTGTTTTTAGTGGTGGGAGGTCGAGATAGTTTTGTTTTTAGGGCAGGTGGGGGTAGGGTAGTTTAAGTACTAGGGATGGGATACTTTTGGGCCTTAGGGTGGGTGGTGGGGATGGCATGATAGAACCACGCATGCTGTTCCCACACATGCCTTTACTAGGCATTCTTTTCAAATGAAAAATAATTGTAAAGGCATGCGTGATAAAGGCATGCATGGAAACAACGCAGTCATTGTTCCGACCATGTTGTTAAGGCATGCGTGGTTCACGCATGCGTTGTTCCATCATACATTCATGTAGGAAACTCAGTGTATCCTAACCTACAGTGGTTATAGCGCCGCTGAGGAATCCAACAAAGCCAGGGGAAGTCCGCTTCAATGAGGCCCATGGAAGAACATGGAGGCCAGTGGAGCGGGCTTTTGGTCTTCGAAGGCTAGGTTAAGGTGCCTTGAGAAGACTGGTGGATCCTTCCTCTACTCACCTGATAAGGTGTGCAAAATCACAGTTGCCTGCTGCGAACTCCCTAATATCCCCCTGAGGAGAGACATCCTTATAATTGCAAAGGAGGGAGACCGCTATGAGCCCTTGGGAGTTGCCCAATGAAGATCACAGTGGTGAAGAAGAAGGAGTTGACTCAAGTAAAGATGTGATTTACCACTTATTCACCTGAGTGAATTTTAACTTTCAAAGCAGTACAACTTGTGACACAGGGAACATATCTGTCTGCTATGGTAATTCATCAGGAATGGTCAGTGTAGAAATGTTCAAGGCAAAGATGTTAGTGGGTCAGAGTTTCTTTACATTGGGTAATGTGGTCATTGACACAGATACAATGTGCTTGTGCTAAGTATGTGTGTCCTCATGACTTGTCAATTGAGTTCAATTTAATATGTGGTAAAAATAATTTTCACTTGTTATTAATTTTCAGGATCGTTCACCATGTCATCTTCATTTGGACATTTTAAAGTTGTGACATTCTCTGTGGTATGTTGATGTCTGGAAGTACAAAATGAACATGTGTCGATCCTGGGACAGACACCCACTTCGGATAGACAAATCTTTTCCAGAGACAACTTGCACTCCCACAGTATGGAAGTTCAGAAGATTATATCTGACCTGTCTTCTGTGTGATGCTGCCATCAACGCTAAATGTGACACTTGAGTTACTCAAACAATATGTGTCTGTAAAGCCCTAGCATGCTGTTCTTCCTTCACGTTGGCTAAATCTTTAACTTGTGGACAGTGGAGGTGATAGTGGAGGCTATTGCATCCAACCAATGGCCACAGCAATAGTACTATACTGAACGGGTCCCATGACGGACTCCGGTCACTGACACAGTTAGACTTCATTGATTACTCCAGTAGGGCAGTGAATGGCTCAGTGCGGGGTAGCAAAGTCAGTGCTAATGTTGGGTTGCACAATTTAATCCTGAGAGAGCACTTGCTCAGTATTTTTTTTGTAGAGGTGCACTAGCACCTAGTTGACAATAAGCTGACTGAGCCCAGGAAGCTTGCTGAGGAGGCAGACCTCTAGGCTAGCACCAGTGTGTCCAAAAGGGTATCTGGGGGTGACACCCACAAAGGTGGTCAAGGTTCCCAAGAGAAGAAAGTGGGGGGGGGGGGGTGGAAACTTAAAATAATTCCCAAGGAAATAGTGGTAACCAGTCCTACTCTGATCCTAAGAAAAAAGGGTTTTTTGATCACAATACAGGTAGGTTGGTTCCCCAATGTGCAGTGTGCTCCAAGTATGGACACTCTAATGGTGACTCCAAATGTCCAAAGAGGGCACACCCCCCCACTGGTGGGCAGAAACCTGGGTTGGCTAGTGCAGCGTCTGAGGGGGGTAGTCCCAGATAGCTTTGGGGAACAGACATAGGTAACCCTAGTGTCCCTGGGAGATGCAGAAATGGTGCCAAAGCCCACATGCCTGCCAATACGTCTAAGTATAGGTAGTGGGTCACCATTAATGGGCAACAGATGGAGGCTCTGAGAGACACAGTAGCCAATATGACTACTGTCAAGGGTCACCTGGTGTCAGCAGAGCAGGCCCTACTGAACACATTCCACCAAGTCATAGTCGCTGGCAATTGCAAGAGCCATCTACAAGTGGCTCTGGTTCTCTTTGAGTTGGGGGGTCTCTGGTACTCTGAAAATAGCTGTAAGCTCTGACATGTCTGTAGATTGTCTGTTAGGCAATGACCTAAAGCACACTAACTGGACAGAGGTAGAGCTGTGGTCTCACTTGGAGATGATGGGATTGCCTGCGGGAGTCTATATGACCAGAAGGTCCATGGCTGCCTGGGAAGGGAGTCAAGACCATTTGATGCCTGGAAGAATGTCCCAGACAGCTGCCAAGGAGAGGCCCTACTGAACACATTCCACCAAGTCATAGTCGCTGGCAATTGCAAGAGCCATCTACAAGTGGCTCTGGTTCTCTTTGAGTTGGGGGGTCTCTGGTACTCTGAAAATAGCTGTAAGCTCTGACATGTCTGTAGATTGTCTGTTAGGCAATGACCTAAAGCACACTAACTGGACAGAGGTAGAGCTGTGGTCTCACTTGGAGATGATGGGATTGCCTGCGGGAGTCTATATGACCAGAAGGTCCATGGCTGCCTGGGAAGGGAGTCAAGACCATTTGATGCCTGGAAGGTCTCTGGTACTCTGAAAATAGCTGTAAGCTCTGACATGTCTGTAGATTGTCTGTTAGGCAATGACCTAAAGCACACTAACTGGACAAAGGTAGAGCTGTGGTCTCACTTGGAGATGATGGGATTGCCTGCGGGAGTCTATATGACCAGAAGGTCCATGGCTGCCTGGGAAGGGAGTCAAGACCATTTGATGCCTGGAAGAATGTCCCAGACAGCTGCCAAGGAGAGGGGCAAGGAGCTCAGGAAACCAGTCCCAGAAGTTCCCATGGTGGAGCTTGATTGGGTCCTTAAGGCGAAGGCCCCTGAGTCAACCGGTGAGGATATTGCCGCCCTAGATGACCTACCTGAGCTTGCTGTCTGGCAAGTTGAGGGTGGGTCCACTAGGGAGAAATTCTGCAAAGCGTAGAAAGAGTGTCCCACTCTTGAGGGCTTGAGGCGACAGGCCTCAGTGCATGCAGCAGGTCAAGCCTGTGGGGATCACCTGATTTACTGGGAGAATGATCTCCTATATAGTGAGCCTAAGGATCTGGGTACTGGGGCAGCACGTCTGCTGGTGGTCCCTCGGTATTACCAGGCCTTCCTAATGGGTGTGGCTCATGACATACACCTGGAAGGACGTTTACGGCAAGACAAGACCTTTGCCAGGCTTGTCACCCACTTTTATTGGCCCTGAATGAAGACAGCTTCAGATACATTCTGCAGGTCCTGTCCCACCTGCCACCAAGTCAGGGAAAGAGATGAAGGGTACTCTGATCCCACTACCCGTCATTGGCACCCCCTTTGAAAGGGTGGGCATTGATGTCATTGGTCCATTGGACCCCAAGACAGCCATAGGCAACATGTTTATTCTGGTCTTGGTGGACAATACCACACTCTACCCAGAGACAATCCTTCTGAGGACGGTGACTGCACCCAAGGCGACCAGAACTTTGATGGGGATCTTTACCCATGTGAGGTTCCCCAAAGAGATCGTGTCTGACAGAGACACTAACTTCATGTCTGCATACATGACGTCCATATGGGATGCGTGTAATATGACCTACCAGTGGACCACACCCTATCACCCTGAATCCAATGTTTTAGTTGACCGATTCAACAAGACCTTGAAGGGCATGATTCCAGGCCTACCTGAGTCCATGAGGCATAAGTGGGGCGTCCTCTTTGCTTATAGAAGGCTGCCCCAGAAAGGGGTAATGTTTAGTCCCTTTGAGCTTCTCTATGGTAACCCTGTAAGGGGGCCTCTAAGCATTGTCAGGAAGGGGTGGGAGAACACTCCCAGGAAACCCCTTCCAGAATGTGGTCAGCTACATATTGGCCCTCCGCAACCAGATGCACTGCTTCTAGAAAAAGGTCAAAAGCAACCTAGAGGTCAGTCACAAGTTAATGAAACACCAGTATGACCAGAAGGCCACTCTGGTGGTTTTTCAACCTGGCGACAAAGTATACGTCACGAAACCCGTAGAGCCCAGAGCTCTCCCGGACCTCTGGACTGGCCCATACAAAGTAAAGGAGTGTAAGGGTAAGGCCGCTTTTTTAGTGGACCTCCAGACCCCTAGAAACTCCTCAAAGGGTGCTCCATGTAAACAGACTAAAGCCTCACTTTGAGAGGGCTGAAGTCAGCATGCTCCAGGTGACAGATGAGGGTTTTGGAGAAGGAGAGTGAACCTCTCCCTGACCTTCTCTCTGCACAAGATAGTGATGGGTCAGTGGAGGGTGTCAACCTCTCTGACTCCTTGACCCTAGGCCAGCGAGGTGATTGTTACCAGTTATTGGGACAGTTTTTAATCCTTGATTTCCCTTATGCCTGGACTCACACATCTGTGCATCCATGACGTTGACACAGGAGACAGTCTACCTGTAAAGAACAAAATGTACAGGTTGTCAGACGGGGTGAAGGCCAACATGAAGGAGGAAGTTGTCAAAATGCTAGCTTTAGGTTTAATTGAAACCTTTAACAGTCCCTGGGCCAGCCCAGAGATATTGGTACCATAGTCTGCCCCACCAGGTGCCAAACCAGAACTTTGGTTCCGGGTGGACTACCAAGGTCTCATTTCACCAAGACTGACACCTAACCCAACCCCTAGAGCTGATGAGCTTATTGGCAGGCTAGGCACTGCCAACTTCCTCAGTACCTTTGATTTGGCTTCAGGGTACTGGCAGATTGCCTTGACTGAGGGGGCAGAAGAGAGGTGAGCATTCCCAACCCCTTAGGGCTATTACCAGCTCTGGGTGATGCCCTTTGGCTGGAAGAATGCCAGTGCTACCTTCCAACAGTTAGTTAACAGGGTCCTGGCTGGTAAAGTTTTGTTCTGTGCCGCCTTCGTAGATTACATTGCTGTCTACAGTGCCAGCTGGGAGGAACTCCTGCTTCACCTCCAAGAGGTGCTCCAGGCCCTGCAACAGGCAGGACTGACAATCAAGGCCAGTAAGTGTCAGATGGGGCAAGGTTCTATGGTGTATTTTGGACAACTGGCAGGTGGTGGCCAAGTGCAGCTCCTCCAGGCCAAGATTAAAACAATCATGGCTAGGTAACCACCTTAAACCCAAGCTGAAGTGAGAGCATTCCTAGGCCTCACTGGTTACTCCCAGAGATTTGTTAAGGGCTATGACACCATTGTTGCCCCCTTAATAGAGCTGACTCTCCTAAGAAGCAGCCCAGGTTGGTGATATGGACAGAAGCTTGTTAGAAAGCCTTTGATTTCCTCAAAAAGCCATATGCAGAGCACCCGTGCTCAGGCCCTCTGAATATTCTAAGGAATTCATGGTGCAGACAGATGCATCAGAGCATGGCATAGGGGCAGTCTTAGCACAGCTGAATGAGGAGGGCCTATACCAACCGGTAGCCTTCATTAGCAGAAGGTTACTTTCATGGGAACCAGAGGTGGAGTGCCATTGAAAGAGAAGCATTTGCTGTGGTCTGGACACTGATGAAGATGAGACCAACCCATTTGGGACTCACTTCTGGGTTCGGACAGACCACAGTCCCCTCAGATGGCTCATGCAGATGAGGGGTGAAAATCCTAAGCTCTTGAGGTGGCCCATCTCTCTACAAAGTATGGACTTTATGGTGGAACATCATCCGAGGACTGACTATACGAATGCTGATGGTCTCTCCAGATTCTTTCACCTTAGTGATGAGAGCTCCCAAGGGTTTGTAGAGCTCTCCCCACTTTCAGCCGCGGGGTGCACACACCTGACACCCTTAGGGTGGTCATCCCGCAATGTTCTTCCTGCCTCCCTCCATTTTTCTGACCCTGCTTTTGCTGGTTTTAGGACTCTGTGCACTTTACCACTGCTGACTTGTGCTAAAGTGCATATGCTCTCGCCCCTAATGGCAATATTGGTTCCTACCCAATTGGCATAATGATGGTCCTACCTGGCCTTTATTGGCCACATATACACCGCACTCTGAGGCAGCAACCTTGGCGGTAGCTGAGATTCACCGCTTATATACTGAGCTTACGGCAATATACAGACTATTAGTACAGTTTGTAATGCAAACATTAAATACAAACCCAGCGCGTGCTGCCCCGGTGCAATCACATGCAGCAACACCAGGCATCAATTCTGAAACAGTACAATCGATCATGGGTAAGGGACCCGCCAAACGGGATGAGATTCCACTTTGGTTAGCTCAAAAAATAAATGTACTGGAAGCAGTATTTCCTCATACGGGACCTCAGGATAAACAGAATATTAACTATGTGCTTGCCATTTGGGATGGTTCCCACATTAGGTAACTGCAATACTTAGGGCACGGTATTTGCCACGCGCTATACTACCGCACACGGTACATCAACACTTCCTAATCTTTCAGAAGTGTTAAAACAAATTTAAGATGAATACAGAGTGCCCCCTCCCTGGACTTGGGGATCCAACTTATGCACAATTTTGCCACTGTATCTTTCATTATATTAAGTAACCTTAAAGGGGAAACAGTAGCACTAGCAGTGCGTATGCGGCTCCGGGACATTCCTGCACAGGATCAAGAACGTGAGTTGCCAAAGGTTATCACAGAGACCTATTCTAGTATGGGTCGAGATGGTCTGGGGGCCAGACCCATAACACCACAGTTTCAGGGTAAATCTAATAAAGATTCTACCAAGCAAGCACCTGAGGGTTTCAAAAAACGCTGGGATGAAAAACAACAAACATCTAAAAAAGAAAGGGGAGAATCTCAGCATTCGGAAACCCCTCAGATATAACCTCAGAAATAAAGATAATATAAAAATGCCTGACAGATATCAATATACTGATACATGCTAATCTTTCAGGACTCATCGGAAAAATGCAGTGAGAGAGGTGGGTGGTCAGAGCGGAGAACTGAGTACTTCCCCAACAAAAACCCCAATTTAAAAATAAAAAAGTGGCAGCACTTGCGATTCGTCATGCCGTTTAGGAAGAGGGCTCCATTGAAGAACAAGACGTGGGCACTAGCTCTGCTAGACAGCCCAGCAGAGGTCACAATAGTTCATCTGAATCTTCAAGAGCATTTGGAGATGAAAGCAACTGATGACTTCTTACAAGTTAAAACTGCGGACATGCGTGTCTCCACTCCTGACAGGGTGTACAAAGTAACAATACAGTTGGAAGGAGACACTGAGCACACATTTGACACAATCTTTTGGGACCGCGTCATCAACATGACATTTTACTGTTCGAAAAGGATCGGCCACCTGAATTTGTCCGTACTTGCCCATATGGGGAAAAGGTTATCAAACTTGCTTTCTCGCCTCTTGTTCCCGATGAGCTCGTACAATCCTACGCCATTGATTGGGCACTGGTGCAGGTACCCACATTATACTGCAACAAAGTAGGGTGGGATAAAGATTTCCCCTATCATGAATTCCAAGTAAGAATCCTAATACCTAATAAAACATTATGCTAAAGAACCTATGAGGGAAATCCTCACACAACCAGGGTACCAGGGTGTGATTGAACCCTGTGTCTCACCAATGAATAGTCCTTTATTCCCTGTAGCTAAACCGGACCATTCATACAGAATATGCTTAGACTACAGACACTTAAATAGTCATACACGCACATATGCTATACAAAACTCTCATAGATCAGCACTTATGAACAACATAGTGCACAAAAAAATACAAAACAGCATTGGATATTTCCAATGGCTTCTTCTGCCAAAATATAACATCTGAGAGTTGAGACCTAACAAGTTTCAGTGCACTAGGATCCCGGAAATAATTCTGTTGTTTACCACAGGGGTATAAGAACAGTCCAGGGCTGTTCGCTACTTGTGTATCTTCAATATTGCACAACTTTAACCCTGAAGCATTGTTCTATGTAGATGATACCTACCTTACAGATGATGAATTACTGCAACATTTAAGATAGGTAGCCTGCATTGTTGTAGGATTCGCCGAATTCGGCTATAAATTCAACTTAAAAAAACAAAAATAGCCTTCCTTAGTGTCCTGTTTCTGATATATGAATTATCAAGTGAAGGAAAGAGCCTAGCGCCACAATTCTTAGAAGAATGTGCACAGTTTCAACCTCCAAATACCATTAAAAAACTCCAATCAGTATTGGGTTTTCTAAATTTTGGCAGAACATACAACCAGATCACGCATCAGACCCTTATATGATATGATACTTCCAGACTTTTCCAGAAAATTCTGGGCAGTGGAACACACACACATCCTCAGAGCATTGCAACAAGACATGCTTGCAGCACAACACTTAAACACAAGGGACAATAAAAACATCTGGTCATCAGAGTAATTGCTGGTGCCATTGGTTTCACCTATATAATATTCAATGAGGGTGAGAGAGTCCTGATTCAATCCAAATCACATTTGTACTCAACAACAGAACAACATTTTGCCCCCACTGAGAAAATTCTCACTTCTGTTCAGATGACTGTCATTAAAGAGAGACCACTAGCCCAGGGGAAATGCATTGCTGTTGTATCTCTAATCCTAGCCGCTGAGGCTGTCATCAAAGCCAGTGTTCCAAATACTAAAGCATTACATCCACGTTGGATCCAATGGGCCACGTCTCTGACAGCCACTGATGTTGACTATATTTTTGACCCAAAGTTACAAACTCAAGAATTTTTGCAATATGAACTAGAATACCCAGTTCCAGCAAATACATTACCTATTGATCAATATCAAAGAGTCATGCACACCGATGGCTCAGCACAACCTGCTATGGGCACAAAGTATCAATACTCCGCTGCTTGCGCAGTAATAGGCAGCAATATGGAGGGTAGTAAATTCTATCCACAACATACCTTTACGGAAACCTTATGGGATTGCACTGCTCATCTAGCAGAGCTAAAGGTTCTGGTGATGGCACTGGAACATACTGATCCTGACCAGCTAACACTGATTGCCTGTGATTCGTACTATTGTGTCCAGTCCTTCTATGAATATCTGCATTACTGGCACCAGAATGGGTCCAGAGATTCCAAATGTAACACCATCAAACACAGACTTCTGTGGGGGAAAGTAGCAGGTCTGAAGGAAACGCTACCAAAAGTCCATTTTGTACCTACACTTGGACACCAGCGCAGTGGAATACACGTTGCTTGGAATATACTGGCTGATGAAGCAGCCAAATCAGCAGTAGCTATGGCTTCTGTTGTTGCAATAATTTGTTCTAGGATGAAACTGGACAATAAATACTGGCTGCCGTGAAAGCCTTGACTGACTGCACACCTTTAGCTAAAGAATATTCCAATAAATATTCCTGCCGGATGGGAGGCATGCTTGATGCAGAAGTAAAAATACCAGACGTGGGAGTTCGAGTGATTCCCAATAAAGATCTAAGACCAGAGTTGATCAAAGCAGAGCATGAGGGAGTTGCTTCTGCCCATGCAGGTGTGGCGGCTACAATATCATTGTTGCAGGCTCTTTGTTGGTGGCCAGGTTTATACAAACAGACCAAGCAGTATGTCCTTTGTTTTGATATCTGCCAACAAGTTAAGGGTTCCACCATTAAATGACCACCACAGACACCCCTCCTAATTTCTAACAAACTGTTACAATGTGTGTACTTGGACCATTGCGGTCCTTTGACACATGACAGTGCATACAAATACATCTTAGTCCCTGTTGACCCCTGCTCCAGATTTCTATGGGTGTGGCCACAACGCTCAGCTGAGGCTCAGACTGTTATTAAACAGGAGAACACCCCTTCCTATTTGCGACTCGCATTTCCATTTTGCGAGTTGGTAACCAGGTTACAGACTCGCAAAATGGGAATGGGCATCGCGATGTGGCTTTTGTGCCTTGCAAACAGTGATTTTCACTGTTTGCGAGGCGCAAAAGCCTTGCTACATCTGACCCAAACTCCATTACTCGTCTCTATTTCATCCTGAGGGAAAAAGTGTTGTGGAGCGACGAAACTGAGATATAAAGCAATCCTTAACAGCCAGAGTATTAGGTATTAGTTGGCTTCATCACCTGTCTGGAGTCCAAAGAGCACTTGATAATCTGCCAAGAAGGTCCCTTGGGGGTCGTACTTTAGAAAAGTGCCTGTTTGGAACTCAAATGTATGTTCCAGATCATGATGGCCCTGGCGTGGAGGCGGCAGAAACACTCTTTGACATAAATTAATGTGACACTGTCTTGCAGGAATTACAACAGTTCAGTGATGACAACGCTTCTGCCAGTGCTGCCTCCGTAGTAATTAAAGGTGTACCAATAAAATCTAATGGCTGGATTTCAAAGGTTAGGGATACAGAATGTGAAAAAGTTGCTGTGAAAAAAGAGTTTGTCCTTCTTATCGTGCACCGGTTCCAATCCTGGGGAGAACTGTTATTTTACCACCGCTCCTGGTTTTAAAGAAAACCACTTTGTCTCCATCGACAATGTCAAGTTACACCATGTGGCTGATCCTGCACAGGAGACCAAGACGAACAACCAGTACCTGAATCCCTCTCACTACTGGTCAAGATGTCCCTCTACAAGTTTTAAACAGCAACGCTGATGCCTCTCTGAGCTTGGGGAGGGTGGACAATGATCTTTCATAAGTTCCACTAGCATCCTTTACAACAAGCAACACAGAAAATGTTGATCGATCATTCTCAAATTCTACACAAACGGATGGCATTGTCTATTACGAACTGCCGTGGGAGACTTCTGCCAAATCACCTCTTCAGAATATGGCTCCAGTTTTTGCACGAACTGCTTCTTGATACTTTGCCGACATCACTGACACTTTCTCTGACTCATCTGCCTCTTCTGCATCTGAACTGTCAAAAACACGTGAGCTGATATTTTGGCTCAAAACAAATTACTTTATTTTCCCATGGAACTATCTGTGTCTTTCCTTGACTGTATTAGCTTTCCTCCTTTGGATTGGCTTTGTTATTACTTTCTTTCTACTGATACATGGTCATTACCTTTCTGAACGATCAACAGTTGAACTGGTGGATGAAGATCTGAAAACCCATTTCTCTTTTCATAAGGTCCGCAGAGACTTGTCTTTCATGAACATTTCCGCTACAGCAATTCCTGATGGGATTGTTTGGGATAAAGTCACATTTGATATATATGGCCCGACAGAGGTCATTTAAATGCCATATGTGTTTAAACTTTCTATGAATGATGTAATAATACCTGGAGTTGTTTCTGATGACTGGGATGTGAAATCAGTTGATTCTATGAGGACTGAGTTGCAGTATTTTACTGTATATGAAAGTGAGGATGTTTATCAATCCACAGAGAATTATGAAGACATTTTCTGTCATAATTATTATGACCACCTTTTCATTCACAGAGCAAGTACCCCGAAGACTATTTTTAATTAGACACAATGGGAACATTGTCCAACTCCTTCACAAGGAAGTTCTAAAACATGTTCTGAAAAATTTACATATTTTTCTGGGCACAACATTAAAAATGCTGAGTCATATTATTTCAAATTGCCATTTATGGAAAAGGTACATATATTATTGACAGATACAAAATTCATTTATTCTGATTCCTTTGTTTCCCGGTTGGCTATAGAAGGCTATGAATATTGGTTGAAGTCCACTGACTTAAAAAGTATGTGGGTTACAAAAAATTGGCAAATAAGGTTAAAGAAAGCTTTATTTAGAGCACGTCTGATACCTGTTCAAATTATATTTTGAAATTAAACTGTGCAACAGACAAGTTGTTTAGGCTTAGCAAAAATTAACAATCTGAATGCGCCCAGTATTCCTGCCCCTGCAAAACTTTTACAAATGGCAAAAATGTATCAATGCAACAGAAGATCAGCTCGATGAATGGGTCCAAAATGGCACATTTAATGCTTCACTTTCGCGTCCTGGTTGGTGGTTATTGTGGCCAATAGATACCAATGGTTGTCATAAACGTTTTGTAAACTCACCTGGGTTTTTAAAACAAGTAGGCCTGACCCTCGCTATGTGTTATCTGAACATGCGGGTATAGTGACGACAAACAGTGTAGGGAAACTATGCCAGCAATGGTTGAAGAGCTCCTCACTAGATACTGTTAAAGGTCAACTCAGTCTCCTGTCTAATAATACTGATTTATAGGATTTCCTGTTAGGCCCCAGAAAACAACGCAGAAGTGCCTCTTATATGCAGTCTATAATTATATTTGGAAGCTTTCTCAACAAGAAGCTGCTGCCCATTTAAGGCAAATAGATCAGGAAAAGTTACAGAAGGCATTAGCCATTGTAGATAATGGGATTAATGCCTTGTCTGACCAAATATACACCTTAACCTCTTCTGTGCCTTGGACGAGATGATCTCGTCCAAGGCTACAGTTCCCCTGTGCCTTGGACGAGATCATCTCGTCCATGGCACAGGGGAACTTGGGGGCGCGCTAGCGCGCCCCCCGTGCACCCCCCTTCCCCCCCCAAGTCGGGGATGGAAGGGGAAGACCTTCCCTTCCACCCCCGACCCCCCCCCCCACCCCCCCTGTGACGTCAGCGCGCGCGTGCGCGCTGATGTGTCACAGGGGCCTCCCTCGTCGCGCTGGAAGCTCTGCTTCCAGCGCGATTGAAAAAGAAATGCAAAAGCATTTCTTTTTCAATCACTTGGGAGGCCCGGAGGGGCTTCAAAGGGAAGGAAAAGTATTTCCTTCCCTTTGAAGTCCCTCCGAGGGTTTCAAAAGCCGGATTGCTTGCAATCCGGCTTTTGAAACCCCACTAGACACCAGGGATTTTTTTTTTTTTCATTGAAATAGACAAAAGGGAGCGACCCCTTGGGCAAGGGTCGCTCCCAGGGGGGGCATTTTTTTGAAAAGGCCTTTTCTGCCCCCCCTGGGGGCAGAAACCTCTAGGCACCAGGGACCATTTATTTATTTTTTTTTTTTATTTTTTCATTTTTTTTTATTGAGGTGGGGAGCGACCCCTTAGGCAAGGGTCGTTCCCCTTGGGGGAAAATTATATTTTGGCCATTTCTGCCCCCCTTGGGGGCAGATTGGCCTATTTTGATGAGGCCAATCTGCCCCCAAGGGGGGTAGAAACCACTAGACACCAGGGAGTTTTTTCTTTGCGTGAATTTCACGCAAAGGGAGCGACCACTTAGGCAAGGGTCGCTCCCTGGGGGGGAGGGGAATTTATTTTAGGCCATTTCTGCCCCCCCGGGGGACAGATCGGCCTATTATTAGGCCGAACTGCCCCCGGGGGGGGGGGCAGAACACTCTAGGCGCCAGGGCAATTTTTTTTTTGTGTTTTTTTTTTTTGTTGTTTCTTTTTTTAGAGATGGGGAGCGACCCATCAGGCAAGGGTCGCTCCCCTGGGGGGGGCAAATTGTATTTAGACCATTTCTGCCCCCCTGAGGGCAGATTGGCCAATTTTAGGTCAATCTGCCCCCAAGGGGGCAGAAACCACTAGGCACCGGGGATTTGTTTTTTGGCGCCAATGTCACGCAGGGGGAGCGACCCCGTAGGCAAGGGTCGCTCCCGGGGGGGGGGATGGGGGTTGGGGGGTCAAATTTATTTTAGGCCATTTCTGCCCCCCCGGGGGACAGATCGGCCTATTATTAGGCCGAACTGCCCCCGGGGGGGGGGGGGGCAGAACACTCTAGGCGCCAGGGCAATTTTTTTTTTGTGTGTTTTTTTTTTGTTGTTTCTTTTTTTAGAGATGGGAGCGACCCATCAGGCAAGGGTCGCTCCCCTGGGGGGGGCAAATTGTATTTAGACCATTTCTGCCCCCCTGGGGGCAGATTGGCCAATTTTAGGTCAATCTGCCCCCAAGGGGGCAGAAACCACTAGGCACCGGGGATTTGTTTTTTGGCGCCAATGTCACGCAGGGGGAGCGACCCCGTAGGCCAGGGTCGCTCCCGGGGGGGGGATGGGGGTTGGGGGGGCAAATTTATTTTAGGCCATTTCTGCCCCCCCGGGGGACAGATCGGCCTATTATTAGGCCGAACTGCCCCCGGGGGGGGGGGGGGGCAGAAACCTCTAGGCGCCAGGGGAATTTTTTTTTTTTTTCTTTTTTTTTTTCTTTTTTTTTTTTTTTTTAGAGATGGGGAGCGACCCATCAGGCAAAAGTCGCTCCCCTGGGGGACAAATTGTATTTAGGCCATTTCTGCCCCCCTTGGGGGCAGATTGGCTGAGTTTAGGTCAACCTGCCCCCAAGGGGGCAGAAACCACTAGGCACCGGGGATTTGTTTTTTGGTGCCAATGTCACGCAGGGGGAGCGACCCCGTAGGCAAGGGTCGCTCCTGGCGGGGGAGGGTGGGGGTTGGGGGGCAAATTTATTTTAGGGTATTTCTGCCCCCACCCCTGGGGCCGGCTGAGCTACAGGCCAAACACCACAGGTAGGCACCTTGCAAAAAACACCTCTGTTTTCTGTGAAAA
Organism: Pleurodeles waltl; assembly: GCF_031143425.1. Taxonomy (NCBI): domain Eukaryota; kingdom Metazoa; phylum Chordata; class Amphibia; order Caudata; family Salamandridae; genus Pleurodeles; species Pleurodeles waltl. The sequence goes on along the minus strand of NC_090437.1, from coordinate 781,657,269 downwards.
AATATGTTGTGTCCACGTTGTGTTTTGGGCTATTTCCTTTTGTGGGCGCTAGGCCTACCCACAGAAGTGATGTACCATTTTTATCGAGAGACTTAGGGGAACGCTGGGTGGAAGGAAATTTGTGGCTCCTCTCAGATTCCAGAACTTTCTGTCACCGAAATGAGAGGAAAAAGTGTTTTTTGGGCCAAATTTTGATGTTTGCAAAGGATTCTGGGTAACATAACCTGGTCAGAGCCCCGCAAGTCACCCCATCTTGGATTCCCCTGGGTTTCTAGTTTTCAAAAATGCACTGGTTTGCTAGGTTTCCTCAGGTGTCGGCTGAGCTACAGGCCAAAATCCACAGGTAGGCACTGCTTTTTATAAAAAAATGTGATGTGTCCACGTTGTGTTTTGGGCCCTTTCCTTTCGTGGGCGCTAGTCCTACCCACACAAGTGAGGTATCATTTTTATCGGGAGACTTGGGGGAAGGCTGGGTAGAAGGAAATTCGTGGCTCCTCTCAGATTCCAGAACTTTCTCCCACAGAAATGGGAGTAACATGTGTATTTTTAGCCAAATTTTGAGGTTTGCAAAGGATTCTGGGTAACAGAACCTGGTCCGAGCCCCGCAAGTCACCCCTCCTTGGATTCCCCTAGGTCTCTAGTTTTCAGAAATGCACAGGTTTGGTATGTTTCCCTAGGTGCCAGCTGAGCTAGAGGCCAAAATCTACAGGTAGGCACTTCGCAAAAAACACCTCTGTTTTTTTCCAAAATTTAGGATGTGTCCACGTTGCGCTTTGGGGTGTTTCCTGTCGCCGGCGCTAGGCCTACCCACGCAAGTGAGGTATCATTTTTATCGGGAGACTTGGGGGAACGCTGGGTGGAAGGAAATTTGTAGCTCCTCTCAGATTCCAGAACTTTCTGCCACAGAAATGTGAGGGACATGTGTTTTTTTAGCCAAATTTTGAGGTTTGCAAAGGATTCTGGGTAACAGAACCTGGTCCGAGCCCCGCAAGTCACCCCTCCTTGGATTCCCCTAGGTCTCTAGTTTTCAGAAATGCACAGGTTTGGTAGGTTTCCCTAGGTGGCGGCTGAGCTAGAGGCCAAAATCTACAGGTAGTCACTTTGCTAAAAACAGCTCTGTTTTCTGTGATATGTCCACGTTGTGTTTTGGGGCATATCCTGTCGCGGGTGCTAGGCCTACCCACACAAGTGAGGTATCATTTTTATCGGGAGACGTGGGGGAATGCTGGGTGGAAGGAAATTTGTGGCTCCTCATAGATTCCAGAACTTTCTGCCACAGAAATGTGAGGAACATGTGTTTTTTAGCCAAATTTTGAGGTTTGCAAAGGATTCTGGGTAACAGAACCTGGTCCGAGCCCCGCAAGTCACCCCTCCTTGGATTCCCCTAGGTCTCTAGTTTTCAGAAATGCACAGGTTTGGTAGGTTTCCCTAGGTGGCGGCTGAGCTAGAGGCCAAAATCTACAGGTAGTCACTTTGCTAAAAACAGCTCTGTTTTCTGTGATATGTCCACGTTGTGTTTTGGGGCATATCCTGTCGCGGGCGCTAGGCCTACCCACACAAGTGAGGTATCATTTTTATCGGGAGACGTGGGGGAACGCTGGGTGGAAGGAAATTTGTGGCTCCTCTCAGATTCCAGAACTTTCTGCCACAGAAATGTGAGGAACATGTGTTTTTTTAGCCAAATTTTGAGATTTGCAAAGGATTCTGGGTAACAGAACCTGGTCCGAGCCCCGCAAGTCACCCCTCCTTGGATTCCCCTAGGTCTCTAGTTTTCAGAAATGCACAGGTTTGGTAGGTTTCCCTAGGTGGCGGCTGAGCTAGAGGCCAAAATCTACAGGTAGTCACTTTGCTAAAAACAGCTCTGTTTTCTGTGATATGTCCACGTTGTGTTTTGGGGCATATCCTGTCGCGGGCGCTAGGCCTACCCACACAAGTGAGGTATCATTTTTATCGGGAGACGTGGGGGAACGCTGGGTGGAAGGAAATTTGTGGCTCCTCTCAGATTCCAGAACTTTCTGCCACAGAAATGTGAGGAACATGTGTTTTTTTAGCCAAATTTTGAGGTTTGCAAAGGATTCTGGGTAACAGAACCTGGTCCGAGCCACACAAGTCACCCCTCCTTGGATTCCCCTAGGTCTCTAGTTTTCAGAAATGCACAGGTTTGGTAGGTTTCCCTAGGTGGCGGCTGAGCTAGAGGCCAAAATCTACAGGTAGTCACTTTGCTAAAAACAGCTCTGTTTTCTGTGATGTGTCCACGTTGTGTTTTGGGGCATATCCTGTCGCGGGTGCTAGGCCTACCCACACAAGTGAGGTATCATTTTTATCGGGAGACGTGGGGGAACGCTGGGTGGAAGGAAATTTGTGGCTCCTCTCAGATTCCAGAACTTTCTGCCACAGAAATGTGAGGAACATGTGTTTTTTAGCCAAATTTTGAGGTTTGCAAAGGATTCTGGGTAACAGAACCTGGTCCGAGCCACACAAGTCACCCCTCCTTGGATTCCCCTAGGTCTCTAGTTTTCAGAAATGCACAGGTTTGGTAGGTTTCCCTAGGTGGCGGCTGAGCTAGAGGCCAAAATCTCCAGGTAGTCACTTTGCTAAAAACAGCTCTGTTTTCTGTGATGTGTCCACGTTGTGTTTTGGGGCATATCCTGTCGCGGGCGCTAGGCCTACCCACACAAGTGAGGTATCATTTTTATCGGGAGACGTGGGGGAACGCTGGGTGGAAGGAAATTTGTGGCTCCTCTCAGATTCCAGAACTTTCTGCCACAGAAATGTGAGGAACATGTGTTTTTTTAGCCAAATTTTGAGGTTTGCAAAGGATTCTGGGTAACAGAACCTGGTCCGAGCCACACAAGTCACCCCTCCTTGGATTCCCCTAGGTCTCTAGTTTTCAGAAATGCACAGGTTTGGTAGGTTTCCCTAGGTGGCGGCTGAGCTAGAGGCCAAAATCTACAGGTAGTCACTTTGCTAAAAACAGCTCTGTTTTCTGTGATGTGTCCACGTTGTGTTTTGGGGCATATCCTGTCGCGGGTGCTAGGCCTACCCACACAAGTGAGGTACCATTTTTATCGGGAGACTTGGGGGAACATAGATTAGAAAAACAAGTACTATTGCCCCTTGTCTTTCTCTACATTTTTTCCTTCCAAATATAGGAGTGTATGTAAAAAAGACATATATTTGAGAAATTCCCTGTAATTCACGTGCTACTATGGTCACCCCGGAATTCAGAGATGTGCAAATAACCACTGCTCCTCAACACCTTATCTTGTGCCCTTTTTGGAAATGCAAAGGTTTTCTTGATAGCAATTTTTTACTCCTTATATTTCAGCAAATGAATTGCTGTATACCCGGTATAGAATGAAAACGCACTGCAGGGTGCAGCTCATTTATTGGCTCTGGGTTCCTCGGGTTCTTGATGAACCTACAAACCCTATATATCCCCGCAACCAGAGGAGTCCAGAAGACGTAACGGTATATTGCTTTTGATAATCTGACATTGCAGGGAAAAGTTACAGAGTAAAACGTAGAGAAAAATTGATGGTTTTTTCACCTCAATTTCAATATTTTTCTTTTTCAGCTGTTATTTTCTGTAGGAAACCCTTGTAGGATCTACACAAATGACCCCTTGCTGAATTCAGAATTTTGTCTACTTTTCAGAAATGTTTAGGTTTCTGGGATCCAGCATTAGTTTCATGACCATTCCTGTCACTGACTGGAAGGAGGTTGAAAGCACAAAAAATTGCACAAATGGGGTATGCCCCAGTAAAATGCCAAAATTGTGTTGAAAAATTGGGTTTTCTGATTCAAGTCTGCCTGGTCCTGAAAGCTGGGAAGCTGCTGAGTTTAGCACCGCAAACCCTTTGTTGATGCCATTTTCAGGGGAAAAACCACAAGCCTTCTTCTGCAGCCCCTTTTTCCAATTTTATTGAAAAAAACGAAATTTTCACTGTATTTTGGCCAATTTCTTGGCCTCCTTCAGGGGAACCCACAAAGTCTGGGTACCTTTAGAATCCCTAGGATGTTGGAAAAAAAGGACGCAAATTTGGCTTGGTTAGCTTATGTGGACAAAAAGTTATGAGGGCCTAAGCGCGAACTGCCCCAAATAGGCAAAAAAAGGCCTGGCACAGGAGGGGGAAAAGGCCTGGCAGCGAAGGGGTTAAACAACATCGTTTCGTCTCCAATAGACATAGTACAGAACAACATGTCTTCTTTACACCATGGACAGAGTCAAGTAATATCCATTATGCAGTTAGGTTGGACACTACAAACACTGAAAGCAGGTCGCATTCCCTGGCACCATGTTAGAGGAAGGGACGTATTTTCTACATTTAATTTAACGCGACAACAACAACTTATGGCTAAGAAGGTAGCGACTTATGTCATATTCAATTTTGAAAAATTAGAAAAGTTGCCTTTCATTGTGGCTGAAATGCCATCTGCTGAGTGGTCTATCTGCCTATTTCAACACTTCAGTTCACATCATGCTTAAACACATTCCAGTGGGCAAATGTGAAAGGCTAGGAGACAGTACATACACGAGGTGTGGGAGCTGCCCTTCTCATACAAATTTCTCAGTGGCATGAAAGAGGTCTTTCTTAGCAGTAGTGGATGCAAGACTTATGTCAGCCATTCAATGGTTTGTAAACAGCTGTCCTTGCATGGGGGGTGTAACGCTTTGGCAGCGAACTTGGCTTGTTATCTGAAGGGAGTCCCAGTCCCCTTGATTAGACCTGCATTCCAGGTGCTCTCGAATGGCAGTTATGTGCTCCTTAATAGTGAGAACTGTTGTGGGATGCGAGCCGAAATTGTTTATGTTGTTTCAGTCTCCAAAATTGTTATATGTTGCAAGAATGTACTTTTTCCTCCTACACGACAGAGGGAAGTAACTGAGATTTGGCCACATATCCCTACTTCAAATGTGAATTTTGACAAGTTTAGCAGACTCAAGGCTTTATTGTTTCAAAACATGTGGCGCTTACTTCTACACATGAGACCTATGCACTTCAGGATGCAAGGTAATCTGCAGAGATACAGTCCCTTTTAAGTACTAACTTTCCGAGATACTTTGGTGAACTCATGGGTCGGATATTTAGCACTTCCAATACTACTGGAATATCACATTTTTGTAAGGCTGTTGGTTCTAGTTTCGCTCACACCTTCTCCTCTTTATTTGGCTTACTACTTTCAGCCATGTATTCAATATTTTCCTGTATTTCCAGGGGATTTCATATAACTTTGGCTATAATAGGTGGCATTTTGTTGTTTCTACTTTTTCTGTGCAATGGCTGCCCCTTTACAACAAGGAGGACTGAAAGTGCTTCCACCAGCTCAGCTGTGTCGTGAACGCATGATGCAGTACTTTGGAACACCACTCCTGGAGTGATTGGAGTGTGACTGGGCTCTGTAATTCAGAGCGGTTTTGCATTGTGTGTAGCCATTGTTTTGGTGCCTTTAGTGCCCTCTTGAATGTGCACTAAAGGTTTGTCTTCCTATGCAACGCTTGCTTTCATTGGACACTGATCTGTTGATGTTCTCGCTGAGGGCTGATTACCAGACATGAGCGTTGAGTGTGTGTTTGCTACGGGAAGCTGTTTATGAGCTGTAATTTGTGGATCATGCAGCTCTAAACATTCTGTTAGGCACACCACAGAATGATGCTGCCTTGGATTGTGCTCAGGCTTTGGAACACAAATGCTCCTTGGTTTTCCTTGTTGATGAACGTTCTACGTTACCACCTGCCAAAGCGGAAGATTTCTTATCTTCATTTGTCCCAGATTCAATTGGCGACTTTACAAGTGACTCTGACTTTTGAAATTTGGCTTTTCTTGATGCCACAATTAACATTTTAAATTGTCCTTCTAATATATGCTCAAGTTTCTTTTGACTTGTCATCATTGACATTATGCTTTAAGATGCATTTAGTGGCTTATAGATATTAGGTTAGGCTTTGAATCACCTTTGAACCGGCAAGGGAGGGTGTTGTGTAGCCATTTCAGCTATATGTTTATACACGTTATTTTAGAAAACTAGTCCTGCCACTGTGCACTTTAACCTAGATATATTGTATTTAGCTTTGTTATATTATTTTAACATTAGGCACATTTGTGGTCTTGTTTTAGCTTCTCTATCTAGCTGTTCTTCGCCTAACTCAGTTGTTCTTAAACAAGATATTTCTTTCACTTTGTTCTTTTCTCAAGGCTGCAGTAAGATAGATTGCCTGCAAAAGTGGTTCGCTTTGTCTCCAATGTTCACAGAAACATACATACTCTTACGTGAGGATCTTTTCTTGGAATATCAGATGTATTATTATAAAAAACACTACTTTGACCAATGTACGGCAGAGGGAGATTCCAGCCAGATGACCATGATTGAGTGCTGGTTGCTGATCGACCTTGCTAATGCTGCGTATGTAGACTACAAGCCTCTCGCTCAGGTATCAGGGATGTCTTCCCAGGGGGAACCTGAAAGGCAGAATTAGAGCTTAGCATGCTGTGCTCTAACATAGCTTACGTAGGAACAATCCCTACAAACCTTAGTGACATTATTGTAGCGTTATTCTTGTGTTTTACTCTCCTTGTCACAATATTAATCTTATTGTGCTTCATCATCCTAGTTATTGCAATACATGCTTTATTATCTATGGTGTATTTACTTCAATAAAACCTTATTGAACTTTACTCTCTCTATGATTGTCCTTGCATATGTGAGACTAATGTACCTGAGAGAAACGGATGAGATCTGAGTTACCACGGTTACCCTGAGGAGTCATGTATGTCATGCGCCTGATTGCCCCAATCATGCCTGCTCTTGGGTGGAGATGAGGCACTGCTAGTTAGCCGGAACAAACCCAGATTAGGCCGACAGGTGTCACATGGTGCGGGATCAGACTCAGTCCCCCGCAGTAGAGGTGATTCTGCCGCTTAAATCTAGTAGTCTCATTAGGATAGTGAGAAATTATGCAACACATTCGTCTGCATACTGAATGGGTCTCCCTGGGCAGGAAGGGTGGAGAGGCACTCTATTACACTTCAAAGGTCAGTGGCCTTCCCTCACACAAAGGACTGATAACCCCCAACAGGGAGTCCTGGCAGACAGGGATTTGCTGAAAGGGGAACTTGTGCACTTCAAAACCACTCTTTGAAGTTTCCCCCACTTCAAATAATTTTTTGGGTATATAAACTGGGTCTCTGACCCCACCAAATCAGACATTTCTGGATCTACACCTGAACTCTGTCAGAGGAACTACCTGGCTCCCCAAAGTTCTCATCTGGACTGCTTTGCTGAGAAGGACTGCTGACCTGCTGCTTGCTGTCCTCTGACTTTGCTGGAAGGACTCTGCCTTCCCCAAAAGTGCTCCCCAAAGGCTTGGAATGAGCTTGCCTGTTTCTGAAGTCTCAGGGCCAACAAAGACTTCACCTACTAGCTTCTAGCTAGTTCACCGACTTCAGCGACTCCAGTACCAACTTCAGCAACTCCAGCACTGATGCCGCTGCCCTATGCTACAGTGCTGCCTGCTACGACTTCGTGGTCCTCGCTGCATGCAATGACCCCAGCCTGCAATGCAAGTCTGGTGATGTCACTGACATCCCACAGTGTGATCGTGAAACTGTGAAGTCAACACATCACATCATGACCGACTGGATCTATCGACCCTGCTGGACCCACCGACCCCGCCCCAGCTCCCCCTGCAACCAAATGGAACTGACGACTCTCCTCTCCTGCCTCACAGTGCAGAACCGATGCCTCACCTACCTGGATGCCATGAGGGACTGACACGGCACCGGCCCTAGAGATGCATCACCTCCACGACTCCGTGCAACATCTTTGTTTCGTCATTTTCAAAGATGCTGTGCCTGAGGGTCCGCGTGACCGGCATCTATGTCGTCGGACTATTTGGAACTACTCCATCAACAACACCGTGATAGCCCCAGTTGGAGCTATTGTGTTTCTAAGCACTTCAGTGTGATTTAGTCTTTAAAAATTGATAACTTTGCTTGTGCATTTTGGATTTTCATCATTTTGGTCTTATTTTATCCAGACAAATATTATCTACTTTTCTAAACCTGTGTGGTATATTTTTGTGGTGTTTTCACTGTGTTACTGTATGAGTAAAATAGCCAATATGTATCTAAATCAAACAAGACCAAAACAACAAATATCCAATATATGTGAGTAAAGTTATTAAATTAAAAACATCTTACTTAATAAGAAACAATGGATGCATTGATGTTACACTAAGTGCCTGGTTTGTGTCAAAAATATAGCCTCTCAGATGAGCATGCGCTGGAAAAGTCAGCAATGGGTCAATTCCTTACTCGCCAGTGAGGCCGTGTGTTGTTTCTTCTTCAGGCAGGTAGGAGATGCATTGTTTTTCTCTCCCTCAGGAGAGTGATGCATGGATTTCCAGACAGACACCTCTTGTTCGGGCAGGTTCACAACAATTTTGATGCCCGGCGATGTTGCATGCGAAATCCAGCTACACAAGGACGAGAATCTGCGCTGCGTGGGGGTTGCGTCAATTGTAGCAACTGCAAGTGGATGTTGCTTCGTTTCTCCAGCCACGATGCAGGTGATGCATTGATTTCCCAGTGCGATGCAGGTGGTGTGCCGATTTCAGTTGCAATGCAGGTGGTGCGTCGTTTCAACAGCCACGCTGCAGGAGGTGCTTTAAAATGTTCCCCACATAGCTTCTGTGCATGGATTTCTACCTTGGTTCTACCTGCTTCACCTTTCAAGGGTCCAGAGACTGGAGTGGGCACCACTTGGCAGGGTAGGAGTCTCAGCAGAGAGTCCAGGTACTGGCAGAAGAAGTCTTTGATGGCTCTGAGACTTCAAATCTGGAGGCAAGCTCAGTCCAAGCCCTTGTAGACACTTCTCAAGCAGGAATATACCACGAAGTCAAGTCTTTGTCCTCTTTCAGGCAGAAGTAGCAACTGCAGGCCAACCCAGCAAAGCACAGTCACAGGCAAAGGGCAAGTACTCCTCCCCCAGCAATTCACCGCTTCTCCTTGGCAGAGATTTCTCTTGGTTCCAGAATGAATCTGAAAATCTGGGGATTTGGGTATGCTACTTATACCCCTTTCTGCATTTGAAGTAGGCAAACTTCAAAGGAAAGTCTCTGTTGTTCACAATCTCCTGCCTTGCCCAGGCCTGGTCCCAGGCACACACCAAGGGGTTGGAGACTGCATTGTGTGAGGGCAGGCTTAGCTCATTCAGGTGTAAAAGACCACTCCTCCCTCCACTATAGCCCAGATGGCCCTTCAGTATATGCAGGCTACAACCCAGCTCCCTTTGTTTCACTCTCCAGTGGATATTCAAAAACAGCCCAAATGTCAGTCCGACCCAGGCAGGAAATACAGAAGAAGGCAGAGTCACAGAATGGTTTAAGCAAGAAAACGCCCACATTCTAAAAGTGGCATTTTCAAACTGACAATCTAAAAAACTACTTTACCAAAATAAGTAATTTTAGATTGTGAGTTCAGAGACCCCAACCCCCACATCTCCACCTGCTCCCAATGGGAAACTACACTTAAAAGATATTTAATGAAAGCCCTCATGTTAACCTACGGGAGGGATAGGCCTTGCAACAGTGAACACCGAATTTGACAGTATTTCACTGTCAGGACATGTAAGTACATCACTACATGTCCTACCTCTAACATACACTGCACCCTGCCCATGGGGCTACCTAGGGCCTACCTTAGGGGTGCCTTACGTGTCCAAAAAGGGATGGTTTGGGCCTGGCAAGTGCGTTCACTTGCCAGGTCAAATTGGCGATGTAAGACTGCACACTGAGACACTGCAGTGGCAGGTCTGAGATTTTTTTGCAGGGATACTCGTGTGGGTGGCACAATCAGTGCTGCAGGCCCACTAGTAGCTTTTGATTTACAGGCCCAGGGCACCTCACATGCACTTTACTAGGGACTTACTAGTATATCAAAAATGCCAATCATGGATAAACCAATCACCAAATCAATTTACACAGAGAGCATAAGCACTTTAGCACTGTTTAGTAGTGCTAAAGTGTCCATAGCCCTAAAGCCAACACAAACTGGTCAGGAAACATAGGAGGAAGGAGGCAATAAGTTTGAGGATGACCCTGCAAAAAGGGCCAGGTCCAACACAACCCCCCACCAGCCTAAAGCCGAGGTAGACCAATCAACATCTTGATGGACTGATTGGGGCGATAGAACATGGACTCTGGCTCAGAACAGCAGGGGCATGTTCCAGTTCTATGCTTTCCTGAACCCAGTTTGATCCCCGTATCCATACTCTCAGGGCCCACTAGGCTAATCCATGGGTACCCTTCTCCTCACCTGCAGATCCCACCTGTGCAGCACCTAATCTTGCTCTGCTCACAGATGTATCTCAGTGGGGCAGACAGTACCACTATGGCCAACACAGTGGTGTAGTCACTCCACCCCCGGGCTGTCTCTCCTGTCTGCCCAGCAGGGGCACCTCTGTCCACCAGGACAGCAAGACACAGTGGCTACTGACAGCTGTCAGGGATGAGAGCCAGGCCCCAGGCCTTTCAGTGCTCTCTAACCACTATGACTTTGGAGAGTGGGGGTCTGTAACCACAGGTGGCTGGAACCCTTTGTCCACTTTCCCTTCCACCAGGTCATGGATAGCAGCATGACACTGGTCTTCCCCTCCAGGGCTATGTGCCCTCCCCCTAGGAGCAGAGCCCCCAGAGTCCAGAATTGTCAGGGTGCTTGTAGAAACACTCCTGCACAATTCTCCCACCAGTGCAGGGATGTTACCCTGCAACTGGTCTTCCAACCTGGGGTCTGTACCCTCAGGTGGGACCGGGTCAGGGATGAGGCTTCCCTACCCCTACTCCTCCTTCTGGGGTCCTGCACCCCTCACTAGGAGTGCCTCCCCCAGATTCCAGAATTGTCAGGGCGCTTGAGGAAGTAATCCTGCACAATTCTCCCAGCAGTGCAGGGATGACTCTTAGGCTGGGCCGGGGTCAGGGGTGAGGCAGCCCTCCCCATGCCCCTCCTTCTGGGGCTCTGCACTCTCCCACTGGGAGTGGTACCCCCAAGAGACAAAATGGTAGGGGCACTGTTGGCAGTTACCCCTCCCGGCAGGACAGGGTGAACACCCTGAATTTGGCCCTTCAACCCATCATCTGTACCCTTGGATTGAACCGGGGTCAGAGGTGAGTCTGTCCATCCCCTTCCCCTACTCCCAGGATTCTGCACCCTCCACCACAAAGAGTACCCTTAGAAGTCCCAATGGGGGGGTGATTGGCCAAACCACCCCTTATCAGGTCAGAGTTTACCCCCTGCATCTGACCCTCCAGCCCAGGGGCTGTACCCTCAGACTGGACCACTGCTTGATAACCCAGGACTACCCCCGGGGCAACACCTTTTACAGGGGTTGCACAAGAGTCTGTCTGGCACTGGCCTCGCAATCCCCTTCCCCACCTAGCAGGGCATGGACCCCCCCCCAACCCAGAAGTGGTATCACCAGTGTCAATCCTTGGGAGATCTGACCTTAGAGCTGACCCCTGATCCTCCAGGTTCACAAGTGGGGACTGTCTCCCCCCTCACCCCTTTCACTGGACTTCTGCAACTCCCCCTACTATGAGTGGTGCTGCCAGACACCAGAACTGTTGGGACACTGGCAACAGCTGCCCCCCAAAGTTCTCCTGCCACTATGTTGTCTCCTACAGCTGATGGCCCTATGGTACAGGCTAGGTTCCCCTCCCGGTGTTCCCTCATGGAACCCTCCAGCCTCTGGGACTGGACCTTGGGCATCCTGGGACTCAGAACACCCCCATTCCCTCTCCTTTGAGATTGGACATGTGGTCCCTCATCAATCCCACTACAATGGGACTTACCTGGGACACTGTAAGCCTTCCCCTCCTCACCTGGTTGGGAAATACCTAAGCCACTCCCTTCAGGAGGACCCTCAAATGCCTCTTCAGACACTCTGATGCCCACCCAGAGATCTGCCTCCAGTGCTAGTTCCTTGTGGTCATAGAACTCAGACTCCACCTGGTGTTGGCGTAGCTCTGGAAAACAAGGACTGAACATATGCTCTCCAGAAATCACATCACACAGCCCCTCAATATGTTAATCAAACTACCCTCCACCTCACTATCCAGTGACTTGAAAACATACCCCACATCACTCTCCTGAGACTGGTGACAGTATCTGACTGTCCCTAACACTCAGCCTACACTCTTCTAGGGTGTCTTCATACTTAACAACCAGGACTTCTACCTGGTGGTACCCCTTTCCCTGTCACTCTCACCTAGAGCCAGTAGAGTGTTCCTCCGACAACTAGGTATATGACTCTCCATGCCAATTTCCCAGTCCACCTCATGAACCATGTGCACCACTGAAGCTACCTCATAAACCTGAACCTCCTAGTGCATCTGGGTCTGGTGGCTTAGTGGACTAATGCATCCACTGTAGGGGGTCTGTGTTTGACCTCATGGTCACAGGTTCAAATCCCAACGGGTCCACTCAGCCTTTCGTCCAAAATTCTGAGGTCTGTAAAATGAGTACCATTGAGCTGGGTAACAATAAACATCTGTTATTCAGCGCCTACGGGTGAACATGTGCTTTACAAATACATGTTATGTATGTCATCCCCATCCTTCGAGTGAGGCACCAAGTCTCTGGGCATGTGCACTTCTTCCTCAGTACTGGATGTAACATTTTTGCTGCCACCATCTGAACTGGACTCAGCCCTCATTGCTTCCAGTTTCATGAGTTTCAAGCTCATGAACCACAAACATTTATTTTTCCTTGACTAAGGGTCTCTCAGCCTCAGCTCTCTCAAGCTCTTATTCTAGCTCTCTCAGCCTCTGCTCACAAGCTAGAAGCCATCCCTCTCTCTCTGGTTCTTCCTCAGGGCCACTGCCCTCACTTTCAGAGTAGTCCTCCTCCTCAGAATCATCTGATAGTGTTACTTGTCAACATTTTAGCTCATAACAAAACAGGGCTGACTCCAGATCCTCCCTTGTTGACCTTCTCCTCACAGACAGTACCCTTTTTTTGCAGAGAACGTTTAGTTCCCTCATTGTATAGGTGAACAGGTGCCAGAAGTTAATATTTTGATAGTGCACCACTTTTGAATATATCAAAGCAAATCCAGTTACTCAATGTCGTCTCATTGTATTCTTCATTTTATTCTGTTTTTCTTGCAAAAAAATCATAAAACATCAGACAACGCATTTTGTCCTCAACAAAGGACTTCTTCAGGGCTGTAATATGATAGAAATAATGCCCTCGATGTATTAGAACACCAACATGCATATTGAATGTACTCAATGAAAAAAGAAACATACTAAACAATAACGAATCAACTTGATCTGTTAACAAAACATACAGACAAGGGACACCCATAACTAATGTACTCCATTTATAAAACAAACATTAAATATATAAAAGACATATATAAACACAACTTATACATATTACAAACATAAATAAATATATATACAATATACACACCAACATATATATATATATATATATGCCCAAACATCTATAATAAAAACATTAGAGAGCACTGCAGTACTTGCTGACCAATCATTACACCATATGGAGAAATTATCTGTAGTGAAAGTAGTGTGTAATTCATCCCTTCCACCATATGCCTGTGGTATTGATAACCCAAGGCTACCAGAGCCCCAACGCATGTGCAAAAGAAGAAGCTAACACAGACGAGATCTTGTCGCTTGATTAGTTCTGCATATCTATAAATATTTACAATTATTGATATATCAAAAGGAATAAATTCATACCTTTTTTCTAATATGTATAATCTTTTATATCAAGTCCCATCATGCTTGTTCAAGTTGCTCATGACAACACAATGTTGCCTGCCTAGGCATACTACCTAATACAAAAAGAGAAAACAGCGAATCACGCTGAAAATACCACCATTGTTATTGACACATATTACTCAAAACCTGAGAAGGTGTGCACTGGCCGCCATCATAAGGTGAAGAAAAGGTACCCAACTTCATCAAATAGGGGTGTGTCATATTAGACACCCTTCACTACTGACACAAAGTAAGCTCATCACCTTATAATTAAGATTGACATTATTATATTGGCCACTGTAACTTATAAATAAAAATGTAATGGAAGGAGGCACAAAGATGCGTAATCATAACCAAAACACGTAATCACGCTATTACCAAAGTATTACTCGTTAATCAATCTAAACAACAAATGCCGTCCAGAAAATAAGAGGATTATTACCATAACCAAGAAAATTCAACAAACAACCAATAAATAATTTGAGTTGCTCTCAACCGTCTGTATATAACCCCCACAACGGCCAATGGACCGATGTGGGCAACGATTGCCTTCATATATCTCAAATGTTGCGCCTCTCATAACTGCGATCGTAACCGTCGCCGAAACAAAAGATTTAAACCGAGCAGTTAGCAGTGCTCGTTTTTAAAGGCAGCTGCCCTTAGCCCATAATGCAATATCGAGTACCCGTTTCCATGACAAATGGTCAGCATACAAGCGCATAAAGAGATTGGATAAACATAGTGACCATCTTGTACTACTACCAGCGTTCATCCGTGGCAAATAGCGCAGAACAACTCTATCTTTACGAGGGCTAAACGTATACAACGAAAATTATATATATTCCTATTAAGCAGTAAACAATTGTTAATAATAAAATAAAATTATATAATTGAGGTCTCAATTCTGGGAAAAATATGGCCAAAGAAAACCTTCTCAAAAATATAAATGGAAATCATACAAACAATGATAATCATGTATAAAGTATTTTTTATTAATATGAATCATTCTCTGCTAATGATAGCATCCCACATATGGGTTCTCGACACGATCGACATATTAACATATCCCTTCAATGGACAAACCACAGAGGCCATTTTGTAAGGATCTGAGACTGCATTTATACTTCAAATATATTGTCAACAAAATACATAAATTGCATAACAACAATCATCCATTGTCTATCATGTACTTGATCCACTCATTGAGCCGACCACGTGCAGGCGGCCCAAAAAAAGGGCAAGTAACATGACTTGAAATTAGGGATGAGCCCAAAGTAAATTAACATGTTAGCCATTGAATGAGTACTTAACGTCCCACAATCAAATGATGTAATATCAATCTCGAAACCAACAATTAGGGATGGATATCAAAAAAGTTAAAAAACTTGAGTCATCTCCAGCAAAGGAAGATCGCCTAAACAAAATATGCCAGAAGTTGACTTCCATTCTGCCAAGGCCTCACAGGTGTAACCACTAAACAGAGCCCCAAATATCAAGAATACATCCAGGAGGACACCAGAGAACAAAAGAGGAAAAAAAAAGTATGTGGTCACGTAATGGTCTGCTCTGAAACAGCAGTGTGCACACATCACTGTATGTCAAGTACAAATACAAATCCTATCCCAGCCACTGATCACCAGTGTTAAAAATGGGGGATATGCAGTGACTCCAAAGAATAAGAGACTCCCTGTGTTGTGTAGCTGACATAGTGGGTAACCTAGCAGGGACGAGTCGAGAGGCACAGGCACCGTTCCTCACTCATGTGTAGCTGTATGATGCTTGTCTACAGACACTGAAACCAGGTATCAGACTGTGCCTTGAAACCTCTCTTGGAGGAGATTCTTGTGTTCGTATAGTGGATGAAATAACCTCTGCTACATGTAAACCGTTGATACTGTATAAAGCGTAGAGGTCAAGTTATGGAGTAACGGAGACACTGTTTCAGAAGATCAAATAATGCATTAAGAACGTCTTAATATTACTGAACATATTTTCTTAATGATAATAAAGCAATCATGTTGCTTACTTAAAAGAATAAGCCGACTTAAACAATTTAATTATCGTGAGTAATACATGTATTGGCTGAGCTAGACATTGCTATGCTGAACCACTATTCAGGAGTGAGCATGCACTTGGCATTTCAGCGAGTTTCCAGTAGTGTCTGGGGTTTGCATTTCCAGTGAATTCAACAGTGCATGTCACAAGGATACCCTATATTGCCCTGAATTGCACAAATACAAGAAAACTGGCTGACACAGCTTGGCGTTATAACACCGCTCTTTTGCGGAAACATGTTACTTTGACCGTCACAATATTTACTTTTCATGATCTCACTGTAGAATATTATATCGATGGTTGGCATATACAATGAATAGATCGTGAGCTGGAGTTACAATACTTGGGTTTTTCATTGTTTCCTGAAATACATACCTGAAGTAGTTTAGCAAAGTGTCACTGGACATTGATTTCAGACGTTGGCTGTGAGGTTGTTAAAAGGGTGACCTCACAGCCTATGAAGTCGTGGATGGGGATCAGACATTAGTCGAGGCTGAACGAACCTGTTGGTAAGTAATGCTAAAACCCTTATTGGATGTACCTGGGACCTGGGCACTAACAACCCGACAGCACTAGCAAAGTGCTTTAAACAAGCATCTTTTCGCATTGTTTTGCCAGTATGGAGTAGCAAGAAGGCTTCAGCATTTTGCATGACATTAAGGCGAGCAGTTTGTTTTCTGGAAGCCCAGGGAAGACATAATTGCAGAAATCAAGCCTGGACACAAGCGTGAGGTGCTTAATAATTATCCTGTGCTCTTGAAAAATGAAGGGGAACAATTTCTAAAAAGATTTAGAAGAAAGAAACAAAGACAGGTTTTAGATATGACCCTAAAAAGAAAGTTGGGTGTCCAAAGTAAGCTCATCTGCCCATCAGGTGGGATTCCAGATAGTAGTCACCGAATAACAAGATTTCTGTTTCAGAAAATGTTTAACTCAGTGAGCTGGAACTCATCCATGGGGTAACCTATGCTGTGCACAGTCTAGAATTAGTTTGAAGGAAAACCAAATCGCTGTCCAGTCTCAAGTTGAGTCGAGTATCGTTGGGGTATGAGAAGAAAGTGAAGCCAAATGGGTGAATGATGCTGGTCAAGGGTGTCCAATAAGAATAAATGAAGTAGAGCTGATGCGGAGATACGATACAAATTCCTATGAAAACTGTATTTAAAGTGCGGCATGAATACTGCTTCAGAGCGATTAGTTAAGAACGGAAGAACCAGTCTAGAACACAGAACCCCAATCAATCAATCAATCATTCGCATTTAGAAAGCGCGCTACTCACCCATAAAGGGTCTCAAGGCGCTGGGGGGGGGGGGGGGGTCAGTGCTCGAAGAGCCAGGTCTTGAGCTGCCTTCTGAAGGAGAGGTGTTCAGGTATGGCGCGAAGGTGGCTGGGCAGAGAGTTCCAGGTCTTTGCTGCCAGGAAAGAGAAGGATCTTCCTCCGGCGGTGGCTTTGCGGATGCAGGGTATGGCTGCCAGGGCCTGTCCGGCGGATCGTAGAGTGCGCGGAGGAGTGTAGAAGGAGACGAGGTTGTTGATGAGTTTGGGTCCGAGGTTGTGAAGGGCTTTGTGTGCGTGGGTGAGGAGTCGGAAGGTGATCCTCTTGTTGACGGGGAGCCAATGGAGTTTTTTCAGGTGTCCTGAGATGTGGTGGTGGCGAGGGGTGTCCAGGATGAGTCTTGCGGCAGCGTTCTGGATCCGTTGGAGTTTCCTCAGCAGCTTGGTGGTGATGCCCGCGTACAGGGTGTTCCCGTAGTCCAAGCGACTGGTGACGAGGGCGTGGGTGACGGTCTTCCTGGTGTCGGTGGGGATCCAGCGGAAGATCTTGCGGAGCATGCGTAGGGTGTTGAAGCATGCCGAGGTCACCGAGTTCACCTGTCTGGTCATGGTGAGGGATGAGTCCAGGATGAAGCCGAGGTTGCGCGCGTGGTCGGTGGGTTGGGGAGTGCTGCCTAGGGCTCCTTGAGGTACGCCGCAGATGATCTCCGTGGCTGTGGATCTGAAGGGGGGCAGGCGGACTCTCTGAGTCCTTCCGGAGAGGAAGGAGATGATCCATTCGAGTGCCTTGCCTCTGATGCCGGCGTTGCTGAGGCGTCGTATCAGGGTGCGGTGGCAGACCGTGTCGAAGGCTGCGGAGAGGTCCAGGAGTATGAGGGCCACGGTCTCACCCTTGTCGGTCAGGGCTCTGATGTCGTCCGTGGCTGCGATGAGGGCGGTTTCAGTGCTGTGGTTGGTCCTGAAACCGAACTGTGTGGGGTCGAGGGAGTCGTTGGTTTCCAGGGCGTTGGTGATTTGAGTGTTGACAATTTTCTCAATCACTTTGGCGGGGAACGGCAGGAGAGAGATGGGCCGGAAGTTTTTGAGTTCGGTGGGGTCTGCTGTGGGTTTCTTTAAGAGGGCGTTGAGCTCTGCATGTTTCCAGCTTTCCGGGAAGGTGGCGGTGGTGAGGGAGGCGTTGATGACATCTCGGAGGTGCGGTGCGATGATGTCGTCGGCTTTGTTGTAGATGTGGTGCGGGCAGGGGTCCGATGGGGATCCGGAGTGGATCGAGTTCATGACGCGGGTGGTCTCCTCGGTGGTGGTTGGGCTCCAGGTGAGGATGGTGGTGATGTCGGTAGCGGGTTCCGGGGGGGGGTTCGCGTCGGTGGTCGGGAAGCTGTTGTATATGTCGGTGATCTTGTGGTGGAAGAAGGTCGCGAGGGAGTCGCAGAGGTCCTGTGATGGAGGGATGGAGTTGTTTTCTGCGTCCGGGTTGGAGAGCTCTTTGACGATGCCAAATAGTTCCTTGCTGTTGTGGGCGTTGTTGTCAAGTCTGTTCCGGTAGGCTGTTTTTCGTGCGGCGCGGAGGTGTTGGTGGTGTTGGCGGGTGGCGTCCTTGAGAGCTGACATGTTCTCTTCGGTCTGGTTGAGGCGCCACGTCTTCTCGCGGGCGCGGCATTCTTTCTTGGAGTCCTTGAGGTCGGGGGTGAACCAGGAGTTTTTCTTGTGGTTGTTGGTGCTGGCTTGAGTTTTCAGGGGGGCCAGGAGGTTGGCGCAGTCGGAGATCCAGTTGGTGAGGTTGTTGGCGGCTTCGTTTGGGTTGGTGGTGCTGGTGGGTCGGTTCTGGGAGAGGGTTGATGCGAGCTGATCCGTGGTGATACGATTCCAGTGTCTTCTTGGTGGTTGCTGGGTGTGGTGGTGCACAGTGGTCTTCTTGAAGATGAAGTGGACGCAGCTGTGGTCCGACCAGGTGAGTTCGGTGGTGTGGCTGAAGGTGATGTGTTTGCTGGAGGAGAAGATGGGGTCGAGCGTGTGTCCGGCGTAGTGGGTGGGGGTGTTGACTAGCTGATTCAGTCCCAGGTTGGCGAGGTTGTCCAGTAAGGCGGTGGTGTTGTTGTCGGTGAGGTTCTCCAGGTGAAAGTTGAGGTCTCCTAGGAGGATGTAGTCGGTGGACGGGAGTGCGTGAGGGTTGACGAAGTCTGCGATGTCTTCGCTGAATTTGGTGCGGGGTCCTGGTGGTCTGTACATTAGGGTGCCTCTGAGGGTGGTCTTGGGGTCGCTGTGGATCGTGAAGTGGAGATGTTCGGCATCGGGGAGTGAGTTGTCGGTGTTGGTTGAGATGCGGATGGAGTTTTTGTGTGCGATGGCGATGCCTCCTCCGATGCGGTTGGTGCGGTCTTTCCGGATGATTTTGTAGCCGTCGGGGATGGCTATGGCGATGTCGGGTGCCGAGGAGGGATTCATCCAGGTCTCGGTGAGGAAGGCGATGTCCGGGTTCGTAGAGTTGATGAGGTTCCACAGTTCGATGGCGTGCCTGTGGACGGAACGGGTGTTGACCAGGATGCAGTGGAGATTGCTTCCGGGGGAGTCGTTCTTGACGGGAGCGGTGTTGGTCCGTAGGCAGGTGAAGTGACAGTTGCTGCAGGTGAAGGGTCCGTGGGTCCGTTTGGGGGGGGCGCGGTAGCAGCCCAGAGTGCGGCCGGGGTTGAGGTTGACGAGGGTGGCGGAGTCGTAGGTCAGGCGGGGGGCGCGGGGGCCAGGGGTTCGGGCGCTGTGCGCGGTCCAGGCGCGGACGGGCGCAGACGGGCTTGCCTTAGGCACGCCTTCGGCACGCCATCGGCGCGCCCGCTGCGCGGCCTCGCAGCGGCCGCCATTTAAGGGGTAGCCGGGGAGGCGGGGTCAGCTGGGAGGCGGGAGGAGGGCGGGTAGGGGGAAAAAAGCGGCAAAAAAGCGGCGGGAAAAAGGCTCCGAAGGCGAGGAGGCCTAGAAAAATGACAAAGTGCCGAAAAGGCGAAAAACGAGGGGGAGACGGCGGGAGGGCAAGGGGGACGGCACTCAGAAGATGCAGGCACTCGGGGATACAGAAGGAAACCGGGGGAGCGCGATCACACAGCACAGGCACTCGGGGATACAGAAGGAAAAAAGGGGAGCGCGAACGCAGACAAACGGCAACACAGACACTCGGGGCACAGGCAGCGAAGCAGGCAAGAAGAGAAGGCAGAACAGGGGATCTGGATCTGGTGGCGCTGTGAGGACAGGGGAGCGACCTACCCTGGGGTCAAGGGTCGCTACCACTGCCTCGCAGCGGCCACCATTTAAGGGGTAGCCGGGGAGGCGGGGTCAGCTGGGAGGCGGGAGGAGGGCGGGCAGGGGAAAAAAAGCGGCAAAAAAGCAGCGGGAAAAAGGCTCCGAAGGCGAGGAGGCCTAGAAAAATGACAAAGTGCCGAAAAGGCGAAAAACGAGGGGGAGACGGCGGGAGGGCAAGGGGGACGGCACTCAGAAGATGCAGGCACTCGGGGATACAGAAGGAAACCGGGGGAGCGCGATCACACAGCACAGGCACTCGGGGATACAGAAGGAAAAAAGGGGAGCGCGAACGCAGACAAACGGCAACACAGACACTCGGGGCACAGGCAGCGAAGCAGGCAAGAAGAGAAGGCAGAACAGGGGATCTGGATCTGGTGGCGCTGTGAGGACAGGGGAGCGACCTACCCTGGGGTCAAGGGTCGCTACCACTGCCTCGCAGCGGCCGCCATTTAAGGGGTAGCCGGGGAGGCGGGGTCAGCTGGGAGGCGGGAGGAGGGCAGGTAGGGGGAAAAAAGCGGCAAAAAAGCGGCGGGAAAAAGGCTCAGAAGGCGAGGAGGCCTAGAAAAATGACAAAGTGCCGAAAAGGCGAAAAACGAGGGGGAGACGGCGGGAGGGCAAGGGGGACGGCACTCAGAAGATGCAGGCACTCGGGGATACAGAAGGAAACCCGGGGAGCGCGATCACACAGCACAGGCAATCGGGGATACAGAAGGAAAAAAGGGGAGCGCGAACGCAGACAAACGGCAACACAGACACTCGGGGAACAGGCAGCGAAGCAGGCAAGAAGAGGTGGCAGAACAGGGGATCTGGATCTGGTGGCGCTGTGAGGACAGGGGAGCGACCTACCCTGGGGGTCAACCCCACACCTGAAGGCTAGAAAGAAGACTATTATGAGAGACTATCAAAAGCCACAGAAAAGCTGGTAAAACAGCAGCACCACCAGCGTTTAAGTATCTGCGGACTTAATCTAGGACATCTATAACGACTGATTCTGTACTAAATCCGAGACTGAAACCCGGTTGAGTGGATCAAATGCGTTCTAGATATGAAGAAAGAGTGGTATTAGCATAAGCTTGGATGATTTTAGCGGCGCCCAGCAGGAGAGAGTTCGGTTGTATATAGAGCACTAGGCAGCATTAGGTTTATTTTCTTAAGGATAAAATTACCATGGTCTGTTTCTACTTTATGGGGACTAATCCGGTTTCTAGAAATACATTCAAAACTGAAGCTAAAACAGAGGGCTACAGTCTCAGATTGCAGGGATCGAAGAGAGAACCAGAAAATATTGTCAAAATAATAACAGCAACTAAAATTGAGGTTACATACTTACAATGTAAAGTTCAAACACTGAATTGAAAATGCTGTCTCTAAAAGTATAGTAAGTTCAAAATATCTACTACAAAAATATCTACTACGAAGACATAGTAGTGTAAACAAATAGCATTATCTATACCAAAAATGTAAACTTCAAAAAGATAGTTTACAAAAAATAATGAATTATTTGTGAGAAAATGCCCATTTTTGCTTGGTCACCCCATTTTATCCTGAATTTTGTTCCTGATGTTTAGACTCTGAATCCTGGGGCTCTGCAATCCAATGTATGTGCTCTGACCCCTAGAACACGTATAAATTGACAAAGCCCTGATTGGTGTATTTAACTCTTCTGTGAGGCCATTGTATATGGTGTAGAAACTATACCAATGACATCAAAAGTTGAATACCATCTAAGGACTGCAGCACTTTTTGTGCCATCCAGCAGTGTGACAAAGAAAACAGATTGCTGCAGTTAAAACCTGCAGCCAGATCTATCAAAATAACCCTTTTCGCAAAGGGAAAACCTCCAGTTTTGGCATCCCACAAGTCAGGGCTAATGGTATTTAAAAATGAGACATGTATAAATTTAATGCTACCATGTCCCTTCACTGAGAAGCCCACAAAGCTATTTTCACTGTGGAAGTCTTTGGCTGCCGGACATGGAAAACTAAAGTACAAATTAAAATGTTAATGCTGCTATCTCCGGTTTTGGACAAGCTGGAGAAATAGTTCAATCGATGTTAGAAATGGGGTCTCAAGTTGGCTAAACACCTTTGTCCACATAGGAACCACAGTGCTAGTCAGGGTAAGTCACACACAATCAAAATTATCCTGTGCCCACCCTCTGGTAGCTTGGCACTGAGCAGTCAGGCTTAACTTAGAAGGCAATGTGTAAAGTATTTGTGCAATAAATCATACAGTAACACAGTGAAAAACACCACAAAAACACACCACACAGGTTTGGAAAAATATAGGATATTTATCTAGTTAAATTAGGTCAAAACTATAAAGATTCAATAAGCAAAAGTTGAAACATCACTTTTGCAGATTTAAAAAGAGTCTTAAATCTAAGAAATCAACAGTTGTCTCTTGCTTACAGAAAGTATCTGGTTTGTGTCAAAAATAACACACACGGAGACTGCAGAGGAGGAGATGCATGGAAACATAGGGTGTGTTTCAGATTGTTTTTGCGGCACAGATGTTGCATCATTTCTTTCCACGTTGCAAGGGGCTTGGTGTCGTATTTTGGCACGCAGTCTTGGTTCCTCATTGCGATGTGGGGATCTTTTTGATTCCCAGGGACGATGCAGGGATATCCTGAGCATGCAGGAAGAAGTCACAGGGATTATGTTGATCCGGTGTGGCAATGCGTTGAATTTTCTGTCGCACAGCAGGTGCTGCGTCAATTTTCCACTTGGGGAATCAGCTGCGTCCTTTCGGTACGGCTGTGCGTCGAATTTCCAGCTGCAAGACAGGTGCTGCATCCAATCTTAACTCAGGAAGTTGGGCTGCATCATTCCGCCTCAGCTGGACAACGATTTCTTGTTCGCAAAATGCCTGTGCATCATTTACAGGAGGATGTGCATTGATTTTTGGTGCACAAGGAGTTTCCTGAGGAGATGAAGTCTTTTTGACTCTGAAACTTCAGAAAACAGGCAGCAAGCTCAATCTAAGCCCTTGGAAAGAACTTCTCAGCAAAGTCAGAGCGTAGCAGGGCAGCAGGGCAACAGCAGGGCAGCAGTCCTTCTCAGTAGAGCAGTCCAGATGAGTCCTTTGGGCAGCCAGGCAGTTCCTCTTGACAGGCTGCAGGATCAGGTCCAGAAGTGCCTAAGTTGGTGGGGTCACGGACCCAGTTAATTTACCCAAAAATACCTTTGAAGTGGGGGAGACTTCAAAGTGTGGCTTTGAAGTGCACACGTTTCCCTTTCCGTACAGGTCTGTCTGCCAGGGTCCCAGTAGGGGGTTTGGCAGTCCATTGTGTGAGGGCAGACACTAGCCTTTAAAATGTCAGTGTCATGCCCTCCACCCTTTTAGCCCAGGAAGACCCATTCAGTATACAGATGAGTGCAGGTGTGAATGAGCATCCTCTGTTTGTGGTTGTCTGGGTGAAATGCACAAGGGAGCTGTCAACCAGCCCAGCCCAGACGTTGATTGGAGACAGGCTGTAAGGCACAGATGGATTTTAAGTGCAAAGAAATGCTCAATTTCTAAAAGTGGCATTTCTAAAATAGTAATATAAAATCCAACCTCACCAATAAGCAGGAATTTTTATTACCATTCTAGCAATACTAAATATAACCTGGTTACCCCTTTCTGATCAGAATATACCACTCAAACAGTATATGAGGGTAGTCCTAATGCCTTCCTATGAAAGGAGCAGGCCTCATAGTAGTGGAAAATTAATTTTGGAGTTTTCCACTACCAGGACATATAAAACACACATGTACATGTCCTGCTTTTTACCTACATAACAGGCAGAGTGTACCTACATAACACCCTGCCCTATGAGCTATCTAGGGCCTGCCTTAGGGGTGACTTATATGTGGAAAAGGGGAGCTTAGGGCTTGGCAAGTACTTTTAAATACCAAGTCGAAGTGGCAGTGAAACTACACACACAGGGCTGGCAATGGCAGGCCTGAGACATGGTTAAGGGGCTACTTATGTGGGCGGCACAACCAGTGCTGCAAGCCCACTAGTAGCATTCAATGTACAGGCCCTGGGCAAATGTAGTGTGCTTTACTATGGACTTACAAGTAAATTAAGTATTCCAATTGGTAATAAACCAATGTTCCCATGTTTGAGGGAGAGAGCATAGGCACTTCAGCACAGGTTAGCGGTGGTAAAGTGCCCAGAGTCCCCAAAAAAATGTCAGAAAAATGGAGGGAGACAGGCAAAAAGTTGGTGGATGACCACCCAAAGGCTGTCAGGTCTAAAAATCACTATTTTTAATATTTAATAAAATCCATTTCAAGTTAGATTTTTATTGAATATTTAAGAAAAGTGGCTTTTAGAAAAGTTGCTTTGTCCCTGCTTTAAGCTACACTAGGCTAATTTGCATTAGCCTGCTGCCAGCTGCCCTGTCAGTACTTAAACCAAATGAGGTATGAAAACAGCTTCCAGAGTGGGGCAAAGGCTAAGACCCAGTGACAGAATGATCTAGGTGTGGGAGTGTGAAATGTATCAGTTGAAGAACAGCAGATGACCTGCACCTAAGTGCCATATGAGCATCCATCCAGTCGGAATCATCCAGGGGCTCCACCCAATGGTACCATCTGGCCTTAAGGGGTGTAAGTAAATCAGGGAGATGAACTATGAGGGATTTATAAATCAGTGAAATTCCCTTCTTTTCAATGGGTCCCAAAAGGACCTGTGACTCCAGGGACCATTCAGGAACATTCCCCAGGAAACAGCTGTATTGCTCCAAAGCATGGCATAACTGCAGTTATCTAAGTGTAGTAAGCTGGGTTCTTGGTGGAGGTTCCAAGAACTTAATTAACTTGAACGGGTCAGATGTGCAGCCTTCTCACAGTTTACTGGAAGTGGAGACCTGATGAAGGGGAAACATTTGTTCTTTAGGCCCAAGGTAGAAAATTGGGCACCATCCCAGTGGAAGAGGGAGCTGGTCTCATAAACAGTATGGTGTAGCTGGGGAGGAGGGGACTGCTCATTTCCCTATAACTTACCCTTGGCTGGCCCCCAGACTCCCTACAAGGGCAAAGGGCCTATGCCTCCTTGGAGTTCCCTCAGAACAGTGCCCTCTGGGATAGTTTGCAGTAAGTCAAACAAGACGTGCTATAAATATGGGTGGTAGTACCTCCAGGATAATTTTACCATTTGGATAGGTAGTGTACAGGAGTGACCACCACCAACTGGCAATGAACTGGAAAAAGTGGACCTCACCATACACTCCTCAGAAAATGTTCTGGACCTGTTGAAGAACAGAGGAAGGGCTGCACCAGTTGTTTTAGACCTATGAGGAGACCTGAAGGTCTGAGCCTGCTCCACTTGTACCTTGGACAAAGAAATAGAAGTTAAGACTCAGTTGACTGACCTCCTATGGGACTAAAGGGACACAACAAGCTTTAAGAGGCATTTTTCCTGAAGTGCCCACTTTACCAGTGGCCTGGACTCTGCTGTTTGTTTCTGCTGGAGTGAGTTCTGACCCCTAAGTGCTGTCCCTGAGGTCCTGGGTCTCTAGACTGTGTCTTGGTGGACTTCCCCAACACTTTCTCAAAAGTTGGTACTCAGGACAATTTTGGAATTTCAGAACTCAACAGGACTGGGACCAACCACCGAGTCAATGCACCCAAGGCACAAACTTACTGGAAAAGTTGGTCCGCCAGGAGATTTTTACTGTTCGAAAAACTTAACGTTGATATGACGTTCACGGATATAGCCTGCTGCCTTGCCCTGCTGGAGGATTTTGTGCTCCAAAAAAAAAACTACATCCGAACTAAGAGATCTTGACTGGAAAAAGACTCCCTGGGTGAAACATTCAAACTTTTCCCACTCTGAATGTTTCCCACTAAAAACCAATGACTTTAGTGGGACCTCATCTACCAGATATCTGTTTTCAGGAGGATTCCTTGCTTACAGTCTGCAACTTTGCTTCCCTAAAGGGTTTGAACTTCCATTTCAGAGACTAGGGCCCTAATTTTCAAAGACCGCTGAGGAACCGCCGTGCTGAAGACCGCCAGTGCAGGCGGTTTTCCGCGCTGCATATTATGACTGCTGGCAGCCCTCCGTCCTTTTTCGGATGGAGAGCAGCCAGCAGCCATACTGGCAGTCGGCGGAGAAGTGGAGGATGCTCCACCTCCACCGCCCCGTCATCAGAACACAGCCCACCGAATCACGTTCCATGATTCGGTGTGGCGGTGTTCTGGTGACGGGGAGCTGGCGGCGGAGCAGCCCCCATAGATCCTGTCCCCTCCCGGAGGATCAACGGACAAGGTAAGTTGATCGTCCGTTAGGGGAGCGGGGTGGGGGAGTGTTGTGTGTTCTGTGCGTGCATGGGGGTGTGCGTGTGAGTATGTAGAGGGAGTGTGTGAGTGCGTGTATGCATGTATGGGGTGTTGTGTGTATGGGAAATGTGTACAGGTCGGTCTGTGTGCATGTCTGTTTATATGTGTGCGGGTATGTGTTGTTGCAGTGTATGTGTGCGTGTAGGGGTGTGTGTCTGTGCATGTGGGGGGGGTGGGGAGGGGGTGTGTGTCTGTGCATGTTCGGGGTAGGGGTGGGGGGTCCTGCCACCTTTGGGGGGTGGCAGGGGGTGGAGGGTGTGGGGGGAGGACTCGGGTGGGGGAAGAGGGAGGGGGAGACCCCTATTAGTGCCAGGGAAGGAATTCCCTGGCACTGATAGTGCCTACTGCCATGGATTTTGTGGCGGTTCCAAACCACCCAAAATCCATGGCGGTATGCAGGGTCGTGATACCCCCGGCGGTCTGGTGATGGCCGCCAGGCTGGAGACCAAAGTCTTCAGCCCAGCGGTCGGAGTGGAGAAGTGGCGGATGACCATGGCGGTAACCGCCATGGTCATAATTCCATTTTTTTTTCGCCGGCCTGTATTACCGCCACTTCTCCCCCGTCCGCCAGGGTTGTAATGAGGGCCTTAGTCAGAAGGTAAAATCTTTGATCAGGACTGATATACTTGGTGTATCTGACCTGCGCAGCATCACGGATTACCTTAACTTGCACCTACGTCCCATTAACATGTGAACAACACTTTCTATGGGCGCTTAATATTTTTTTGGGTCTTTTTTGTGCGACTTTTATTGTGTTGTTTTTTTTTTACTTTCTAACTGTTGTTGTACCTCTAAGTGCTTTATACATTTGAAATCTATATGCAGAACCTATGAAGCTGGCGACTGTATTACATTTGGTGGAATACTATCCAACCCAAAAATAATCTACTGTCTTACTTTATTATTAAAAAGTTAAATATTACTACATATATTTAAAATAATATTATAAATATGGTTCAAAGATATTTATTATATGAATACATTGCTCACTGAAATATTAAATATACACTTGTGTGTGTAATTTCAGAAATTACTTTAAAAAGATTTAAAAAAATACATTTAATTAAAAAAATAGAGTTTTAACATAAATGTATGTAGTTTTACAATATAAATCATACCAATGAAAAAATTAAAACCTGCATTAATCTTTTTTATATTGACTTACGAAATCACTCACAATAAATGAAGCAATACAAAAGCACAAATATATTGAAATACATTCCGATTTTGTAAACCATTTAATATTATAACCAACAATTTATTAAGTAACATCTTTTTTTAATTTATTGATTAATAACATTAACATATTTTACAAAATCAATCTAAATATCAAACAACATATACATTCATATAAATTAAAACCCCAAATAGTTGTGTGAGTTCATCTTCTTAATAGAAATAAAGTACCTACAAAACCCCACAAATATGAGAAAACACATTTTCTTATTTTGTTTTATTAAATGGAAAAAGTGATCCCAAATATTTTTCATTTTTTCTAATTGTTACAGAGGATAACTATTTAATTTACAGAATTTTTATTTTGATATTCTTTTTTATACATTATATTAATAATTTATATTAGTTACTATATCTATAAATGAACACTATTGCCCCAATTTCTCAATAACATGGTAGCCCTTATACAAAATAAAAATGATACATTCAATACTACTAATTTAAAATAAAATAAAAATAATAACACCTAAAATTAACATTATAGTGAAGAAGAAATTGGATAGAAAATAGTAAATTCGTAAATTAAGTACCAACTACCCAATCCTTCAATAAATTCCACTAACCAAAACAAAAAAAAGTTAGACAAATTATGACATTAAATAAGCATATACTTATATATAACATTCAATAAAAACTCTAAATTACATAATACATCAAAACGATATGAGGCACCACGATATTGTAGTATATTACATCTTAAAAAACAATATTATTAAGAAAAATGAAAAAATATATACTTTCTGTACATATACTTTCTGTACATATACTTCCCATCACATTTTTGGGTAGGATATTTTGACCACAAAATTATGTTAACCAATATATTGGAGTCAATATTCAGGTACCACTAATTGTCGACTGATGGGATTCAAGTGCATACAAAGGAAATTCAGTCATGTCCAACTGAGGTAAAGAAGGTGATGGAAATATGTCTAAGGGTACATTTAGAGGGGACTGGTTAACAGAGCTGTACGTCGTCTCGACGTGTTAAGCTTCTGGTGGTTCCCACCTCTGTGTTCAGGAGTAGTAGGGTAAGAAGCAAACGTCCCCCCTAGGATAGTGTAGGAAGGTAAGGTCAAAGGAACATTTAACTCGGGGTAAACTATTAACAACACTCCCTGCCTGGGAACAATATTCAACAACATTTGGGGTCAGTGCGTTTACATAAGTCCGTCGAAAGTTCCACCGGTGCTCTGTTGAGGTGGAGCTCCACCAACCGGATATCGCAGTCCTTTATATCTGTGGCCGTGTCATCGGACGGGCACTCGCTGAGGCCATTCAGGGGGCACCAGCCTAGGGGGTCGTGTGATGTCTCGCAGGATGGCATATTCAATTTAATGGTCAGAGTCCAGTTCCGACACACTATCCTGGCTGCGTAGACTTCTGATTAACACCGCCCTCTCCTTTTGTCTCTCGGCCGTTGAGGGTTTGTGGGTATTACGTTGTCAGTTGGTTGTTTTCAGGAGGTCCTTGTCTGAGCCCGGCTGCCGTGCCGGCGGTGCCGCCTTCTAGGCCCGATCCTCAAGATTCTGTGGCATCCCCTCCAGTCTCTGAGCTTCTTCTAAGGTGCGGATCCTACGGAGTTCATTTTGCCATGTGAAGAGTAATCTGAATGGATGTCCCCACTTGTACCTGATGCCTTCCTCCCTGAGGAGGTCAGTCACTGGCTGAAGCAGTCTGCGTCGCTGTAAGGTTATCATTGAGAGATCCTGGTACATACCGACCCGATGGCCCTCAAACTCAATGGATGTGGTGTCACGAACTGCTGCCATAATAACCTCTCTCTGTTTATAGTAATGTAAACAAGTTAGTATGTCTTGAGCCTGTCCCAGTGATCTGGTAGGCCTGCCAGCCCTATGCGTTCTATCAAGCACAATGTCCTGCTCCTTCAGGGCCGGTGCAACATAACGCAAGAGGCGCACTACAAAGTCCTCCAGAGATCCCGCCACTACCTGTGCCGGTACTACTTTTATCCGAATGTTAGAGAGGCATGATCTGTTCTCTAGATCCTCTATTTGATATTGCAAGTCTTGGTTCTTGTCTTGTAGGGTGAGGAGTTCTCTCCTGTGACAGTCCAGATCTTCCTCTTGAGTGTTGTATGTCTGTTCTACTGCATCCACTCGTTGGCCCAGGTCGATCACCTCCCTTTTAAGGTCTTTAATGTCAGCCCCTATTTCCTGCTTCAGTGTTGAGAAGTCCTCTGCTCTTGTCAGGGGTGCTCCATCACTCTCCGCCGGCACTGGCCCCGCCACGTCTCTGCACTCCGTTTCTCTTGCTCCTGACTGCGCCATTCCTTTGGCAGGGGTTTTAGTGAAGAGGTCCTTGAGGGAGCCCGCCTTCTTGCTGTGCTTCTGAGATGCCATTCACAGTTGCCCGTATTCGTCTGAGGACACCAACGGGCCCGTCATCCTTCTAGTGCCGCTGCAACTGGTACACTCACTCCAGAAGCCCCGGTCGGACTGTCACGCCAGCGTGTGCCACCTTCTCTCCTGCTGTGTGGCCTAGCACCGTAAAGCTTCCCCAGCGCAATGGAATCCGCACGAGCTGGCTCCCAGTCCGTCTCACCTGGGGGCCCCTGCACTGCCCATTTACTTGGCATGGGGAGTGCAAGGGTCCCCCTGCCCAGCATCCTTGCAATGTTCGCTCTCTGCATTGTCAATGGTAGAACAGGCAACTTTAGACATCAGGAAGGGGGTGAGCAAGCCCTGAGTCCGCCCCTTTCAAGCTCAAGAAGGTTGAGTGCCAACAGGGAAGCAACACCCTGCCCCCTCACCCAGAGGCCTGTTGGGACTATGCCTTAGAAGAATAGACAAAACACCAAAGGTGAGCCATTCCCAATCATCTGACTTTCTGTGGGGGCACCTCTTGGGGATCAGTACTCCCTCCAGCAGAGGCCAGCAGCAGGGCCCAGGTAGGCTCTGCTAGATCCAAATGGTTAGCTGGGCAGTTGCAGGGATGCCTATATAAACGTGTTGTGTCCCTATAGCTCACTCAGGAGGTCAGCCAACTGAAACTTGGAGTCTTTCTGGGTAGTATGGGATCAAGGCAAACAGGTCCAGTCATTCTTATTCAGACAGCACATCATTCACGTTTGACATCAGGTGCCAGCCTTTGTGTGTGGGTATTCCCTGACCTACCCACAAAATGGTTCTGGTCAGTTCTTCCTCTGTTCTTGGTCCTGGCTCCAAACTGTCTAGGGTGACAAAAGGTAGGGCAGGCTGGGTGTGTGCAGCAGGCAGGACTCTTTGCAGTCAGGGCCCTTTGAAATATAATTAGGGCAGGAGGCCGCTGCTCCTCTGAAATCCTGTCAAGAAGATGCTCTCCCCTCACACCTAGCTTTTTCTGTCAAACCTCCAGCAGAAGAGACATTCACAGTCATGTGATCCAGGACACAGGGAGAAAGGCACAGTTGGTTTGGACAAGAAAATACCAGCTTTCTAAAAGTGGCATTTTCAAAATTATAACTTAATTCTGACTTTACCATTAATGAGGAAATTACATTACAGATTTCTATCTGCTCCCAATCCAAAGTTAGCACTTATTAAATGTGATAAGCTAACCCTATGTAAGTGTATAGGAGAGATAGTTAAAAACAACTTTAGGTGTTTTTCACTGCTAAAACGTAACCACACGTTCTACTTTTTAAATACCATGCACCCTTTCCTACAGGTGGTTAGTGCTTACATTAGAGGTGACATATACGTTTTAAAAGTGAAAGCATAGCTCTTGCAAAAGATGTATTTTGTCAGGTCAAAATGGCAGTTACTACGGGCTGCAGTGGCAGGTCTGAGAACATGTTTTGGACAGCTATTTTAGTGGGTGGTACAATGATTGCTGCAGCCCACTTGTAGCATTCAATTTACAGGCCCCGGGTACCTGTAGTACCATATACTAGGAACTTATAAGTAAATTAAAATGGCAATTATGTGTAGGCCAATTTTACCATGTTTGAAGGGAAGAGCACAGGCGCTTTAACATTGGATACAGGGCAGAGTCCCACTGCCAACAAAAACAAGTTCAACAAAATGCAGAGAGTGTAGGCAAAAAATTTGGCAATGATGTCAGGTCTAACAATAGGGAAATAAAAATGCATCCTTAATTAAGATTTAAAAAGGATGTTATTGAACCACATATTCTTTATTGATGTGCACCAGCAAGGTTCATTTTTGTGATCAAGTCAGAGATATTAACACAAAAAAATAGATTATTTAAAATGAATTTACAAACTCTCTTTGGGGTAGGACAGGCATTGTCATAATTCAGGATACTATGGGCCTTAATGCAACCCTGGTGGTCTAAGGACCACCGTGGTCGCAGTGGCGGTCGCACAGCTGCCAATATGCAAGCAGTGCCGCCCTGGAGATTACAACCCCTTTCTCCGCCAGCGGTTTCATGGCAGTAACCCCACCATGAAAGGTTTGGCAGAGACAGGGTGCAGGGTGCCCCAGGGGGGCCCCTGCACTACCCATGCACTTGGCATAATGAGGACCTATGTCCATAAGAAAAATATTCATAGACTGGACCTCTCGCACTGTAATGTATTTATTAAAATCTACTCAATTTTTCTAATCTGGTGTGGAATCCTTCTCATATGTTGTTTTCACAATGTTATTGTCTGAAGTGTTACACACATAATTTACACATTGCCTCTCAGTTAAGGCTGGCTGCTCTTTGTCAACCTACCAGATGGTTGACCACAGGTTCATTTAGGGTTTGTCTGTGACTTCACGCTGACAAGGATTGTGGTTTGCTGCTTGTGTAGGGCTTCACCCCCTCAACCATCAAATCTTTATTATTTTATTTTTTTTTGTTTTTTTTAGTGAATTTCTAAGGTTTTTTAAATTCTATTTCCTAACTGTAATGTCTCTGTAAATTTCTGGGGTTTTTGTAACGTTAAGTAATATTTCATTACCATATGTCAATCCAACTGCGCAGTGCGTGGCTGAAGGCCGTACAATGCAGTGGGGGGGGGTATGGACGCAGGGTCTGGCCTGCACCCAGGCCCCTTAGCCAGTCCCCCGAATGCAGCCAACCCCATTCTGTGGGTCTGTGAGTGGTTGTATCGGTGGGTGGTAAGTGTGTGGTTGTGTGGGTCTGTGAGTATGAATGGTCATGTCAGTGCATGTGTAAGTGGCTGTGTGGGTCTGTGAATGGTTTTCTGAATGGATGTGTAACTGGCTGTATTGGTGTGTGAGTGGGTGTCAGAGAAGGTATATGAGTGGCTTTGTGGGACTGTGAGGGAGTGTATATGTGGTTTTATGAATCTGTGAGTGGGTTTGTGAGTGGCTGCATGGAAGTGGAAGTGGTTGTGTGAGTATGTGAATGTGTGAGTGGTTGTGTAAGTGGGTGTGTGGGCCTGTGACTGGGTGTGGTACCCACATCAGTGATGCATCTGCTCTTAAATGGGCCTTGGTCTCATTTCCACCTATCTAAGGTCTATCTACTGGTAGTTGGCTCTGCAAAAGCATGGGGATATCCATTAAATATTAGTTTATGGATTTTGGCATACCAACTGATAAATGTAGAAATCTCTGCTGTATCACAGGCCGACAGACCTTGGACACAGATGAGATTAACAGGGAGCTGCACATCAATCAGTCACCACAGTTCAAATATTAATTTTTCTTTTTTAGTTAATAATGAGAGTTGATGTGAGTTCAAATGCTTTATTCAGAAATCTTTTTAGTCAATTCTTTATTATGTCAGCACAAGAAATTAAGGGACTTTCTTGTGGCCCTTAGCACCCCCTAACACCACCATGTGTGTGCCCTATCTAAGACACGGCGCACCATGGCAGTAGTTAGAGACCTAGCTGAAAAATGGAGAGGGACTGGGAGGATTAATGGTCCAGTGTACGTTCTCCCTAAATATAGACCTATACAACAAAGGGTACACTGTTCCAAGAATGTCTGTCTATGAGGGCGATAAAGTGTAGGTCATGTCATAGGAGTGCCCTCAAGCACCAAATCCGACGCTAGGCATCATCATCGGGCTAACTCCTCGTCAGACCGGCACTGCAATGTCTGACGGGCCACCACGCAAATGGTGGTGGCACTTAGACCGGAGATGGTGTTGCTGATCCAATGGAATCTGCAGTGTGTGCTGACGAAGAAAGGAAAAGGAGAGTAAAGAGTGTATTAAAATTGGCTCTGAACACCGAATGTCTCTATTTAATTGCTCTAGATGAGGGTCAGGCCAAGATTAAAAATAAATGCAGGAGTTCTAAAAGGGAATAATGTCCCCTATACTCCTAAAGAGAGGGGGAAAGGAGGAGATGTACTCAATCCTAACACTGAAAGGTCGACATGTTTCGCGCCTGTGCGGTCTAGGATAGATCCAATGGCGCTTCTTCAGGACCATAAAGTGTAACTTCTCCTAAAAAACACAAAAATAAGTGCTAGAAGGTCACTTACAATACATGGACTTATTTGTCCCAGTCAGTCAACTATTAGGTCGCCCTGTAAAAGAACAGAAACAGAAATAAAAAAACACAAGGCATACATTGGTGTCTGTAGAAATTTTTTTTAAACCATAGTCAACGTGGTTGGCATCATGACTCCGAGACAACAGTCAAGCACATTAGACATGACATAAAAAGGCTTACCATCCCATGTGGAGATAAGGCATCATAGGGACGCATAAACCTCAGACTAGAGGAGAAAACACTACATATAGAAAAATGGTGATAAAGTGTATAGTCAAGCAAAATAATAGTAATGAATGTAGTAAGACATATATACATAGTCACTACATGCAGTTCTCTGAACATCTGTCCCCTTGTTTGAATAAATTAGGAGTTCAAGATGCATGTCGGGAATCAATACATATTTTGATTTATAAATTAAAGCTGAAACCCCTAGTGAACAAGCTTTCGATCGGTATGTAGATGAACAGATCACGAAAAACATGGACAGAATGTCCATCTGGAGTTAATTCTGTCTCAGTCCGGCAATAAATACAAGCATCCGAGGGACGTGTTCAAAGAAACATTCGAATAACCAAATGTGAAATGCTAGAAAGCTGCTAGCGAGCGCTTACTAACTATTTCTGGTAGCGTGAATGCTGGCACAGAACCGCGCTCAGGTTAACACGTCTAACGTGCTCGAAAGTGATTCTCAATCAGTATTGACGATATAAAAACATCGTAGCGTTGCGGCTCTTCAATCTACAAATGGAAAAAAGGCAGAACCTACTTGTGATCTGGCTCAGGTCTGCCATTCACCTACCCGGGGTCGCGTCCCCGAAAACGGAGTTACCGTGTCCCAGAGGGTTTAAAAAGGTATAGGGCAATTAGCCCGAAGTGCGGAACGGCAGTGTCTGAGAAAACAGACACTGAGAAGGGACTAAACAAAAGGGGGATGATGGTGCCTCTGTATAGCGGCCGCCATCTTGGAATAGATCAAATTCGATTCACAGCAACTCAGTGGATAGCACAAAAAGGAAGTAATCACAATTCATTCAACAGCTGTAAAGCGAGAGAGCAGAAAAGGAAGGGTTGTACATAATTAGAAAACCCATTTATTACCGGTCCAAAACGAATAGTACTGTAAAAAAACTGTAAAGAACCGGGACTCTGTCTGGACTGGAATAAAGTCGCTCTGAAAAAAATCTATTTCATGAGCAAAAAAGATGATTAGGTGTAGTGAAACATCTTACAAATGCTGAACAATAGAATGTGAGGCTCTGTCTGTATTGTAACCGGACATCCCTGGAAAGTCTCATGGGCAAGAGACCGACTGTCTCAATGAAAAGGAAGTACAGCCCAGGAAGTCAATACCCAATAAGATATATATGATAAATCCTCGAAAAACACACGGCAGGTCAACTACGGTGATAGGGTCCACCAAGGGATCTCGCAATTGAGACTCTCGCTGGATGTTTTAAGTTTAAAAATCCAACGTTGTTCAATCCTGAACAAGTATTTAGGGTCCTTGTCATTGTATTTAGGGACTTGTAAGACTATCCACCAAAGATCATTGGGACCATGGTTCGCTTCCAAAAAATGCGAGCTCAATTTCGTTGTAATTCGGGAACATCTGATGTTGCTACGGTGTTCGTTGATTCTTTGTTTGACAGGTCTTGTTGTCATACCTACATATTGTAAATTGCAGGGACACGTAATCAAATAGATACAATGTCGGGTGTTGCAATTCGTGTGTTTGATCAGCCGCCAGGCACCTACATACTTAAGATCAAGTACGTCTACCCGTTTGGTTAAAGGACAGACGTTACAGGAGCCACACGGATAGTGTCCGGAGACAGGAGGTAAATTCCATAAGGTGGACTGGTCATGTGAGTCACCTTGTTCGCGCGGTCGTGTGTGAATCACTAGATCTCTGATGTTTGGGGATCTCTTGAAAGCAAACAGAGGTCTGTTGATATGTACCCCTCCACTGAGTAGAATATTCCACCTTTTGTTAATAAGTTTTTTCACTGTATTCGACATGGGAGTGTAAGTGGATACACATGTCAACCGTGTTTGGTCATCCCGCGTGGTAGATGCCAAAAGAGCTTCTCGATGGTTATTGCGGGCTCTCTTGTAGGCCGGGTTGATAATCCTGGTGGGGTAATGTCGATGCTGTCATTTGTCTTTCAACTCACGTGCCTGTACTTCGAATGATTCTACTGTGGAACAATTGCGATGCAGTCTCAAGAACTGGCCGAATGGCAGGTTATCACGTAGAGCTTTAGGATGGTGACTATCATACAGGTGCAGACTGTTCCAGTCAGAAATTTTATTATAGGTGTCGGTAACCAGTTTGCCGTTCACAATTTGGATCCTTAAATCTAAGAAAGGTACTTGTGTGCTAGAAACATGCGCTGTAAATCTCAAAAAGGGATCCAGTGTGTTAATCCAACTGGTAAATAGGTCAACTGTCTGGAGGGGTCCTTGCCAAATGATAAGAATATCATCTATATATCGACGCCATAATTTAATGTTGTCAAAAAAAGGATTAGATGTTGGTAGAATGAAAAGTTTTTCAAACTGGTACATGTATAAGCATGCCAGGCTAGGAGCAAAAGTACTACCCATCGAGGTTCCTCTGATCTGGTGGTACAGCAAATCTTCAAATTGGAAGAAATTCTGTGTCATAGCCAGGTCAGCACAGTGCATTATAAAATGCACCGGGGTCGAGGAAGTCCATGGCTGCTGGAGAAGGGCGGACTCAACGACCTGAAGAGTAGAGGCCTGGGGAATATTAGTGTATAAAGATTCTACATCTAAAGTGATCAAAACTTCAACCTGAATTGAAGAGTTAATGACCTCGATCAAATTAAGGACATCTTTGGTGTCCCTAAGATAGGTACTCGAACTCTTCACTAGTGGCTGAAGAAATGAGTCACAAAAAGTTGGTAGTGGTTCCAGGATAGAGCCAATGCCAGACACAATGGGGCGCCCAGGAGGAGGTAGGGTGCCCTTATGGATTTTAGGAAGGCAGTAGAAGTACGGAGTACGGGGATGGTTAGTTACCAAAAATTCAGCCTCCTTTGGAGTGATCCATGAGTTAGTTTTAGCCTCATTGACCATGCATTTAATCTGAGACTGTAACCAGTCTGTTGGATCCCGACTCAGGGGTGCATAATAAGTGGTGTCACTCAAAAGGCGGAGACATTCCTGCTTATAATCAGTTGTGTCCATAATAACTATAGCTCCACCCTTATCAGCTGGTTTAATGACTATCGATTGATCCCTCGACAGAGTCTTAAGTGCTTCCCGTTCAGGGCCAGGTAAATTGATAAAAGGTCGTTTGGGAATCACCTGGTCAAGGTCTGATAAGACGGCCTTTTCAAAAGCTAGAACTTCACATGGAAGAGAATGGGCTGAGGGCATAAAGGTAGAAGGTTTCTTTAAACCTGTATCATTGACGGTAAGAGGTTCAGGTCGGTCTTTAAAGTAAAAATGTAGGCGGACTTTTCTAAAAAATTGGGACAACTCACAATTAAGGCAGAAGGAATCTTCCTGAGGTGTAGGGACGAAACCTAGACCTCTGTTCAGGACTCTCCATTCGTATTCAGTCAATTGTCTGTGAGACAAATTAACCACTAAGTCCTTGGGGGAGCGATCTTGTTCTGGGTCCTGGTGATCATCTGTGGTTCTTCTCATCCCCAATGTACTCTTCTGCCTCTTCCTCTCCTTCTGCCTCTTCCCCTGCCCGGGCCGCGGCCTAAAAAAGGTCCGTATGGTGGCATAGGGCGAGGTTGAAAGAATGGCTAAGGGGGTTGCCAGAAGAGTGGTTGGTTGTGAGGATATTGAGGAAAATTGTAAAAAGGTTGAGGCATACTCTCATCAGTACTCCATCCATCAGAGGAGGAGCTACTGCTGTAATTACACGTTTTTTTGTTGGAAACTGAGGACTCGTCTGATGATCGAGACTGAGTATCAGTCTCAAAGTCCTCCTTGATGTACGGATAAACCTTCTTCCGTTCAAATTTGCCAATGTCTTTTTGTAGTTTAGAGATTTTCTGTTGTGTGAGGAACTCTTTGGTTTCACTGAGTTCCGCATTAATTTCCACAAGACGGCTCTTAAATGCCGCTAAAGTAACTGTGGTTTTGATCGAACTTTCAACACAGTTGATCTGAATAGTAATCGACTCAGCTAGTCGTTTCGAGGTGTTGATGATCAACACTAACCAGTCACAAGTGCATTTCCATGCAATCTGGGCCCAGTCCTTCCTGAAGGCCAAATCCTGCAGGAAAATCCTGGGCACATTGGAAACCAATAAACCGTTCGGTGCAATGTTAGCTCTTAGGTATTCGGTCATAATTGTCCCATGCATGATGGTTTTAATCAGTTCACGTTTGAGAGAAGATAGTTTGTTCCAGTCCTCTTTCAAGCTACCTGAAGGAGCTGAACCATCATTAGCAAGAATAGACGGGGTCTGTAAGATAGCTGAGACAACATCGTCGTCAAAGCTGAGGCCCTGGAAATTATCCATGGTCACTACTGAATTAACTACAATAATAAGTGGTCCCACAGCAAACCTGCTGTTCAATATACTGAAAAACAGAGAGGGACTGAGAGGTTTAATGGTCCAGTGTACGTTCTCCCTAAATATAGACCTATACAACAAAGGGTACACTGTTCCAAAAATGTCTGTCTATGAGGGCGATAAAGTGTAGGTCATGTCATAGGAGTGCCCTCAAGCATCAAATCCGACGCTAGGCATCATCATCGGGCTAACTCCTCGTCAGACTGGCACTGCAATGTCTGACGGGCCACCACGCAAATGGTGGTGGCACTTAGACCGGAGATGGTGTTGCTGATCCAATGGAATCTGCAGTGTGTGCTGACGAAGAAAGGAAAAGGAGAGTAAAGAGTGTATTAAAATTGGCTCTGAACACCGAATGTCTCTATTTAATTGCTCTAGATGAGGGTCAGGCCAAGATTAAAAATAAATGCAGGAGTTCTAAAAGGGAATAATGTCCCCTATACTCCTAAAGAGAGGGGGAAAGGAGGAGATGTCCTCAATCCTAACACTGAAAGGTCGACATGTTTCGCGCCTGTGCGGTCTAGGATAGATCCAATGGTGCTTCTTCAGGACCATAAAGTGTAACTTCTCCTAAAAAAACACAAAAATAAGTGCTAGAAGGTCACTTTAATACACTCTTTACTCTCCTTTTCCACATTGCAGTGCCGGTCTGACGAGGAGTTAGCCCGATGATGATGCCTAGCGTCGGATTTGATGCTCGAGGGCACTCCTGGAGTTTCCTGACCCACACTTGAGAGTTTGAGATGTCAGGGGCACCCACAGGGTGTACTGTGAATATGACCTCCTGTGTTCAGAGGCAAAGGAACCCAAACCTGGTGCCACCAGAAGATTGGTCATTCCTCTGCAATACAAAGAGTTTTTGTTGACTTTGGCACATGACATCCTCCTTGTTAGACATCTGGGGAAAAGTAAAACATGGGACAGACTAGTCCCTCGCTTTCACTGGCCTCACATGGCAGAAGATACCAATGAGTTTTGCTGCTCCTGTGTCACTTGTCAAGCCAGTGGCAAGACAGGTGGCACTCCAAAGGTCCCCTTAATCCCTCTGCCAGTGGTTGAGGTACCCTTTGAAAGGGGAGGGTTTGACATTGTTGCCCCCCTTGACCATCCCACAGCTTCTGGAAACAGGTTCATACTGGTGGTGGTGGACCATGCCACCAGATATCCAGAAGCCATATCTCTTAGGACCACTACAGCTCCTGCAGATTCCAAAGCCCTACTGGGAATCTTTTCCAGGGTGGGTTTCCCAAAAGAGGTTGTATCAGACAGGGATAGAAACTTCATGTCTGCATACTTAAAAGCAATGTGAAAAGAGTGTGGTGTAACACAGAAATTCACTACACCTTACCATCCACAAACAAATGGGTTGGTTGATCCTTTTAATAAAGCACTCAAAAGCATGATTATGGGACTCTCTGAAAAATTCAGAAGGAGATGGGATGTCCTGTTACCATGCTTCCTCTTTGCCTACAGGGAAGTACCCCAAAAAGGATCCCTCTGTGCCTTAATTGTAAAGATGTGTTAAAGTATATATATATATATATATATATATATATATTGTACGTATATTTATATCATGCCAGGGTCTAACTGCCTACTTTAAAACTGGTGAATAAAGTTCGAATCCAGCACAATTAACCTTCTGCTATCCTGGGAAAATCACTTAATCAACTCTTGCCTAAAAACCACAAGCAATAGCAAAGCCAATAGGTTGTACTTATGCAAGATCTATTGGCTTTGTCTATGCTATTTCTTATCCATGTACCGCAGCGTGGTTGCTTGCAACATGGCTGAAAGTTTTTTTTTAAATGTGCTAAGGCGCGGTCAATGCTTGCTGCATCAGAGCGCTTTTTTATTTTATTTTATTTTGAACCATGCTGCACAGCGGCCACACAGCTGTACAACATGGCAAAAAAGAGTGACAAAATAATAGGTCTTGCAGAGGTGAGACCTATTGGTATTATCAATGTTTTGTGAAAAAAGTGGTATGATAAGGCTAGCTCTGGACGTGTCTAACTTATTCATTATGTGGAGCATGCAAGTGCTTTGACCTGTTTTTAACCACGCCCACCGCATGCCCATCCTTAACACTCGTTCAAGGGCCTGCCTATCAAAAATTGGTAAATGCCCTACGTTTGTCCCTTCTTGGGGCAGCTTTGTTACCACCTTGCACACCGACCCTGGATATTTGCACGATTGCTGATACGTTTCACTGAGACTAAACTTCTTTTTCCTTTTGTGTCTCTCCTTCGTGTTCATGTTCATGGCAGCGTTGGCACTTTGAATTGTCTCACTTATGTCAACTGTTTTACTTTTCATTTTCATTTTATGTGACAAGAAAAGTCCAATTAGGAATTTACAGCACTAATAGCTCTAGCTCGAGCAAACGCGAGACCCATTCCATTGCAAATGCTTGTTTATATAACTGTGACAGCAATGTGAACGTGCTGGGTGCTGGCAAGCAAGAGGTAACAGAATGGAGCATCCATTATGTTCTTAACCGCTTTATAATGTGTGGAATAAAGTCACCTAGTTCAATGCGCTACAGCAAGTAGCAACGGTTTTTACTGAGACATTTACCGTGTATTCACACAGAGATGCAGCAACGAACTAAACACGGTTATCAGTGGCTGTAATTATAGCAATATCATCTAATAAAGGATTCGCTTAAAGAACTGCTACATATGAACAAAGATGTTCTATACATTCTTCTTTTGAGAAATAAATAGAGCCCAAGACTGAGCAACATAATGTTTGCCACATCATCACCGGTTTTATTAGATTTATTAAATGCCATTGCTATAATTACTGTATCTGATAACCGCGCCATTTTTTGATACCTCGCGTCCCTTGCCTTTTGTGCTTTTATGACACCAGGCAGGAAACTGTTGGGATTGTCTGCACCTTCGTTCATGTTACCTCCTCACCTATGTAACAATCATCGTTTTCAGATTCACACGGAGGATAAGTAGCTTTTCAGTTTGCATGGAGTTCCAACTTCCAGTAGAGATGCAATGTGGCAGCATTGTAAACGAATGATGTAAGCCTCCTGCATCACGCATCACACATCAACAGAAGGTGCCATGACCCATACTACTTTTTCAGACATGAAGAATGCATGAATGTATTGCAGCAGAAAAAGAACTGCATGAATGAAGACATCAAAACATGTACTTGCCTAGTAATACTCAAAGACCATGTTCATCAATGTGTCCTCAGTGCAATTCAAGTATCGGCCTAGGGGACAGATGTCTACAAAGGCTTCAGCAAAACAGTTCAACTATTCTGCAATTGCATTAAAGTAAGCATTAACACAACGCTTGAACTAACATGTTCTTGCCTTATGGTTTTATTTTGGTATTTAGAGAGGATCATGACATTCCTTTACATTAGGATCTGAATGATGGCAGGTAACAGAACGGGCCGACTCCTTTATGCAATAAACGTGTTTTCAAAATGGTACTGTGGGTGCTGTCTGCATGCTCCATGCAGCAACTCCAGTGGTAGTAGTATAAAATCTTTATTCGGCCATGAAACCATAGAAGCACACAGAACAAACACAGTATTTAAAATACTTCAGTGTTGTTGCAGATAAACAAAGCAAAATTGAAAGACACATCACCAGTTCATTTGATAGACTTCTCACAAGATAAAATCATACAGATGAAATAGGATTTGGGGGATAAGAACTGACCATCAGTAATATCAATGCAGACAAGCCCCTCTACCAATAAAATCATACATAGTAATGTTACACCTGGAATAAGGTACGGCCGCATAAGAAAAAGACAAGGAAAAACAATATGATATAATGCGTTAGAGTAAATAAGGATGCAAATACCCCCACTGTTTATACGTGT
Source organism: Pleurodeles waltl (assembly GCF_031143425.1). Taxonomy (NCBI): domain Eukaryota; kingdom Metazoa; phylum Chordata; class Amphibia; order Caudata; family Salamandridae; genus Pleurodeles; species Pleurodeles waltl. The sequence goes on along the minus strand of NC_090437.1, from coordinate 781,614,442 downwards.
AGAAGGTCCACAGCCCTAGATATTGTCATATGCCAGAATGTAACCTTGGTGCAGTCACTTCTACCTCCAAAAACGAGGCGACAAAATATCACAGGCGACAGATCAAAGTAACAGTAGTCAAAGTAGCTGCAAAAATATGACAGAACATTGCTAAATTATGTCTCAAGGGAATGCACTTTGTACACAATCAGCGATAGGCCAGATGTTCACAGTAATTACTACTAGGGGGCCCAGATAACGCTTGAGGATTCTTATTATTTCCCCACAGTTTTGCGCAGCCTAACGGAGTTTGAGATAAACCTGCAAATTGTATGCAATACCAGTTCCTTTTGTAAAAGTTGGAAATACAATAACGCTGGTCTACTTAGCCTAACGCTAAGGGTTTTGAGCGAGGGGCTAATATATTTTTCCTTGGGGCCTAATATAGGTATCAGAAAAAAACAAAATGCAGCTGTGACTGTGGAGTTTTGCATAATAAGGGAGGGCTGTGAGCTCTTTATCACAATAAGCATGTGATGGATAGGCAACCAGTAGATAGGCAATATTCAGACGGAATCTTATTAAGTAGTACCTTTGTGTGCTGGGGATAAGGAGCAGGTAGGGGTCTATGCAGATGTCATCCCTAATGTGGCATAGGCTTCAACTTGCCTTTTATCAATTTCCTGGACTCCCTGTTGGTTGGCATAAAGGCCAACAGCTCCTTTTTGACATGTGCTTTTGAGTGCCTCATGAGGAAAGGCTGAGCTAAGGTCCATAAAGACCAGAAAGGAAAGCTATAGCAATGCATCTTTGATCTGGATGTACTTGCTGATCAAGAGGTGAAGGTCAATACACTGGTCTATAGTCCTTAGGCCTTACTTGAACCCATATTTTACTGGTGTTAGGATGCCCTCCTCCTACACTCACGTCTCAAGGTGTTCCAATAGCATCCTGCCCATTACTATGGCTGTAGAGTCAATGAGTTGGGGGTAGCAAAAAAGGTCTCCTTTATCTCCCATTTTAAAGATGGGGGCTATGACGGCCATAGACCAGGACTTGAGTGGGCCACAAATGATGGCACAGTTCAGGGCATTAACTAAAAGTGGCATCCTTAGGTCCATATTATTTTTAAAGAGGTCAAGAGGGACCCGTTCTGGTCCCAGGGCTTTATTGCTAGGGCATGCCCTCACTGCAAAAATAACCTCATCCGAGGAGATCTGCAGTTGTTCACTACCCCCAGGAATGGTAGAGAGATACACTGTGCCATAATTTACAGTAATTGGGAGTTTGGGTTCTAACGCTTTTGTGAAGTGTGCCACCCATGTGGAGGGCTGAATGGAAACCTCAGTGGTGATGTTTTGTCCATTGGTGAAGTAGGTCAAATTCAACACTTTCCAAAACAAAGAGGCATCATTAGGTGCACTATCTCTTTCAAGTTGTGACCATGCCTTCCTTATAATATTTTCCTTCCTTTCTTCTTCGCAATGGTGCCTATAGCAACGTACCTCTTCAGGGTCCCTAGGTGTTTTCTTCAGGGTGTTTTTTTAAAGGCTTTGTGCTTTTGAGCAGACCACTTCTTCCATCTAGTGTCGCGCTGCGCGGTGCGGCGCGAGCCGAGAGCTCGACTCAAGCCGGGCGTTCGGCTCGGGCCGCGCACCGCGTTGCTAGGACGCGGCGCGCCCCCAGCCTCTCCTGCGCATTTCGAGGCCCCAGACTTGCATGGGGCCTCGTTCTACCTTCTGCTTTCCACTATAATAGGGGTCTATGACCCCTCCTACCTGTTTTTTCGTTTCTTTCCCCTTTTTCTTCTTTTTCTTCTTTTCTGCAGTCTTTTGTTGTGCCTTTCTTTATGTCTTTTCCCCCTTCCCAGATTCCTGTTCTTTCCCAGCATTCCTTGTTCCCTATTCTCTATGGTTCCTGTTCTATTCTGTTCTATGTGTTGTTTCCCTGTCTAAGATGGTGTCCTTTTACTTCCTGTGGGTCACTTCCTGTTTTTTAGTATATAAGGGCTGTGTTTTCTTCTTTCTTTGCGCTGCAACACTTTCTGCTCAGTTAGTGTCTTCGCTCCTGATTTCCTCACCTTTGGTTCTGGATTTCAGCATTCTGTGTTTCCTGACTTTTGCTCCTTTTGGATTCCTGTTTGTTTGTTCTTGTTTTTTCCAGGAATCTTCCTGTTTGGAGGTTTTTCCCCTTTTTCTAAGGGTTTTTGTCCCTCTGGCGCTATTTTCTGAATGGCACGGTCTGTTCTTGGCGTCTCCATTGCCTACAGCACCGTGGCTACCAGAAAGAGTCACCCCTTTTTGGGCCAAAGTCGAACATTGAAGATCCACGCCACCAGATCTGCAAATTCCAGGCGCAAGCAGCACGTGAGTCGTGACAGATTGCAGCGCCCAACCATTCCGACGTCCTCAAACACCATGGATAACACAGTGGCGGCTGCTGCAGATTCGGAACAATCTCTTTTGACCACGATTCAGCAACAAGCTCAGGAATTGCAACAACTACGCAATGAAAATGCTGCGTTACGACAGGCTTTGGCTCTCCGCACCAGTGATGTTCCAACTATCTCCGCTTCTACCCCTTGTTTCTCTGGTGAACCAACCAAGCTTTGCGAGTTCCTGGATGCATTAACAGTGTACTTCGCCTTCCGACCTACCCAATTCTCCCACGACAGGACCAAGGTGGGTTATCTTATCAGTGCCTTATCCGGTCCAGCCTTGGCCTGGGCAACCCCGATGGTGTCCTCCAACGACCCTGTATTGTCGGACTATTCCACCTTTGTGAGTCGCTTCAAACAGATGTTTAGCCGTCCTGGATTGGAAGCCTCTGCTGAAGAAGCCCTATGTGACATCCAACAAGGCTCGCAAGACGTCCTGCAATATATAACCCGTTTTCGTCAGCTGGCGGCAGAGACCACTTGGGTGGAACATACTTTGGTAACTTTATTTCGTAGAGGACTCAAAGAAGAAATAAAGGATGAACTAGTACATTCTACCAGAGCTGAAGATCTTCGTGGCCTGATGGATCAAGCACTGTCCATCGAATATCGTCTTCAGGAACGGAGATCGGAAAAGAAAAGGAGTAGAGGGTTTTCCCAGCCAAGTAGCTCACGAGCTTGCCTGCCGCGTTCCGAGGAACCTCGCACTCCTGCTAGAGACATCGAAGGGGAACCCATGCAGGTGGATACTACCCGAGGTCCGCTCTCTGCTAGTGAACGAGAAGACAGACGCAAGAGAGGGTTGTGCCTGTACTGTGGTTCTGCTGGTCACATGCTTCGTACCTGTCCTGTACGTCCGCCCAGGCCTTCGGGAAACGCCACCTCCCGTCCTCTGTAAGAAGGGAGGGGACGGGATCTACAGCTATACCTTCCATCAGCTCCTTTAATGACAATACAACCGCCTTGTTCATTTTTCCTGTCCTGTTACAACTTCTTGACGGTCGTCAAGAAAAGACTATGGCATTACTAGATTGTGGTGCTAGTGGAATATACATGGACAAGACGTGGGCTGCTGCTCACCAAGTTCCTACACAAGCAAAAGAAGTACCCGAACAGGTACACACCGTGGATGGATCCTTGATATCCTCGGGTCCTGTAGACACCACTACACTGATGTTAAGTCTACAGGTGGGAAACCATCAAGAACACATTTCCTTCGATCTTATCACATCCCCCAACCATACCATCATTCTTGGAATTCCGTGGTTCATCAGACATAACCCGTATATAAATTGGGTAACCCGGACAGTTTCTTTGTCTTCTCAATTTTGTCATGAGAACTGTTTTACTTCCGACAAGTATTGGTCTCCGAAAAGATCCTTAGATACTGAAGGTGCCACTGGTATGTCCATTAATACGGTCCAAGGGGTTCCAGACGACTATTTGGAGTTTCAGGATGTCTTCCAAAAACCGTCAAAACCTGTGCTACCTCCACATAGAGAATATGATTGTGCTATTCCATTGGAACCCGGCACAATTGTTCCTTTTGGGAGGATGTACTCTCTCACGGAACCCGAAAGCGAAGTTCTAAAAGAGTATCTGGACGAAAATATACAGAGTGGCCTTATTGTTCCATCGTCGTCTCCGGCTGGGGCTCCTCTCTTTTTTGTGCCCAAGAAGACAAAGGATCTTCGTCCTTGCCTGGATTTTCGAGGTCTGAATAAAATAACAATTAAAGATCGTTATCCTTTGCCTCTCATCAGGGACATACTAGAAGCTATCAGAGGGGCTCAACGTTTTACTAAATTAGATTTACGAGGAGCTTACCACCTTTTACGCATAAAAGAAGGCGACGAATGGAAGACAGCTTTCAGGACTCCATTTGGCCATTTTGAATATAGGGTTATGCCGTTTGGTCTCACTAACGCCCCCGCAATCTTCCAGAGATTTATGGACTCAGTGTTTTCAGACCTTCTGAATCAGACAGTTGTGATCTATCTAGATGATATTCTTATTTATTCTAGAAATCCTGAACTCCATTGTTCCCTTGTGAAACAAGTTCTTCAAAGACTTCGTGCTCATCAACTATTTTGCAAACCAGAAAAATGTGAGTTCGACATGACGGAAGTCAAATATCTGGGCTATCATTTAAGTCCCACCGGCATAGCTATGGATCAAGAAAAGGTACGAGCTATCCTAGAGTGGCCTTCTCCTTCTTCCATAAAAGAAACACAATGTTTCCTAGGGTTAGCAAACTTCTATCGACAATTCATTCCAGACTTTGCCAGACTGACTAGCCACATAACTCACACCTTAAAAAAGGAAAATTTAAAGAAAGGGTTTGTCTGGACTGAGGCGGCTGAAGCAGCCTTTCAAGAATTGAAGAGAGCCTTCACCCAAGCTCCCATCTTGAGACATCCAGATACCACCAAACAATTTATAGTCGTAACTGATGCTTCTGAAAGAGCCATCGGAGCTGTCTTACTCCAACGACAAGAGGATGATGGTCTTGAACATCCTGTTTTCTACTTGTCTCATATCCTTTCCACAGCTGAACAACACTATTCTGTACTGGAAAGGGAATTATTGGCTCTGAAAACAGCCTGCCTTGAGTGGAGACAGTTTCTGATGGGTTCCAAGGAACCATTTGAGGTGAGGACAGACCACCGTAACCTACAATGTTTACGAAATTTTGTATGCCAGAATAGTCGTCAGGCCCGCTGGGCCTTTTTCTTCAGTCAGTACGATTTTTTCATCACATATATTCCTGGATCTCAAAACATTCTGGCTGATGCTCTGTCTCGCCAATATCCAGAGTGTACTCCTTCCTCATCTCAGTATCTTCTGGAACCCAGTAAGATCATTGGAGTGGCTCAGTCTTTCCTGGAAGAAGTACAACTGGAATACGCCAACCTATCGGACCACGACATAGAAGAACTAAGACCATTATTACATAAGAAACAAGGATATTTTTATTATCAAAACCTGATATTCCTCCCTACTAACAAAGTGCAAGAAAAGGCATTACAAATGTGCCATGATTCACCTGTGGCTGGTCATAGAGGCATCAAGGCCACACAAGAACTTCTTTCACGATTTTTCTGGTGGCCTACCTGGAAGCTGGATGTGGAAAGATACGTTCAGGCCTGTCCCATATGTGCCCAAATCAAGATACCCCATACCAGACCGGCAGGATTGCTACAGCCTTTGCCTGTTCCACCGGCCCCATGGCATACCATCTCTACTGATTTTATGTGTTCACTCCCACCATCGGCAGGAAATCGGGTCATCATGGTCACTGTGGATTCTTTCACGAAGATGGCTCATTTCACTGCCCTGAAAAGGCTACCTACTTCTCAAGAACTAAGTCAAATATTCATTGATCATATCTTCCTTCTCCATGGACTTCCACATACCATAATATCTGATAGAGGACCTCAGTACATTTCCCGATTTTGGAGGCATTTCTGTAAAACACTAAATATTAATAGAGCCCTGTCTTCAGGGTTCCATCCTCAGACCAACGGCCAGACCGTGCGTCTGAACCAAGGACTAGAGCAATATCTTCGATGCTTTTGCAATTCTACCCAAAGTAACTGGAACACTTACCTCTCTATAGCTGAATTTTCCTACAATAACTCAGTCCATAGTGCCTCCAAGGTCACTCCCTTTTTCTGTTCTTATGGTTTTCATCCTACCTCTTTTCCTACTTCTCCACAATCCAACTCTCCTCTACCCGCTATTACCTATTTCTCCAAACGCCTTCTCCAAATCCATAGACTAATTCGATCTAATTTGTTACATACCAAGAGATATATGAAGAAGGCTGCAGACAAGAGACGTGCAACCAATCCAGACTATCATCCGCAAGATAAAGTCTGGCTCTCCTCCAAATTCTTACCCTCACGTCTTTCTCAAAATAAGTTCACACCTCGTTACTATGGGCCTTTCCGTATTCTTCAGTTGGTCAATCCTGTCACTGTTCGTCTTCACTTACCTCATACATGGAAGATTCATCCGGTCTTTCATGTTTCTCAGCTTAAACCTTATGTGTCTGACCCTTACTCACGTCAGTTTCCTTGTCCACCTCCTGTACTCGTGGATGATGTTCCTGAATATGAAGTACAGGAAATTTGTGACTCTCGTCTTTTTCACAAACGCCTTCAGTATCTGATTCATTGGAAGGGTTATCCTCTCAGTGAATGCTCTTGGGAAGATGCATCTTCCGTTCACGCACCTCTCCTGATTCAACGCTTTCACTGTTTATTTCCTCTCAAACCTGGACCTTCGGGAGGGGGACCTACTGTCGCGCCGCGCGGTGCGGCGCGAGCCGAGAGCTCGACTCAAGCCGGGCATTCGGCTCGGGCCGCGCACCGCGTTGCTAGGACGCGGCGCGCCCCCAGCCTCTCCTGTGCATTTCGAGGCCCCAGACTTGCATGGGGCCTCGTTCTACCTTCTGCTTTCCACTATAATAGGGGTCTATGACCCCTCCTACCTGTTTTTTCGTTTCTTTCCCCTTTTTCTTCTTTTTCTTCTTTTCTGCAGTCTTTTGTTGTGCCTTTCTTTATGTCTTTTCCCCCTTCCCAGATTCCTGTTCTTTCCCAGCATTCCTTTTTCCCTATTCTCTATGGTTCCTGTTCTATTCTGTTCTATGTGTTGTTTCCCTGTCTAAGATGGTGTCCTTTTACTTCCTGTGGGTCACTTCCTGTGTTTTAGTATATAAGGGCTGTGTTTTCTTCTTTCTTTGCGCTGCAACACTTTCTGCTCAGTTAGTGTCTTCGCTCCTGATTTCCTCACCTTTGGTTCTGGATTTCAGCATTCTGTGTTTCCTGACTTTTGCTCCTTTTGGATTCCTGTTTGTTTGTTCTTGTTTTTTCCAGGAATCTTCCTGTTTGGAGGTTTTTCCCCTTTTTCTAAGGGTTTTTTTCCCTCTGGCGCTATTTTCTGAAGGGCACGGTCTGTTCTTGGCGTCTCCATTGCCTACAGAACCGTGGCTACCAGAAAGAGTCGCCCCTTTTTGGGCCAAAGTCGAACATTGAAGATCCACGCCACCAGATCTGCAAATTCCAGGCGCAAGCAGCACGTGAGTCGTGACATCTAGTCACATGGGATGAGACAGAGGCTATCAACAATTCTGAGGCATGCTGACAAATACCCCCATACACCCTCAGAACGACTGTTGGGTTAGTATTACTGTCAAGACACGCAATGAAGTGCTCCATATTGTCACACATCAGGCAGCCTACTATTAACCCTGTGTCTATGTCTTCCAACTTACTATGAAAACACTTGTTTTTTAAGTAGCTGGAAGGAGGGTTAATGAATGTGGTTTGTGGCATGTTTTGTCCCAGTGATAAGTGTAGGACTAAGGGATTATGGTCACTTATGCCACTGTGGAGAATGGAAAAATGGAATGACTTCAACCCAGGTCTTCTGACACAGCGATAAAGTCAATTAGGCTGCCCTTCTTACTCCCAGTGAATGACACCTGTCCACTAACTGAGTCCTTTATCAGGTCAATAGTAATTTTAAGACGCTGTCTCACCATAATTTTATTTAGCACTTTGCCACATGGATTATGTTCAAAGTGCGAGTGATCGATAGTAACTTTATCACACAAACCACAGACGGTGTTACTGGAAATCAGGCAAAGGTGCCAATTAAAGTTGCCACCCATACCATGGAATAGTCTTCATGGTCCTGCTTATGACATCACCAAAGGCAGAGTCAAAGGACTCCACTAAAAATGGGTTTCTATAGTTAAAAATAATATGGTGAACATTTATCAAAATTAAAATAGTATGTGGGGGAAAGGAGACAGATGATCTGAAAGTGGGGGGAATCTAAATGTGACTTAACTATTTTGCAGTGTGTTACAACACTAATTAAGGTCAAAAAGACCACCGTTGTTATGACCATATGTGGATGGCAGGCATAGTCAAAGAATAATAACCATTGGCCACGCTTTGGCCGCGGTCAGAAAGGGTAAACCGACGGTCTCCCGCCGGTTTACCGCTGCCCTCAGAATCCCCCATGGCGGCGCAGCTTGCTGCGCCGCCATGGGGGATTCTGACCCCCCCACCGCCATCCTGTTCATGGCGGGAAAGCCGCCATGAACAGGATGGCGGTAGGGGGGGTCGTGGGGCCCCTGGGGGCCCCTGCCGTGCCCATGCCAATGGCATGGGCACGGCAGGGGCCCCCATAAGAGGGCCCCGCAAGGTATTTCAGTGTCTGCCTTGCAGACACTGAAATACGCGACGGGTGCTACTGCACCCGTCGCACCTTCCCACTCCGCCGGCTCGATTACGAGCCGGCATCCTTGTGGGAAGGGAGTTTTTCCCTGGGCTGGCGGGCGGTCTTTTGGAGACCGCCCGCCAGCCCAGGGAAAAACTCATAATACCCTCCGCGGTCTTCTGACCGCGGAGCGGTATTATGGGGGCGGAATTCTGGCGGGCGGCCTCCGCCACCCGCCAGGATTAGAATCACCCCCACAGTGTTGTATTCCTTGTCAGTCTACATCCGCTAATGCTGAGAAACGATTATGCATTGGTATGATAAATGCTGGAGCCTGAGGCCAAGATAGTAAAGGTGGTAGGGATGAGGTTGGATGGTCATTCATAATTGGGAGGACAAAATGAGTCCTATAAAAGTAGCCCAGGGGGACCACTCTTATAGTGTTCTTAACATGGGCTAGTCTTATTTGGCTATGCAATACAAAAACAGTTAAATGTGTGCCCCAGAGTTAACAACAAGACAGTCTGCTTGCTCTCTCTTGGTGCTGTTGCCGATCCACGAAAATCTCCACAGCATAAAGATACTGTTAAAAATTATGTTGCTGTTGAGATTCCCCCACGATGAGCACAACCAGGTTGTGACCATGTTCTTCGGTTGCAACATATCCTCAATTTGGCCTGGCTGCAAGACTGGTACATTTTTAATATGATCACTAGGGTGGCTATTTCGAGGGTGAGCTGTAGGATCACAGGTTGACTGACAGTAAGAAGCCAGTTTAGTGCCTTGGCCACAGAGTCACCAGGTGGTGGCAGAGTGGCAACAGGAGGTATGGGGGTATCATCATGCATTGCCTTTTGGCTTCTTAGGTGGCGGTGAGGCAGTATCCGTCTCATTTGATGTATGATGTATAAACTGCCTGTAAAAACACAGGTGTTGTCCCCACCTGAGCCACTGAAAACTTCACCAGCCCAATGGAGACTCAGATGGTTACCATCAACATGTTCACATCTAGAAGTATGGGCAGCAGGTGAATCTCTTCTCGTAGACAGGGACAGTGCTTTCTTTGTGGCCCCAGTCTCTCCTAACCTGCTAAACGTTGGTGTTAACAGTGCCCATGGCATTAGTCAAAATGCTGGTAATGATGCCTGTTAAGCATTCCTTACTGGACACATGGTTGTGCTTAGGGTGGTAGATTCTCTCTAGCCCATATTGTAGACAGATGATTTCAAATTAGGCAGGCAAGAAGGGCTTGAATGACGTTGAACTGTTTCTTTGCACTTACACAGGATAACGGATGTAGCCCTTGCTGCTGCGATCCTAACTTAGTGGCAATATAGCAGAGCCCGCCCACGTTCAGCAACCCTTATCTCAAGTTGAATAGCAGGGTTGAAAACTCTTGTTAAAGGCTGTGAGTATATCCTGGGACAGGTAGAAGAATAGCGATGACAGGCTTAGCTCCAAGACTTTGTGATGCAGTTCCGAATGAACCAACAGCCCCAGTGCTCAATTACCACACAAATCTGACCAGGTAAACAGGTAGACAGCAGAAGGTGATTCAAGCAGTGGGCTAGACAGCCGGAGGTAATTCAAGCAGTGGGCTAGGGCTCAGTAAGTGTAAAAGTCTTACCTGGAGAAAGCTGCAAGTGTCTGGCCACAAAACCAAGGAGGGTGGCCTCGCCCCGGCTCTTCCTGCCACTGACAGGCACAGGACAGTCCTTTGTTCCATGTACATCCCATGCTGCCAGGTGTTAACGCAAATATCTTAATTAGAAATTATTGATGAATGTTTATGGATTTTGAATAATGAAATTGGTAGAAAATGATTAACATAGAAAAATAATGTGCACGTTTGAAATTGTGACCTTGGAGAGTGGCCACCAGTTTCACGAATTATATTTAAGGAGTAATTAACACATATGAAATATTGAAAATGTATTAGATCAACGTAGTAATGGATCATATTGAAAGACATATCTATACATTGCAATAATTACAGGCCTTGACTTAGCAAGTGTCTTGGCCTAGTCTTACCAGGCCTCAAGTAGAAGCTGTATTTCTTAGTGTTTAATGTAAAGTGCTGACAAGATGAACAAACCGTGAACTGCTCATTGTTTAATAAAATTTGCGTAGCTGAAACCTCTATGTGAACCGACGGACAGGAGATGATGGAACTAGAAATGTAACAATTGGTGTGTAAAGCTCACTGGGTGTACTTTCCTAGGACTCTAACAATGAAGACACTGACTTGAGAAGAAGATGCAACATTTTCGATACCTGACGAGCCAGATGATGAGGACATCTCAGAGTGAACCAATGAACGACATGAGAACTGTGAAATACTAGAATTCGTAGATTTGATTTACAAATTTTATTGGGGAGGGAAAAACCATACCATTAATTGACCAATTAGGAATTGGGGGATAGGCTGGGTGACTTTGATATAACAACGTGACAGAGGGAGAAGACTTCAGATGGACTGGGAGATGTAGATGCAGTTGTTAGGGGAAAGGGACTGCGAGATCGTAGAGGTGGTTTGAGATTCTGTCATTGGGCTCAAACTCTCTGATTAAGAGCCTGATGTGAGGCTGATCGACTGATGACATGAGGACTAAGACTGACTTTGCTGCTGATCCATACCGAGGATAGGTAGATATGACAATGTGAATGAATTATCTTTTATGTCTTTCTTTCTAGGCACCAACTGTGCTGTCTAAATAGTTTTTCTTAGCTAGATGTTTTCTAAGTTCTTGTTCAAAAATAGTTTTGCTTAAAGTCCCACATGCTGATGCTAATCAGGCTATGTTTTTGGTGCCTTCTAATGAATTAATGCAGGAATTGCTTAACTGGAATAAAGTTTGAATCAATCTCATGAAATAATATTGTAACTAATAGGGAAATAAAATTACTAAAACGTATACTGAGTTGTGATTATTCATGACTGAAAGGTCATGGTGTGATGATTATTAATTGTTGATAAATGACTAGACTAATGGTTATTGAATTTTGTGTATTGACTATTGAGTACATTGGTCACATCATGGCTAGGATACTCCATGCGAATCAAAAGGTTCATCGACCTATGCGCGTCCCCTTGTAAGTTTACTTATTAAGGACTAGGCGCGCCAACACAGGCCAGATGTGGTGCTTTATAGCACTGGTGCAGTCAGTAGGTAAGCACGGAGCACAATATTCAGGGGCCACCTCCCTGGCCCTACTACCTTCTACGACTCAAGGTCCCTCCACCGTGCACTAAAGCGGCTTATTTTTAAGCCTCTCTGCACTGCCGGAAAGTCACTCTTAATGTTGGTCCAGCAGCTCACACTGCAGGGCCATATCTACAAGGCCACGTAAAACCACCCTGCATGGCTCTTCATGGCCTTGTAGATATGGACTGAGACAAATTTGGATTTTTTTGTTTTTGAAAAGGCAATTGTAGCAAGAATAGGTCCCCTTAAGCCCAGAAATGACTTTCCCAGATCCTGCTAGTAGAGTTGGGTATGTTCTTGGCATTCTAGTGATAGCCTGAGAGTGATAGGCTGCGCTTGTACAGCTTATGCAAATCGCAGGTGAATTGTGACGCATGTGAGGGAAATTAGGGAGTCTGCATACTCCAGATTAAGTTTTAGTAGGAGTGTGCGTACTCCGCAGTATGAGAGTAGGGAAGCCATCGAACTTGTTGTGAGGTTCAGTGTTTTAGGAGGACGAGCCGCAAGACTTTGTGAGCTGCAGTGTGTGTGAGTGTGATGTCATTGGAGCCGCGCTGGGATAGGTTGGTTAGTGAGAAGGGTCGCGCACGGATTGGCAGCCGTCTGTGAGAGGCAATCTGTTGAGAACACAGGTGAAAGGAATCTTGGGAGTAAAAGTTATTTCCTGATTAGATTTGAATCCACAAAAAGTAGAGACAATTATGTTTTTCAAGGCGTTTAAGAGTGTCATGAAAGGAGATACATATATTAAGGTGACAGTGGGCGAGCTGATCTCACCGGAAAATTTTCCAGCTTATATTGTGATGGAGGAGCGAGGTGTCTCGCCATGTCTTTGATTAATGCAGTGGTGTAAATTGACAGAGAAACAGGGAGTTTAATTTGAGAATTTTGGATCAGTTGCCGATGGCTCTATATGAGACAAGGCCCCTTCCGAGACTGGCACAGTTTGAGGCATTAGCAGTTTGGGAGATGATAGCGAGACAGCAGCATGAAATAAAGTTTCAGAGAAGAATAAGAAAGGTGGAGAAGTCTTCAGCAGAAGTGAGATGGGATTGGGAGCAAAAGAAGTGGAGAACAGTGACATTGCAGGATGTTAAGTTAATCTGGGAATAAAAAGAAGAGAAAGGCTTACAGAGGATCTCATTACACAGATGCTGAGGGACCGACCTCCACCATATGTGGTGCATGTGGGGGGTCCGAGTACTAGTTCTGCTCCAACTGCCCCAGCACAGGCATTGGGGCTAGCAGGTCCAGTACAAGTTGATAATGGACAGGTGCAAGAAGTAGTGAAGAGTACTCCTAATGCGTTGACTGCTTCAGTGATCCAAGTACAGATGCATCCACCACCGGTACAGGGAATTTATCCTGAGGTACCGATTCATGAGACAACTTTGAACTTAGTGGGGGTCATTCCGACCCCGGCGGTCAAGGACTGCCGGGGCCGGGGTTGGCGGGAGCACCGCCAACAGGCTGGCGGTGCCCCGCAGGGCATTCTGACCGCGGCGGTTTGGCCGCGGTCAGAACAGGAAAACCGGCGGTGTCCCGCCGGTTTTCCGATGCCCTGAGGAATCCCCCATGGCGGCGCAGCTTGCTGCGCCACCATGGGGGATTCCGACCCCCTCACCGCCATCCTGTTCCTGGTGGTTCCGACCGCCAGGAACAGGATGGCGGTGAGGGGTGGCATGGGCACTGCAGGGGCCCCCGTAAGCGGGCCCCACATAGAATTTCAGTGTCTGCATTGCAGACACTGAAATTCGGGATGGGTGCAACTGCACCCGTCGCACCCTTCCCACTACGCCGGCTCCATTCGGAGCCGGCGTCCTCGTGGGAAGGGGTTTCTTGCTGGGCTGGCGGGCGGCCTTCTGGCGGTCGCCCGCCAGCCCAGCGGGAAACACAGAATGGCCGCCGCGGTCTTTTGAATGACCGCCAGTGTTACCTAAGGAGCAGGTGGTTCCGAGACCCTTGTTGGTCCAAACTGAGGTGACTCCGATATTGATGCCTCAGGCACAGTCACAGTATATGCTGAAGTTTACACCACTGAAAGGGACACAATCAAATTTGACTCCAGTAATGAATCAGAGTATGGAAGTAGGATACGAATGCAGAATGCAGGAGCTAGAGCAGCCCCAGATGCAATATCGCTGCCAATTACTGTTGGCCCAGCGGTTCCGTTGTTTGCACAGAAGAAGCCAATCACAGGACAGCAGGATGAGATGTCACAGAGCTTTGTGAGGAGGGTGGTGAGAGAGCGTGTACGGGTAGTTTTGCCTATGGGTCAGACCTTTGATGGATCAAGGTCATTAATGGATCTCAGTCCACTTGTTGCACTTCCTGATGCTGTAAATGGCCCAATTGTAAGTCAGTGCTTAAAGCTTTTGACACCGCAACCTCTAGGTGCAGTGTTACAACAGGTGCCATCACTAAATGCAAGCAACATTACGTTACAGGGATTGACAGCACAGCAGCTGAATGAGTGGGTAGATAGTCTGAATACACCACAGAATGTGTCAAAGAGTGAAGAGCAGATTGATCGCGTTAGCCTGGCTACAGAAATAACTGAACTAGTCGAAGGATCAATGCAGGTGAATAGGTTAGAATCCTATACTGAAGAGGAGCTGAGATACTTGTGTCTGAGAATCACAAGAGAGATGGGCAAGGTACATCAGAGATTGCCAGACATAGCAGAAAAACATGATATAGAAATTGGGAAAACAAAGCATTTGAAAAGGAACTACAGGCTAGATTTTGAGGCAAGGATTTTGAACACATGAGGTCAGCCAGAATGAAAGCGTATCTTAAAGAACTATTTCAGAGTGCTCAGATTTGGAGAGCATTAGAGAAGTGGGAAGGCAGATAGGCAAAGAAGAAGAATAAACAGAAACGAGATTCGCAAGAAGGGTCCGAAAGTGAACAGAAAGATAAGGATCCGGTCAAAATTTTACCAATGAGGGAGATTCCAGGAGGGCAGTTTGTTCATGTTCCATGGCACAGAAGTGATATTCTGTCAATCACAAATGATTATCTAAAGCTGAGGGAGAAACCCGATGAATGGTATCAGTAGACAGATAAGTTTGTGAAGCTTTCGAAATGTTTGTGGAAAGACTTGAATACTCTGTTGGAGATAGTGGTTCCAGCTGATTTGTAGGTTGAATGCAAGAGAGCAGTAGATTGGCCGACAAGTGAACCAGAAAGGGATAGAACTGCAGGTGCACCATCACCTGAAGTAATGAAACATTATTATAAGGTGATTGAATTCCTGAAAACAAGGATTTTGCCTAAAAACATTGACTGGCAGAGGATTGATAGGATAGTACAGGAGGAAAAGGAGTCAATGCATGCGTACTATGAGAGGTTGTTGAAGGCATTCAAGGAGTACAGTGGCAAGAAAGCAATCAAGCCAAAATACATGTTGCATTTTGTGTTCAGGTTTGTGGAAGGACTGTGACCTGAAATAGGCCAGATGATTGAGTCACTTGATTTGTTGGCAAGCAAAGCCAATTGATGAGGTGTTGCAGTATGCGAAATACTGTAGTGATGAGTTTGAGTTGAAGTAGAAAAAGCTGAAGGCGAAAGCGATGGTGATGCAGATTAAGGCAGCTCAAACGGAGTACAGGGAACATTTGTGCAGCAGATACTGCAGCAACCGGGAGCTGTTATGATCTAGCCTCAGATGAGAGGTAGGGGTCATGGAGTCAATATGAATCGTCGACCAGATTTAAGTACTGTAGTGGTTCAGAATGATGTGCCAGGGATGAAGAAGATGTTACTGTGTCACATTTGCGGAGCCGTGAGACATTGGAAGCGGGAGTGTACGACAATAGCAGGAAGGTGTTGTTAAGCAAAGTGGTGACGTCAGTACATTTCAATATGTGAAAGTCCCAAGAATAAGAGGTCCTAATCCTAATTTTCAAAATAGCTTGAATCAGATGCAGAATTTTCAACCCATGCAGCAGGTGCAAATGCTTCGTGCACAAATGACAAAGTTGCAACCAGTGCAGCAGCAGGTTTCTATGGTACCTAGACAGCAAATGCAGATACCTCAAGCCCTGATGGAGCAGCAACAGATGATGCTTACTCAACAGGTCACAGGTCAGAGACAGGACAGAAGTAGTGACACAGTGCACCAATTCCCATTACACAGTGAGAATGAAATAAATGGTGAATGCATGAGCGATAGTTCGGATGAAGAACCATGTATGCTTGCAGCCTCCTTAGAGGTAGATCAGAGAGGACCTTTTGTGAGAGGGAAGGTTTTGGGTCATAAGGTCTCTTTTTTGGTGGACACAGGAGCTAAACGCTCTACAGTAAGGAGTGCAGAAGTTCCGAATTTACGTCTTTCAGGAAGAACCGTTCAGGTTGTGGGAGTAGTGAATAAGCACTTGACAAATCTGGGACATCAAATCGAGAAAGGGTCGAGGAGGATTTCCAGAGAAAGAATTACAATGATATTGCAGATGTCCCCTGACTTCACAGAGAGATGTCACAATGTTTCTGGGAATGGTGGATTATTGTCTTCAGTGGATTCCAAATTTTGCTGCGATTTCAAAGCCATTGCAGCAGCTGACACATAAGGATGTCACTGATCCCATAATATTAGACCAGAAACAGATGAAAGCATTCACTGAGTTAAAAGAGAGTTTCTGCAATGCTCCAGCGTTTCGGTATGCCTGATTACACAAAACCATTCACATTGTTTTGTCATGAACATGATAATTGTTTTTTGTCTGTATTGACACAGGTCCATGGAGGTGCTTATCGCCCAGTAGCCTATGCTTCAGCTACCTTGGACCCAGTTGCAGCAGCCTTACCAGGTTGTTTGCGTGGAGTTACCGCAGTTGGTCAAAGTCTTTCACAATGTGAGGGAGTAGTGATGGAATATCCCCTGACGGTAATGGTGCCGCACTCGGTTGAGATTTTATTGAAAATGACGAAAACACCATATTTGACTGGTGCCAGACTCAGAAGGTATGAGATGAACATTTTAGGTGCTCCAAATGTAACTGAAAAGATGTACAGTGCTGAACCCGGCAACATTACTTCCAAGTGATACCATTGAAATTAAAAAAGAGGACGACATGGAGCATGATTGTCTTGAGGTAACAGAGTTGTGCACAAAACCAAGACCAGGTATCAGAGATACTCGATTGAAAGAAAATGACCAATTTGTCTTTGTTGATGCTTCTTGTCTCAGCGATGGTACAGGAACATTGAGAGCAGGCTATGCCGTGTGCACAATTACAGGTACCCTAGAAACTTAATGGCTACAAGGCGTATATTCTGCACAAGTAGCAGAATTGGTTGCTCTTACCAGAGCGTGCCATGTGTCTGCTAGACTGAGAGTCACCATCTATACAGATAGCCAACATGGATTTGGACTTGCCCATGATTTTGGTCAATTGTGGTCCCAAAGAGGTTTCCTGACCTCTACTTGTTCACCAGTGAGAAATGGCGAAAGAATAAAGGAATTGTTATATGCAATACAATTGCCTGAAGAAATTGCCGTGGTGAAATGCAGTGCACATCCAAAGTCGCAGGACTACGTGTCACTGGCAAAATGGATCTGCGGATCAAGTTGCAAGGTTTTGCAAATTGAACTCTATGTCGTTCAAAGACAAGTGGGAGTTGATGTCTGAAGAAGAAACTACATGTACAAGTTTTGCATTAAAAGTGATTGACACAATGGAAGAATTGAAAACTTTGCAAAGCAACGTTGACAAAGAAGAAAATAGGTCATGGTTAAAGATGAAGGGGCATATTTATACTCCGCCTGCACCGAATGTGCGTCGAACATTTTGACGCACATTCAGCGCAAACGTTGCCCAGTATTTAAACTTTGACACCCGAGGACGACAAAAGTCCGCCATGTGCGTCATTTTTTGGATGCGGCAACCCGCCTTGCGTTAATGATATGCAAGGTAAGCGTTCCCGCCCAAAAAATGACTTAAACGGCCGTGCGTCGTAATTTATGCTTTCGGGCAAAAATGACGCACAGCCGGGAGGCGGAGCCGGAAAATGGCGCACAGCCCGATTTAAGTCAAAATGTAACGCCTGGGTCAGGGCAGGTGTTAAAATGGGGCAAACACACCTGTATTTAATCAGAACACACAGAAGCAATAGCAGAGCAGCAGAGCAGCAAAAGGGAGACATGGAGGTGATTCTTATCCAGCGCGCACGCAGACGCAGACCCAGCAGCTACAACAGCAGCTACCACAGCACCAGCAGGGACCCCAAAGGCAGCGCAGAAGGCAGGAGAGGATATTCCGCCCCAGAACAACCCTTCATGGCCTCAGGGAACATAACATCATCAGAAGTACAGGTTGAACTGGCAGGCCATTCAGCAGCTGCTGCAAAACATTGAGCCGCAGTTGGCACCCACTTTGCTGACACCCCGAACCATCCCAACAGAAACCAAGATGCTTGCCGTACTTCACATGCTGCCAAGTGGCTCTTTTCAAACCACTGGTGCCCTGGTTGCCTGAATAACACATCCATCATTCTCTACCTTTTTGCCCAAAAGTACTGGATGCCATCATTGGACTTACACCCCACCACATCTGCTTCCCTAACACACTGCAGAAGGAGCAGGAAACAAAACAGGGGTTCTACCTCATTAGTGGCTTCCCACACGTCCTTGGTGCAATCGACTGCACACATGTACGCCTTGTGCCACCTGCTGCAACTGAACACCTCTACTGCAACAGGAAGCACACACACTCTATCAATGTGCAGGCCATTGTCGATCACCAAGGATTGATCACCAACATCATGGCTAAATATCCTGGGAGTGTCCATAACTCATTCATCTTCCATCACTGCACCATCAATGAACACTTCCAGGATGGACGGTATGGCAATGGACTACTTGTTGGTAAGTACAAAAACCTACTTATATACACACACTGCAAAGCAACCCTCTAGGGCAACCAACACATTCTCCACAACAGCAACATGTCGACAGGAACACACTGAGGTTGTGACATCGCTAGGCATGTTTCTTAGGTCACCATTGAACCTGTCACACATCAGAAATTTGTGTACAGTCTAATATTAAGACGTGAAAGATCACTACGTGTGGAATGGGTTGCCTAAATGTCACCTTGCAAATTGTAAGTGTCTCAATGACGTTTACATTAATCCATTGCATAAGTCTAAAGGTATGGGATGTCCAGGGTACATTGATATGAACGTGTTAACAATACTGTCAAAATGAATCTGTGTATGGAACTATCATCTCACCCCCAGTGAAGACACACGGACACCTGTATCACAAGTCACAATGCTAGGGATGGCACACTGTACTGCAAATCCCAAAACATACTGCTGACAAACGGTCAGCAGCCAAACACTCGTTCAGCCAAGGAAACAACACAATGCAGATGGTACATCCTACAAGCCTAGGATGCAACACACACAAAAGAGTCACAGACAACACAAGACGACTACTGCCATGAAAGGTGATTTCAATGGGGCTATCTACATCAACATGATCCCCTTCATTTTCTCTTTCAGCTGATCAGGGGTATGGCATCCAGCCATGGATAATGACACCTATTGGCAACCCGAGTACTGAAGCAGAGCGTGCCTACAATGACGCACATAGGAGGACACACCATAGTCGAAAGGATCTTCGGCATCCTCAAGTCAAGGTTCTGGTGCCTCGACATCACTGGTGGTAGCCTCCTATATTCCCCGGAGATGGTCTGTAAGATCATCCTAACATGTGCTATTCTGCACAACATTTGCATCAAAAGGAACATTCCCCTTCTGGAACCCCAGCCACACATGCCTGAAGAGGAGGAAGAGGAGGATGCTGGCCTGCTACGTGAGGGGGAACTACAGAACACGGCCGCTGGTATATGCAGGCGGCAACATATCGTTAACAATTTCTTTTAAATATAATCACCATCACCACTTTATGAACTAATTTAAATAAACACCTAGAATAATCACCATATCATCGTTTGGCTATTCATTTTTGCACACCTTCATCTCTAACTATCAGAATAAGAGTGTTGCCTCATGGAGCATTGCTGATATACCGATTAGGACACTGAAAATCCCAGAGCTAATGTGATGCGTAACATACAATGGTCACATACCCACACACTGTAAATGACATATATCATGTACATTTCTTCTTTGAAGGCCAATAGCAGAGGACCACACCTATTTCACACATACATGTTGAAATCAAGGTCCAACGCAGCATAGGGCACACAACTAAGACACCATCACTCAATAAGGGGAAAACAAGCCTCATACATGAGGCAGTTGATGTGCTTTTGCATCAGTAACAGGAATGTCTGACCAGACCCTTGACAGCAGTAAGTCCAACTGCATCCAATATTTGCAAGGACTATCTGTGACCAGAGTTCCATGGAAGCAGTACATAGATAGCACAAGTGCCACACATATGAGCAGCATTGCACACATGGCATTCCATGTACATGTCAGCCCATTTCCTAACTCCTGACACACCCATGCACCTGGTCAAAACTCACCTGTCTGAAGAGGTCCCTGGAATACTAAAACATGTACCCTGATATTCCCTCCTCTACACACACAGCTTGTCAATAGCAATCCAGTGTGCTACACCCTTTTCTATGGTATGCCATTGCCATAGAACATCTGACTGCATGGATGTCAGGTCAATTAATACACTGGCTTCTAGTGTCCAAGCCCTGTTAGCACCTGTAGATTGCTTCCAATGTGAAAATGTCTGTTGGCCATTAGAATGCAAATCTCACCTACAGGACTTGTGAGAAACAGATGCAGCCCACACCTGTGATCACCTCCATGCACACTGCCCATTTCAACAAGCACTGCCCCTGCTGATGCCTGGAACAGCATAGGAGTTGCCATTTTGTCTGTTAAGCATTGATACTAATTAAGCCGTGTAACACAGCCCTTGGGTTCATTTGTCACCTTCAAAAACATAGGACATACACGGTTAGACATGTCAACTGTCTAGTTCATCCTCCAAACAGACTTAGTCAGACCACTGATTATGTAACTTGTCAAATTGCTGAATCCTGATTCACCCTGCATTCTGTCAGCCTGACTGGCATCTGTCTGTGTGTCACACTAAAGTATCCCTGTGTGTATGTACCACACTTGAGTTAGCAAACCTCTCATTCATCAGGGGGTATTTGGGAATGTGCTTCTTCAATGCATACCCAAATACATTGTATAGCATCATCTGCCTTTTAACTGTACCATATGAGTTAAATCCTCTGTGAAAACCAAAATTCATGGTCCATCCCTTGTCTGGGTCTCATTTATGCATGAATGACAAAGTGTGACAGTGTCCCAGGACCGTATGCAGGGATAGGGTAGGGGGCCTTCAGCAGAACCAGCAACCTCTGAAAATGTCCATGAAAAATCCACACATGTCAGGACCCTGACAGTTCACACACAGAATTACATTGCTCACAACATATTGATGGGCTGTGTGTGGTGAATAGCTGCCAGAATAATCAGCACAGAGGATATGATGTTCCCAGATGCAGTGGGAATTGAAGAGGCTACCCTGTGTACAAATGTTGTAATGATACCTGCCGGAACATGACACCTGAGACATTATCTCACTCAGCACACCAAGGTTGCCCTGTTGACTGTCTCATTACACGTCTTTAGTGACAGGGTGGGACCATCCCCATGTAGGTTCTCATGTACACATCCACTTTACTCACATTGATCAACAAAGGATACTCAGTAGATACAGGAATAGCTGCCACTGACTCATGATGAGTCCTGGACCGAACTATGACAAAATACACCCCAAAAAATATACAGAATCAACATTGCACCACACACATGAACAAGACACCTATGTGCAATTGATCACTGGAAATATGTGGACACGTGCTGCCTCGTCTGCTGGTCCACCACAGACACTTGAGAGTTGTGGCTCACTTATATGACCTCAACTGTGGTGTCATCATACATTTGTGATTCACCTTTGTCTGTCTGGGCAAACAACATGGTACCCACTTCCTCAATGCATGTGTATGACTCATTGTGGGATTCACCAACTAGTGCCTAGGAAGCTGTTACCAAAACTCTAGGACATAGGATGTTGAAAATGTGGACCATTGACATGAACAAGCGTCTGCCATCTATCTGGTGCATGCTCTGTCATAAGTGGTGTCTACGTTACCCTAAATCTTGGAAGTCCACATTACGGATGTTGCTACATGTATGACTAAAACATGTCCTCTCTCATTTCCACAATGACTTGCATCTAAGGTTTGGACACATGGACGTCACATTCATACAAGCATATGTGCAATAATGCATCATGTGATACACACACACTTGGTCAACAAATACATTAGTTGCCACAGCACACACATTGAGCCAAAGGCATTTAGGTATTGTACATATGTGCATCACATTGCTATCCTCTCCTCATGCTAAACATGCCCAATTTGTGCAATACATATATGTAGGCCACACATATGGCCATCTAGTGCGTCAGCCAACCGTCAAAATACTGTGAAGGAAGTAGAGGATCATGGTCCGCTGCAGTATGATGTCACACATGTGAACATACACCATCAACACCATAGTGGGTGCCATCAGCCTATCTCTGATGTGTCCCAAATTTAACATAACATAAAAACAGAAAAAAAGCCCAAAACCAGTTTCTGCACTGAAATTTTGACATTGCTAGCATTATGCGTCATTTTTTGTACACCAATACTGATTTTGCGTCATTTTTTTTTATTCACAGAGGTGAACATTAGGCCGCATCCAGATAATTGTACAGGCTATTTACTATTATTTGGATGCGGGCTAATTTTCACTCCTGTGGGTAAAAAAAAATGACGCAGAAACTGTATGCGTGAAAAACTTATGACGCATAACGCGAAAAAGGGCGGACATTTTATACAGGAAGTGATGTAATAGGATATCCTGTTTACAGATCAAGTACAGTGGGTGTACTTTCACTTTCACTTTGCAGTCTATGATTCTTCTAGACTGTGTGGCTGTGTAGAGAGTGGTGTCCATAGATTTTGTGCTTTTGTGTCCTGTGTGCTGTCTCCATTGTCAATTTGTGAAATAACTATTGTTGGTGTATACTGTCCTACTGTGTTTTGTGTACATTTGTCCATTTATCTAGTGTTTTTGTTGTTTGTGAGAGTCTGTTGTGGGTAGTGGTAGTTTCGGGATAGTTGGGCTCTTTTAGTGGTTAGGTTTTCTTTTCTTCTGTATTTGTACCCCTACTTTCCCTCTTTTCCCCTTTCTATTTCTTTAACCCCTATTCCCTTTCACATTTCTACAATGTCTGGTAGGCCACGTCTTGGCAGGATGGGTGAAGAGGAGTTGGGGGGCTTCATATGGCTTGTGTGCCATTTCTTGCCACTGATGATCGAGGCAGGGGGCAGGGTGATACAGGGGTATCCCACAGAGGCGCGTAGAATCCGGTGAGGAAAGGTGCTGCATCACCTGCAGCGTGTGTATGCCAGCCAGAGGAGTGACCACCAGCTGAAGCACCGGTGGGCTGACCTCATCACCAGGGAGCAGGATCTCTTGGACCACCTGGGCATCGTGATTGGTGGCCCTGTTGGTGAGTACTAATCATGTAAATGTGCACGACTAAATGCTCTGTAGTGACATCAGATGATTTGTACAATGTCTGCCAGCTAAGTTGCTGACTGTGTGTAATGCTGGGGAAACATACTGGGATAATTGATGCACTATGGGAAGGATCACAATTGCTAGCTGTCAGGTAGCACGTGCTCAGCAAACTTACAGGATACTTTTCCGTGAAGTAAATTGGTGCTGCCTTTGTGTCAGAGAACCAAACTAAATAGGAGCTAATCATGTCTATATAGGGCACATTTGCCAGAGAAGTAAAGATGTACCAACATATTGGCTAACTTTGTTGACGCAATTGCTAGACTGACTTTAGAATCACTACATGTTGCAGAAAATGAGTGCTGGCTTCACGTCAATTGATGATAGCAAAGTGGCTCAGACATATGTCTCATGTGAGTCTGGTGAGTGTGTAAGTAAAGCGTTCACGGAAGTGCTATGAATGTTAGGGATTATTGTGGTCCTTTATCTTTTTGGATACATGTCAGATCTGGATTTGAAAACTTTGTGAAAAGGTGTAAGGTGCCCTCAGCTAACATCTTAGAATGTTTGTTGGAGTTAGTTGTGCCACATTCCAATTAGGGATGGCAGTCCAAAGGTATGCACATGGGTTCACATCTCCATGGTTGGTGCAAATCACCATAGCTGGGCCACATCAAATGAAGAAACTGTAACAACATGAGGGCTCACAAAAGTCCCTGTCCCTCTGTACATTGTACCTATATGTAGTAAATGTGTCATGGCCACATAGGATGTTTGACTGGTAATGCAGTCCTCAAGTAACCAGGCTTTGGATGTCTCTCTTGGATGCACATGATGAGACGATTACACTCCATATTTTTTTATGGTCACCAATGACAGGGCATGTTTGTCACCACATGATAGTTAGGGCCACTGCATGTGTGCAGAAATGTGTGTAACTGTCACAGGAGACCCATGCTATGTACAAGTTGTCCGTGATATATCAGATGCAGTATCATCATGTCTGAATGGCTGCCATTTCCTTATTCAGCCTACACATTGTATATGTTTATGAAATTGTTGGTCTGTGCACAGATTGTGAGCACATTTCTTCCTTCCATGCCTTACAGGTGGACCAGCACCTTACACTGTGGGAGAGGTGGCTACATTTGAGGACCCCGACCACTCCAGTAAGTGTTGATATGTCTGTTATGTGTTGTGTTTGCTGGTTATGGACTCCTTTGTGTTGGACGCATAGCAAGGTGTGATGCGTTGGGCAATCATTTGTCTTGTTCCATGAATGGGATTTCAGGTTCTCAAATGTTTTGAATTGGCCAATGCGTATTCTATTGTATTATCTAGGGATTGTAGGCCATTCCTGTAGGCACCACAGTGAGTACTGGGGTGAGTCATGTGGATGACACTTGTATCAACAAGAGTCGCACTGGAAGTCAGCTCAGATTTAGTCAGACTGTCAGACCCACATTCTCCAAGATTGGTACAGAAAATTGCTTTCCAATAGACTTCTGGTTCCCTATTTACCAAGGTACTTATTAAACTGTAGGTAGAACCTCCTAGCAGCATGTACTTCCACATGTAGTGCTACAAGTATGTAGAACTTGAGTGCAATGGCCTAGGTGTGCATGCTAATCATGATCATGGCTGTTCTTGCAACTCTGTGTCTGATGTAAGTCATGCCTTACTGGAAGTATTTGTTGTGTACCAAGCTCTGCATTTCCTGACATGTGTGGCACTATGATTGGTCTCCTGATTGTTGATAGACCTTACCTGTGGTGTGTGTGTAGAGACAAACATGTGTGGAGTTTTCTACACACTCCTCGTTGCCCATGTTGTTTGGAATTGATAATTGTTTATCCTCCCCCTCACCCTCAAACACAGGCATGGATTTGTGAATGGGGTACCTAGGACTGATGCTACCAGTATGTTACACATATATGTGAAAAAGTGACTGTTTGGTTGGAACCTAGTATACACACTCAGGTTTGGCACATGTGTACTATACTGGCAAGTCTTGTTACAACTTGCAGACCATGTGGCTTTAGTTTTGCATTCCGTTCACTGACATTTGTAGCCCAGGTATTGGCGGAGGATATGCAGCATGATTGTTAGCTGATAACTGGCAGAACTCAGATGGCAAGTCAATGGCAGTTGTTACCCATCTTGTAGGTTATGGATGTGCTATGTGGGATGTGACCTTTGTAGGCTGGCCTGCCATGTACTTCCTCAGGGGCATTCAATGATCTGTATTGTGATATGAGCTGTTACAAGTACATTAGATATATTGCCTGATTGACTTCTTGTGCCATTTCACACAATGCAGTTCCTAATGTAGATTATTTGCATTTGTCTTCATAGCTGCAAACATGACTCCAGACCAGGTCCGTGAGTTCCAGCGGCGGGCCATGAGATACCAGCACATCCTGCTGGTGGAGTCGGGGTTCAGGAGGATGGCCCATCGATCTCGCCATGAACGGGCCTCCGAGGAATAGAGGGCCTTCCCACAGGGTGGCCCAACTTTGCCCACCACAGCCACCACCAGCACAACCACAACTTCAAGCCAGGTGGCCCCATCCACAGCTAGGACTGTTGTCCCTACATCTGCCGGACTTCCAGGCCCCAGCATTGCTACAGGTGCAGGACAGCCCACTGGCCTTGGCTCCACACACACACAGACCTCCTCCACCGGTTCCCAGACTGCCTCAGCTCCATCTGTTGACCCTGCAGCATTCCACAACATGGAATGGAAGATGGACCGTGTGCTGCGCAAGTTAAGCCATCTGAGCCGGGATGTGCGCGACATTAACCGGCGTGTGAAGTCGATCAAGAGGACCCTCCGCAGGACCAACCTCTAGACTTTTTTGATGTGGACATGATTCCCTCCCCTCCCTCCTCTTTCCTTGTTCTTATACTTAGTGGGCTTAGGGGGCTTAGTGTTAGGTTAGTATAGGCTGTTAATTTAGTTAGTGTTAGTGGGTGGGGGGTCCTGATTCTTTCTATTTTTACTTATTACGTGTGTGGGTGGGTGTCTGGGGGGCTATGTTGGGGTTCTTGTGTGTTTAAAAAAACAAAAATACCCCCCAAAAAATAAAAAAATAAACTTTACAAAAAAATGTATATTTGTTTAGTATAGGATAGTATGTGTTTAGGTTAGCATATGTTGTCCTCCATATGTCCCGTCTCATAAGGGGGGTGGGGGGTGGATGTTTAGAATGTTTTGTTACATGTGATAAGTAAGTTTAGCTTAGGTTAGTTAGGGACAGTTGTGGGTAATGAGTAGTCAGGGTAGATTAGGGTAGGTAAGACTTTTCCCTCAGTTTCCTCTTCTGTGATTAGCATTTAATAAATATTTAGTTAACCCTTAACAGTATGTGTTAAATGGTACTTGATCCTGGGCTTGGAATCAGTGTACCTGAATGTTGTTCTATTACATTTGTGTCCTATGCTACAAACAAATCCCAACTGAGCTGTAAGATTGGCAGCTACCCCAGAGCTACCTTGCAAAGTTTCCACCCTTCGTTGCAACCACTAATCACAGTTAATATGGATCACAATGTGTTTCTGTTGATAAGTGTGTTTCCTACGTCACAAACAGTGCTTCCAGACTTGGTATTGGGGAACAGTTTTAGGTCTGACTGCAGTGTGATGATCAAGGACACCCTTATAAGATGAGTTCTCGTAGGCACTCTTGTATTCTTGTCTTCATGACTCACATACGTCATTTGTGACACAGTTCAGCATGAGTACCTATTTGTATGTAAACTCAGATAGCTTCATTCATGCAGTTTTTGTAGTGTTTGCTTAGATTAGTGTGCACTGTTATATGTGTTAGTATTGCATGGTGACAACATTTTGCTGCCACTATTTTATGACTTAGATATCCCTTGAGGAAGCATTATTCTGTCCAACACAGCATGATGGTGTATGGTTTCTCACTTCATCAGATATGTCCCTCAGGATGGGCAGAGTATGATGCAATCATGGGCACTGTGCAGATTTATCTGACTACATAATATCAGGACAGTTGTATTGACAAGCTACGTAATTTGACAGGAGGCACATTTCAGTTATCTACTGCACAGTTGATATGTCACATTACCCAGAGGCAGATTTGTTGTGTAAGTGCTATTTATTGAAAAGTGTGTAGTACTATCTGTACATTGTCCATGATTGTGAGTCCATTAGAGTGACATCTTACATTGTGATCCTACACAAGGGGTTACTTAAATGCTTTTGACATGCTGGGGTGATGTTTCAGAGAGAGACAATCACTGGGCAGGCTGACAAGATATACAGTGGTAAGCAGAAAAGTCATTAAGTAGAGTTGTTGTAAGACTGGCATGTTACAAAGCGCTGACCTTGGTAATTGTTGGCCATGTGGCAGGGACTAGTGCTTCCGGGTACTTTTCCGTGTGAAGGTGATCTGTTCCATGTCTTCTTCTTCTGATGTGTGTGTTGTCTCCTCTGTTCTTGGTGGTGGTGGTTGTGAAAGGGCAACACACACCTCAGTGTTAGAAGACGTGGAGTTAGACATCCCGGTCGGTGCTACCTGTGAAGGTCTTAAGGGCAGTACTGCAGCAAGGAGGATCTGCTGATTCTTAAGAATAGCAGCCACATTACGATGGTAGGCAGCCAGGTCGGCCCTGAGGGGTTCAATGTTGCATTCGTGCACGCGTTGACAGGATTGCTGTTGTAGGTGTTGGGTCAACTGTATTACAGCTGTGCTGATTTCCTTCTGGTTTTTTTGCTGTTCTTGCAAGATAGATGTTAGGGTGTGCATAGCTGCTGCCTCATCTGCAGATGACATCATGCACAAACGCACCCCCTCTAAGCTGGCTGCCATAGTTTGCATTCCCATCCGCACCTCCTTGGCCAGCTCCCGCTGTACCCCAACTACAGTTCTCTCAAAGCTGGTGCCTGTGTCGTCTGAGTCCTCAGCTGTATTGGAGCTGGCAGGTCTTACAATTGGGGTGGTGGGTGGATCCTCTGCAATGGCTGCTTGTTCTGTGCTCCTCCTTGTGACTGAAGGTGGGGTCTGGAGGATTTCAAGGACCTTTTGGATAGTCTCCTGGGGAATGTTTATCAGCTCGTCATCCATGTCATCCATGTCATCAGGGTAATCTGGGACAGGCATATCCGCAGGAGATCCATCTTCCTCTGCAATGAAACGGGATACAATTAGTGTGTTTGTGTTGTGGCATGAGTGATGTGACATGCCTGCCTTGTGATGATTTCACATTGTGATCTTGTTTCATATTTATTGCTCCAGTCTTTCAGATGGGCATTCTCCCAGGCCTATGGCCCACCTGCATGTCACATATATGTTATTAAGTTATTAGACTTGTCGGCATCATCTCTTCTAGGTGTTGGTTTTGGCCAAATAGTGAATTGCCACCTTCTTGTCCTATTCAAGCCTCCGTCTACATCCATTCTCATGGTGAGACCTTTCACTGGCTGTGGGTGTTCTGATGGCACTGGCAGCACACTTAACAATCTGGACCTGCCCCAGTCTCTGATCTTTCACATCCACTTAAATGTAGTTGACATGTAGCATATCCTATGCATAGCAATGTTATGGCACGATATGGATGTTGGCATTGGTAATGTGTACAGCTGATGTTGGGAATGTGTGGTACATTGGATTGCCCTGATAATCGTATCAGTGTCCTAGTTCCTCCTCTGACTGTGCAGGTGTATGTCAGTGACCAGTTGCCTGTGTCCCCCCCTCAATGCTGTTGTCTGAGCAGAATGACATTTGGGATGTTACATTGTGACCCATGCACAGGATGGACCCTGACATATGCAGCATGGGTATGTCCTTAGTGCTGTGTCGCTCCTATTGTTGTTTACTTTGGCTGATGTTTGCAACAACTATGGGCATTGACATTTGACAGTACTGAGGCCTTTGTCTTTTTTCAGGGGATTGTTGAAGTTGTCATCCTCAACCCTCTAATTTAGGTGTTTATGATCCATGGGGAGGTTACTGCCATTGGCTACTTGAGCTGCACACAGAGCGGAGGTGGTAGTGGCAACTGTTGTCGCAGTTACATTCCAGTTGTCGGTATGGCTAGAGGTTGTTAATAGGGCCCTAGTTAATGTGGGGGGTATGGTGGCTGACGTGTGCCGGGATGTCGGTTTGACGTAGTGCCCTTCCCTCCTGGCGTGGCTTTCCCTTTGCTCCATCGTTGGCATGGCAGCATGCCCCCATGGGACTGTTGTTGGTGTAGTGTAATGGTGTGCCCCAGCTTATGTCTGTTCAGGCCATGCCCCCATGCCGTGCCCCTTTACCCATGCCACTCCATGTATATGATGACTTACATGCAATGTGTAGTAGGTATTCCACCCCCCGGTTGCAGATGACATTAGTGCATTTCAAATCCCCATGCGACTTATCCTGCATGTGCATTGTCTCCTGGTAGTCTGCGCTGTCCTGTCCTTGAATCCCTGTGACGATCTCCTAGGGATGACGGCTGTGACCATCTCCTCCATGTGGTCCAGGGCCTCCTGGTGTGCTGGACTCCCACCTCCAGTCTGCAGTGCTGCCTTCTGTTCCTGGCCATCTTTTCCTTGGTCCTGCGCTTGCAGTCATGCCAGCGTTTCTTGCACTCGATGACAGTTCTGCGTACTTCTGCCACACTGTTGATATTGTCAACAATTTGTTGCCATATAGCTTCTCTCCTACTAATTGGCAATTTTGAGGTGACAAACAGTTGGTGCTGATGTTCTGTCACCTCTTTAACCAGAATTTCCTGCTCCTCTGCACTGAAGCAACACTTTCTTTTCTTCTTATAAGTGTCCTGGTTCTTGTGTGTGTCCTCCTGGTTGGTTCCTGGTCTGTTGTCATCTTCCTGGGGTCTGTTGTGGCATCTGGGATCCATTTTGGCTCTCCTCTGGTGAAATGGCAGTGTTCGCAGGGTTTGTTGACGCTATTGTGTCAAAAAACGGCGCATATCCGGTTTGCGGGGTCGTAAATCGACCCAGAGTCATTTCTGCTGAGTTAATGTCATTTTGCTTTACGACTTGATGCTGCGGTGTGCGTCAAAATAAATGACTCCCACCTGTGGTTTGCGCCGCCGTGCGTCAAAGTATAAATTTGACGCCCGCACGGTGCACCAAAATGGCGTTAGCCAGTGGTATTATTTTGGACGCAAAACTGCGCCGGCGCAGTTTTGCGTCAAAAAGTACAAATATGGCCCGGAGTGTTTTCAGAGACAAGGTGAGCTATGGGTATCAGAAGAGGGTCAAATGGTTTTGCCAAATAGTTTGCTGTCGCAAATGGCGAGATACTATCATGGTCAGGCACACATTGGGAGGGATGCCATGGTTCATTTGTTCAAGATTGATTGGTTTAACCCCATGTTTAGGCAGGTAGCAGAAGTGGTATGCCATCGCTGAATGATTTGTCAGCAATTAAATGCAGGGAAAGGGACTGTGGTAAATTTGAGCCACATTAGAAGAGCAGGGGGTCCATTCAGCAGAATGCAATTGGATTTCATTGAGATGCCTGCATTTGGAGGTTTGAAATACGTGTTGGTGATTGTGTGCATTTTTTTGTCACTGGATTGAAGCGTATCCTACAAGAAGGAATGGTAGCCTCACAGTAGCAAAGCTGTTGCTTAGAGAGTTGATACCACGTTTCAGATTTCCAATCTTTTTAGAATCAGATAGGGGAACCCACTTCAATAACAAGGTGATTAAACTTTTGTGTGCAGCACTAAACATTGAGCAGAAGTTGCATTGAAGTTCTCACCCTGAAGCATCAGGACTAATAGAAAAGATGAAATCATGAATTGCCAAGATGTGTGCAGCTACGACTCTGAAATCGCCAGAATTATTGCCTTTGGTGTTGATGTCAATGAGGAATGCACCTGACAGGAAGACAGGACTGTCGCCCCGTGAGATTCTTATGGGCAGAGCAATAAGGTTGCCAGCCGTTCCAACCAATGCACTTGTCAATATTACAGATGATATGGTGTTGGACTGCTGCAATGGTCTGGCTGATGTGGTTCGCTCTTTTTCTCAGCAGGAGGAGGCCACCACACTACCACCAATTCACGATCCAGGTCACAACCTGAGAGCCGGAGACTGGGTTCGAAAACATGTTCACAAGACGTGTTTGGAGCCATGTTGGAGAGGGTCTTACCAGGTGATTTTGATAACTACAACAGCTGTGAAGTGTGTAGGACTCCCGAACTGGATTCACGCAAGTCACACGAAGAAGGTGGCATGTCCACTGGATCATGAACAAGCGTTGTTGAGAGCACCAACAAATGCGAAGCAAGTTGCAGCACCTGAACCAGAAAAGGAGAGCCTGAAATCGAACAAGAGCTTGTGGAAGAGGGTTATATCAGCCCTGTAAGAGACGAAGGTGAAGAGTTACAGGAGGGTATTGGAGAATCAATCTCGACGGATGTAGCAGGAGGGCCTAGCACAGCAGGGGTTCTCCCATAAGTAGACAGTGCTGAGAAGCAAACAGAGCAAGTGCCAGACCAAGAAGGGGAGGGAGTTGAGCTGGAACAAAGTCAAAGTGATCTGACTCCTCCTGAGCCTGTTGCAGGTCCATCAAGAGAAAACACCACAGAGAAGGAGAAGGAGAAAAGTCCAATCCTGAAGAGAATATTGACAGAAGGATCGAGAAAAGGAGATAATTGGCCTGAATTACAAGTAGAGAAAAGGAAGGAAGCAGTTGTAAATGCAACAATAGAGGAAGAAGTGGATACAACAAGAAAAGAATTGAGTGAAGGAGAGTTGAGTGGTGATCGAAAGTTAAAGAGAAAGAGAATAGCAAGTCCAAGATACACAGGTCCTGAAAGGACATACACAACTACAAATGAATGGCAACACAAGTTTATGTCTTTTTGTTTTGATAGGGAGGTTCCGAGTCAGTACTTTGATGTAACCTGAAGGTGATCAAGGAGCTGAATCGTGAAAGCAATCTGAAAACTCTTGAGAAAAGAGACTGTTGAAATATAACTGGAAAAGATGTTGATAACCTGAATTGACATTGAAAACCTGATGTGACAAGCTGCTAATCGATTTTGACAAAGGCAAAGGGGTTCCTGGATGTGAAACTGAACTGCTGAAAGAAGAATTGTCTATTTTTGATTTTTGCTGCACTTTTCTATAGCTACTTCTACTTTCTGATTCTTTACAGATCATGGCTGAGTTAAATAATAAAGTTAGAGATGTTAGGCGCTGTAAATATATGAGCATTGAGTTGTCAATTATGTGTGGGATTTAGCTTATAGTGGTGATTGTGGGAATGTCTGTTCCTGATGTGAAAGGAGCCAACCATACTTCTGCTTCTGAGACTACTACAACGGCTTTGGAGAAGTTTAAGTTAGATGAGAAATATTTGCATGATTATACTAATGTTCAAGGAGAACTTTCTTCTAACGTCTTCTATAGCTTGTTGAGTGAGTATGTTGAGACGATGGATGCAAAGGATTGTCTTGTGTGTACGCAAATTCCTTCATCAGTTGAGGAAGGAGTTACATACCCTAGTCCTCCACTAACATACGGAATAAGTTGTAGTCTGCTACTAACAAGATTTTATGACCAGGAGTATATTCAATATTTTTACTCCAACCACGACGTAGTGTTTTAGTTTATTCCTATTGTTAGGTATTTGAGTAGAGTAGCTAAGGATCATGACATAGTATTAGTTAGAATATTCTTTGAGCCTACGCTAACGTTTGGCACAGCATACACACAAAAAAACAACCTGACATGCTTGCTTACATCTTTAGGGAAAAGCTTTTTAGGTCATACTGATGTCAGGAGAAAGGCGCTGAAGGAGAAATTAGAAAAAGGCTTAGAGAAAAGGACATATAGGAATGATTATGCTTACACTGCAGTTAAGACGCAAGGGAAATTAGCTTTAGATGCATTACATGTAGGGAAGCTTTGTATATATAGGCCAAAATCACGCACTGACACTTTATTTGTGGGAACGAGTAAATGTGTTTTTGTTTCAGAGTGAGTGGACTTTTATATTGAATTGTCAGGATCCTGCAATTCCGGCTATCTATAAAATTTGTGGACGTAATGCTTATTATCGTCTTCCAAGAGGATGGTATGGGGCATGTTATTTGGGGATAGTATTTCCAAAGATTTACTTGAAAAAGTTTCCGAAATTGACTGAGTTACATCATAAGAGAGAGAGGAGAGAATCCTCTTCTGCAGTAGTGGGAGATATATTTGGTGCAGTGATTCCTTCACTGGGAGTCATACTGAACTCGATCAAGATACAGAAGTTGTCTACTATTGTGGATAACATGCTGACAAATTTTACAGAGGCAATACTCCTGATTGATACTGAATTCGATGCGGATATATCAATGACTCTTCAAAATCATCTTGCTTTAGACATCCTTCTAACGAAGGACGGCGGAGTCTGTAAAATGATTAACTATAGGCATTGCTGCTCATGCATACCAAATAATAGTGAAGAGATAAGAGACTTACTTCCTAACCTGACTAACTCAAGTAGTGATTTGAAGGATTTGAAGGAACCAGGTATTTGGGAGAAAGTTGGGAAGGGAATTGTTTCAGTGGGAAATTGGCTTAGTAACATTTGGAATGGGGTATTATTAAAAATTTATACAGGGAATATTGATCGTAATTGCTTGCATATTAGGATTATGGAGATTATGAAAATTGTGTCAAAAGATTAAATTGAAAAGGTCTTAAAATAATCAGAGGAGAGAAGAATGAAACAGGGAAAGAATCTATAGGGAAGATTTGAGAAGAAGACAAAATGCTGAGGAGACTGAATTATGAAACTGTTGATGGATAAAAGTATCTTAATTAGAAATTATTAATGAATGTTTATGTATTTTGAATAATGTAATTGGTAGAAAATGATTAACGTAGAAAAATAATGTGCAGGTTTGAAATTGTGACCTCGGAGAGTGGCCACCAGTATTCACAAATTATATTAAAAGAATAATTAACACATCTTAAATACTGAAAATGTATTAGACCAATGTAGTAATGTGTCATATCGAAAGACATAACCTATGCATTGTAATAGTTATAGGCCTTAACTTAGAGAGTGTCTTGGCCTAGTCTTACCAGGCCTCATGTAGAAGCGGTTTTTCTTAGTGTTTAATGAAAAATGCAGACAAAATGTACTAACCGTGAATTGCTCATTGTTTAATAGAATTTGCTTAGCTGAAACCTCTATGTGAACCGACGGACAGGAGATGATAAAACTAGAAATGTAACAATTGGTGTGTAAAGCGCACTGGGTGTACTTTCCCAGGACGCGAACAATGAAGACACTGACTGGAGAAGAAGATGCAATATTTTCAATACCTGACGAGCTAGATGATGAGGACATCACAGAGTGAACCAATCAACGACATGAAAACTGTGAAATACTAGAATTCGTAGATTTGATTTACAAATTTTATTGGGTAGGGAAAAACCATAAGATTAATTGACTAATCAGTATTTGGGGGATAGGCTGGGTGACTTTGATATAACAACGTGACAGAGGGAAAAGACTTCAGATGGAGAGGGAGATGTTGATGCAGTTGTAAGGGGATAGAGACTGCAAGATCATAGAGGTGATTTGAGATTCTGTCATTGGGCTCGAACTCTCTGATTGAGAGCCTGATGTGATGCTGATCGACTGATGACCTGAGGATGAAGACTGACTTTGTTGCTAATCCATACCGAGGATAGGTAAATATGACAATGTGACTGAGTTATCTTTTGTGCCTTTCTTTCTAAGTACCAACTGCGCTGTCTAAATAGTTTTTCTTAGCTAGATGTTTTCTAAATTCTTGTTTAAAAATTGTTTTGCATGAAGTCCCACATGCTGATGCTAATCTGGATTAAGTGAGGATTCCTACTCTATGACGTTTGACAAATCACAGAGACAAATTATTGATGGACTGATTTGCTGAGCTCTATTGCCTTTGATTCATTTGTTGACTTATGTTAATGCTTTAGAATGTACTCTGATGCAAGTTTTGATTAGGCTATGTTTTTGGTGCCTTCTAATGAATTAATGCGGGAATTGGTTAACTGGAATAAAGCTTGAATTAATCTCATGAAATAGTATTGTAACTAATAGGGAAATAAAATTACTAAAACGTATACTGAGTTGTGATTATTCATGACTGAAAGGTCATGGTGTGACGATTATTAATTGTTGATTAATGACTAGACTAATGGTTATTGAATTTTGTGTATTGATTATTGAGAACATTGGTCGCATCATGGCTAGGATACTCCATGCGAATCAAAAGGTTCATCAACCTATGCGCGTCCCCTTGTAAGTTTACTTATTAAGGACTAGGCGTGCCAACACAGGCCAGATGTGGTGCTTTATAGCACTGGTGCAGTCAGTAAGTAAGCGCAGAGCATAATATCCAGGGGCCACACCCTTTGCCCTACTGCCTTCTATGACTCAAGGTCCCTCCACTGTGTACTAAGGAGGATTATTTTTAAGACTCTCTGCACTGCTGGAAAGTCACTCTTAGTGATAGTCCAGCAGCGCACACTGCAGATCCATATCAGCAAGGCCACGTAAAACCACCCTACCTGGCTTTTCATGGCCTTGTAGATATGGACTGAGGGAACATCCTGCGACAGGGAGATATGGCATGGGAGTTGCAGTGGGTGTTCCCACATAACACCCAGGGCATTTGACACATACCCAAATTTGCGAGATTTGAGATTTTTGTAAATCCATGAATGTGTCAAAAGCATACACCTCCTCGTAATGGAGGCACGAGGAGAAATCCCTTTTCTTTCTCCTTGTTTTTCCTTTTTCTATGTGTGCTTCATTTTGCAGCATACATAAAAAGAGGAAAACACCTCTTGTGATTGTTTTTGTTCAGGAAGGTAAGCCTTCCAGCACAAAAAGAATCATTCCTGCAATACAGACACCCTTGCACCATGATTGGACTGTTGCAGGTCCTTAACAGGATTTAGTAAATGGTGACAAAGGACTCGTTCTAGTTGTTCCTATCAACGTCCAGGCTCCAATAAAAAGTGTTCATGGAAAATAATGTGTTAGACACCAGTCTCACTATTTTACATAGCACCAAATCTCTTGGTTTCATCTTGGAGAAGCACCTGCACATGCAAGCACAAACTAATGCTATAGGTCAAAGGTCAGCACAACCCTGAATGCTCTGAGGAATTCTCCCTAAATTAGGGTTACAAACGAGCAGTTCAGCCTCTACTAATCTCAAAGCTGGGTTCTGAAAATACCATACTCTTAAAAACCACCAAATACCACCTTTTCTCTATCAGATTTGCACCACTTGCTGCTGTCAGACTACTGACAGGTTCTAGAAACTGTAACCACATATCACTGGTTATGACTTTATTGAAGTAGCTCCTGACCCCACAGATGCAAGATGTGTCATAAAACTGACGCTCATCCCGCACAACTCCCTAAATGCATCAGTGCAGCTCTGACAACTTAACCTGTATCTTGAAATTCCTGCCTTAAAGAACTCTAAATCACTGATGCAATAGTTGTCTGGAAGTTGTCTGGAAGCTCTGGAGCTTCACTGTATAAACTACATGATTATCATACGAAACTTTAAAATCTGAATTAAAAACCTTACTTATAAGAATACACACTTTGCACAAGTCACAACGCTTCAAGTGCCCTGTTGGGCAGTTTTCCACCTTCCTGCCTTAGTACAAACACCTTATTAGAAAATCTGACACCTTAAGGACAATTGTGCTCATGAATGCCTTCTATTTCTGCTGGGACATTTCCTATAATATCCTGGTTACATGGAGAGTGATACACAAACAATAGTGGCTATGCTAATGGCTCACACCTCCTTACATATGCATTTAAAGGTATTGTTCATGTAATATGATGAGTCCTGCTCAGGGTGCCAACCGGTACCGCACCCAACCACTTGAAGTGCAGTTGTGTAGGTTGAAAAAAACAACCTCAGTCAAGAAAGATATTGTACCAGGGCACAACATGGAAGTCTAAAAAGTCCAATCCTTGATATGTTTGATCAATTAGCACAAAACAAGGGTGTATAGTACGTCATGAGGATTTTATTCATCCACTGAAAGCAACAACTAGTCCAATGACAATACAGCCAGTCCAATGACAATACAGCCGACACGTGTTTCGTCAATATGACTTCCTCAAGGCAAAAGTATAGAAACTGAACCACTTGCACGGATTCTGGCAGGTATCCTGTATCCCGGACATACTATGAGTCCTATATAAGAAGTATAAATGGAGCATATAATGTGCTCTTGTGCAATAAGAGCTACAACGTTGATAAGTAGTGGAAATAGAGGTCCATCACTCATTACCTTTACTGTTACTATCTGAATATTTATTTATTGTTGGAATTGATTTACTATTAAATCATAGGGCATTGAGTAGCCTGACCTGCTGTACATGTTTGGTGAAATAGTAAAATATGGCGATTCACCATTTTCGGCCCTTATCACAGTATGGATTCGACCATGCAAACGCACTCCTACTTCTGTGCCGTCTACCAGGCATCCGCCCATCTAGATATTCGTTCCTCCATCCTGCAAGGTGTGCTCAGATCTCAAAGTCTTAATTCTATCTTAATAATTTAATTAGCTCTGTATCAATATCCTCTGCATACATAATGTAGCTGAGAATTCAAAATGAACTATTTTATGAATTCCAGAGAAGTTATGTGTTAACCTCTGTATTTGCGACCCATCTTTATCTATGACCATAAACACAGAGTATAGAATTTAAAGCCATTATGTTTCTCATGATACTCTTCCCACATTCTATGCAGGATGGCATTTTAAAGAAGCATCTTGTTGAAGGTGTTGTGTGAAAGCAACCACGAGGCATTTGACCTGAGCGTGTAACATAACCATGAAAACCTATTCTTGGCTTGAGAAGAATTTCTTTAAAGCATATGCTTCGTCTGCATTTCTTTAGCCCCTTTGAAAAACTAAGTCAGATTATCCGGTTCTCTAATGCAGGTGCAGGTGCTGTATAGCATTTTACAGAACACTTCAAAGGTACTAAAATAGTGTAGTGTAATAGATATTTACTGCCTGAAAACGTTTAATGGGGTAATGATCTATACCGCATTTAGAAAAAGTGTTATTGTCAAGCCAGCTGGAAAGCTTTCAGAGGTAATCAAGCTTCCTTCATTTAACCAAAGGCACAGCCATTGAATGAGGCTAAATAAGGAATAGCTCAGAGATCGGAGCATTGTGTCAGCAGCTGTTTTCCATGGTGTTAAAAGATATGTGTACTGCACAACACATGAGAAAATCCTGCTGCAGCCTATCTCATGTTTATTTGGGGAACTTAGTTCAGGGTCATCTTTCCTATGGCGTTTAGTTACCCATATGATGTGATTTTATTTTTTCATTTTTTTATTTGATAAAATGCTGTCCAGACCCAAAAAGGGCAAACTGTGCAGAAGGTGTTCCTCTATTTTTCCTTTGTTCCCAAGGTTTATCCTGTGATTCTTTGTTCTGTCATGAATGTATGTCTGTATGTATGTACGTATGTATGCATATAGGTATGTATGTATGCACCCAGTGCCAGGAACCCTGGTTCTCCCCCTTCTCACTGCTACCCTGCCACACTCCTCTGCGCTCTCAACCTGACTGCCACTTGCTCCACTGCTGCCACACAGCACCACAAACACAGGAGTGTTTGTATGCACTTCGTGCAAGTTCTCATGCACTCCCCCACACCCTACACACACATATGTATATATATATATACCAACATCAACCCACTTGCTCACAATCACACAAACCAGGCACCCATACATGCTCAAACAGATCAAATACCACCCACACTAAATGCCACACTCATGTGCATACTCCTCAACACTGGCTCACTCACCAAACATGCTGAGAAATGGACCTCTTCTTTCTCAGGGTGACATGGCTAAACCCACCCTCTGCACCGATCATCACTACAACCATCCTCACAGGCAAGACCATCGGCTCAAGTCAGGAGGTGTAGTCTCCATCATAATCAAAGATACAATCAGCTGCACCACCTACATGGACACCCTCACCAGTGACATGGAATGCCTCAATTTCAAATGGG
Organism: Pleurodeles waltl; assembly: GCF_031143425.1. Lineage (NCBI taxonomy): Eukaryota > Metazoa > Chordata > Amphibia > Caudata > Salamandridae > Pleurodeles > Pleurodeles waltl. The sequence continues at coordinate 781,574,940 of NC_090437.1, read as the reverse complement.
TATCCCAGTCAACTTCTTTCTGGGCAGAACCCTCGTATACGGATCACCAGGACCCCACACCAATTTCTCCAGTGACATCACAGACTTTGTTGTATCACTAATCATCAAAGCCAGCACCGTTATCCTCATTGGAAACCTTAACTTTCACCAAGAAGACCACACTGGCCCAAACTCTGTGGCCATCCTAGAAAACCTCAGAAAGCTGGGCCTCACTCAGCACATTACTGAGCCCACCCACACTAGGCTGAGCACAGTTACTGAGCCTTCCCACACAAGGCTGACACCCTGTGTTCTATCCATTAAGAAGGAGCAGATCCAGCAGAGAGCGGATCTTCAAAGCAGCCCTAAGATGTTACCACCAGCAAATAGGAAACAACATGTGCACAGCTTTTGCAGATCACATCAATATAGACACTAACAGAAGCAAGAAAATCTTCACCATCATCGAAGATTTCACTGCACCTCTTGCCCCCTCCAGCAACATCACTCCCTCACAAGACCTTTGCAACAAGCTCTCAGAATTCTTCTGTTACAAAATCACTCCCATGTATGACATATTTGATTTGACTCTCAACCAGACCCCATCATCGTCACAACTCAACTTCCCATTATGACTAAAGCATGAATCCTGACCTTGTTGCAGACTATTACCACTGGTGAAATTGCTGCTGCCAAGAAGACCATTCATGCCTTCACCAAAGGACTTCTACTGATCAGCAAAGCACTAATACCCATATTCAATGAACCCATAAACTCTGACACATTACTGGACACCTGGAACATGCCACTGTCATACCTCTGCTCAAGAAATCATCCACTCATCCACTACATTTTCCAACTACGGACCCATCTCCCTCCTAACACCATGTTTGCCAGTCTATTGTTAGGTCGGAGTCTCCTACGTCAATAGGTGTCTCTACACTCAAGACAGGGAAAGGTCTTAGAGAAGCTAATCAACCGACTCCTCACCAACCACTTTAGCAACCACCAGCTCCTCAACACCACACAGTCCATATTCAGGCCCAACCACTCGATAAAAATGGCACTCATTGCTGCCACAGATGAAATCTGCATGATCTTTGAAAGAGGAGACGTCAGCCCTCATTCTCCTAGACCTCTTTGCAGCATTTAATACAGTCTCACACCCCATCTGGCGCATGCATAGAATGGAAATCCAAAGATACCCTCTCCGATGGATCTGCTTCTTATTAATGGATAGAACATAAGGTGTCAGCTTAGCGACCGACTCCTTAGGAGCTCGCAAGCTCAGCTGCAGAGTGCCTCATGGGTCATCGCTCAACCCCACCCTCTTCAACACACATGTGATTCCTCTGGCCAATGTCTTTCATGCGCACAACATCAACATACTCTGGTACACTGATGACATGCAACTCATACTCTCTCGGACAAGATCCCGCCCCTCATCAGAAGAAACAAAATCACTGCCTGCATGACCAAAGTCGCTAACTGAATAAAAGCCAACAGTTTTAAGCACAGCACCGACAAGGCAGAAGTAACAATCTTTGGCAAGAATACCTCACTATTGGTGGCCGGCCAAACTCTGACATACACCCAGCACCCATTTCAGGAACCACAGAATAATCAGTGACAATAAGACAGTAAACTGACATGACCACACAAGTCAATGCTGTCAATGTATCTTGCTTTCAATCCTTGAAGATGCTGAAAAAGATCTTCAAATGACTCCCAATCAAAACTTGAAAGGATGTCACTCATGCCTCAGTCACCAGCAAGTGGAATACATGAGCCCCCTCTACACAGGGAATACCTAGCAACTCACTAGAAGACTAAAAACCATCCAAAACTCTGCAGTCAGACTCATCCTCAACCTTCCACACTGAACTCGAATCACACCACCCCTCAGGGAGCTCACCTGGCTCATAATAAACAAACATGCTTATTTCAAACTCCTCACACATATTCAAGGCACAATGTAGGGCCCACCTACTTGAAAAGTTGTATCTCCTTCCACTAACCATTCAGGCTTCTCCACTCTGCAGGCCAATGGCATTCTCCTACATCACTCACAAAATCATAGAACAGCCTCCCACTTCACATCAGAGACTTTTCCACTCTTATTGTAATATTGTGTTCTTTAACGAGGTGCATCCTCAGCGCTTTCCTAAATTGGAGCAGCATTAGGGTAGTCCTTAGGGAATTGGGGATGTCGTTGCAGATCTTTGGTGCATAGATTGAAAAGGACGGCTTCTTTTTTTCATTTTGTTTTATTTTTTGTTTTTCGTTTAACAGATCTTAGGGCCACTTATACAAACATTGAGGGGCATATTTATACTCCGTTTGCGCCGAATTTGCGTCGTTTTTTTCGACGCAAATTAGACGCAAAACTAACTCCATATTTATACTTTGGCGTTAGACGCGTCTAGCGCCAAAGTATGAGGAATGAGCGTCATTTTTTTGCGTGAACGCCTTCCTTGCGTTAATGAGATGCAAGGTAGGCGTTCCCGTAAAAAAAAATGACTGCGACGCAAATGCGTCGTATTTATACTCCCGGGCAAAAATCACGCCCGGGAGTGGGCGGGGCAAAAAACCCCGCATTTGCGCCTCTTTTTAACGCCTGGGTCAGGGCAGGCGTTAAGGGACCTGTGGGCTCAAAATGAGCCCACAGCTGCCCTCCCATGCCCCCAGGGACCCCCCCTGCCACCCTTGCCCACCCCAGGAGGACACCCAAGGATGGAGGGACCCATCCCAGGGACATTCAGGTAAGTTCAGGTAAGTATAATTTTTTTTTTTTATATATATTTTTTTGGCATAGGGGGGCCTGATTTGTGCCCCCCTACATGCCACAATGCCCAATGACCATGCCCAGGGGACATAAGTCCCCTGGGCATGGCCATTGGGCAAGGGGGCATGACTCCTGTCTTTACTAAGACAGGAGTCATGTAAATGGCGTCTGGGCGTCGTTAAAAATGGCGCAAATCGGGTGGAGGCGATTTTTTTGCCTCTACCTGACTTGCCCCATTTTAAGACGCCCTAACGCCATTTTCCCCAACGCCGGCGCTGCCTGGTGTACGTGGTTTTTTTCCACACACACCAGGCAGCGCCGGTCTGCTAACGCCATTCAATAAATACGGCGCCCGCATGGCGCTTCAGAATGGCGTTAGCCGGCGCTAATCTTTTTGGCGCAAAACTGCGATAGCGCAGTTTTGCGTCAAAAAGTATAAATATGGCCCTGAATTTGCTAAAAGTGGTCACAATTTGTGCACTGACTGTTAGCAAATTCAAAGGTATTTTGCAAACCAACCCATGTAACTAATAGGTTGAATCGAAAAAATACTAAATTGTAATTGGTCACAATAAACCTACCTCATAAATATTAATGAGGAAGCTCACCAGTTGTGACCCACTATGATTCACTCTCATCACAGGGATGGTGACCTGCTGGGGTCAGCAAACCACCCTATCTGCAGTGCTTTTAAAAAAAACTTTTTTTAATGTAGCTTGTTTTTCCTAATGGAAAAAAGCAAGTATTTAAATAAAAATACAAAAGTCTTGCAAACTATGTTTTACATCAAAGCAGTGGTCCCAAGGACAACTGCCTACTCCTAAAAATGTTTTGTGAACATTTTCAAAGGGGAAGATTTCCCATAAGAACCCATTCCTGTTTGAGAATGGATTACCACTATCTTTATGTAGTCAGGAAAATATTACTACCAGATTTTGGTTGCAAAAAATTAATACATCCCTTTGGGAATCACTTTTTGGAAGGGACAGCCTAAACATGCCCCTTCCGAATAGCAATTCAGTATGTAGTCACAAACTAAATTGTGATTCAATAGATTCATACCAGATTGCGCTCTCAGATTTGTTTCAGTTTTCCAAAATGCTCACAGGAATAGCCTTAAGTGCCGTGCCTGTGAATTGTAGAAATATCCATTCGGATGATGGACATTCCAAAATTGAGAAGGCAGGTACTTCATTAGGGCAGCTGAGTTATTCACTCCATTGCCCTGACAGAGTATAATCCATTTTCCAAATATGAAACCAACCACAAAGTTTTGAGTAGATATTATTTTAGTTGGGCAACCAACGTATTCTTGTTAGAATGGGCTTTGCGGAAGACTGACTGGATATTAAAGCTATTGATATGGCAATCTTATTTTAAATTACTTGTAATTTGTGATTCTGATAATGAGTGACTCCAAGATATAGAACATTACGAGGCATGTGTCAATAGTGGCAGAAATAGCAGTTCTATTACCCTCCCAGTTTACGAAGATGTAGTGAACATAAGGACTCTACATTGTTAGTTGTTTATATCAGAGAACATATAGGTTAAACAGAAATGTCAAACGTCTGGTGCCTTTCACAGTATTATGATCACTAGGATAAGGCAATTAGGTATCAAAGAAATTGTTCTGGACTGGTTTTGTTCACTGCTTTAAAACAGACACCAAAAAGTGATGTTCAGAAATTTTACATCTTCGTTTTCTTCAACATCCAGATTGATTAAAGGGATATCAGACAGGCCTTACAACAAGCACAGAAGGACATTAAACGACTCTCACGTAGGTTAGACACCTTTCAAGCAGCTTCTGGCGACCAGGGTTTGGTGTAGGGGCACAGTCCACGTTTGGTGGCTGAGTTCAAGTGGCATGAAAGAAAGAGAGCTTCTCAGGGGACATTGCGGTGAGTTGAAAGATCTATTCCCCCAAGTTGTGAATATTGTGGGCAAACTATGGCGGTCATTCTGACCGCGGCTGGCGGCGGTAGCCGCCCGCCATGCGGTCACTGCCATTTGGCCGCTCCACGGTCAAAAGACCGCGTAGGCCATTCTGGCTTTCCCGCTGGGCCGGCGGTCGCCCGCCAAAGGAGCGCCCGCCGGCCCAGCGGGAAAGGCCCTGCAACATAGAAGCCGGCTCCGAATGGAGCCGGCGGTGTTGCAGGGGTGCGACGGGTGCAGTTGCACCCGTCGCGATTTTCACTGTCTGCTATGCAGACAGTGAAAATCATGCTGGGGCCCTGTTAGGGGGCCCCTCGACACCCGTTCCCGCCATCATGTTCCTGGCGGTAAAAACCGCCAGAAACAGGGTGGCGGGAAGGGGGTCGGAATCTCGATGGCGGCGCTGCTTGCAGCGCCGCCATGGAGATTCAGCCCAGACAGGGGAAATCCGTCGGGAAACCGCCGGATCCCCTTTTCTGACCGCGGCTTTACCGCCGCGGTCAGAATGGGCAGGGAAGCACCGCCAGCCTGTTGGCAGTGCTTCCGTGATCATCCACCCTGGCGGTCGATGACCGCCAGGGTTGGAATGACCCCCTATATTGCAGTCTTGCAGAGCATAAGGGAGATCAAGCTAAATCCGAAGCTAAAGTCATGATAGTGCGTTAGAAAGGTCTGAAGGGAGAATAACAGGGGAACCTGAACCAATGCAAATCAGGAATCTTCGTGGTCCATTGTCACGGGAAGAACAGCAGTGCCCTCAAGATCAGAAGCTACTGTGGCAAAGCAGGGCACTTTTTGAAGGACTGCCTCACAAAACGAAACTGTAAACTAAAAGCAGTAACAATAACAAAGCAAGTAAAGGGGAACGCAATCCCCAGAGGCCTGACCTCTGGATATAGTGTAACACGTGGTCTCCCACATGGTCTCCCACCATTAGGCCAATACCTCTCAGAGTAATCACAGTAACCGATACTCCCCTTTTTACCTCAACACAACCCTCCTGTGGCCAACTGCGTCTGACTGCATTCCAGTTGAAGTACGATCAGATTTTGAAGATTGCACCCTAAAATAAACACGAGCCAGTTATTCGAACATTGCGCCTTCGGCCCTGTGATTTTAACAGCGTACTATAAAAAAGTAAACATACTGTGAAGCAACAGTATATTCAAGAACTCACAGCACCCATATCAGAGCAATATTAATGGTTTGTGAAACCAATGAAAGTGTAGAATGCAAACATCATTTTTTCCAATTAAGTACGACAGTCTAGTAGTCTTTTCCAAAATAATTATCCAGGTACAGTAGTACAAGGGAACAGGCAGGCTGGTGGGGTACTACTAGAGGAGTCAGGTTTCCAAAAGTACCAAGCCACATCACTTCTTTACTTTAATTCTTTAAATCCATCCTTCATCCACGCTAGACACTACCTTCCTGATGGGAAAGAGAGGAATGGAGTGGTAGGAAATTTATTCTACTAACAGTTTGGAGGAAGGGTTAGCAAAGGGATTGATAGAAATTGGGTTCCTAGTTGGCAGAGGTATGCACCCTGTCCAAGCAGGGATCACAGTCCTAGTCAGGGTAAGTCAGATACACACCATATATTAATCTCTGCTCACCATCTGGTATATTGGCACAGAGCAGGCAGGCTCAACTTATGAGGAAATGTATGAAGTATTTTTACAAAATTTAGAAGAGTAAAACAGTGACAATACCACACAAAAATAATCCACACCAGATTAGAAAAACAGAGCTTAATTTAATGATCAAGACAAACCCAAAACAATAAGAATACAATAGGTAGAAGTTGAGATATGAATTTTAAAGGAATATCTGCAAATACAGTGCTTAAAAGCATAAAGCGCCAACTGGGGCTATCGGTTCGCGCTAGACTGGATGAATTCTGAAAATTTAGACCAGCTATGATGGAGTGCGGGTCCGATACAGGGATCAACCTTCTCCCGCTGAAATCAGTACCTTCGTTCAGGGTTGCGTCGATGTCGAGGAGTGATGTGTCGTCGTTGAACCAGGCGGTGTAGAACCCGGTAGAGGCAGGTGATACATTGCCACTGAGCTGTGCAGTCAGCGATGTGATGTCTCCTGCAGTGGTGACACAGCAGATTCAAAAGGATGCATTGTTTCCAACTGGAACAACAACGCCAAAGCATGGGTTCTGATAGGAAAGCAAGCCTACTTCCAAGGGCCCAGGACTGGATTGGCACCACTTGGCTAACATATGGCAGAGTCCAGAAGCTGCAGCAGAGTAGGTTGAAGTCCCTGAGACTTCAGAAGAGGAGGCAAGCCAGCAAGCCCTCAGAGTCACTTTCGTTCTGGGGATACAGAGATGCAGTTCTAGTACTTCTCACTCCCAGGCAAGATGGGCAGCAGGGCAGGCACAGCAAAGCAGGAGCCAGCAAAGTGCAGCAGAGTAGCAAGCCTTTCAACAGCGCAACAGTCCTTCTTCTTGACAGAACGTCCTCGGGTTCAGAAGTTTACTGATTTGGTGGTGTCAGAAGTCTAGTTCTTATACCCAGTGGTGCCTTTGAAGTGGGGTAAACTTCAAAGAGATGCCTTTGAAGTGGACACAGTCCCTATCCTTTCTGCTGTGGCTCCAGATATACTACAGGGAGTTATGCAGCCCTTTGTGTGGGCTCGAAACACAGCCCATTCAGGTGTGTCAGCTCCTCCCTCCCATCCTGCCCAGGATGACCCATCAACATGCAGATAGCCCCTCAGTCACACCTAAGCTCCCTTTGTATGTGACTGTCTGGAGGGAATGCACAAAGACAGCTGTCACCCACCCAGATGTGTATTCAGAGGCAAAGAGAAGGCACTAGATGATTTAAAGTAAGAAAATGCCAAATTTCATTTGCAGAATTACAATTTAAAATCCAATTTCACCATAAGTTGTCATTTTAAAGTTGTGATTCCAGAGACAACAAACGTGGAGGTCCCATCTCTTCCCAATTGAAAATTGCGCTTATAAAATGTAATAAGGTAATTCCATTGTTATGCTACGGGAGAGATAGGTCTTGCAGTAGTGTAAAACGATTTTAAGAGTTTTTGACCACCTGGACATGTAAAATTTAAAAGTACTTGTCAAACTTTTTAAATACACTGTACACTTCCCTCAGGGTTGTCCAGGGCCTACCTTAGAGGTGATAGATGTTTTATACAGGAAGGTTTGGGACTGGCAAAAGGGGACAAGGACCTCAACATGGCAGTTTAAAACTGCATGCACAGGCTCTCTTATGGCAGGCCTGAGCTATGTTTTGAGGGCTACTGCAGTGGGTGGCATAATCAGTACTGCAAGTCCACTAGTAGCGTTACATTTTGAAGTCTCTGGGTGCAGGTAGTGCACTTTACTAGGGACTTATAAGCAAATTAAGCCAATGCTATCATGTTTTAGGGGAAGAGCACGTGCTCTTTACCACTGGTCAGCAGAGTCCTAAAGCCAGTCAAAACAAGCTCAGCAAAACAGGAGGTCAGAGGGAAAAATTATTAGGGGATACCATGCCAAGGATGCCAGGTCTAACAGGAATTTAGGTCAGCAACATGTGTCTAAAATGTACTTGTTTCCCTACAGTTGACAAGACTGACAGACCACTAGACCACAGAATTGCAACCAGGAGAACTTTCAACTTCAAGCAACCCACGCAATATTGAGGCAACAAAAGGAAGATTTCTTTTCTCTCTGATCCCATTCCCCAAACCCCTGGGGGACTGACTGTTTCCCAGGTGTTTACCGGTTTATGGGAGCAATTTGTTCCTTTGGCGGAGTCGAGTAACTGCTTCTGTGGCATCTTCACATTTCCATAAGATCTCACGCCAACAGGTTAGTGTTAGAACCTAACACCTTGGGTGCACTTGAAAGGGAGAGAAGAGGATGCCAAGACAGTTCTTGTATACCAACTGTATGGTTGCTGAAGAATCCTGCTGTTGCTGTACGAGACTTTTGTCTCTAAGGCCACGATTTAAGAGGGCCTACTGCCTCTTTACACCACAATAGCGTCATTTTTTATGATGCTAATGTGGCCCCATGAGGCTAAATTCTCTGCACCATAATTACAAAGTGGCACAAGCATGCATTGCGCCACTTTGTAACCTCTTGTGCCACATTATGCCCGCGCCAGGCATAATGTATGCCAGGGGGTGTTCCACCATTAGGTGGACCGCAAAAATGGTGTACTGGAATCTAAAAGATTCCACTGTACCATTTTTAGCGACTATTTTTAACGCCTGCACAAAGCAGGTGTGAAAAGGGGTCATACCATTGTTTTAAATTGTCCCAAATGTACTCTGTACTCTGACGCTATTACCCCTACCCTGCGCCATGGTGCGCCATATATTAAATACGGCACACACATGGTGGAAGTAGGGGGACCTAAGGGGTACAAAAAAAGTGTTGCTGCATTGGAATGCAGCACCACTTTTTTTAAATTCTATCCTGAGTTTGTTGTGGGTACAGAACCTGCTCCAAACTGGATTTGAGTATTAAATGTGGGAGGACACTCAGATTACCAAACCAAACCCCACCCCCCACACACACCCAACCCTTAGAGCCCAAGTTTAGTGTGGCCAAAGTCTTTGACCATTTTGGAAATGCCCTAACACTGTGCATTTTGAGTCAGTTTAGGTCAGTATGCAGGTAGGCAACCATGAACTACTGTAAAGGTAGGTGGGTCAGGGCCTGGGAGCTTTCACCCCATTGGTTAGAGAGGGGCAGGAGGCACCCCCACCCACTAGATAGTGCCAGGCATAAACGTGGCTCCTCCAGGCACCCACTTTAGGACACTTCCATGACATGCAGAAGATGAGAAGAGGACTGGTCCTGCTCTCCGGGTCCTGAGAGGAGTCCTAAAGGACTGGTCCCTCTGCCTCTTGTAACCACAACAAAGAAGTGGGGCACAGGGATACAACAATCTATAAGAGCCTTTTTCCAGGGAGTACCCAGCTGGCCAGTGGCAACTGACCTGGACTGGACCCTGCAGTCTACCTCTGCCTGACACCATGTGAGTCTCCATGTGAGTCTCTAAGGTCCTTGGGGGCTTTAGAAGTGTACTCCTGTTGTGGATTGGGACTTAAAGGACTAAATCAGAAGGTACAATCTTTAACCAGAATAAACCTGGTTGGTGTATCTGACTTATGCTCCATCTCAATCAACCTAAAATTGTAACTACATCCCAATCAACCACAACCATTGACTATCATTTTTAATCAATGGTACTTAGGGCCTGATTTATGAAATGGTAGCGCCGCTTTTACATCATTTTTTAATGCAAAAGCGGTGCAAACTTACACAATTTAAAAGTTAGCACCGCCTTTACGTCATTTTTGACATAAAAGCAGAGCAAACTTACAAAATATAATTTTATTTTGTAAGTTTGCGCCACTTTTGAGTCAAAAAATGAAACTCTACAAATTCACGTCTAGTTTCCCTAATTGGATTTTTGCCATTTAGGTGTAATTTTCCTTATTAAATTTGACTCTAATATACATTTGAATTCTGTTCTGCATTTTTATTGCTTTGCATTTTAAATTTATCTGTTTTGGTACTATATAAATATTTTACAAATTGCTCTAAGTTAAGCCTATTTGATCTGTGCCATTGCCAGTTAATTTAGTGACTTTGGCTTTAACAGTTCACCCTGACAAGGATTGTGATTCTTCCTTGACATGCCTAGTAACCTACTCCAAACCTTATTCTAATTTCTTACTGTGTGAGCTTCCAACGAGAGCCATTGGTGTTTCATCGGGCTGGTGGTCATATTTCTTGAGGCATTTGATGAGGTATGATGGGGCGCGACGATGTTGAATGTTTTATCCCCCCAGATCAGGACCACTATGACATTCGAGAGCATAGAACCTTCACCAATGTGAGAGACAGAATTCTCACCAAATCTTAGCCTTGGCTTGTTGAGGGGGAGATGAACTCAGATTCTATACTGGAAGTACCTACTCTAGCCCAAAAGCAGGGTATGACTAAAGCCCGTTTGTCGTAGTAGGGGTTGTAGCCTGTAGTCGCCACGGGTCAGTGGTCTCCTTTTTGCTCTACAGTAGCCCCTGGAATGAGCCACACTTGGCGTTAAATTTTTGCTGTGATAGATTTACAGTCCACTTTGAATGATCTTTTAATTTCGTTTTATATTGAAGAAGAGGAGAAAAGGTCGGGCCTTTTGAAACTGACCAAATATAGACATAATTAGGACTCAAAAAGAGAATATTAGAAATTAAGGGGCATATTTATGAAATGTGGTGCTGCACCTAGTGCAGCTCCACTTTTCTTGCACCCCTTAGCGCCCCCCTAATGCTACCAAGTTTGCGCCGTATTGAATATACAGTGCACCATGGCGGTAGTTAGGGAACTAGTATCAGAATTTTTGACGCTAGTTCTGTGCTTTGCAGGATTAATGTCAAAATGTTTGACGCTAATCCTGCAAAGCACCCAGAGGCCGATTGCAACCAATGAAAGCCTCCCTTTAACACCTGCTAATATAGAGGTGCAATGCATGCATTGTGCCACTTTGTAAATATGGCCCAGTGTTTTTGACCATCTAACGCCACATTTGCGTAAAAAAAGAATGCTAGGCTCTCTTAAATATAGGCCTAAATGACCTAAGTTAATGATATATAGTTCCCACAGTATTATCTTACTACTGGAAACATGATTTAGCAACTTGATGTTAAACACATGTCTTCCTCTATTGAGATAAATTGAAAAATAGCTTTTTTTCATATTGGTGTTTACCCGAATTAAAAAGCTTCTCTAAAGCCTGTCTTACGGAAAATAGTACTTTTAATGTGAAGTAATTGAAAACAGTCAATCTTTCAGCCTAACATAAACTCAATCAAAACAAATGGCACGTTAATCGAGGAGAAACTAATTTTATATTTCTGATTGGTTGCTATTGAAGTATTTCTTTGCGCACTGTATTGATTAAAGTTCACTTGTGTCTCTCAGTTTCATTGTTATGCTAGAACTGTAACTGAATCTGCGCCCAATTAGACTGATTTATTCATCCTGTAGTAATAGCCTGGATATGGTTCCAGAGACCACACACCATCAATGAACAAATCTCGCACGGTAAAGCTGGCGGATACTGTGGCCATCAAGTTCAGCTTCACCTGTATCATCTCAGCTCCAGCAGGACTATCAAAAGATAGTCACGATTACTATCCTACATAGAGTTAACTATTGCCATGGGGCTGAAGAAAAAATACACAGTGGAGTCCTATCTTTTCTTTTAGGCAGTGTGACAAAGGATAGCACAGCTCCTACCAGAGTGGGTGCAACTTACACTCCATTGGTTATTGCTAATGTTGCCATTCGAAATCTAATATACACTTGTATTTTGTAAACAGTTTGATAGGGCTATGCAGCTATATTTTAAACTTCAGGAGACTGGATGAATATATTTTAACACAACAAATACTAACGCCCCCAGAGAATTAAATAAAGAGAAAGCTGCAAAACGCTGCTATTGCTTTTGAAATAGAGGTGACGTTCATATGGTATTTTTCAGTTTGTGTGCATATTGCCCTCAGAAGAAGAGCCCGTGCAAAGGATGGGTGCCAATAAATTCAAAGGATTGGTGGTAATAAATGATTGTAGTGAGAATGAGTATAGGAAAAGAAAGTAAATGCTGGTTTGAAAAATGGGTTACACCGACTAAAATTCTGCAGATGGCCACAACTTCCAGTATACTCACAACTACAAACCCTAAGATGCGCGTCAGCACTTTTTAAAACGCGCACCATAAATGCCCAGATCTACATATTTTATTGAATGCAATGCCATATTGAACAAAGTTGTACACTGAAAATGATAAGTTGTGGCAGGAACAGGTAAAATGGGCATCACTTTCTCAACTGAGAAGTATCCTTGCGTAATGCATTAGTAGTTCAGACCGACCCACAACGTACAACGCATGGAATTCACCAGCAATGTACAGGCCACAATGGTGCAGCATGGCATGTACAATATTTCATCAACTACCACTGGGAACGATATTGCAGGAACTATATGATATTTTGGAAAGTGAGATACCCCTCAATCCACAATTTGAGCTTCTGGGAGTTCCTGGAAACGTTGATCATCAGTAAAATAAACTTTTATTCTGCATGCTGGGTTTGGTGGTGTCAAAACAAGATATTGTGCCACAACTGGGTTGCCTGCTGATGCTGACCTGAAAACAATCAATCATGAAGTGGGGTTGGGCCCCAATATGTGCAACAACTAGAGTGCCTCGCCTGCTTACTTCACTTATTTATCACAAGAGAACCAATACTGGAAATTCAGTCAATTCCTGCAAAACAAATTTGCTGTGCCAACATTCAATGAAAAATGACCCGTCATATGTACAACAACTAGAGTGCCTCGCCCGCTTACTTCACTAATTTATCACAAGGGAAACAATACTGGAAAATTCAGTTCCTGCAAAATAGATTGCAGTGCCAACATTCAATGAAAAAATGTTACTTCTTCTTTTATAACACATTCATGAGAAGCATAAAACAGAGCACCATTTTTGAATGTCATTTCCTTTTTCAAAAAATACTTAACAACATATGTCCTTTATGAATGACAGATCATGTGCTTACACCAAAGTAATAGTAGTGCATGCATCCCAAAGAGAAAACAAGCATAGTGAAAATATATCGTGTGAATTGTGAACAACTGACTTATAATAAAACTCTGCTGGGACACTAGTCCAAATAATTCCGGTATGCAGGTGGTGAAACACAATCAATAAAACTGCTCGTAACGCTATTATTAATGTACAATAGTGCAAAGATTGGATAATAAAGTAAGGAAAGACATATCTACTTGACTCTCTTGCACTTCCATCAAAGTCCTTCCAAAATAATGCATAAGTCCACATTTTCTTGGCCCAGGTGTCGTCGATGCATTTCAACTTCTGAGCTTTAGTGGTCTCCTCAGAACTTGGGCTGGTGTATCCATCCTACAAGGCGAAGTGAAACATCTATTAATATGAAAGACGCTGATGTGCTTGCGTGCATTTGTGATACCCAAATGATAGTTCACTTTCCCTCATAGTGGTCGGTACTGTCCTACTGTTTGGGAATAAAAACTGGAAACCTACAGATTAGAAAAAAAGGCTCAACAATTTTCAGAAATGCCGGGTCGATATTTATGGGTTTTGTAATGCAGGGCAGTGCAGCAAGTCACCTTGCTGTGTTGTCTTGCATCACTGTGAAAGGGCAGGAGTTGTCCACATTTATCCAATGCAGCTCATTCCTGTCCTTTTCACTTGCGCTGATGATATTTTGACAGCCTAGAACCAACGCAGGCACCCTTGCACCATGGTGCAAGGGTGCTGCCTGCGTTGCATACAGGATTGTTTTTTCCTCTTTCTATGTGTGCTGCAGAATAAAGGTGAAAAACAGGAAGAAATAAAGGTATTTCTTCTCATTACGTCTCTCCTGAGGAGGTCTGTCTTTTTGGCTCATTCCCAGGTTTACCATGGGACGCCTCCCTTGCGCAGAATAAGGCAATGCAGCGATTAGTGCTGCCTTGTCTTACTCCATATAAGTATGCCATTCAAAGTCACGCAAACTGGTGTTGCGTGGTTTCAAAAAGCTGACTTAGTGGCTTGTGCCACGCATGTATCACACTGCATGGTGCAAGCATGGTGCAAACCACTCATAAATATGCCCCCCATTTTTTCATGCATGATTGTTTACCTGTTATGTTTGTTTATTTGTGGTGCCAGGTTAAATCTCGGACTCAGTTTTATCGCTTGCAGTGGGCCCTCCAAACTCTAAATTCGTCCCAGAGTCTGACAGGAATTGCTTGTGTGCAGGGCCAAACCTCTACAGTGGGACAGAGCAATTGGGAATGGAGGTGAAGATGAAATAGGAATTGTAGTTCTATCCCTACCCGAGTCAAGGCAAAAGTGAATGCGCTTTAAATCGCATTCCTGCTTGACTCAGAGGCGCGTTACTTCCCAACCTGGATAGTAATAATTGTTAGACCCTACGACTATGTTGTCATGACATTTCATAAGTATTGTTTTTATGTGAAAATCAATAGTGTTAGATTATAAAAAGTTAGGATGACTATTTTGGGTGTTTTTGTGTGACAGTTTAGGAGGTCACAGTAGTTTATAGGCTTTGGATTTCAGACAGTTGGTTTAAGCCAAAATGAATCATATTGTACTTCAAAATGAACACGACTGCTTTGTTGAGTAAAAGTCTTTCCATATCTCCTCCTCGAGGATCTCTTTGAATCATGACTAAAACAGACCATTTAATTATTTGCTCCTTATGTTGTCCTTCAATGTAATGAATGGTACTGAAGGGAACGGCAGGGACACATAGGCCCTCATTCTGACCCTGGCGGTCGGCGGAGAGGCGGCGGTCGGACCGCGAACAGACCGGCGGTATTAAAAATGGCATTCTGACCCTGGCGGGAACCGCCAACACAGCCCGCCAACTTAACACTCCGACCGCCACAGCGGTACAAACAAACAGCGCGGCGGTTCCCGCCAACAGCCCGGCGGCAGACAAAGTACCGCCCACCCTATTACGACCCACCAATCTGCCACCTTTTCCGGGGCGGGAGCACCGCCGATAAGAACACGGCGGAAACAGACTACGAACGGGAAAACGCTCACCTCTACGCACTCCACGCGAGATTCCGGCAGTATGGAGCCAGAGTTACAGGTCATCCCCGCACTCCTATTCCTCCTCATCTACCAGGAGCACGCCCGGCGGCGCGGAAGACATCGGTGAGTACTGCACCTACGACACAGGGGAGGGAAAAGATTACCGGCACACACCCACCCACCCACACCCACTACAACACACACATCAATGCATTCCCACAGATCACTGTCACAACCCACAAACCACCCCCCTCCGAAATAATGCAAAGACCAAAAGAAGAGATCATAAACGGCCAGATATATTGAAATATGGACACCAGTAATCCAAATAAATAAATAAACTATGTACAAAATATATACAGCTACTAAATGTAGTCCAACCACTGTCCGTGGATCACAGGGGTCCTGTGCAAAGGGGCAAGGCCCAGTCCCACGACAAGAACTCCACGGAGAGAACACTGCAGGGGCATCAGAAAGAAAATAGGACAGGCACCTCAGGGGGAAGGGAAGGGGGGGCACCTCAGCCACTTGAGTACACGACGCCAGATCCACGAGGGGACTCCATGACCACTGGCCCATCCTGGGGAGTGCAAAGCCACAGTCCATACAGTCCATACAGTGGGTGGCCTGCCCACTGGGCCATCCTGGGGAGAGCAAAGCCACAGTCCATACAGTCCATACAGTGGGTGGCCTGCCCACTGGGCCATCCTGGGGAGAGCAAAGCCACAGTCCATACAGTCCATACAGTGGGTGGCCTGCCCACTGGGCCATCCTGGGGAGAGCAAAGCCACAGTCCATACAGTCCATACAGTGGGTGGCCTGCCCACTGGGCCATCCTGGGGAGAGCAAAGCCACAGTCCATACAGTCCATACAGTGGGTGGCCTGCCCACTGGGCCATCCTGGGGAGAGCAAAGCCACAGTCCATACAGTCCATACAGTGGGTGGCCTGCCCACTGGGCCATCCTGGGGAGAGCAAAGCCACAGTCCATACAGTCCATAACAGACCCCACTGCCACTGGAGGAGGCAAGTTGGCCAGAGGACATCCTGCAGCCCTGCCCGAGATAGATCCTGCCCTGCCACGTCTGCCAAAGGGCCAGCGGTTCTTGCCCTGAAGGGCCCAGTTCAGCGGTTCTTGAGACGGCGGGGCCCAGTTCAGCGGTTCTTGCCTTGAAGGGCCCAGTTCAGCGGTTCTTGCCTTGAAGGGCCCAGTTCAGCGGTTCTTGCCTTGAAGGGCCCAGTTCAGCGGTTCTTGAGACGGCGGGCCCAGTTCAGTGGTTCTTGCCTTGAAGGGCCCAGTTCAGCGGTTCTTGAGATGGCGGGGCCCAGTTCAGCGGTTCTTGCCCTGAAGGGCCCAGTTCAGCGGTTCTTGAGACGGCGGGGCCCAGTTCAGCGGTTCTGGAGACGGCGGGGCCCAGTTCAGCGGTTCTTGCCTTGAAGGGCCCAGTTCAGCGGTTCTTGAGACGGCGGGGCCCAGTTCAGCGGTTCTTGAGACGGCGGGGCCCAGTTCAGCGGTTCTTGCCTTGAAGGGCCCAGTTCAGCGGTTCTTGCCTTGAAGGGCCCAGTTCAGCGGTTCTTGAGACGGCGGGGCCCAGTTCAGCGGTTCTTGAGACGGCGGGGCCCAGTTCAGCGGTTCTTGAGACGGCGGGGCCCAGTTCAGCGGTTCTTGCCTTGAAGGGCCCAGTTCAGCGGTTCTTGAGACGGCGGGGCCCAGTTCAGCGGTTCTTGAGACGGCGGGGCCCAGTTCAGCGGTTCTTGCCTTGAAGGGCCCAGTTCAGCGGTTCTTGCCTTGAAGGGCCCAGTTCAGCGGTTCTTGAGACGGCGGGGCCCAGTTCAGCGGTTCTTGAGACGGCGGGGCCCAGTTCAGCGGTTCTTGAGACGGCGGGGCCCAGTTCAGCGGTTCTTGCCTTGAAGGGCCCAGTTCAGCGGTTCTTGAGACGGCGGGGCCCAGTTCAGCGGTTCTTGAGACGGCGGGGCCCAGTTCAGCGGTTCTTGCCTTGAAGGGCCCAGTTCAGCGGTTCTTGCCTTGAAGGGCCCAGTTCAGCGGTTCTTGAGACGGCGGGGCCCAGTTCAGCGGTTCTTGAGACGGCGGGGCCCAGTTCAGCGGTTCTTGAGACGGCGGGGCCCAGTTCAGCGGTTCTTGCCTTGAAGGGCCCAGTTCAGCGGTTCTTGAGACGGCGGGGCCCAGTTCAGCGGTTCTTGAGACGGCGGGGCCCAGTTCAGCGGTTCTTGCCTTGAAGGGCCCAGTTCAGCGGTTCTTGCCTTGAAGGGCCCAGTTCAGCGGTTCTTGAGACGGCGGGGCCCAGTTCAGCGGTTCTTGAGACGGCGGGGCCCAGTTCAGCGGTTCTTGAGACGGCGGGGCCCAGTTCAGCGGTTCTTGCCTTGAAGGGCCCAGTTCAGCGGTTCTTGCCTTGAAGGGCCCAGTTCAGCGGTTCTTGAGACGGCGGGGCCCAGTTCAGCGGTTCTTGCCTTGAAGGGCCCAGTTCAGCGGTTCTTGAGACGGCGGGGCCCAGTTCAGCGGTTCTTGAGACGGCGGGGCCCAGTTCAGCGGTTCTTGAGACGGCGGACGGTCTATGGCCAACTGCTAATTGCCTGGTGGTGCCCTCCTGGGCAGCGGGGATGGTGCTCCTTCACTGCCCACCTGGGCTGTGGGTGGTGGGGCCCTCCTGGCCAGCTGGGCTGGGTCCTCCCTGGGCAGCGGCTATGGGGGTGGTGGGCTCTCCCGGGGCAGCTGTGCCGGTTCCTCCCGGGGCAGCGGCTATGGGGGTTGTGGGCTCCTCCTGGGCAGCAGGCCTGCTGCCTGACCTCTCCAACTTGCTGCCCTTGCCCTCCTTAGTCGTCGGCCTGTGGCCCTTGCCTCCCTTTGGAGCTGTGGCTGGTGACTGTCTCTGGGTGGTGTCCGGGGGGGATGTAGAAGGCGGGCTCCTGCGGCGCCCCTTCCGCCTTCTGCTCCTCTTCCCAGGGGGTGGGCTGGCTGTCCCCTTGCTGCTGGGCGAAGATCCAGACATGCGGGCTGGCGGGCTCCAATACCCCTGCACCCTTGTCAAGGGGGCTGCAGGGCTGGTGGTGGCTGAGGTGCTCTTCTTACCCCGACGAGAAGGAGGGGGGGGCTCAGGGTCAGGAAAGAAGTTAGTAGTGGCGAGGAAGAGCTTCTTGGGACAATGGAGAGTGGTAGGTACAGTGGGAATGGGAGTGGAGGGAGAGGATGTGGTTGTAGGTGAGTCACGTTTGCTGTCTTTGGGTGCAGGTGCAGGAGGGATAGGCTGTCGTGAGGTGGATGGCTGTTGGGTGGGTGGGTGGCTGCGTTTGTGTGGTGTGGAAGAGGGGGTGACAGACACAGTGGGAGAGGACACAGGGGACGTGTAAATGGCAGTGGGGATGGTGACTGCACGTGTGCGGACTGGAGTGGAGGGTGTGCTGGTGATGGAAACACTGGCTGATGGTGAGGTGAATGGAGGTGTGAGTGTAGACGTCACAGGGAGGGAGGAGGGAGACGAGGAGGTGGGGGTCACAGAGGTGGTAGTGACTGTTGGCATGTCTGCATCGGAATGTTGCGTGTGTGAATGTCTGGGTGATCTGTGGTGCTTATGTTTGGATGAGCTTCTCTTGGGTGTTGAGGTGTGTGCAGGCTGGTCTGATGGTGTGGGTGGGACAGGCAGAGGAACAGGAGACTGGGAGGAGGGAGTTAGTAGAGGCAGGCAGGAGACAGGGACAATGGCTGCCGTCAGTGCTGAGGCCAGAGCCTGGAACGATCGCTGATGGGCAGCCTGACCCGAATGAATGCCCTCCAGGTACGCATTGCTGCGATGAACCTCCCTCTCCACCCCCTGGATGGCATTCAAAAGGGTAGTCTGCCCAACAATGAGCGTTCGGAGGAGGTCAATGACCTCCTCACTGAGGGCAGCGGGGGTAACAGGGGCAGGGCCTGAGGTGCCTGGGGCGAAGGAGATGCCCGGCTTCCTGGCAGAGCGGGCACGGGGCGAACGCGGAGGGGCTGCTGGGAGGGCGGAGATGGTGCGCTGGGTGGCGGCTGTACCTGTAATGGCGGGGGGCACGGATGGTGCCACCCCCGCAAGGGAGCCCCCTTCCGAGGACGTGTCCGTGTCGCTGCAGGCTCCAGTCGTCCCCGTCGTGGAGCTCCCCTCGCCCTCCGTCTCACTGGTCCAGTCTGACTCTGTGGCATGGCCCTCCTGGGCCATGTGAGATGCAGCTCCCTCCTGCCCCGATGCCACTTCTCCTCCGCCTGATGATGCTGATGCACACAAGCACAGAAAGACAAACAAAAAGGGGGGGGGAGAGAGAAATAAAGGGATATTGAGTACATGGATCTCCGGTACAGTTAGCGGACATGACAGACACAGATGCCCCCTGCACTAAGTTGCGCACTTGGGGTCCGCTACGCATTCCGTGGAACATGCCCTACACGCCTAGAGTTGTCAACTGCACCCATGGATGACACGGCCCAGGGATGGCTGTACTGACACACTACTGAGGGTGGTGGCTGGGGACACAGGGGCTTACGGGGGTGCCCAGCCTACAGATATCGCCCTGGCCTAGGGGGACCCCCAGCCCTCCTCCCCCACCCAGACACCTCCACTGCACGACAACAGAGTAGATGATGCTTGTACTCACCCCCTTGTGTCTGCTGTGCTGCCCTCACGCGCCCATCCAAATCAGGGTAGGCCACCGCCAGGATCCGGAACATCAGGGGGCTCAGTTGACGGCAGGCACCCCGCCTACGTTGGGAGGCCATCCCCAGCAGAGACTCGGCGGTCTTCTTGGTCCCGCGGCGGATGTCCTCCCACCTCTTGCGGCAGTGGGTGCCCCGTCGATGGTGGACCCCCAGGCCCCGGACTTCCTTGGCGATGGCACGCCAAATCCCGATCTTCTCATGGGCGCGGACCTATGTGACACGTACAGGGAGGGAGAAATACCACGTTCAAGTTACTCAGCATTTTCCTTTCCAGTGGCCCAACGCCCCCCATCCCCGCCAGGCCCCCCGCCAGGCCCCCTGCCATGCCCAACATGCCCCCCATCCCCGCCAGGCCCCCCGCCAGGCCCCCCGCCATGCCCAACATGCACCCCATCCCCGCCAGGCCCCCCGCCAGCCCCAACATGCACCCCATCCCCGCCAGGCCCCCCGCCAGGCCCCCCGCCATGCCCAACATGCACCCCATCCCCGCCAGGCCCCCCGCCAGCCCCAACATGCACCCCATCCCCGCCAGGCCCCCCGCCAGGCCCCCCGCCATGCCCAACATGCCCCCCATCCCCGCCAGGCCCCCCGCCAGGCCCCCCGCCATGCCCAACATGCACCCCATCCCCGCCAGGCCCCCCGCCAGCCCCAACATGCCCCCCATCCCCGCCAGGCCCCCCGCCAGGCCCCCCGCCAGGCCCCCCGCCATGCCCAACATGCCCCCCATCCCCGCCAGGCCCCCCGCCAGGCCCCCCGCCATGCCCAACATGCCCCCCATCCCCGCCAGGCCCCCCGCCAGGCCCCCCGCCATGCCCAACATGCCCCCCATCCCCGCCAGGCCCCCCGCCAGGCCCCCCGCCATGCCCAACATGCCCCCCATCCCCGCCAGGCCCCCCGCCAGGCCCCCCGCCATGCCCAACATGCCCCCCATCCCCGCCAGGCCCCCCGCCAGGCCCCCCGCCATGCCCAACATGCACCCCATCCCCGCCAGGCCCCCGCCAGCCCCAACATGCCCCCCATCCCCGCCAGGCCCCCAAGCCAGCCAGTGGCCCCAAATCCAGATAGAATTAAACTCACTTGTTGGTCTGGAGGACCGTAGAGTAGCGCATACTGGGGGAGGACCCCATCCACAAGTTTCTCCAACTCCTCTCCAGTGAAGGCAGGGGCCCTTTCCCCAGTCGCAGCAGCCATTGTCCCTTCCAGACCGAGGTCACAGCAACACTTGCAGTATAGGTCCTCTCCTGTGAAAGTTCAAGTCGCAAGTGGATAAGTAGATAGAAAATGGCGGTCACGTCCGCGGCGGTGCGTACCGCGGCGGTGCGTCCCGCCACCGCCGGCGCCCTTCGCCATTGGCTCCTGAAACCCATAGGCTTCAATGTTAACCAATGCGGCTTCGCGCCGCGGTCTTGGCCCGCCGCCCGCCGCGGTGTGCCACGCCAGCGCATTGACCTCACATCCCATTGTCACACTTCACAGGTCAGGCAGCCGCCATTTCCAGGGCCCACATGGCTCAATTTCAACTGCGTCACACAGGCCTAGGCCTTGCATAGCCACTCATACACGCCATTCACTGCATAGAGAATCGTATACTGTGCTAGCTGTGAGTACGTACCTGTGGGTTGCCTGACTGTGTGCTCCATGTTGTCCTTCCTAGGCACGGTCCGCTGGGTTGGGCGAGGAGACGGATGAATCCTCCCGTGTACCGACCGCTGGTGGACCTGTCGACAATGGAAGAACGCCACATTATCCTGACCTACCGTCTTAACCGTGCCACTATCCATGAACTGTGTGCCTGGCTGGAGCCCGACCTGATGTCCCCCATCCGCCAACCCACAGGGATTCCCCCTCTGGTGCAGGTCATGTCAGTACTCCATTTCTTGGCAAGTGGGTCATTTCAGACAACCGTGGGAATTGCTTCTGGGATGTCTCAGCCCATGTTTTCAAAGGTGTTATCCAGAGTGTTGTCTGCCCTGATGAAATCCGTGAGGAACTACATCATTTTCCCTGAGGTGGGCGAACTGGCTACAGTGAAGGGTGATTTCTACGCCCTTGGACATATTCCCAACGTAATTGGTGCCATTGATGGGACCCATGTGGCTTTGGTTCCCCCAAGAGACAGGGAGCAGGTGTACAGGAACAGAAAAAGTTACCATTCAATGAACATCCAGGTGGTGTGTTTGGCTGACCAGTACATCTCGCATGTAAATGCCAAATTCCCAGGGTCAGTGCATGACGCCTACATCCTCAGGAATAGCAGCATCCCTTACGTGATGGAACAGCTACAGAGACACCGTGTATGGCTAGTGGGGGACTCTGGGTACCCCAACCTGTCGTGGCTACTGACCCCAGTAAGGAATCCCCGGACCAGGGCAGAGGAACGGTACAATGAGGCCCATGGGCGTACTAGGAGGGTGATCGAACGCACCTTTGGCCTCCTAAAGGCCAGGTTTCGCTGCCTGCATATGACCGGTGGATCCCTAATGTACTCACCTAAGAAGGTGTGTCACATCATCGTGGCCTGCTGCATGCTTCACAACCTGGCTTTGCGCCGCCAGGTGCCTTTCCTGCAGGAGGATGGTCGAGACGGTGGTGTTGTGGCAGCGGTGGAACCTGAGGAGAGTGACGAGGAGGAAGACGACGGGGCTGAAACAGACAACAGGGACAGAATCATTGAACAGTACTTCCAATAGGACACAGGTAACATTTCAAAGATAATTTAGTAAAAGTTAACTACTCTGCAGCATCTCTGCTGCCTGTCTATTTGCCCCAGTGTATGATGACTGAGTTTTGGCTTTTCCCTCCCTATTTCAGATCTGGGGTCCCCACTACGAGTCCTGTGCTTCGTTTCCCCATGGACTACAGCTTTGTGGCAGCTGTTTGTTGACTTCACCATGTACAAGGACATATTTGCACTGTCATGTCAATTACAATCTATTGAAATCACAGCCAGACTCCCGATATTTTGGTGCAAAATAGGTGTTTATTGAAGTGCTCAAAATGGGATGGGTGGTTTCAAGTGGGTGGGGGCTATGGTGAAGGAATGTCCATGGCAGAGTCCAGAGTAACAGTCACACAGGTGCATTGTCCAGAGGCCTGTGGAGAGATGGAGCATGGGCAGTTCGAGGATGGACAGGGTGACAATGTGGGACAGTGGGATGACATCAGGTGGTATCCATTGCTGGCGGGGGTCTTGACATCCTACTCTGTCTTGCGAGATCTCAGGGCCCTCTTGCGGGGTGGTTCTTCTCCTGCAGGAGGTGGGGGTCTGGTGGGCTGCTGCTGTGCGGGGGCCTCCTGTCCACTAGCGCCGGCGGAGGTGGATGGCTGTTCTTGGTCCCGGCTAGTGGCAGGGGCCCTTGGGTGTTGTTCAGTGTCCGCCCTGCTGTTTACGAGGTCCTGCAGCAGCCCTACCATGGTAACCAGGGTGGTGTTGATGGCTCGGATGTCCTCCCTGTACCCCCGATAGTGTTCCTCCTGCAGCACCTGGATCTCCTGGAACCGGGCCAGTACCGTCGCCATCGTCTCCTGGGAGCGGTTGTATGCTCCCATGATGGTGGTGAGGACCTCGTGGAGAGTGGGTTCCCTGGGCCTCTCCTCCCCCCCCTGTCGCACAGCTGCCCGCCGAGTTCCCCTGTTTCCCTGGGCCTCTGCCCCCTGGCCGGTGTGCCCACTACCACTGCCCCCAGGTCCCTGTTGTTGTTGTTGGGGTGGTGGGTTATCCTGGGTGCCCTGTAGTGGTAGACACACCGCAGATTGACGCGCCCTGGAGACAGAGGCATGGGCCCGCTGGGTGGGAGCTGTGCTGGTGTTCCCAGAGGGGTTAGGGTCTATAGTGGCCTGTGCCTGTGTGAGGGGAACCGACTGTCCAGAGGTCCCCGATGGTCCGGGCTGGTCATCGGTGTCCAGATCGACAGAGCTGCTGTCATCGCTGACGGCCTCTTGGGTGGGGGGTGTGGATAATTCTGGCCCCTCCGCCGCGGTGTGTTGACGGTCGGGTCCTGCAGGGGTATAGAGGTATAGTTATAGTTTCAATGTGTGGCATATGGGTGTATCTGTGGGTTCCCGTGTCCCCAAGTGCTGGCATTCGTGTGTGGGGGCTTTGGTGAGGGTGGCTTGTGGGGGGGATGTGTATATGCATTGGGCATGCTTTGGTGATGGGTGTCCATGCTTAGTGGACGCATGCAGGCCTAGGTTTTGGGATGTGTGGGTTGTGATGGTGAGACATTGGCGGGGAATAGGTGTGCTGGGGGTGGGGGTGAGGATGGTGGTGGGGGTGAGGATGGTGGTGGGGGTGAGGGTGGGGGTGAGGATGGTGGTGGGGGTGAGGGTGGGGGTGAGGATGGGGGTGGGGGTGAGGGTGGGGTTCGAGGATGGGGGTGAGGGTTGGGGTCTGATTTGGCATGCAGGTGGGGGGGAAGCAGTATTGAAGCTTCAACTTACCAGTATCCATTCCTCCGCCGACTCCTGCGAGGCCGTCAGGATGCAGGATGTTCAAGACTTCCTCCTCCCATGATGTGAATTGTGGGGGTTGAGGTGGGGGTCCTCCGCCAGTCTTCTGCACGGCGATGTTGTGCCTGGATACCATGGAACGCACCTTCCCCCGTAGGTCGTTCCATCGCTTCCTGATGTCTTCCCGATTTCTGGGGTGCTGTCCCACTGCGTTCACCCTGTCGACAATCCTCTGCCATAGCTCCGTCCTCCGGGCAATGCTGGTGTATTGGACCTGTGTGCCGAACAGCTGGGGCTCTACACGAACGATTTCCTCCACCATAACCCTGAGTTCTTCGTCTGTGAAGCGGGGTTGTCTTTGGGGGGCCATGGGGTGGTGTGTATGATGTGTGGGGTGGAGTATGTGTATTTAAGTGAGTTGAGTGTGGTGGTGTGTGTTGTTTTGTGTGTGGATAGTGTGTGGGTGATGGTGTTGAGTGGCTGTGGCTGTTATGTTTTGGATGCTGGTGTCTCGCTCTTGCCTTCTTTACGATTTTGTAAGCGTAGGGGTTTGTGGGTGATGTGGGTGGGTGTTTTATATTGTATTGTGTGTGTGGGAGTGGTGTGTGTATGTGTATCAGGTGTGTGGGATTCAAATCGTCCAATGTGGGTGAGTTTTGTTCGTTGGTGGGTATTCTGACCGCGCCGGTGTGTCCCGCCAATGGAATACCGCGTTTGAATGACCGCCGCGTGGATTCGTGGGTCGTAATGGGATGGGCGTATTTCTGTTGGCGTGGCGGTGGAGGTTTGGTCACCTCCACCTTTCCGCCGACCGCTGGTCTGGCGGTCTGTTGTGGCGGTCGGATTTTCGGAGGTTTGCCTTCTGCGGGTCAGAATGACCGTGGCGGGTTTCCGCGACCGCGGCGGGATTATGGAGGATTTCTGACCGGCGGTAGGCGCCTTTTACCGCCGAGGTCAGAATGACCCCCATAATATTATAGACCACATTTTTAGGTTTACAGTTCAAGAAATCTTATGTGTTTTGATGCCATGGTGTTTAAATATGTTATCTTCAATAGTCTGGGTGCAGCAAGAGCACTTTCCACATCAGTGATGACCAATAATACGTGATAAATTCCAAAGATCTCTAATGGTATTATTCAGCGATTCTTCAGGTGGGGTGTAAGCTCGGATGATTTGGTTCCTGATGTTCCGTCTTCTTTTTAAAGCAAATGTGGTGGAGACAGTGTGGTCGCAATGTTAAAGTATGTCCCAATTTTTTCAGACAATTCTGTCCAACTGAAGA
This sequence comes from Pleurodeles waltl, assembly GCF_031143425.1. Classification (NCBI taxonomy): domain Eukaryota; kingdom Metazoa; phylum Chordata; class Amphibia; order Caudata; family Salamandridae; genus Pleurodeles; species Pleurodeles waltl. Next base: position 781,549,187 of record NC_090437.1, on the reverse strand, counting down.
AGAGAATCACAGCTTACAGATCCATTGAGGAGAGGTATAACAAAATGCAATTGTTTTGCAGTAGATTTTTGTTCTTTAAATTCTAGGTACCAACAACTATTTTGATACAGCCCTAGTCGACGTTTTCCAAATTAACTTTTGACTGAATTACTTTTGCATGAAGTCCGAACATGCTATTTTAATTGGAGGATTAGTTAGTAATCCCAAAGTTGACAAATATTATTAACTAAGGATTGATTTTATTCACCTGTGGAATCTAGATGTATATCATTTCTATTGCTCAGCTGTTGTTGCTATTAATTTGTACTGTGACTCTTGAATGCTTAATTGTAAATGCATTAATTAAATTGAGATTCTTTAGAAGATTTGTACAGCTGGTGTTATTCATAGATATGTATCATTTGGTATTGAGACTAATATACGTGATGTTAACATTGTTAATGAAGGGAAATAAACTTTCTAACTTTTACTAAAAGTGTGGTTATTCATGGCCACATGGGTCATGGTGCGTGAAGTTTACTGACTCAAGATTTCTGATGGATTGGTTGTTGCGTACGTTGTTGTCACTTGATTTGGTTATGAGAATTAAATAAAGGGTGATGGTGAGATTCCTCTAAGCGCGGACAAAAGGCCAATAGAACCTCTAACTAGTCCCCTTATGAATAAATTATAGACCAAATTAGGACAGACCAGCTGTATAGTTGTGAGTCACAGTCATTTTCTTTTTTCTATTGGTTTCAAGGGGTGTAATGCAGGCCACTGCAGCCAATGTGGTGCAGGGGAGCCTTAACCCTTGAAGAGGGGCCCCATTCATCCCAAGGCCAACTAATATGGGATACTGAAGGGCCACTCATCACATTCTGCTGTAGGGGGTGAGGGACATCATTTTGCATTAAGTCACTGATGACAGGCAGGAGAGCGTTCCAAAGTTGGGAAGAACAAAATCAAGGAAACTCACCTTAAAAGTAAAAGGAAAACAAGATAGGACCTGTATTAAGGTCAGCACAAAGTCTAAAGTGTAGATTTACTAAAAAATAGAGGAAGGCAATGCAGCAGCTAAAGTTCCTGCACTGCATTGCACTAGGGGAGAGAGCACCGAAGAGCCATATTTGCTAAATATGATCTACTGCTGCTCTCTTCCTTAGCAGTGGTTCACTCACAGAATGCATAGCCCCACAAACACACACATTAGCACCATAGTTCAAAGGAGTGTGTATGTGAAGTCTATCATGGGTTTTGTACTGGAACATTTCCAGTACAAAATACGAGGCTTAGACTAACTTTACACCTTTGTACACATTGAATGTGTACTGAACAGCGCTGGACACATGCAATTTGTGAAAGGTTAGCAAAAATGAAAACATTTCTACATCTTAAAGCTCACCTCAGGGAGGCATTGTTTAGTGGTGCAAAGCCCTGTCTACTAATTGTAGTAGACAGGAATTTGCATAAAAAACCATGGGAAGTAGCATAGGAATGCCCATGTCTGATGTATGGGATAGCCCCAAAGCACTATTTGCATTACTTTTAGAGCAACGTTCTAGTGCAAAGCTCAAACCTTTGGGCTCGACTGGGTAACTTTGTATGACTTTGTCCCCATGCAAAGGCTTGTTAAATCTGCCCCTAAATACCTAATTATGCCAGTCTTAGCTGCTCATCTCTCTTGCTGTGGAAGATGTTCAGACACTGCTCTTTTGAAGCGTTGTCTTTTCATACATGTTGTCCCTGTTTGATAACTAGGTACAGGTGTTCCGGCTTGGTGTGAGTGAAAGATGGTAGGGCTCATAACAGTGAGCTTGTTAGACCTGACACCCTTGGGTGGTAGTCCCCCAGAATATTTGCCTTCACTCCTCCTGCTTTTCTGAATTTGTCTTTGTTGTCTTCAAGACTCCGTGCACTTTACCACTGCTAACGAGTGCTAAAGTGCTTGTGCTCTCCCTCTTAAACATGATATAATTGGCCTATGCCTAATTGACACATTTAGTTTATTTGTAAGTCCCTAGTAAAGGGTACCACATGTACCCTGGGCCTGTAAATTTAAACCTGTTAATAAGCCAGCAGCACTCATTATTCCCCCCACTAAAACAATGTTTTAAAACATGTCTCAGGTTTGCAGCTACAGCCTGTCCTGCATTTTTAAACTGCCATTTCGGCTTGGCAAAGCAAGCGTTTTGCCAGATCTAAACCTTCCTTTTTACTAAATATAGGTCACCCCTCAGGTAGGCCATAGAGACTCACAGGACAGATTGCATTGTATCTGAAAAGTAGGACTTGTGGGTTTAAGTTTTACATGTCCTGGTAGTGAAAGATTCCTAGTCGTTTTTCACTATTGCAAGGCCTGTCTCTCACATAGGATAATATTAGGTTCCCTAATTACACTTAACTAGTGATAACTTAAGTTTCAAAGCAGTAGGAAAATGATGTTTGTACTCAAATGAATTTTAATTTACAAGGCTCTTCAATGATAAAGTTGAATTTTAAGTCACAGCTCTGAAAATGCCACATTGTCTTGTCCTGAGCAATTGGTGCCTGTTGCCTGTGTCCTGGGTCTCATATTTGTGAATAGCTTGGCAGTTGGTGTTTGTGTATGCCTTCCAGACGGTGAGACAAAGGGAGGTTCGATGTTGGTGTTGTGGGGGTAGTATAGGGAGTCTCCACATTTCAAAGCCTGGCACCAGGTATAACATTTGGACCCCTTGAACCACTCATCAGATCGTTTCTGGACCTGTGGAAGACTCATAAGAAGTACTGCCCTGCTGCTGGAAGGACTGCACTGCTGCTGGAAGGACTGCACTGCTGCTGGAAGGACTGCACAGCTGCCCTGCTGCTGGAAGGACTGCACTGCTGCCCTGCTGCTGGAAGGACTGCACTGCTGCCCTGATGCTGGACAGACTGTGCTGCTGCCTGAGGAAGGAAGCCTTGACTTGCTCCTTGAACCGAGGAGCACTAGAGTGACTCCAAGGGCTAACAGGCTGGCCTCCTGCTCTGAGCTACAGGGGTACAACAAGCTCAAGACGCCTCCCTGCAACGGCCCTGCTGGCCTACTGCACTGGGGCTGCCTGGACCTACAACCGGGCCTGCCTGAGCCTTGCTGGCCACTGCTAAAGTGAGTACCTGTTCCCTAAGAGGTGCTCCCTATGGCCTGGACAATTGTCTGGCATCAGAGTGCACTCCTCTTAAAGACAAAGAGAGACAGCAACAAGCATCCACAATGCCAGGCCTCTTTTTTGCCCTACAGCGAAGTTCATCCACGATGCTCTCCCTGCTCCTTGTGACTTTCTCCACCAAAAAATGGACTCTTCATGCTGGGCTTTGAGAAGGTACATTTTTTTGCAGGACTAACCTGGTCTCTGTATCAAGGTCTGTACTCCATTGTGGTAAGCCTGAACTTGTGACGTTCCCCTAAATTAGCTCAACCAGATGACTATGAGTGGCGCTTTGTGCTTTAAAGTCCTATACTTACCTCAACTTTGAAACTGCACATCTCCTATCCTAATGATAGGGTTTTTGTTGCTCTGACATCACATAATTTATTACAATTTACTCTATGGTTCTAAATTGGTCTGGGATTTTTCCTGTGTTGTGTTTTCACTTTATTATTGTTTGTGTGCTGCATAAGTACTTTACATTTCACCTCTAAATTATGCCTCACTGATTTTGTGCCAAGGTTCCGGAGGGTTAAGCATAGGTTAATTTAGTGACTTTTGTGGTTCACCCTGACAAGGAACGCCATTGTTGCTTGGGTAGGGATTCTGCCCCAACTCAAACCGGATATCCTGTTTCCTACACAGCTGAACTGGGAAAGCATAGCTTGCCTGCCAGTAGCTTCTGGTCATCTCTCTTGTTGAGGAAGTTGCTGAGACACTGCCTTTTTATGGCATTGAGTTTTTATACAGCGTTTCCTGGTTTATAACTGGGTACAGGTGTGCTAGCTGGGTGTTAGTGAAAGATGGAAGGACCCACCAGAGTGTACTGAACTATAAAAGCAGAGCATTCCTGCCAGTAACTTCAGGCTTCCTGCATGGTGTTGGTGTATGGCAGCGCCCTTTATTGTATGGAATAACACCCCCTCCCCAATCAAAGGCCACAGTCTGAATTGTGCTTTTTCTTGCTGCAGCAGTCTACAGGTGCCACCTCTTCTCCTGTAACTCGGTCCTATGGGTGAATGTTTATGTGAGGCCTGCAGAGATGACAGGGGCAATAGTAGGATGAGTAGAATAAAGCGCAGTCCTAACATGCTGATTGGAACCCTGTTTCAGAATTGTACTGGGGCTGTAGATGTAAATCATAAACCTCCCTACTAAAACTCAGGGGCTGAACAACAAGGAGGAACTACATTTGCTCTAGAAATTTTCCATCATGGCTCTCCTCACCCCAAAAAATAATGAACTTCTCTAGGAACAAGAGTTATTGCCTAGAATATGTATTTAAGACTTAGGTATAGGATGGTGTCTGACATGTTTTTATTTTTCATTTTATCATGAATAAAACAAAACAAAAAGCATAAAAAACGGACGAGATATGTGCATACGAAACAGTCAACAGTTCAAACATAGGCCCTCATTATAAGAACAGCAGTTAAAACCGCCTACCGCCACGGCGACAGCGGGCAAAAGACTGTCACCGCGGCTACCAGCCATCTGCCATATTAAGACCACAGCCGGATTTCCACCACAAGAAAGGTGGAAATCCGGCTGTGGACATACTGGCGGATGGCGGTAAGGTGGCGCTGCCACCACCAGCAGCGTCACGCCAGTAGACTGCCGCCAGCTGTATAATGACAAATATTATGGCCTGGCGGTGTTCTTCTGGCAGTAGCAACGCCCCGTCCCATTTCCTGCCGGAAGACAACCTGGATCTAGGTAAGTCAGATCTACCAAAGGCAGAGGGGGTTAGGGGTGTTGTGTGTGTGTGGGGGTGTGTGCATGTATGTGTGTGCGTATATGCGGGTGTGTGTTTAGTGTTGAATGCGTGTGTGCATGTACGGACGTGTAAGTGCGTGTATGTTGAATGTGAATGAGTGTCTGCGTGTATGTTTGGAAGTGTGTGCGGATGTGTCTGAGATTGGATGAATGCATGCGTGTATGTATGTGTGAATGAGTGTGTGTATGCGTGTGTGTGTGTGAAGGGGCGTGGATGTAGGGGGGGGTGTTTGGAGAGGTGGGGGTATCTGAAGAGGTTGAGGGGGGAGACCCCTATCAGTGACAGGGAAGGAATACCCTGTCACTGATATGGCCTACTGCCATGGTTTTTGTGGCGTTACAAACGTGACGAAAACCATGACGGTATGCGGGGTCATAATCCCACAGGCGGCACAATGGCGGCTGCCGGGCTGGAGATAGACATCTCCAGCCCGGCGGCTGTTACCGCCGTGGCAGTCGGAGTGGTACATTGGCAGGTTACAATGTCATAATGTGCCGGGGTCGTAATGACCCCCATAGTCACAAATCACTATAAAGTCCTGAGAGATCTAGCGACCATGACACAGCATAAAGGGGAATCATATGTTAGCTACATTCATAAACTTTACAGGAGGATGTCATAAATAGCCAGTATAATTACAATCAGTATTTTGCAGGAAAAGTATCTTAAGTTTGGGCAGGCATCCTTTTCATAGTAAAATTAAAGATTGTAGGTCTGAAAGTTAACAGATAAAAAACATAAGGGAGGAAAGATTGGCCTGGAGTCTATTGTTAGAGCAGAACCAATCATGAAGACTAAGGAGAGTTTATGTTTCAACAAGAGAGAGAATTATGCAAATACAATGAGCATGAAAATCACCATGTGCCATCAATATTGAAATATGTATATTTCTTTTGATAGGAAACCAACATATAGTGCAATAGCAATGCTACAAATGTAGCACTGTAGCAATGCCACAGGTAGAGAAGGTCATGTGCCAGCTCCCCCTACTGCTTCTCATCAGGTCGGGCAGCCCTGACTGCTCTGATCCCCACTGTCCTCCTCTACACACCACAAAGCTACCTGTATACTCTCTCAGCACCTGTTTTACTGTGTGTTATGGGTACTGTTGTGCTGCTGTTTAGTCACATCACTGTCTGCGTGCCTTGGATATTGGTCACTGTTGGTCTTGCTGCCATAGTCTGTATGGAGCTTTTTATTCGTATTGCTGATTTTGTATTGCTTATTTTGTTCTGCTTATTTTGCATTGTTTATTTTTTATTGCTTATTGGCTCCCCCGTCTTTTCCCACCACTGCCTTCCCACCTGATTTCACCACCACAGTCTCATCAACCCCACCCACTGCCACCCAGTGGCCCTATCTTTTCCCAGGACCTGCATAATGGAGGCCGCAGTGCGACCCCATTGAGCAGGTCTTGTGCCAGCTTCCCCTACTGCTTGTCATCAGGTAGGCAGCCCTGCCTCCTCTGATCCCTACTGTCCTCCTTTGCAACACCTCACTGTTCTCCACATACTCTCTGAGCACTCACTTCACTGTGTGCCTTGGGGACTGTTGTGCTGCAGTATGGTCTTTGCCGCTGCCTGGGTGTCTTGGACATTGGTCACTATTGGTATTGCCGTATAGTCTGTATTGAGCATTTTATTTGTATTCCTCATGTTGCCAAAGGCAAGCCCATCTGCACCTGGGCCGCACCTAGCACCTAGAACCCTAGCCCTCCATCCACCCATTAGTACTCCACTACCAAGCTCCCAGGCCCCAGACCCCTGATTACACAACAACAACTGCTGCATCATCTCCCCATGATCAACAGAAGGACCCTTTACTTGGTGACGCTGCCACTTCTCCTGCAACACAGTACCGACCACCCACACAGGAACTCCCACCACACCCACTCAGAAGACTATAAATGCCCCTGAGCCACTTCAGTGCTTTCTCCTCAATGCCCAGTCCCTCTGCTAACATGCTACGGAAATCTGGGACACATTCAACACCCTCTCCACTGATGTAATCTTCATCACTGAGACCTGGCTCAAATGCTCATCACCCCCTGACATCACCACTGAAACTCCAGCTGGCTACAAGATGATTCACTGAGACCGCACAAACAAACACAGGAGAGGCATCGCCATCATTCACAAGGAAACTATCTGATACATTGCCACCCAAGACAACTCCACACCAAGCATGGAACACCTAAACTTCAAACTTTTAAATGATACCAAAACAACCATCAGAGGCACCCTCACCTACAGACCCCCTTGACCTTGACCCACATTCTGCGACACCATCTCCAAAGTCATCGTCCCTCTAGCTATTGTCTCCAAGCACTTCATCCTACTCTGTGACCTCAACTTCCACCTCGACAACTCCAACTTAACGAATCTCCTGGCAAGCATGAGCAACATTTGCCTTACCCAACTGGTCAATGACTCCAACCACAGCGTGGGACACACACTGGACCCAATCTTCACAGCCAGTGACCGAGTCAACCACAGTCACTTCACCGAACTCACCTGGACAGACCACGTCATCGCACACTTCACTATCACAGGCTCCCATGTCACCACCACCAAGCCCCTCAGTTCCTCTCACTGCAGCTGGAGCAAAGTGACTGAGACAGAGTAGACACAGGCCCTCAGCACCATCCAGCCTGAAGCCACGTCAGACCTGGAGCAGGCCGTCCAGAACTTCTCCACCTGGATCACTAAATGAGCCGACAGCGTTGCCCCTATGAAGCCAGCTAAAAACTACAATGCTTTAAAACACGCCTGTTGGTATATCCCAGAATTCAGAACCTTCAAGCAGAACTGCAAATGACTAGAGAGGCAATGGCGCACCACTAAACACCCCTCCAACTGAACCGCCTACAAATCAGCCCTCAAGAAGTACCACCAACGCATCAAGGAAACCAAAGAGCAGCCACATCAAAACAAGCAACAAACACACAAAGGAACTCTTCAACATAGCCAGGAAATGCTCCTACCTGTCAGCCACCAAAAACAGAACACAATTCGACCTTCTCAAGAACTCTCGGACTACTTCCACATCAAGATAGCCACCATCTACAACAACACCGATCCACAACCCACCGGTTTCAACGTCAACAATCTCAGCCCACCAGTGCACACCAGCCAAGCGATCACTACATGGACGTTGCTCACCATGCAGACCGCCAGAGCCATCATGTCCTCCTTCCACTGCAGAGCTCCCACAAAACCCTGCCCCCACCACTCTTCAGCCTCGTAACCAAGGAAATTAGTGCAGCACTCACCCACATCCTCAATGCCTCCATCACCACAGCGGCTTTCCCTGACAAATGCAACATGCTGAGGTCAGATCACTCCTGAAGAAACCCCCACAGGCCCTAGTGAACCCCAAAATTACTCTGGTATCTCACAGATACAGAATGCAGCAGCCAGACTCATATTCCCCCTTACCAAATGATCCCACATCACTCACGACCTAGAAGAAATGCCATTTCAAGCTTCTCACACACTTCTTCAAGGCCCTACATGACCAGGGACCAGCATACATCAACCACTGTGTGAACTTCCATTAACCAGCCAGACACCTGTGCTGCACCTCTCTGGCCCTCACTCACATCCCTTGCATTTGTCGTAGCATCAGTGGGGATTGTTTCTGCTCCTACAGCGCTGGCAAGACCTGGAATGACCTGCCCCTCCACCTACGAACAGCACACTCCCTGGAGAACTACAGAAGCAGACTTCAGAAGCAGCAAGACCTGGCTCTTCGACTAAGACCTCAGAAACCTAAGTGCTCAGATGCCCTCTAAGGTGATAGATCTGCCCTATACAAAGATTCATTGATTGATTGATTGATTGAGACTGTGCCGAGCTCATGGTGTTGCTGGAGATCTGTCAGCTTGCCAGGTGGGTGGAGGATGCTGGCGGCAGACCATCAGCCATACTTAGAGGTCTCCACCCTCCTAGAGGGGATATCTATGTCATCCACGACTGTAGTTTCTTGTTAAAACCAGCCAATTGATGGCACTAATGCACAGAGAGTTTGCGCCCTGCACATGGGAGCCATTGATTCTTTTCGCTCCATTTTCTCCATGCCTCATAGAAAATATGCATTGATGGCCGACCTTAACAGGGAAGCACTCCTGATGCATGACATGATGGCATTGTTTCAGACAGATCATGCACTTTGATTGACTGGTGCCTTTGGTGTCAGGGATAGTTTATCAACAGTTTTCCTGCTCTAAATGTGGTTAGGGAGTTGCAAGTTCCATAGGGCAAGCGAACCATCTACTTATGGTTCATGTACCAAATATTCCAACAAATTTTAAATGACCCACTCATCCGCCTTTATTCCACAGTACAAGTGACTACTAAGAATTGAGGGAAAGGACATTCCGTTTATGACAAGCATTTTAATATTTTTTTCACAGACAATAGATCTAGTATCAATGATACTAACTGAAAACCTCATATGGGTTTGGCATTGTAGTCAGAAGACCTTTACCAGTTAAGGAGTTAGGTAACGTGGGTGTCAGAAAGATGTACAGGCTACAAATAACCAAAATTAATAGAATTAATTACTTTTATTATAAAATGTTGAAATAATTTTCCTGAAGTAGAATTCGAAGTTACTAACTGCTCTAAATAAACTAAAGGCAAAGCAAACCGTGCTAACAGATGCATGCTGGGTATTGTTAAAGACTGAGGGGTGAAATGAAAGACTCCCCTTAAAATGGTCTGTTGGTATTGCATAAGAAAACTGTCCAGCATCATTACTAATCTCAATAATGCTATTTCAGCACACTGTGAGTGATCTGAAAACTAAACACGGAGATAAAAATTGCTAAGGCCAAGCGTTATTTGTACAGCCACAAGAACCAATATTGGATTTTACATACAAAATGCACCATTTAACAGAAGGAACTGGCAGTGAGTATACTATTGTGGTATTTGTTTATTGATTTGTAACATATCTTCTCTTCTTGCTGCAGTGGTAAATATAACAAGAATTACCCGAGCAATGCTCAGCAGGGAAGCTACAGCCCATGATAACAGGTAAAATCCTGGACAGGTACTTCTCTTTGCGCTTATTTTTAGGATGCAATGGGGCATATTTATACTCCGTTTGCGCTGGAATTGCGTCGTTTTTTTTTACGCAATTCCAACGCAAAACTAACTCCATATTTATACTTTGGCGTTAGACGCGTCTAGCGCCAAAGTCCATGGAGTTTGCGTCATTTTTTAGCGTGGACACCTACTTTGCGTTAATGAGATGCAAGGTAGGCGTTCACGTCTAAAAAATTGACTCCGAGGCATGTGCGCCATATTTACACTCCCGGGCAAAATTCACGCCCGGGAGTGGGCGGGTCAAAAAAAATGACGTACGGCCGCTTTTGCGCCGTTTTTTAGCGCCTGGAAAAGGCAGGCATTAAGGGACCTGTGGGCTCTGAAGGAGCCCAGAGGTGCCCTCCCATGCCCCCAGGGACACCCCCTGTCACCCTTGCCCACCCCAGGAGGACACCCAAGGCTGGAGGGACCCATCCCAGGGACATTAAGGTAAGTTCAGGTAAGTCATTTTTTAATTTTTTTTGTGGCATAGGGGAGCCTGATTTGTGCCCCCCTACATGCCACTATACCCAATGACCATGCCCAGGGGACAGAAGTCCCCTGGGCATGGCCATTGGGCAAGGGGGCATGACTCCTGTCTTTGCTAAGACAGGAGTAATTTCTATGGGGGTTGGGAGTCGGAAAAAATGGCGCAAATCGGGTTGAGGCGAAAAATTTGCCTCAACCTGACTTGCCCCATTTTTTGACGCCCAAGCCCCATATCCCCCTACGCCGGCGCTGCCTGGTGTACGTCGTTTTTTTCCACGCACACCAGGCAGCGCCGGCGGCTAACGCCGGCTAACGTCATTGATTAAATACGGCACCCGCATGGTGCTTCAGAATGGCGTTAGCCGGCGCTAATTTTTTTGACGCAAAACTGCATTAGCGCAGTTTTGCGTCAAAAAGTATAAATATGGCCCAATGTTTTGCACTTACGCCGCATGCTAAGACACTTTGAGGTCATCAAGAATAGGGATAGATCTGAAAATTGTGTGCCAACAGTATTTCAAGAGTTAGTGTTTTTACACCCAACACAGATGTAGTGCTAAAATCAAGAAACAAATATATGCAAAGATAATAGATCCCTCCTTTCAATGGCGCTACTCTACCAACTGTCTCGGGCCAATGCTTTTTGTGCCAATGGGGGACAAAATTTGTAAAGAAAACTGTAATGACGAGTACTCGAGCGTATGCATCACGGTGCTATGTGACTTCAGCATGATGACATAATGCACATCACAACATGTGCATAACTGATGGTGCAGCAGACGTTTGCGTTTGTTATCATTTACTGTTCTAAGTTGGTGGATGCTCATCGTCGGAAAGAGGGTGGGGGAATAAAACAGTTTTAAAAGTTTTAAAAGTATGCAAAGGTACTCTGTTTCAGAAAGGAGCAACAAGTTGTTTTTAAAATCCAACTGGTGTAGCGGTGGAGTGAGTGAAGGGAAGAAAACTCTCAGTTGGGTGAGCAAAGGAGGAGCTTGTTAGGGGAAGTGTCTAAATAACATACAAAAGCTTGAGCATGTCATTGAGACAACAGACAAGCTCGGAGGAGCTCAGAGAGTCTGGGGTAGTGTCAAAGGAAGAAAGAGGAATATGAAGAAAGAAAGCAAGAAAACACATGCACTCTCATGCAGAGCTTGTAGCAAAAGAAAATACTAGTTCCCTGTTGTGAATCTGAGAAAGGATGCAAACTATCCAATCAAAAAGATGGTATAAAGTTATGCTGCAATTGAGGGACGACCATAAGAGGAGGAAAGCCATCTAATAAGCTACAAGCAAGCGAGATTGAGAAGAAAGCCAACAAAAAGTAAGCAATGGGCAGATCCCACAGTACCAAAGTAAGTATTTGTTGTCTCCATAATGGGTCTTCAACAACTGACGCCTGCTAAAAGGCGTCTGTAACAGAGACCTAAAAATGTGGAGTAACTGTTCCATAACACTCTCCCTGAGCTACAATGTACAGTCTGTGTCCTGGTGATATGTCCATATCAGTGTGATAAGCAGTAATATGTCAAAAGAAAGACCTATGTTGCTGTCTCGGCTGAAGAGAGACCTTTAAAGTGGAAATAGTACATTCATTTTTTTCAATCTGAAGGGACAAAGAAATCATGGATTATAGCAAAAGGATACTTAGGGAAAGGATATTTAAGTCTGAAAATAAAACTGTACTATTTTCTTTTTTACTTGCACAAATATCGCTGTCTTTTCACCCCATACCAAATCATTTCACTTATAAACCTAAATGTATAAAGGTAAATGTTCCCCCTTCCAAACTTTAAGATTGTATCCTAAAAACAGTGCCATTGTAGATCTTGGGCTTCCTGAAATAAATTGGCTAATTAGTCATTGCATAAGATGCAATCTGTCCATACCCTTCGAGACAAAATCCATACAGTCTTACTTTCAAAAGTGAAAAGTCAATGAAGGAGAGTGCCTCTTAAAAGTCAAAAACAAAACTAAACAGGCCCCTCGGTTTTATGAAAGCAGTATTGCACTGCACCCTGTCTCATGTTTAACACAGACAAACTGAAGTCTTTTGCATAGTGAAAGATACTTATCTTGCACCTAAAAAACAATCAACATCTTTTCTGAGGTTTCTAGAGCTATACTGTATATGGGTAACATATTTTAGACAATAAAAGAAATTTTAAAAAAGGAACGTTTACTTGGAGGGAAGATCAAAAGATCTGGTGAGAAGGTCTGCGCTCTATGTCCCAAGTTGTGTAAAGTGGACAAAAATTGTAAAATTGTCATAGATATTTTGTAGTTGTTATTCTTTAACAGAAACAAGGAGCAGATAGTGCCCCATGGTTCCAGGATCTCAAGATGTCCAGAGAGGAAATATTCCACAATTGAACAAGAAATGCAAACTTGTAAAGGGGAAGAGAAGGTGTGAAACACTGGAAGTAGGTTTGCATGTGTGATTACGTGAACTGTGTGTGCATGTGAAAGATCGGTATTGCTTTTCCGACCGCCTGTTTGCCTTGAGCACTGTTACCTGTGACCAAAACATTGCATAACCCTCTTGAATATGTATCAGCAAACATAAAGCCATTATGAATAGTTGCTTTTTGCCCAATCAAAAAAACCTGTTCTGAAGTGGTTCTCAGCTCTCCAATGTCAAGACTCTCTATTTTTCCTAAGGGTTAAGATACAAAATTGGAATGAAAAATACTTTGGAAAAAATAACTATCCAATGAAATACCTATTGCAAATTTAAAATCAAAATTCAATTTTTGCTGTCAATTTAGGTTCTTCAATTTTGACTTTGAAAGCTGAGTGGCAAATGCTAATAACAAGTTCTGGATCCTACTGCTTAACACCAATGTGAGAAAATACGTAATTAGTTGGGGAGGATGTGAGTTCTTCCCAAGTAAAAAGGTCCAACATCTTGTCAGGTCCAACACAAAAGTGCAATAAGACAATGGGTTCAACCTCTGGGAGTTATGAAACAGAGCAGACAGACTTACCTTTAGGAAAACTGTGCAAAGTATTTAGCAGTACCAAAATCATTGAAAAGGCAAAATAAAGCATATTGAAAATCTCACAACCAATTTCTAAAGAGAGGTAATGTGGAGTATTGCCGCATACGCGCGCAAGCGGTCTCCACGAAGATGGCGAGTTGGAATACCTTGCGCGGTCTCCATGGAGAGGCGGCGCGGAGACTGAGGACAGTTGATGGTTTGGATGGCTGGGGCGCATTTCAATAAACATTTAACCTACCTTTGCCGGATCATTCCTGTTTTAGTTTACGAGGACCCGACTTCACACTGGCGACGAGGGTGACTCAAGTTTGCCCCAACATCGTAGTGGTTCATTAGCCTGACATTCAAGGGCTGATTATCCCGGTTGGTTTACAGGCCGTGTGAAGCTCTAAGTTACCAACGTGAGGAGCGCGGGAGTGGAGTAAACCGGAGTCGATTTCAAGTCAAATTAAATGCTCAGTATGCTGTTTCCTGGAGGCGTGGCCTAAGGGGTTTTTCCCTTAAAGGGATGGTCTAAGCTACAGCATTAAAGGGGAAGGTGTTCTTTGCTGTTCAGCTGTTTCGTTATAGACGGTTTCAATTGGTGAAGTGGCTGGATGGTGACAACTGTATACGGTGACAGGCACACCTTCAAGAGCGCTTTTGCCTGTCTTGTTCATTGCACAGTAACTGGCACACCTATTGGAGGTGGCGTATTTTTATTGAGTACTTTTGGACACACACTCATTTAATGTAAAAGTGTATGCTGTGTATCTTATAGGAATTTGCGGATTTCGAATTTTATTTGTTGTACTACGGGACTAGTACATTTAAAGGGAAGTGTTTTGAGTTGCTTACTAAAGAATATCTGTAAAATAATATATAATGCAGAATGTAATACCCCCTCCTTTCTTTTTAAGTAGTCCAGGGGATCCTACATATCCGTGGACTAAGTGGAAGAAAATGTTTGTTCATTACGCTAGAGTGTGTGGACCAACACTCAGTGCGGAGAGGAAACACGCACTTTTGATGCACTGTTTGGGGGGTGAGGGTCAAGAGGTAATTGAAAACTTACCAGATTTAAGTATTGAAGAGTCTAGAAATCTAAATGAATATGAACTCTGCATTAAGAAATTAGACAAGCATTATATACCGAGAGTCAGTACGATAATGGAAAGATACTATTTTGGCAGAAGGGAACAAGGAAAAGATGAATCGGTGGAAGAGTACATTACTGGTTTGAGGAAACTAGCAGCGTCTTGTAAATTTGGATCATTAGTGGATGAAATAATAAGAGATCAATTTGTACTAAGGTGCAGTAGCGACAAAATTAGGGAGGAATTGTGGTTAAAAGACGAACCACCTTTAGAAGAAGTGATCTTAGTGGCAAAAGGAGTTGAGCACATGCTTAAGTGCGTTAAAGAATTAAGTAGTAACAAGGGTATGACTGGAGAATCTATGAAGGTGGATGAGGTGGTATGTGAAGTGAAAAGCAAAGAGCTCAGTGTAATGAAGAAAAAAGATGAGGAGTCTAAGTTTAAAGGAGAATGTTTTCGTTGTGGGAGGACTGGCCACAAAGCTAATGCTAGCAATTGTCCAGCATTAAATGTAGTGTGCAATGGGTGCGGGAGGAAAGGTCACTACTATAAATGTTGCCGTAATAAAAAGAAAAAGGATGGAAATAGCAGCATGATGAGAGAGATTAAGGAAGTGTCTCAGGATGTAGTTTTCCAAGTTAAAACATGTGGAAAGTATGAGGAACATCTGAGTGAGGTGGTGAATGTAGAGTGTGTTGATCTGTTGATGAAGTTTGATTCCTGTTCACAATTAACAATTATTTCCAAGAAGAATTTTGATTTATTAACAAATAAAGAGAGAGTTCTAAATAAAATGGACGTACGTCCAGGTGGATATGGTGGTCAACCAATAAAAATGATAGGATACTTTGAGGGTCCTCTTGAGTTAAAAGAGAGACATTAAGTTGGGAAGGTCTATGTGTCCAACCAGGGGGACAACCTTTTAAGTTGGACACATCAGAGATTGCTAGGGATTGTATTGAATCCAAATGCACAACCACAAGTGCAAGTGCAGAGTATTAATGGTATTGAAGGTGAGTTAGTCTCTGAATTTCCTGAAGTGTTTGTGGAGAAGTAAGGTTGTTTAAAAGGATACAGACATAGAATTAAACTGAAGAAGGGTGCCATTCCTGTAGTAGCTAAAGTGAGGAAAATTCAGTTGGCGCTACAAGAGCTGGTGGTGTCAGAACTTAAAAGACTGCAGGATTAGGGTATAATTGAAGAAGTGGAAGCAACTGAATGGCTGACGCCCATAGTTGTAGCAAGGAAGGGAGATGGAGACATCAGATTATGTGTGGACCTTAGGGCCTTGAACAGAGGTTGTAGTGGACAAATTTCCCCTCCCTAATATTGAAGAAATTGTGTCCACAGTTCGGGGAGCAAAATATTTCTCGACGCTAGATTTAACATTGGCATATCATCAGGTAGAACTGGAGTAAAGTTCACAAGAGTTGACGGCATTCATTACACCTTTTGGTGCCTTTAAATTTAAGAGGATGCCTTTTGGACTCGTATCGGCAGCCTTTGTGTTCCAACGCATTATGCACAAGATTTTGGGAAGTGTAGGTGGTGTGAAGTGTTATCAGGATGATATTTTGATCTTTGCAGACACGGCGACAGAACATTGGGAGCGTGTGAGGTTGGTTTTGAGTAGATTAAGTCATGCAGGTTTTACTCTTAAAAGGAAAAAATGTAGGTTTGGTCTAACAGAAGTTGAATACCTGGGACACTTAATCACAGGGGAAGGTGTAAAACCCAAACCTGAGTTGGTCATGACAATAAAAAGATTATCAGCTCCTCAAACCAAGGAAGAAGTGAGTTCATTTTGGGGGATGGTAGAGTACTATGGGAGATACATCAGGAATTTGTCAGAAAAGACAGAGGGCCTTATTTATACTTTTTGGCGCAAAACTGCACTAAGGCAGTTTTGCCCCAAAAAGTTTTGCACCGGCTTGCACCATCTTTTAGCACCAACTGGGCACCATATTTATGGAATGGTGCAAGCTGGTGCAAAGGGTAGGCTAGCTTAAACAAAAATGATGTTAGGCAGTTTTGAGTCAAAATAAATGATTCTGACCAGATTAGCATCATTTTTTGACGCTAAGGGGCATATTTATACTCTGTTTGCACTGAATTAGCGTCAATTTTTTTTTACTCTAATTCAGTGCAAAACTAACTCCATATTTATACTTTGGTGCTAGACCCGTCTAGCACCAAATTTATGGAGTTAAAGTCATTTTTTGGAAGTGGAAACCTACCTTGCCTTAATGAGATGCAAGGTAGGCGTTCCCGTGCCAAAAAATGACTCTATGGCCTTAACACCATATTTATACTTCCATGTAAAAATGGTGCAAGGGAGGGAGGAGGGGTCAAAAAATGGGGCAAAGCTTGCTTTGCCCCATTTTTTAAGACCTGGGTCAGGGCAGGCGTTAGGGGACCTGTGTCCCTATTTCCATGGTGGAACACCATGGAATAAGCCCAGAGGTGCCCTCCCTAGGCCCTAGGGGCACCCCCACCCACACTAGAGGGACTGCAAGGATGGGGGACCCCATCCCAGGTAAGTGCATTTTATTTTTGAAAGTGCCATAGGGGGCCCTGAAATGGGCCCCCATACATGGCACAGGGTGCAATGGCCATGCCCAGGGACCCCTGTCCTCTGTGCTGGCCACTGGGGTGGTGGGCTTGACTCCTGCCTTTTCTAAGGCAGGAGTCATGTGGCATGGTAGGTTTAGCACCATAAAATGACGCTAATCTGGTTAGAGTAATTTTTTTTTACTCTAACCTGCCTAAAGCCATTTTTTGGTGCTAAACCCTCTTCTTCTATACTGCCCTCCCCACCCGACTAAAGTCATTTTTTTAAACTCTAGCCTACCCTTTGCACCGGCTTGCACCATTCCATAAATATGGTGCCCGGCTGGTGCACAGAAATGGTGCAAGCCGGTGCTAAACTTTTTGGTGCAAAACTGAGTTAGTGCAGTTTTGCAGCAAAAAGTATAAATAAGGGCCAATATTTTGTAAGTTTGCGCCACTTTTGTGTCATAAAATTACGTTAATGCGGTGCAAAAAAAGTTTATATCAGGGCCTTGGTGCTAGATGGGTCTAGCACCAAAGTATAAATATGGAGTTAGTTTTGCACCGAATTAGAGTAAAAAAAAATGACACTAATTCGGTGCAAACAGAGTATAAATATGCCGCAGAGTATAAATATGCCCCTAAATATGGCATTAAGGCCATAGAGTAATTTTTTGCATGGGAACGCCTACCTTGCATCTCATTAAGGCAAAGTAGGTCTCCACTTTCAAAAAATTACTTTAACTCCATAAATTTGGTGCTAGAGGGGTCTAGCACCAAAGTATAAATATGGAGTTAGTTTTGCACCGAATTAGAGTAAAAAAAAATGACACTAAGGCCCATATTTATACTTTTTGACGCTAAACTGCGCTAACGCAGTTTAGCGTCAAAAAGTTTTGCGCCGTCTAACGCCATTCTGAAGCGCCATGCGGGCGCCGTATTTATGGAATGGCGTTAGACGGCGCAATCAGACCGGCGCTGCCTGGTTTGCGTGGGAAAAAACCACGTAGACCAGACAGCGCCGGCGTAGGGGGAAAATGGCGCATGGGCGTCTTAAAATGGGGCAAGTCAGGTTACGTCGAAAAAATCGTCTTAACCCGACTTGCGCCATTTTTTAACGACGCCCATCCCCCATCAACATGACTCCTATCATTGTAAAGATAGGAGTCATGCCCCCTTGCCCAATGGCCATGCCCAGGGGACTTCTGTCCCCTGGGCATGGTCATTGGGCATAGTGGCATGTAGGGGGGCACAAATCAGGCCCCCCTATGCCAAAAAAAATTATTAAAAAAAAAAAAAAAAATACTTACCTGAACTTACCTGAATGTCCCTGGGGTGGGTCCCTCCAGCCTTGGGTGTCCTCCTGGGGTGGGCAAGGGTGGCAGGGGGGGTCCCTGGGGGCAGGGGAGGGCACTCTGGGCTCATTTTGAGCCCACTTGTCCCTTAACGCCATGCCTGACCCAGGCGTTAAAAAGCGGCGCAAATGCGCCGCTTTTAGCCACGCCAACTCCCGGGCGTCTCTTTTGCCCGGGAGTATAAATCCCACGTAAAGGCCTGGGAGTCATTTTTTAGACGGGAACGCCTCCCTTGCATATCATTAACGCAAGGAAGGGGTTCACGCTAAAAAATGACGCACATTCCGGGAACTTTGGCGCTATTCGCCTCTAACGCCATAGTATAAATATGGCGTTAGTTGGCGTTAGTTTTGCGTCGAAATTGCGTAAAAAAAAACGACG
This sequence comes from Pleurodeles waltl, assembly GCF_031143425.1. Taxonomy (NCBI): domain Eukaryota; kingdom Metazoa; phylum Chordata; class Amphibia; order Caudata; family Salamandridae; genus Pleurodeles; species Pleurodeles waltl. The sequence goes on along the minus strand of NC_090437.1, from coordinate 781,530,324 downwards.
CAATTTCGGCGCAAACGGAGTATAAATATGGCCCTAATTCGGTGCAAAGAGAGTATAAATATGCCCCAGAGAACATGAGAGGCCTTTTAAAGAAGAGGAAGGAGTTCATTTGGGACACTGAATGCGAAAATTAAGGAAGAACTGAGTAATGCTCCATGTCTTCAGGCTTTTAAACCTGGCAGGCCTACTATTATTGTCACTGATGCCAGTGCGAAAGGATTGGGTGCAATTTTGATGCACGATGACAAAGGAAAGAAGTGTTTGATTGCTTGTGCATCTAAAGCTTTGAGCGGTGCTGAGTATAATTACTCAGTAATTGAAAGGGAGTCATTGGCTATACACTGGGCACTGAAGAAATTCAGACATTTTGTCTGGGGTACAGAGTTTGTAGTGTTTTCTGATCACAAACCTTTGGTGGAGGTCTTTTGCAGCAAAGGTTTAAATTGTATTTCTGCAAGGCTAAGAAGGTGGATTATTTCTTTACAAGAATTCAAATTTAAAGTAGAATATATTCCGGGCACATTACGGCCCATATTTATACTTTTTGACGCTAAACTGCGCTAACGCAGTTTAGCGTCAAAAAGTTTTGCGCCGTCTAACGCCATTCTGAAGCGCCAAGCGGGCGCCGTATTTATGGAATGGCGTTAGACGGCGCAATCAGACCGGCGCTGCCTGGTTTGCGTGGGAAAAAACCACGTAGACCAGACAGCGCCGGCGTAGGGGGAAAATGGCGCATGGGCGTCTTAAAATGGGGCAAGTCAGGTTACGTCGAAAAAATCGTCTTAACCCGACTTGCGCCATTTTTTAACGACGCCCATCCCCCATCAACATGACTCCTATCATTGTAAAGATAGGAGTCATGCCCCCTTGCCCAATGGCCATGCCCAGGGGACTTCTGTCCCCTGGGCATGGTCATTGGGCATAGTGGCATGTAGGGGGGCACAAATAAGGCCCCCCTATGCCACCAAAAAAAAATATAAAAAATAAAAAATTATACTTACCTGAACTTACCTGAATGTCCCTGGGGTGGGTCCCTCCATCCTTGGGGGTCCTCCTGGGGTGGGCAAGGGTGGCAGGGGGGGTCCCTGGGGGCATGGGAGGGCACCTGTGGGCTCATTTTGAGCCCACAGGCCCCTTAACGCCTGCCCTGAGCAGGCGTTAAAAAGTGGCGCAAATGCGCCGTTTTTAGCCACGCCAACTCCTGGGCGTCTCTTTTGCCCGGGAGTATAAATACCACGTAAAGGCCTGGGAGTCATTTTTTAGACGGGAACGCCTCCCTTGCATATCATTAACGCAAGGAAGGGGTTCACGCTAAAAAATGACGCACATTCCGGGAACTTTGGCGCTATTCGCCTCTAACGCCATAGTATAAATATGGCGTTAGTTGGCGTTAGTTTTGCGTCGAAATTGCGTCAAAAAAAACGACGCAATTTCGGCGCAAACGGAGTATAAATATGGCCCTACATTTTAGCGCAGATTGTCTGTCCAGATTGGTTGTGAAAGATGTGAAGGAGGGTGAATGTAAAGTATTACCTGGGCAGGAGGATGATGCTTGTGAATTATTCTGTGATGTATGTGAAATTGCATGTGGGGTTATAACTGAGCGAGAGTGGAAAGAAGCAGTGAAGGATGATGTAGAACTTAGTGAGGTGTGCAAAGCATTAGAAAATGGAAGATTTAGATCACTGAATAGAGTATGGAATTTGGTAAAAAATGAATTAGCAGTGGATAATGGTATGCTGTTGAGAGGCACAAGATTAGTCCCACCTGAAGTGCTAAGGGTTAAGATCATGAACCAAGCACATGAAGGCCATCTAGGAATTGTTAAAACAAAAGAAAATGTAAGGGAGAATTTCTGGTGGCCGGTAATGGATTTGCAGGTGGAACGAGTGGTCAGAGAGTGTATTCAATGTTCACTGACCGATAAAATATTAAAAACTCACAATGTACCAATGTGCTGTAGGAAGTTGCCATGTAAACCCTGGGATGAAGTCGCTATAGGCATTGTTGGCCCATTATCAGGTGAACATTTTACCACATATCTGATTGTGTTAATTGATTTATATTCCAGGTGGGTAGAGGTAAAAAATGTAGGTGATGTCTCCTCTTCCAGTATGATAAGTTTTTTGGAAGACATTTTTAGGAACAAAGGTTTTCCTAAATTTTTAGTATCAGACAATGGTCCACAATTTTGTTCTACGAGCTTTGAGAAATTTATGAGTGAGTGCGGTATCAAGCACAAAAGGTCAGCAATATATCATCCCGAGACGAATGGTGCAGTAGAGAGATTTAATAAATTTCTCAAAGAAAGTATCGAACTGGCAAAGGCGAACACTTTAAATTGGCGGAAGAGGATAACAACTTATCGGTTTTCTCCGCATGCTACCACTGGAAAATCTCCTTTTGTACTGTTCAGGAAAAGGTTACCTAATACCAAGTTGTGTCCCGGTTGGATGGAGTGGAGGAAAAATGGTTTCAATTTGGACAATTTGGATTGGCGAGATAGAGAACTAAGACTTTTAGAGAAGAGAAAGCAAGAATTTGATGCAAGGAAAAAAGTTTCAAATGTGAACATATCTGTGGGTAATATAGTGAAGATTAGGGCACCTACAGGGTGTGTAAAAGGATCAAAATTCACAAGACCCTATGTGGTAATCAAACTGTTTAAAAACGCTATAAAAACTTCTGATGGGAGAATTTGGAACATGAACCGAGTGGTTCGGATTAAGGATGTGGTGCAACCGGAATCGAGTATGGAAGATAATAACAGAGGAGGATTTTGGTCAAGATCACAAAATGACAGTTCTGATGGAGTGACTAGAAGTGACGGGATGAGAAGTAGTCGGAGGAAAGTCTCTCCTGAGCATCTTAAAGACTATGGGGGTCATTATGACCCTGGCGGAAGGCAGAGAAGCGGCGGTAAGACCGCCAACAGGCTGGCGGTCTTTTTTTTTGTATTATGACCATGGCGGTTACTGCCATGGTCTATGCACCGGTTCTCCGTTCCGCCCACCAGGGCAGAGATGACTGCTGGGCTGGAGACCTTGGTCTCCAGCCCGGCGGCCGTCACTATACCGCCGGCGGTATTTTGACCCGGCTTACCGCCGTGGATTTCCAACGGTTTGAACCGCCATGAAATCCATGGAGGTAAGCACTGTCAGTGCCAGGGAATTCCTTCTCTGGCACTGATAGGGGTCTCCCCCACCCCCCACCCCCGCCCCAACTCCCTCCCCTAAACCCCCCACCACCCTTGCCACCTCCCAAAGGTGGCAGGGCCCCCCTCCCCACCCCGACCCCCAGCATCACATCACCCATACCCACACGATACGCACTCAGGCACCACCTACACACTTACACGCACACACGCCGACATACATGCCTACATCCACACACACAGTCAGACACGCACACCCACATACAAACATACACGCACACATCCATACAGACATACCCACAGACATACACGCACTCATTCCCAAAACACGCAACACCCCCACAAGCATACACGCACTCACACACCCCCTCTACATACACAGATGCACCCCCCATGCACCCACACAACACAGAACACCTCCCCACCCCCCTCCCCTAATGGACGATCGACTTAC